>NC_091637.1:29737703-30362703 GCF_027580195.1 Bos mutus | reverse complement strand
TAATTCAAATCTTATAAATTTGCTTCAAAGAATACAACTAAATTGAAGTGGAAGATCTAATACAGAATGTGTGGCATTCATGAATAAATTATAAGATGCTCTGGTTTTAAATAATAATTATTTGCTTATCTTGTGACTTCTGCCAGGCGGGATGATGATGTGCCAAGCCTCATTTCCCTTCTCTTCCAGGAGAGGAGAAGGGCTCAGTGAGAGGCACGTTTTATCATAAAAATCTCATCAGCTTTATCATCTGGAAAGCTGTAGACAGGTTTGTGCAGTCTTAACTGGTTGAGACAGAGCTGAGCGCGGCCACTTGTAGCATCGTGAGCTTAAGAAAGCTGGTTTTGCCCTCAGTTCTGTTGCACAGGGTCATGTGAGCTTCGGCAGTTAACGTAAGTAAGCAACAGCTTTCTCAGAAATGACCAGGGTTCTAGGTGAAGTTGTCTTCAAGTTTCCTTCTGTTGCTAAAGACAGGAGGTGGGGGCAGGCTGACTCTCCCACTTCTAGAAATCTGGTTATGAGCTTGACGGGGAAACGACCATGGTAATGGGGAGAGAGTATTTTTAAAAATCATTTTTTTTATTTCTGGCTGTGCTGGGTCTTCAGTGCTGTGCGAGGGCTTTCTCCAGTTGCGGTGAGTCGGGGCATCTTTTCGGTGCAGTGCTCTGGCTTCTCATTGTGGTGGCTTCTCTCACTGCAGAGCACTGACTCTAGGGCGTGTGGGCTTCAGTAATTGGCAGCTCTTGGGCTTAGTCTGGATCTTCCCAGACCAGGGATCAAACCCATGTCTCCTGCATTGGCAAGTGAATTTTTTACTCCCGGACCACCAGGGAAGTCCAGGGCGAGGGTGTTTTTATTCTCCAAGGCAACCTTTTCCCTTGCCATGCTCCACTTCAGAACTCAGCCCCTTTGAACAGCCTGAAGCCTGCACTCGGGGCCATACACCCAGTTTCCTGGCTTGTTTCTCAGCTTCCAGCTGTTGCTTGCTTGTTAACCTCTCCCACCACTGGTACAAGATCCATCCCCTGAATACCCCTTCCAGCATGTAACCTTACCTCCCACCCAAGGCACCTTGCACCCTACAAGAGATGTCTCCAACCTCAGCCTGGCATTCAAGGCTCTTCCTGATGTGGCCTTACCTCTTTCTACTCCACTGGGTCTCCCCTCAGCCCCTGCCAAATTGGGCCAATTTTCCCCATACACAGACTGGGCTTTCTCACCTCCAGGCCTTTGCTTTCACTGCAGCTTTCCCCTGAACGCCTTCTTCCTCCCTCTCTCCAAGTCCAAATTATATTCTTCCTCCAAGGGCCTGACTGAACTACTAGGTCTCCAGAAAGAATACCCTCTCTCTCCCTGTTCTCTCTCTCAATAGTGGCCCTGTATGTCTACTTTTCTTGGACATTTTTTACAGTCAGCTTTGGGTTGGAGTCGTGTCCATGCTGCATTAATCCAATTAGGCTGGAAAGCTCCATCAGGACAATGACCTTGTCTTTTCAGCTTTGAGTACCCTACCATCCCCAGCACACTGTAGGCATTCAAAACCTTGAATGCATGCATGAATGAGCAAATGAGTGGGTGACATGAAACAGAAATAGACACTATGTGAGATGAGAGGAGACAACCCACTCCTGTAGGTCATGGTCAGAAAAGGTTCTGAAGGACAGTGAGGATCTGGACAGGCAGGGGAGGGAATTAGAAAGATCCCAGAGATGAGATCATACAGGCGTGCTGAGGACAATGAAAATGCATCTGGCCAGAGCAGAGGTTCCCACAGAGAGGCAGGAAATGGCCATGTTTGTGAACTGGAGAGAAAGGTTTGCTATTGTCAGTCCAAAAGGCAAGAGAAAAGACTTGATGACCTGTGGACATAGCAATTCAAAATTCATGGTCAATGCCAAGTTTTTACAGTGAAACCTATGGGGATGGCTCCTCAAAGATGACACCTTAGCTATACGGGAAAAGAAACTGAAGAAGAGCGGGTATATGATATGTATAACTGATTCACTTTGCTGTACACCTGAAACTAACACAATGTTGTAAATTAACTATATTCTAATAAAAAAAAAATTTTTTAAGGTGAAGCCTTATGTTGGAAAGGAATGATTTCAATCCACCCAAAGAAGGATGTGTACTCACTTGTACATTTTGGAGGAGAAAGGGCTCTTAGAAATGATTTGGCCAAACTCTCTTATTTGGCAGGAGAAACTGAGGCCAAAGAAGGGAAGACAGCCAGACAGTGATACAGACAGGACGAGACAGAGACAAGTGCCATCCAGGCTTCCTTTCTGAGTCTTTCTCCCTGGGGCAGCCTAGGCAAAGGAAGCAGGGTGGGGAGATAGCCACAATTTGTGCTTTTTTGTGTGCTATTCCCAGGGAGATGAGACAAGTTAGGACAAGCAAATCCCACAGTCCTTCTGGCAGGCACTCGAGGTGTTATGTGGGTTTCAGCCCCAAAGGCCACTGCTATAGGTCTAGAATGTATCTCACCCATAGTCACGGTGGGATCAGAGAAGGCCTTGAATGCCTCTGAGAGCTGGACCTTTATCAGGCAGATGAAGGCCTCTGGGGAGAAGGGGAAGGGCAGGGACTGGAGAGGCTCTAGCAGCTGGTGAGGAAGCACCTGTGGCAGCTTGGGGAGGGGGCTCCCTCCTTGTACTTCCAGATGGGTCAGAGGGAGCCACCTCCCATCTGGCCTTCTCTAAGAAGAATTTTATTTCCTTTCCCAGTTCTGAGCTTGTCTCTCTCCTCACTCAGTGATAACATTGTGTTCCTTTCCCAGTGATCAGCAGCCCCGGGAAGCAGCAGTTTTGGAAGAACAAGCTGGCAAAGTGAATGCAGCATGAACCTACCCAAAGACCAAGATCTATTTTGCAGTTTCTGAGCACCCCAGACCCCACCACCCCTGACCCCCTGTCTGGCTAAAAGACAGTGCAAAGATTTGTCATTAGAGACTTTTTTTCCTGTGGTGGCTCTAACAACAAGTTGCTGTATGACTATGGGCAAACCACCCAACCTCACTGAACCCGTTTTCTCCTCTGTAAAGTGACATTCTCCTCTCTAGGTTCGGTGGAGTATGAGATGAAAGTTCAACTCTACATCCCTTGCCACTGTTCCGTTTATAATCTCGTTCAACCACCACCTGCAAGCGATCGGTTTCTGCTCTGCTGGGCTGGAGATGAGAGGACCAACCAGGAAGCAGCTGAAACTTTGGCAGAAGTGCCCCTGGGGAACAGATCATAGGGTGTGACCCACGACTAGGATTCTCAGTGATGAAGGAGAATGACAGGAAGGAGAGGGGGGAAAAAGAAAGGAAGAGGACAGGGTCCATTCACTCGGCTCTTGCTTATTTGAGCCTACTGTGAGCTGGGCCACGACAATGAAGGGGCCAAGTCCTAGTCCACTGGACTGCTGGGGAATTCTCTTTCCTTCACTCTTTGAACAAACTATTGTTGAAGGACTTCATGAATACGTCAGGCCCTGGGATACCCCGGGATGGAGAGAGAGGTGGGCAGGCAAATGAGCCACTGGAGAGAGGCCTCCTGTTCCGTTTCTGGAGGGGAGGGGAGCAGGGAGGCTGGGAAGGCCAAGGAAGACCCTGAGTGCCCTGACAGGTTTGGGCTATGTGGTCACAGGGAGCTGCTGAACCCCTTCTGGGAAGGGAAGGGCCAGCCTCAGGTTCTAATTGGCTGCTGTGGCCAGTGAAATGGAACTGGGGGATGAAGCAAAGATGATGGGAGGAGGGAGGGGTGCGAGTCTGGAGATGGTGGGAGGATCTGGTGATTGCTTGGCTCTTGGGGGTAAGGAAGGGGAGTGGGCACCGTGACAGCATGTGTTCACTGCAGCTGAAAATAAATCAGGGGCTAGGAGAGCAGAGCCTCCACTAACTCAGGCTCCCCATTCCCACTCCAAAACTTGTCTCATGGAATCGGAAGGGAGTGTCTGAATGGGCCTGGATGGCCCAGGCTGTTCTGTTCCAGGGTGGGAGTGGGGTAGGGTGGATGGATCACTTCCACAGGCCCTCCCAGCTCTGCCCTTCTGTGCTCCTGTGCTAGTGACTGGATCTCCAGGCTGGAGCTTGACTTTTATTAGTCTAAGCACTGAAGATATTATAGTGGTCTTCCCTGGGAGTTGGAAAGGGGATTCATAATAAAAACAAAACTAGAAATGTGAGAACACACAACATTTGTATGGTTGCTGAAAATAAAATGGCTTCTAAGTTTTCCAGTTGCAACAGACAGAATAAATAGTTATTCCAAATAAATATTCGGAAGCCAAACTTCTTTTGTTCTTTTTTGGAGGGTGTATGGGCTTTGGAGTTACATTAAGCCTGCCTCAGTTTACCCATTTATTGGGTCACTCACTCTGAGGACCTTTTGGTTCCAAGCCCTTGGGGACCCCGTGCACATTAAGGGGTGGGAAAGGCTGTAGGAGCTACACTGTTCTCCCTGGGGCAGGGGACCTGCTGATCCCTCTGTGATATGTGGCACCACCCTGCCTGTACCCTGAGGGCTCAGCAGGTTCATCCAGGGGAGAAAGGCTTTGATGCATTATTAAGGGCTCGGCCTGACCGACCAGCCTTCAGCTGATTCCCAACCTGTGACTCACATGGGCTGGAGCTCAGCTGAGTTCAGGGGAAACCCTGGTGAACAGAAACTGTCTAGGCCAGGACTGGGAACAAGGGGAAGGGGAGACCCTGATTGGAGTGAGCTCTGCTGTAGGGACTGCAGGGAACCAGAAGCTTGGGGACTTTTGGTCGGCATGTCCTGGAGCCTCTAGCACAAAGATGGGCATCTAGGGAGAGAGGGATGTAAGCTATGAAAGAAAACTAAAGCAGAGCCAAGAGACCCAGGCCAGAGCAGAGCACACAGAGGCAGCTGGTGTGATGTGGTATGCCTGGGGCAAGGCTTGTGCCTGGCACATGATAAGAGCTCAAAAAGTAATGATGAACCAAATTCCCACCAGCAGACCTCATGCAGGGTCACTAACAACTCTCCTACCACTCTGGCGCCCCACAATGGAGTTTTGCCTTGTGATGCTAAAGATCTAATGCCATTACACAGTCAAGCAGCCAGTGGCCCTCTCCCCACCTGGTCCTTCCTGGCCTTGGGCCACACACCACCTCCAGGAAGCCCTTTGTGTTCACTGTAATCTGGCTTCTTCTGCTCTGTGTGTGGTCTAGGGGAGCCGCACTGGGCAGACCCCAACCAGCCCCATGGTGTAAGCTTGACATGGAAGTCGCTTGCCTGGATTCTGACTCTAGGTCCCAGTATGGCAATGCTGTCCACTAACCATATGGTCTCAGGCAAGCTACTTAACCCTTCCAAGGTTCTGTCTCCTCATCCATAAATGAGAACTAATAATAGTAACTATTGTTATTGCTCCTGAGCTGTGTAAGGTTTCTGTGAGAAGAGAAGGGCCTGGCATACGAGAAGCACTAAATATACATTAACTGGATGAATGAACGAGTGAATGAATGAAGTGAGACCTTCCCATGGCATGGCCTAGAGAAACATCTCCTGGCTGGTGAGGACCAGAAAGATCGGGGCTAAACCCTCCCTATCACTCAGAAAGCAACAAGGGCCAGCAGGCAAGGGCACAGGAAAGAGTGACAGTGAGGAGGATACCTTCAGGCCTGGGGAGGTCTGCGGGGGTCCTTCCTGACACCAGCACTGAGGGAGAAGAGGGGTAAAGGCTGGAGCCATCCCAGGCCTACACGAGTCATCACAAGATTGAATTGTAGGTACCCAATTTACGACTGAGCGACTGATCTGATCTGATCTGATCTGAATTTACATGACAGAGAAGGCGATGGCACCCCACTCCAGTACTCTTGTCTGGAAAATCCTATGGACAGAGGAGCCTGTTAGGCTGCAGTCCATGGGGTCGCTAAGAGTCGGACACAACTGAGCGACTGCACTTTCACTTTTCACTTTCATGCATTGGAGAAGGAAATGGCAACCCACTCCAGTGTTCTTGCCTGGAGAATCCCAGGGACGGGGGAGCCTGGTGGGCTGCCGTTTATGGGGTCGCACGGAGTCAGACACGACTGAAGCGACTTAGCAGCAGTAGCAGCAGAATTTACATGACAAAGCTCCTTTTGGCAGGAGTGGAAATAACTATGGTTCTAAGAAATAATTTAGCCACAAAGAAAGACATTAAGAGACAGAAATAAATGTGAATGCCCAGTTCAAATTCTCTCGCCTCCAAAAAACGGTCCAACTTCCTGGAAGCTGGTGCTTGTAAGAGGCATCTCCATCACTCCCACCCAGACCCTGCCTCAGAGGACCCCACTCAGAGGTAATGTGCCTAGTCCTCTAGCAGGGGAAACAGTTCTATCTGCTGCCAAACCTTACATGCCATTTCTTTCACTTAATTCTTTTTCCTATGATCTTTATCACGCCACCTCTTTCAAAAGCTGTGGTCTGTGTAGGTCATGGGGTAACATCAAGAGGCAGAAGCTAGCACATCTCATGAGATCTTAGGAGATTTTATTGCCATCTCCTATTGCTATTGGCGAACCTGTGGGGTCCTATGACATTCGCTTTAATGTCTGAGTGCCAGTTCCTCCAGCATGATGTCCAGTATCAACAGGTCAGTTGAATACCAAAATACTATATAAATCCTACAAGTCATCCGAGAAAAACTAAAGGCCAACCATCCAAGGCAAAATGAGTAAGTGATGTATTACCTGTTGATTCAGGTTAATTAAGGGAATACAAGCTGACAAAGGACTCAGATATGGCCTGATCCAGAAGAAGTGTGGGAAGGAAATGCCATCTCCAGCAGCTTTGTCTTTGACAGAGAAGAGTCGGCATTTGCTGTTGCAATTCTAATAGAAGCCACCTATGGTAAATCTATTGGTGACCCCTAAAAAACACTGTTCCCAGGGTTCAAGGCTTTGTGTGGCCCCTCCCACTCTGGGCGTGGCCATGTGACTTCCTTTGGCCAATGGAACATTAGCAAGTGTGATACAAGCAGAGGTCACAACTTCCTCCTGGAACCCAGCTGCCGTGCTGTGAGGAAGTCCAAGCCATGCTGTGAGGTAGAGAAAGAGAATCACATACAGAGGCCCTGGAAGGTGAGACACTTCGTGAGGAAGAGTTAACATGATGATAGAGAACCAAGACACTCTAGCTGAGTTCCCAGGTAAATTCAGTCACGTGAGTGACCCCAGCCAACTGCATCTACATGAAGAAGAACCAGTCAACCTATAGAATAGCATGCAAGAATAAGTCCTTTTAGCCACAAAGTTTGGGGGTGGCTTATTATGCAGCAATAAATAACCTTAGAGTTTTATGAAATTGAGGTGGCGAGTTCTCCATTCTTAAGGCTCTTCAGCTAAAGATCTGCTGCTGCTGCTGCTGCTAAGTCACTTCAGTCGTGTCCGACTCTGTGCAACCCCATAGTAGGCAGCCCACCAGGCTCCCCTGTCCCTGGGATTCTCTAGGCAAGAACACTGGAGTGGGTTGCCATTTCCTTCTCCAATGCATGAAAGTGAAAAAATAAAGTGAAGTTGCTCAGTCGTGTCCAACTCCTAGAGACCTCATGGACTGCAGCCCACCAGGCCCCTCCATCCACAGGACTCTCCAGGCAAGAGTACTGGAGTGGGGTGCTATTGCCTTCTCCAGCTAAAGACCTAGTGGTGCCAAATGTGGAGACAATGTTTGCATTGAGTAGGAGCTTGGACCAAGATTACAGAAACCATTCATCAAAGCTTATCTAAATCATACCAAATTCCACCCTGTTGTCTCCATCAACTAGGAAAGTAGCCATATATGTTAGCTAGGCAGTAAGTATGGTGGTCAACGCCCTAGACTCAAACTTTCAGGGTTCAAATACTTACTCTGCAATTTACTAGCTGTGTGACCTCAGGCAAGTTACTTAACCACTCTAAGCCTTGATTTCTCCAACTGTAAAATGAGAGAGCAATAGTGTCTAGTTTTCACAAGAGGATTATAAAGACTGGATGAAGTTAAGTATATAAAGATCTTGCAACAGTGGCTATGACATAGAAGTTAGCTAATATTACCCATAATGTTAACACTTATTACCTCCCAGATGGTCTCTCATACAGCAGCTGTTCCAAAACCTCTAGCAATGCCACAAGTCCAGATTTCTGGCTCATATAATATGGTCCCAGGAAATAAGATGGTCCCCAGGCTCTGTTAGTGCTAGAACTCTCTGGCTCCTTCTTTCCCTTTCTCTTCCTTCCTATCACACCACCATGCTGCTCCACTTTGCAGTCTTTGTGACTTATTAACTTTCATATTCCCTCTTCTCAAGGGTGAGTCCAAGGATGCTGAGGGGATGAGGCTACAGTGGCAAACAGCAGGGCATATATGATTAGGCCAGGGACACGTCCCACTGCATCTCAGTAAGAGTGATCCCAGAAGAAGAAATTAAGAAAACAATCCCACTTATAATTGCATCAAAAAGAAAAACATAAGAATAAATCTAACCAACGAGGTGGAAGACCTGTACACTGACAACTAAAATATGTTAATAAAAGAAACTGAAGAAGATACAAATACAGGTTTCCTCTGCTATGCAAAAGTAGAGTATTCTTATGAAACCTTTTGTAAGCTGAAATAGTGTAAAGAGAAGAAGCAATTACTTTGGGACACATCTTACTTGGGTGTAAAAAATAAATTTAGATAAGCTACAGATGCTCACAGACACAGTTCAAAGCGATGATAGCTTGATGATGAGATGCTGAGTGCAGTTCCTGGGGCAGGAAATTGGTGGTGCCACTCTCACTGCCTCGATAAGGGCTTTCTACACAGCAAACACTGAACACTACTTCTGCTTTTCACCTTTCTTATAAAAGCAAAGATCCTCTTCAGGTTTCTTTCAGTTAGTGAGAACACATACTAATGTAGTAGGTCTTTGGTAAAAGCAAAGTAGCACAAAGCAAACTTTAAAAAAGAGGGGATACCTGTAAATGGAAAGATACTTAATGTTTATAGATTGAAAGAATTAACATTGTTAAAATATCCATACTACCCAAACCAATGAACAGATTGAATGCAATCCCTATCAAAATTCCAAAGGCATTTCCCACAGAAACAGAACACACAACCCTAAAATTTGCATGAAAACACAAAAGATCTTGACAAACCAATCTTGAGAAAGAAGAACAAAGCTGGGGCATCATGCGCCCTGATTTCAAACTATATTAAAAAGCTATAGGAATCAAAACAGTATGTTATTGGCATAAAAATAGACATATGAATAATGGAACAGAATAGAGAGCTCAGAAATAAACCCAATAGGTGGCCAACCAATATATGACAAGGGGGTAAGAATATACAATGGGAAAAGGACAGCCTCTTCAACAAACGGTCCTGGGAAAACTGGATAGCTTCATGCAAAAGAGTGAAACTGGACCATTACCTTACACTGTAAGTGAAACTTAACTCAAAGTTGGTTAAAGCCTTGAATATAAGGCCTGAATTCATACAACTGTTAGAAGAAAACACAGGTGATAAGCTCCTTAATATTAGTCTTGGTGATGATTTTTTTTTTTAACAACAAAAACAAAACTAAACAAGTGAGACTACTACATTAAACTAAAATGTTTCTGCACAGAAAAGGAAGCCAAAATGGAATCAACAAAATGTAAAGGCAACCTACTGACTGGAAGAAAATAATCATATATCTGAGAAGGGTTAATATCCAAAATATATAACAAACTGCTACAACTCAATAACCAAAAAAATCAAACAACTCAATTTAAAAAAAAATGGGTGGAGGATCTCAGTAGATATTTTTCCAAAGAATACAGATGGCCAAGAAGGACATAAAAAAGGGGTTCAAGTTAACTAATAAGATATCAAGAAGAGGTGGCAAGAATACACAGAAGAACGTACAAAAAAGATCTTCACATCACAGATAATCACGATGGTGTGATCACTGACCTAGAGCCAGACATCCTGGAATGTGAAGTCCAGTGGGCCTTAGAAAGCATCACTATGAACAAAGCTAGTGGAGGTGATGGAATTCCAGTTGAGCTGTTCCAAATCCTGAAAGATGATGCTGTGAAAGTACTGCACTCAATATGCCAGCAAATTTGGAAAACTCAGCAGTGGCCAAAGGACTGGAAAATGTCAGTTTTCATTCTGATCCCAAAGAAAGGCAATGCCAAAGAATGCTCAAACTACTGCACAGTTGCATTCATCTCACACGCTAGTAAAGTAATGCTCAAAATTCTCCAAGCCAGGCTTCAGCAATACATGAACCATGAACTTCCTGATGTTCAAGCTGGTTTTAGAAAAGGCA
Organism: Bos mutus; assembly: GCF_027580195.1. NCBI lineage: Eukaryota > Metazoa > Chordata > Mammalia > Artiodactyla > Bovidae > Bos > Bos mutus. The sequence goes on along the minus strand of NC_091637.1, from coordinate 30,352,425 downwards.
GAGGAACCAGAGATCAAATTGCCAACATCTGCTGGATCATGGAAAAACCAAGAGAGTTCCAGAAAAACATCTATTTCTGCTTTATTGACTATGCCAAAGCCTTTGACTGTGTGGATCACAATAAACTGTGGAAAATTCTGAAAGAGATGGGAATACCAGACCACCTGACCTGCCTCTTGAGAAATTTGTAGGCAGGTCAGGAAGCAACAGTTAGAACTGGACATGGAACAATGGACTGGTTCCAAATAGGAAAAGGAGTACATCAAGGCTGTATATTGTCACCCTGCTTATTTAACTTATACGCAGAGTACATCATGAGAAACGCTGGACTGGAAGAAACACAAGCTGGAATCAAGATTGCCAGGAGAAATATCAATAACCTCAGATATGCAGATGACACCACCCTTATGGCAGAAAGTGAAGAGGAACTAAAAAGCCTCTTGATGAAAGTGAAAGTGGAGAGTGAAAAAGTTGGCTTAAAGCTCAACATTCAGAAAATGAAGATCATGGCATCCGGTCCCATCACTTCATGGGAAATAGATGGGGAAACAGTGGAAACAGTGTCAGACTTTATTTTTGGGGGCTCCAAAATCATTGCAGATGGTGATTGCAGCTATGAAATTAAAAGACGCTTACTCCTTGGAAGGAAAGTTATGTCCAACCTAGATAGCATATTCAAAAGCAGAGACATTACTTTGACAACAAAGGTTCGTCTAGTCAAGGCTATGGTTTTTCCTGTGGTCATGTATGGATGTGAGAGTTGGACTGTGAAGAAGGCTGAGTGCTGAAGAATTGATGCTTTTGAACTGTGGTGTTGGAGAAGACTCTTGAGAGTCCCTTGGACTGCAAGGAGATGCAACCAGTCCATTCTGAAGGAGATCAGCCCTGGGTGTTCTTTGGAAGGAATGATGCTAAAGCTGAAACTCCAGTACTTTGGCCACCTCATGCGAAGAGTTGACTCATTAGAAAAGACTCTGATGCTGGAAGGATTGGGGGCAGGAGGAGAAGGGGACGACAGAGGATGAGATGGCTGGATGGCATCACTGACTCGATGGACGTGAGTCTGAGTGAACTCCGGGAGTTGGTGATGGACAGGGAGGCCTGGCGTGCTGTGATTCATGGGGTCCCAAAGAGTCAGACATGACTGAGCGACTGAACTGAATCATCAGGAAAATGCAAATCAGAACCACAGTGAAGTATCACCTTACACCTGTTATAGAGGCTAGTATTGAAAGGAGAAGAAACAACTGTTGGTAAGGATGTGGAGAAAAGGGAATCCTTGTGCACTGCTGGTAGGAATGTAAATTGGTGCAGCTACTATGAAAAACAGTATGGAGTTTCCTCAAAAAATTAAAAATAGAACTGCCATACGATCCAGCCATCTCACTTCTGGATACTTATCTGAAGAAAATAAAAACACTAAATCAAGAAGGTATGTGCACCTCCATGTTCATTGCAGCGCTATTTACATTAGCCACGATATGGAACCAACCAAGTGTCCACTGCCAGGTGAATGAATAAAAAAATATGACACACAGATATAGAAATAGATATTCCACTATACACACACAAATATGGAATCTTGTCCTTTGTAATGACTTTGAGGTCATTATGTTAAATGAAATAATACAGAGAAAGACAAATACCATATAATCTCACTTGTATGTGGAATCTATTTTAAAAAACAAAATAAAAACAATACCAAACTCATAGATACAGAGAACAGATTGATGGTTACCAGAGGTGGAGGGTGGGGAGAGGATGAAATGGTGAAAGTGGTCGAAAGGTACAAACTTTTAGTTATAAAATAAATAATTCCTGTGTATATAATGTATAGTATTGTGACTATAGTTAATAATATTGTATTGAATATTTGAAATTCACTGAGAGTAGATCTTAAAAGTTCTCATCATAAGAAAACAGTTGTAACTGTATATGGTGATAGATGTTAGTTAGACTTACTGTGATCATTTTGCAATGTATACAAATATTGAATCATTATGTTATGCACCAGAAATTAATATACTGTTACATGTCCATTATATCTGAAAAAAAATGACTCTGAGCAACACCGCCGGGACCCCGGGAAAAAGATCTATAGACCCTGAAGGGCAAACTAGGTCAGGAGGAAGAGGACAGGTGTGCTGGGGAGAGGAGTATTTGCTGCCTTTTAACTTCCTTCATTCCAGAGAAGGCAATGGCACCCCACTCCAGTACTCTTGCCTGGAAAATCCAATGGACAGACAAGCCTGGTAGGCTGAAGTCCATGGGGTCACTGAGGGTCGGACACGACTGAGCGACTTCACTTTCACTTTTCACTTTCATGCATTGGAGAAGGAAATGGCAACCCACTCCAGTGTTCTTGCCTGGAGAATCCCAGGGACAGCGGAGCCTGGTGGGCTGCTGTCTATGGGGTCGCACAGAGTCAGACACAACTGAAGTGACTTAGCAGCAGCAGCAGCAGCAACTTCCTTCATTCAGTCCACAAGTGGACAGTGGCCTGATGGTGACCACTCATAAGTAAGACACAATCTCCAAGTAACTCACAGACTTGGCAGGATAGAAATATCACCCAGATAAACTCAGAGATTCCTTCTGAGTTTTGGGTTCCTGTGTTCAAAACCTTGAAAATCTGGTTTTCAAATTCACTAACTCTCATAGAGCCAGGATACTGGACAAACTACGCAAAGCTTGCTCCATGCATATGTAGAATAATAGCCTCAAGATCCCAGCTTCTCAACCCACTGTTTCTGCAAGAAGTCACTAATATGGTTGATTGGATTCCAAGGTGTCATGAGGTCATGTTTACTAGTGGGCAGGGTCATTACCATGAAAAGATTCTGCACTTGGACATGGTACATGAGGGTTCCTCTGCCTCCATGTGTCTCCCTTCCCAGGACATGACCCTGGTTGGCCTGGTCATCTCACTTCCATTCCTATTCTAGGCCAGACCTATCCTGTTGCATTGATCTCCTGCCCCACATGCCTGTTGAGGGTAGTGCAATTTTCAGGTGCCTCGGATTAGAGCAGTGGGTTTCAGCCAGGGGACATGTGGCCATGTCTGGATATTTTGAATTGTCATAACTCCGGGGAGGGTGCTGTTGGCATTTAGTGCGTAGGAGCCAGGGATGCTGCTACACTGCATTCTACAATGCACGGGACAGTCTCACAACAAAGGACCACCCAGTCTGGGATGTCATAGCTGAGGTGGAGAAACCCTGGGAGACTGGAAGCAAAAGCCCTCTTAGGCATCCTCCTGAGAGCATGGCCTTGGCTTTCAACCCCTCAAGAAAGAAATGATGCTCGTCTCTTTTCTACATCTTCTGTGGGGCCGTAAGAGAGTGAGAAAGCAGTTAGAACACAATAGGATTCAAGCACTCCTGTATCCTCTAGCCAAATATAGTTCTCCAGTTAGCATAATTTTCCCCAACACAGCTAGAATCAGGTAGATAGGAAAAATACCTCTTTCCATCTTCTAGTATATTAGATTTGAAAGCCCATTTTAAAAATATTACAAAGATATTCACTGTAGCACCACTGATACTGAAAAAGATTTTTAAAAAACCCTAAATGTCCACTAATAGGGACCAGATAAGTAATGCATTCAATAGTGAAAGATATATTTACAGAGTAAAATTCTATGCAGTGGTTGAAAATGAGGAGGCAGCCCTAATAACATGAGACAACCTCCAAGACCTATTGTTAAGAATGCCAGTGAGGTGCAGGAACGATGTGCTTGGTTTCCTAATATTTGTGTGAAAATATATTTGCTAATGTTATTTAAATGTATTGCTGGATATGCATTGACTCTCAGAAGAGATGCATAAGAATTCAGTTACAGCACTTGTCTGACTGTCTCCTGGGAGGGGATCTGAGGCCTGGAAGGGACAGGAATAGAAGACGTTTTTCTTCACTCTACGTCCTTTTGAATTTTATGTTCTCTTCATATGTTATCTTGTCAAAAACAAATACATGCTATAAGTTGGGTGAGGCCTGAAAGGATTCAGCTAAGAAAAAGAAGCCAGACATAAAAGGAGAAATGCTATGTTCCACTTATGTGAAGTACCTAGAATAGGTAAAGTCATAGAGTTGGAAAGTGGCAGTTTACAGGGGCTGAGGGGAGAGGGGATGGAGAATCATTTTTTAATGGGTGCAGAGTCTTATTTTCAGAAGATAAAGTTCTGGAGATGGATGGTAGGGAATATACAACATCGTGAATGTACTTAATGCCACAGAACAGTACACTTAAAAATAATTAAGATGGTAAATTTCAGGTTGTGTACACTTTACCAACCATAAACATACATGGCATAATCCATTTAAAATACATTTTACATATTTATCGTCTAATGATTATAAATATTTTAGGCTTTGCAGGCCATACCCAGTCTCTGTTGTAAGCAATTAATAAAGCAGCAACTGTTGAGAATATATAAATGAATGAAAGTGTCTGTGTTACAGAAGAACAGGCACAGCTGATCAGATTCGGTGCACTAACTGTAGTTTGCCAACCTCTGCTCCACGCTCTCAGTCCCCTCATTTGTAAGGAAGGGACAATAATGTACTTACTTCATATGTTTGTTGTGGGAATTAAAAGGAGTAATGTGTCAAGTACTTTGTTCACTGCCTTACACACAAAGAGCAGCCAACAAATGTTAGTCGCTATTATTGATGTGGTTGCTGAGGTAGGTGCTGAGCATGCAGAAGGAGGTACATTAGCTTAGCACCTACTGTATACATAGCAGGCCTGAGTCTTAAAGGGATAGGACTTCACTGTTATTTTATGTTCCTTAATAAAAACATCTCATATTGGCAGAGAGCTTTGTGCATTTGGTCCATTATCTCATTTCATCTTCACGATTACTCTCTGGGGTAAATTTCCAGATCAGGAAGCCAGGCCTCCAAATTCACTTTGCTAAGAAGAGCAGAGGGAAGGTTTGAATCCTCAGCTATTAATATTCCAAAATCCATGTTTTCAACCAGGGGTCATACTGCCCCCCCCAACCACTCCACCCAGTCCCTACTCTCACCCCAGGAAATTTGGAAATGTCTGGGGTGTTTTGGTAGGTAGGGAGGTTAAAGAATGGAGAGGAACTACTGGAGTTTAGTAGCCAGGATCCAGGAAAGCTAATGTCCTAGAGGACAGCCCGTAAAATGAAGAATTGTCCCAAAGGCCCGTGGTACCCTTTGGAGGAACTCTGGTCCACATCATGCTGCCTGGTTGTATGAGGAGATGGGCTCAGTAAGAACGCAGAGGGAGGAACACCAGCAGGGAGAAGGGGTGGGCCCCAAGAGGGCCTAGAGGGTGTGCGTTCAGATCTGTCAGCGGTAGAAGGGCCAGGCGGAACAAACTGTTAAAGTTTGAGTCCCATGGATTTTTTTAAGTTTCCCTCTAGATTTGCCTGAAAGAAGTAGAGTAGTAGAGTAAAAAGAGCACTTAGTTTTCAGGGGCTGAAAGCACCGAGCCGCTGTGCAACTTGGGGCAACTGAATTGACCTCTCTGGGCTTTGAGTGAAACGAGAATAGCCCGATTCTGCCCCCTTGCAGGGCGGTAGAGAGGATCCGTTGAACAACACAGTGAAAGCACATAGCTCTGTACGAAGGGAAAGAATTTTACTAAATGAATCATAAAGCAATTGTCAACAAAATCGAGTTCTTCCCTTTTAGATCTTGATTTTGGCTCCCACGGGCTGTGGGGAGGTTTATCTCACACTGCAGGTGCTGGCCTGCTACCAGCTGCCCCTCCTGCTCAACAAATTGAGATTTAGCTTTGATTGCATCTGCAGCAAAACCAGGCAGCATGAAAAATGAGCCCAGGAAAGAACGACCTTGCTTCCCGTTGGCTGTAACTCCTGGGAGCCATGGAGAAGCCATCCATATCCAGCCAGATGTTGAGCTAGAGAAGGGACTGGAACAGCTTGATGGGGTCACCTACCGGTCAGGCCCCACAAGCTGTTTTCCCCCAGGGAGAGGAGGGGCTAATAGTTCCTTTGGTCAAAATGTCAAGCTGAAATTAATCTATATAAATGTCAAGCCTGCTCTGTGAGCAAAAATGAGGAGGTTCATCATTGCCGAAAGCCTGTCTGCATGATAAGGAATAGACATTTTATCTATGAACCTCTATTTTTCTACCCAGAGACCAGCTGGATCCCCTGCCTCTAGTGATGTAGCTAGTCGCGGTCCTAGCTTTTCAATTCTACAGTTTCTGAAGCCTTCCCTTATCTGCAAGGGTCTGGGGGCTGTGGGCTTCCCAGGTGGCGCTAATGGTGAAGAATCTGCCTGCCAACGCAGGGGACGTAAGAGGCACTGGTTGGATCCTGGGTCGGGAAGATCCCCCTGAAGGATGGCATGGCAACCCACTCCAGTATTCTTGCCTGGAGAATCCCTTGGACAAAGGAGCCTGGAGGGCTATACTCCACTGGATTGCAGAGTCGGACACAACTGAAGCGACTTAGCAAGCCCGCACGCTGGGAGCTATATCTCAAGACCTCTCCTCTGCTTCCCCTTTGTCTTTTGTCAAACAAGCCAAGAAACTTGACCCATTCTCTAGTTCCAAAAACAGCACCAGAAAAACAGTCCTAGAAGGATCCATAAACAAGAAGAATTTGAGGACATTTCCACCATGCCAACACAGCAGTCAATCTTGTTTTGCAGAAAATAGATTTTGGAGTCCAGCTTCTTGGATAGGAACACCAACTGCCTCACTAATGGGGTGACCTCAGGAAGTCACTTAGTTATTGGCTTCACTTTTTCATCTGTAAAATGGGGCTGCCAGTCTCTAACATTAAAGAGTTGCTGTGAGTACTAAATTAGATTAGTTCATGTAAATAGTAGGCACCTATTATGTGGTCACTTCACTTAGAACTCTTTTCTCTACAGATCGGTTTAAACAGAAGGAATGTATAGGCTGGCAATTGGTCGGGCTTCAGGCATAGTTTGATCAGGGTCCTGGCTCTGGCTCTTTATATTCACTGGGCTCTGCTCTCCTCTTTGTAACTGTTTCCTTCTCTGTCCAGCATCCTTCAAGATTACAAAATGACTCCCATTGTATTGGGTCTCACGTCTACCCTCTGAAACATCCAGAAGAAAGCTCCTCTTACTTTGACCACTGAACAAAAGTCCTGTTCACCTTGATTATAATACTTAAGGTCAAGTACTCTCTTCTGAACCAATCACTGTGGCTGGGGCTATGCTCTGCCCTGATTGGCTTAGGTGGCGAGGGATTGGATTACACCCAGTACGCTTGGGTCCCTGAGGTCTAGGGATCATCCACATGGGATCCTGCTTGTGTCTCCAAAGCCTGGCACAAGGCACAATCTTTGTGTTTTGTTTTTTTTTTTCAAGGCACAATCTTTGACATATGAGGAGATGCTCAGTAAGAGGTTGTTGAATGAGGATTATAAAATCTGAGGAGAGAGGAAGTGTGTGGTTAGAACATCTAATCATTCTCTGAATCAGTTGCCCAGTTCGTGGTAATTTCCCAGGTATTCTCCTCAATGAAATCCCAAATTACAAATGTTGACCATCACTGTTTCCCAGAGAACATCCTGCTTAATTCAGTAACACCAGTGAAAGCCCAAAAAAACCCCCTTGTCTGGGCCTCCTGATCTGTCTTTACATAGCTCACTCCAGCAGGGAGCATTGGAAATAAAAAATCCAATCCCATTTTTAATGACTGGATCCGACAAAGAATATTAAATTTATCTTTAAATAGCTTTTTAAAATTTTGTTTAATGGAAATGAGGAGAAAATTGAGGTTTGAAAGGGCAAGACTTAAAAAAAGATTTTTTTTTTAAAAATCAGAGTGTTTGGGGGTCAAACTCTAGGCAGCCATCCTAGGGGACATTTTCTGCTTCCAGCACAGACATCCTGGTGGGGAGATGGTACAGCATGCCAGGGGAACAGAGCCACAGTGCCCAGACCTTGGGATGGGACAGAAGGGATGAAATCGCAGAGCCCACCTTTCAGAGATCCTCTGTCCTGGGCCCAGCTGAGCACCCAGCATGGGAAGAGAGGGGACAGAATTGAGTCAGGTCACACAGCATTTGGCCTGGGCTGCCCTGTACCTCCACTGCCAAGATCAAGGAGTGGGATGCCCGTTTATTGGTTTCCTAAACTTGGTGGGTGGCGCGAGTGGTAAAGAACCTGCTTGCCAATGCAGGAGACATGAGAGATGTGGGATTGCACATCGAACCAATTCAGGGTTTGATCCCTGGGTTGGGAAGATGCCCTTGAGGAGGGCATGGCAACCCACTCCAGTATTCTTGTCTGGAGAATCCCATGGACAGAGGAGCCTAGTAGCCTACAGTCCATAGTCAGACACGACTGCAGTGACTTAGCATGCACAAACCTGGTGGTGGTGGGGATTTCTAAAGAGTAGCTGCAATACATCCCTGGGGTTCAGACCCACACATCTTGTCTGGATGGCCTGCTTCCTCCTCAAATTCACCTTGTTCCAATATAGACTCATCACCTTGCTCCTGCCTGCTCCCTGCCTCCTGTATCCAATCCATATCACCCCTCTAGCCCCCGTAAACTTCCTGGCCAGCTGCTTGGGTATCCTCCTGGACCACCGCCACTCCACTCTCACCTGCCAAAGTCACTGCTTAACAAGACCTAATAATTCTATCATCACAACATCTTTTGATTCCTCCCTCCTATGCTTCCCCATCCCCTCCCCCCTGAATTTTTCTGCCTCCAGGCTCACCTCCTCCAGTCTTCTCCCCATGGGATCACTAGATCTGGGCTTCTAGCACACAGATCACGGCCTGCTCTTCATCTCCTTGAAAATCTTCCATAGCTCCCCCATCGTCTACTGACTTATCATTTCATCCTCTTGCACAAAGCCCTGACTTTGCCTGGCTGCTCTGCACACTGGGCTTGCCATCTCCCATCTCTTCACCCTCAAGTCCTACTGTTTTCCAGGCTCAACACTGCCTCCTTCAGGACACCTCCCTGGGAGGTGAGTGGGTCATTGTTTCCTCCTTTTACTGATGCCTTTTGCTGTTGTCTCTATTTCAAAATGCTCTTCATTTTGCCCAGGGCAGTGAGGAGGAAAGTGGCCAGCCAGCATGTATTCAGCTTTTACTTCTGCACCAGGCACTGGTCAGGCAAATTTACATGCTGGGCACATTTCATCTGAACAGCTGGGAAAGGTGGTTTCATCCCCATTTCACAATTGGCAACCTGTGATTCAGAAAGGAAAAGTGACCTGCCCAAGCATGTGAGAGCAGGTTCCATTCTGCACCTTCTAACTCCATGTCCAGTGCCAATCCTCCCCCACCTCCCTGTGGAAGGCAGCCCCGGGCTGGGAGAAACTCTAGAAACACATCTGCCATCTGTTTTATTTAAAGGGCCCTTGAGTCCGGAGCCGGCTGGCAGGATACACGGCTGCGATCACTAATCCAAATTTGCCCCCCTCCTTCCCAGTCCCTGCCCTCCCGATGCCCTTCTTGAATCAGGGCCTCAGGCCCAGAAGTGAGCAGGTCTGCATAATTTCCTGAATGTCACCGAACAGATCTATCACTCTCAGAGTTTTCCAAATGCCTTGCCGGGTGCACCCAGGGAGGCTCTGAGCCATATGGCCAAGGAGCCCCGCTGTGAAGTCCCATTACCTCTTTCCACTAATTGGCTTCAAAGCATGAATGGAAAGTACACCATCCTGATGCGCCCTGGGAGCTTCCTCGTCGCTCCCTCCCTACCAGGAACTCGGCCCTTTCTAAGTGTCTTCTTTCCCTCCCTGGCCAGGGCCGCCTTGGTGAGGCAGGAGGATGGCCCAGTGAGACATTTATATTCAGAAACACAGATACTTGTGACAGGAGTGATTTGAAAATACTAACCTCTGTTTTTCTCTCCTTCCTGTCCTTCACCCTCATCCCAGCTGGGAGCGTGCTCTGGACCCCGCTGCCAGCAAGGAAGATTATGGTACAGTGGAGGAAGGGGAGGGCAGGGGGAGGACACCTAGCCCTCTCCCACAGCACTTCCTGCGCCCCATCAGCAGAGGGAGCAGCTCCCTAGGGGGTCTAGGACCACCCTGGGCCACAGAACAGAAAGGATGGACATCTCAGCAGTAATCTGGGTGGAAGGGTGACCAAAGACAAGGTGTCTCCCTACACCCCAACCCCCCCTGACTCTGTATAAGACCACAGAACAGAGTCAGACATCCTGGAGTATGAAGTCAAGTGGGCCTTAGGAAGCATCATTATGAACCAAGCTAGTGGAGATGATGGAATTCCAGCTGAGCTATTTCAAATCCTAAAAGATGATGCTGTTTAAGTGTTGCACTCAATATGCCAGTAAATTTGGAAAACCCAGCAGTGGCCACAGGACAGGAAAAAGTCACTTTTCATTCCAATCCCAAAGAAAGACAATGCTAAACAATGTTCAGACTACCAGAGAGTTGTGCTCATTTCCCATGCTAGGAAGGTTATAATCAAAATCCTTCAAGCTAGGCTTCAGTAGCATGTGAACCGAGAACTTTCAGATGTACAAGCCGGGTTTAGAAAAGGCAGAGGAACCAGAGACCAAATTGCCAACATCCATTGGATCATAGAAAAAGCAAGAGAATTCCAGGAAAACATCTACTCCCACATCATTGACTTCCTTAACTACTCTAAACCCTTTGACTGTGTGAAGTGAAGTGAAGTCACTCAGTCATGTCTGACTCTTTGCCACCCCATGGACTATAGAGTCCATGGAATTCTCCAGCCTTTCCCTTCTCCAGGGGATCTTCCCAACCCAGGGATCGAACCCAGGTCTCCCACATTGCGGGCGAATTCTTTACCAGCTAAACCACAAGGGAAGCCCAAGAATACTGGCGTGGGTAGCCTATCCCTTCTCCAGCAGATCTTCCCGACCCAGGAATAGAACTGGGGTCTCCTGCATTGTAGGCGGATTCTTTACCAACTGAGCTATGTGTTAACAGTATGGATCACAACAAACTGTGGAAAATTCTTCAAGAGATGGGAATACCAGACCACCTTACCTATCTCCTGAGAAACCTGTATGCAGGACAAGAAAAAACAGAACTGGTTATGGAATACCAGACTGATTCAAAATTGGGAAAGGAGTACATCAAGGCTATATATTGTAACCTTGCTTATTTAACTTATACGCAGAATATATCATGCTAAATGCTGTGCTGGATGAATTACAAGCTGGAATCAAGATTGCTGGGAGAAATATCAACAACCTTAGACATGCAGATGATGCCACTTTTATGGCAGAAAGTGAAGAGGAACTAAAGAGCCTCTCGATGAAGGTGAAAGAGGAGAGTGAAAAAGCTGGATTAAAACTCAAAAAACTAAGATCATGGCATCCAGTCCCATCACTGCATGGCAAATAGAAGAGGAAAAAATGGAAGCAGTGACAGATTTTCTTTTCTTGGGCTCCAAAATCACTGTGGATGGTGACTGCAGGCATGAAATTAAACGATGCTTGCTCCTTGGAAGAAAAGGTTTACCTCTGACAAACCTAGACAGCATATTGAAAAGCAGAGACATTACTTTGCTAACAAAAGTCTGTATCATCAAAGTTATGGTTTTTCCAGTAGTCATGTACAGATTTGAGAGTTGGACCATAAAGAAGGCTGAGCCTGAAGAACTGATGCTTTCGAATTATAGTGCTGGAGATGACTCTTGAGAGACCTGTGGACTACAAGGAGATCAAACCAGTCAATCCTAAAGGAAATCAACCTTGACTGTTCATCGGAAGGACTGATGTTGAAGCTGAAGCTCCAATACTTTGGCCTCCTGATGTGAAGTGCCTACTGATTGGAAAAGACCCTGATGCTGCAAAAGATTGAGGGCAAGAGGAGAAGGGGGCTACAGAGGATAAGATGGTTAGATAGCATCACTGACTCAATGGACCTGAGTTTGAGCAAACTCAGGGAGACGGCGAAGGATAAGGAAGCCTGATGTGCTGCGGTCCATAGGATCACAGAGTCAGACACGACTCAGTGACTGAACAGCAACAGGCCAGAGGCAGAGCTGACTGTCCAGGAAAGGGGACGCTGAGCTTTGGAAATTCAAATGTTGCGTTTAAGAAGATAAAGGCTGGACTTCCATGGTGGTTGAGAATCCACTTGCCAGTGCAGGGGACATGGGTTGGATCCCTAGTCTGGGAAGATTCTATATGTTGTGGGGCGATTAAGCCTGTGCATCGAAACTACTGAGCCCACACACTCCGGAGCTGGTGCTCCACGACAAGAGAAGCCACTGCAATGAGAAGCCTGCACACAGCGACTAGAGAGTAGCCCCCGACTCCACAACTAGAGAAAGCCTATACACAAGAACAAAGACCCAGCACGGCCAAAAGTAAACAGACAAAAGAAAATAAAGGTCAGTGATACTTCTTGTGCACCTGAGCTCTAGATTGGGATGCCCTGCTCCAGGGAGGGAGTGCCAACTAGGGTTGGGGTCTTGTGTATGCGGAGTCTTGCACTTGGCATCCATTCTGTCTGGCCTCCCCCAGCACCCACCATGTGACAGATGGGTCAGAGGCCACAGGGGAAGAAGGAGATAAAGGTACCTAGAATCTGGGGCTGGGCTGGGAACCAGGCGAAGAGTCCTCATCTCCCTCCGTCCTAGGGTTTGGCTCTCCAAGAGGCTGCCTCGGGACAAGGGCCAGAGCCTGAGGAATGGACAAGGAGTCATAGACCCTCCGTGGGTTGCTGTATTATTTCCAGAGCCTTCCCTATGGAGGGACTTTTTGTACCAAGTGTTTCTAGCTCACTGGGCCCGGTAGCACTTTCTGTGGCTGGAATCGTGTGACTGTCAAAGTGGGCTAGGATGGTGATGCCCGCTTTCTACAGAGTTCTAGGGAGGCTGGAAGAAGAGGCAGGAGCCCAGCCAGTGGGCATCCCAGGGGAGAATGAGGGCTGGGAGGGGTGAGAGAAGAGCCTCTGTTGGTGACTGGGTCAGGGCCTGATTTCAAATATTGTCCTCTGAATAAGGCCACCCATCCAGGAGACCCTGGGGCTCGGGCACAGAGCTGCAGTCTGATAGGTGGTTTCTGCAGCACTCCCTGTGCCCAAGGGCTTACCAGGTGGTGAAGGCAGCCCACGAAGCAGGGAACCCAACATTTAGCTAATGGAACACTGACGAAGCCTGCTAAACATGGCTGGCCCTGAGTAATTCAAAGGCAGCTAGCAAATGCATTATTTAAAAAGAAAAAGACAAGACATGAGTCTCACTGCCAAAGCACTGAAGTGTAACATCCAGCGTCAGTGGTGGTTTCATAGGGACACAGAGGAGGTGTTTATGTAACACATCACGTGACAAAACATCCCCTAAATCTCTTCTAAACACTTCTCACTGTGAGCCCAGTCCTTCTAGTCACTGCCCAAACCTCTCTTTCTCTGCTCCCCTGCTCCTGCCAAACCAAAGCTATACCCTATCTTCCTTTACCCTTCCCTCCCCTTCCTGGAGGGCCTCCCCGCCTCCACTCCAGGGGCTTCCTCATCTTTCCTCAAAGAATCAGTCTGGCCTCTTTTAGCTTGTCCTACGCTGTATCTCAGACTTTCTCCCTTCATGACACAAGAGACACAATTACATCTAGGAGGCTGAAAGCCCACAGACAAGGAGTCCTTCCTTTAGAGAAGGGTGGGAGAGGTGACAACAGGTCCTTGGTTATAGTCTCCCCCACCGACACACCGGTTTACACGGATGGCACCGAGCCCTGGTCCTGGAAAGACCCTGGGACCAGCTCCCATGAGCACTGGTGCAAGCAGGGCCCGGGGAGTCTCTGATGAGGCCCCCGCATCCTGCCCCGCAGCCACATCCCACCCTGACCTCAGGCCCTCCCCATCCCCCTGCCACCCTGCTCCATCCTGCCTCAGCCTGCCCCAGGAGGCTCTTGCCTGAGGCCCCCGGGAGGCTCACCCCTTCTGACGGGGCCAGAGGAGTCCAGCCTACAGTGTGTGGCTGGCATCTTTGGACCATCCAGGAAGCTGACTTGGAGTGGGCTGGCTTGGGGTCGAATGGTGGGCCGGGTGGGCCTGGTCTGGAGCCCCCAGAAATGCCTCCTGTCCGCTCTTGGCTTCCTCCTAGCACCCAGCACCTGAATTCCCTTCTCATACAGCCCGAGTAGCAGACTTCCACCACTGCGTTGGAAGACCAGAGCTGCAGAGGGCCCGGGAAAACGTTAGCCGAGTCTAAACCTGGTGACTCAAGCTGGGGGATGCTGAGGCCCCAAGAGAGTCAAGGACCCTCTCAAGGTCACAAAGCTTTGACAGAAGGAGCTAGAACCAAGGTCTTCTGCTTCCAGGTCAGTGTTTTCCCCACAACACAATTTCTAAACTATGGAGGAGGGTGGAGGGCGACTGTTGGTTGAAGTGAATGAAATTAAAAATGCAGACTGTGGTCCTCTGGGGGTGATTTGCATTTTAAGTGGAATGCAAAGATCAAAACAATCTTCTTGACTCAAAGCAAATCTATGGAGACAGAAGGCAGACAGTGGTAGCCAGTGTCTGGAGGTGGGGAGGAAGGGGGAGGGGCTGCTTTAAGACTGTGTGGTTTCCAAAAGTCCTAGAACCCGGTAGTGGTGATGGCTGCACATTACGGTGAATGTACTTAATGCCACTGAATTGCACACTTTTAAATGGCTAAAAGTGTCATTCGCTTTGCCAACAAAGATCCATATAGTCAAAGCTATGGTTTTTCCAGTAGTCATGTATGGAAGTGAGAGTTTGACCATAAAGAAAGCTAAGCGCCAAAGAACTGATTCTTTTTAACTGTGGTGTTGGAGAAGACTATCCATTGGGAGGACTGATGCTGAAGCTCCAATACTTTGGCCACCTGAAGCAAAGAGCCAACTCATTGGAAAAGACCCTGATGCTGGGAAAGATGGAGGCAGGAGGAGAAGGGGGCGACAGAGGATGAAATGGTTGGGTGGCATCAGTGACTCAATGGACATGAGTTTGAGCAAACCCTGGGAGATGGTGGAGGATAGGGAAGCCTGGCATGCTGCAGTCCATGGGGTCGCAAACAGTTGGACACAACTTAGCGAATGAACAACAGCAACAAATGGCTAAAATGGTCAATTTTATGTTACATGTATTTCACTATATCAGCTGTCCGTGTGCATGGGTTCTGAGTCCACAGATTCGACCAGCCACAGATCAAAAATATTTGAAAAAAAAAATTTCAGAAATTTCCCAAAAGCAAACCTTGAATTTGTACACACCAACTATTTACATACCATTCACACTGTATTGACAGCTATTACATGGCATTTCTACTGTATCCGGTATTTTAAGCAATCTAGAGATGACTTCCAAGTACTTGGGAGGATGTGTGTAGGTTATGAGCAAATACAATACTGTTTTATATAAGGGACTTGAGCATCTGAGGAGTTTGATATCTGCAGGGGGTCCTGGAACCAATCCCCCATGAATACTGAGGGATGACTGTACAATTTCTAAAAATCTTCTTGAAGTTTATTTTTCTTGCCACATGTCTCCTCCTTCCCTCCCTCACCAGCCGAGTGCTGGGAACCTTCCTGTGGTCCTCCACATCACGGATCGGACGACCAAGAATCTACTCAAGACTAATGGTAAGAAACAGAACATTTCATTGAATGAAAGAAGGAGCTGCTTCTGACAAAAGATCCGGAAGTCGGGCACTGGTGGTTCAGTGGTAGAATTCTCGCTGCCAAAACACCCAGGAAGAGGATACAGCATTGTATCAAGCCGGGGAGGGGTCTGTGAGCCCCCGACAGCCCGATACTCGCCTGGGCACCCCCAGCCCTGGGCAGAGACGATGAAGCGTTCTCCCAGGTCTGAGGGCAGTGGCAGACGGGAGCACGCTGGGGGCTCCAGACCACCATCCCTCCACTCTACGCTCACCGCTGTGCTCCCCGGCCACGTCCTTTCCTCACCACCAGCCCAGACCCTGCCCTCCATGAGGCTTGGGTCCACTTCACTCCGAGGCTGCTATCGGCCTTGTGAAGGTCTAGATTCAGAGGAATGGACCAATTGACTAAGGTGTGAGATGGGTCTTTCTCCCTGAGACTCAGAGATACAAAGAACAAACAGGGAGGTGGGTGGAGTGGGGGTCTGAGGCCTAAAAAGAGCAAGAAATATGCCAAGTCCTCCACAGTAAAGAGGGCACCTCACCTCCTCTGGCGCCCAGGCCCAAAAGCCCTCAGGGCAGTACTGAGCCTCTGCTCCTCGACTTCCCTAAAGTGTCACTAGCAGGTCAACTGTCATGTTCAAGGGACTCTGTAGCCAGCAACCCTTAGCTCCGGAGAGTTGTATTAGTTTCCTGCAGCTGCTGTAACAAATGGCCACCAACTGAGTGGCTCAAAGCAACAGAAATATACTCACAGTTCTGGAAGCCAGAAGTCTGAAACCAAGATGCCAGCAGGGTCATGTTCCCTCCTGAGATAATAGGGGGAAAAAAAAAAATATATATATATATATATATTATATATTAGTTTCTGTTTCCAGCTCCTGACACTCTTGTAATTTCCTAAGTGATAATAGCACTAGAAACATCTTTCGTTCCAATATTTAGTCTCTTCCCCTGGTTCCTGACACAGAGATCCTGAAACCTTTGTAATTTCCTGGGTAATAGGAGCTTCTTTTGTTCCAGTGGGCTCCTGGATGGCTTCCTGATGAGGGGTGGTCACAAGAAAGAACACGCCTTAATTAGAAGCTTGGAATTTTCAGCCCTGCCCCCTCCTCAGGAGAAGACAGACGGTGATGGATGTTGAACTCCATCCCGCCTACGTGATGAAGCCTCCATACCAAATCCCCAAAGGATGAGGTCTGGAGAGCTTGTGGGCTGGTGATCACACAGAGGTGCTGGGAGAGTGGTGCCCAGTGAGGGCATAGATGCTCTGTGCCCCTTCTCACATCCCCTGCCTGTGTATCCATCTACCTGGGGTGATGCCCCCAACTCCATGTGCTCAGTACCCAGGTGTCAAGCTATGAATCTCTTCACCTGGCTTTTCATCTGTGTTCTTTAACATATCCTTTGGTAAACTGGTAAAAGTACCTAAGGGGCTTCCCTGGTGGCTCAGCAATAAAGAATCTGCCTGCAGTGAAGGAGATGCAGAAGATGCTGGTTCGATCCCTAAGTCAGGAAGATTCCCCTGGAGGACGCATGGCAACCCACTCCAGTACTCTTGCCTGCAGAATCCCATGGACAGAGGAACCTGGTGGGCTGCAGTCCATGGGGTTGCAAAGAGTCAGACAAGACTGAAGTGACTGAGCACACTCACAAAGGTACTCAAGTGTCTCCCAGAGCTCTGTGAGCCGCTCTAGGGAATCATCAAGTCCAACAGGGAGGAGGTCCCAGGGACCCCCGATTTGTAGCCATGTTGGACGGAAGTTGCAGGTAACTTATCACTGGCATCTGAAGTGAGGTGGAAGCAATCTCGCTCCCACCTCATTTGGTGAAGACCAAGATCTTAACCCATAGGAACTGAGTTAAACTGTAGGACACCCAGCTGGTGTTGCAAAGATTTGCTTGGTGTGGGAAAAACGCTAACCCTAATCCTAACAGATAACATTCACTGAAGGCTTACTAAGTACTGGGCACCATGATAAGCCCTAAATATGTATTAACTCATTTCATTGTCACCCCAACCCTTTGAGGTGTGTCCTCTGATCTCCAGGTTACAGGTGAGAAGCCTGAGGGTCACAAAGGAGCATGTTGTTGGTAACAGGTTGATACAGAGCTCAACTCCCAAACTCCCTGAGGCAAGAGCAGACCCCAAAACAGAGACAGAGAGGTTACCCCCAGGGCTGGAAATCATGAGGACCCCAGGGAGGTGATGGAGGGGTTCTGGCAGGCCCAGCTCTGCCCTTCTGGCTGTGTTACTCCCTGACGTCTCTGAGCCTCTGTTGAGCGAGGTGTGGAGTGGACTCTTCCTGGCTCAGCCAGCCATGGCTCAAGGACACTGGTCTTAACCCTGGATGCACAAGAAGGTCCTTGGGAGTTTTTAAAAGTCCTGATGTCTAGGCCACACCCCAACCAAATAAAGCAGCATCTCTGGGGATGGGATCCAGGCCCAACTGACTTTTAAAGCTCCCCAGGTGATTCCTATGGAGAAGGCAATGGCACCCCACTCCAGCAGTCTTGCCTGGAAAATCCCATGAACAGAGGAGCCTGGTGGGCTGCAGTCCATGGGGTCGCTAATAGTCAGACAAGACTCAGCGACTTCCCTTTCACTTTTCACTTTCATGCATTGGAGAAGGAAATGGCAATCCACTCCAGCGTTCTTGGCTGGAGAATCCCAGGGATGGGGGAGCCTGGTGGGCTGCCGTCTATGGGGTCACACAGAGTCGGACCCAACTGAAGCGACTTAGCAGCAGCAGCAGCAGCAGGTGATTCCACTGTGCCATCCAGGCTGAGAATGGCCACGCCAGGCTGTCCCTTCTCTCCCTGGTTCGTCGTGTCCAGCAGGGAAGCAGGGGCTACCTGCCCCCCAGCTCACTCACCTGATTGCTGCAGATGTGTGTGCAGTGCCAGGAGAATGGGAAATGGGTCCCTGAGGGTGGGGATGGCACTGCCAGACCACCGATGTGAGCTCAGCCTCTGCAGGCCTTCTGGGCCTCATGCCAGGAGGGGGCAGCCTGAAGTCTCATGCCCAACAAGTCTGAGGGCAGGATCCGGGGACACCTCCATGTGACCTCTGGGACAAAGGGCCAGCAGCAAACAGATGGAGGATTAATGCCAAACAGGTGCAGCTCTGGGGGAGCTGTCAGGACCACGGGGATGCCGGTGGGGGCACTGTCCTGCGGGGCCTGTGTACCATAGCCCTGGCAGCTGGGTGGTAGACCCACATCCAGGAAGGGCTGCTGAGGGGAGAGAGGGTCAGGCCAGCAGAGGTGGCTGATCAGCCAGTCAAAGCCTGGAATTCTGTGCCTGGTGATAGAGAAAGCAACTGAGAAGCAGCAAGGACAAAAATCCACGTTCCCTCTTTCCTAAGAATGAGGAGACGTGGGCATTCTCTGATCATTTGGGAACTGGGTTTTGAGCCCAGGTTAGGAACTCTACTGGATTAAAAATACAAAGCAAAACAAAACTCTAAGGTTGCTTGTCACTAACAGGTAATAAAATTCCAACGTTAAAAAAAGGTACTGCTTGTCTTCCTGCCTTAGGGTCTTTCCTCCATTTGTCCCCTGGAGAACATACTAGATCTTTCCATTTCCCATCCTTCTGAACCAAAATGTCACTTCCTCTCCATCTGCGTCCATCCTCCCCTAATCTCTCTGATTGGCCTCCACCTTTCTGTGGCTCTGTCTGTCTGTCTGTCTGTGCATCTGACTCTCACGGGCCCTCTCTGCCTTCTGGGTGTGTGTGTCTGCCTCAGTTTCCCCTCTCCCCTCAGGATGCTCATTTGGGGCAGACACTACTTTGCAGTTAAATTCTGACTTCAGTCTCTCTCCCTCTCTCAATTTCTCTTCCTATCTCTTTCGGTTTTCTTCTCTCACTGTCTTGCTCTGTTTAAATGTCTTTGTCCTTTCTTTCTCTGCTATTCTTTTTCCATTTGTTTTCTTTTTCTAAACTAATTGTCACTGGAGTATCATTGCTTTACAATGTCCTGTTAGTTTCTACTGTACAACCAAGTGAATCAGCTATCTGCATACATATATCCCCTCTTTTTCTCTGGTCTTTTTCTCTTTTCCTGTTTCTCAGCATTTTTTTTTTTAAATGTCTTATTGTGTTTCTCTGTTTCAGTCCCTCTCTCATTCTGAGTTTTCTGACTCTTTCTGTTCTTCCTAATCTATAAGACAGCCATAGAACAAGAATTAGTGTTGGAGACACACACACACACACTCAGGTCCACTCCTAGAGTAGCTGATACATATGTGGAGACCAGAGGCCTGGACCTCTGGATGTCCAGGCTGTGCTTTTTCCCCTAACACTAAACCACCACCCATCACACTATGTGGACCGGTGATGCCCAGTTGCTGGCAGAGGACAGTGCCAGACACAGGGCCCACACCACACAGGGCCCTGCCCTCCCAGCCAGAGAAGAGCTCTCTAGGCCCACAACTCAGGCCTTGTAAGTCTTGTTTCTGGGAAGCCAGATTGAATTAGCTGTGGGCCCATCTGGCCAGCCCTTACCCTAATACCGTCTGGCAGCTCATGCCTCAATGCCAACCTCAGCCCTGTGGCCTCACAGCCAGAAATCCAATTTGCCACAGCCTAATTGAGCCCTGGACTCCCAGGGGCATTGGCCCTCGGGCCCTCCTGCCCAGCCAGCAGCAGATTTCCTGGTGATTAGGACAAGGAGGAAAAAACAGCAGGAGCCAAGTTAATTTCAATTACCCTCATTTTCTGCCTGGAGCAGCTCAACACTGCTCGCTAAGTGCGGCTTTGTGTCAACTGCGGTGGACGCTGATAAGTATTAAGTATTTGGAGCACTGGGGGTACCCCAGACACCTTGCATTTATCTGCAAGACCTTGTATTTATCTGTGGGCCCTCAGCATTTAGTCCTATTTTACTGAGTCTGGAGAAGATGCTCAGAGAGGCTCTCAAAGCCATGTTGCCATAGATGGAATCAAAGATGGGCTCCAACAAGGTTTTATGAAGAGAGTCACCCATCTGTTCCCCACTGCCCACTCCCCACCATCCTGGAAGCTCAGCCGGAACAGCCGGCTCCACTGAGATGCTGGCCTTATAATTGTGGCCTCCTGCAGAGGACTAGCTCAGTAGGAGGCAGTCACCTTTCTTACACCTGGAGATGCTAGGTCCAGACTGTGTTTAGAGCCTCACCCCGTCCAGACCCAAAAAAATACCTGCATCAGTCCTTAGGGATGATCAAGTCCAACAGTAAGACCCAGAGACAGGAGGACACGTGTTCAAGGCTACACAGCCCGTCAGTGCCGAGGCTGGAGCAGGTCTGCAGTCGTATAAGCCTCAGTCTGGGGGCCTTTGCCATCTGACTGAGTGGGTCCCCCCACCCCCGACTGAGCACTCCCACTCACCAGTCTCTGGGAGGTGGGGTCTGAGCAGGGGCAGCTCTGGGTCAGGCGAGTCGAAACATCCAGGCACTTGGCTGGATTCACGAACTCACGAGCTAAAAGGAACCCCACATGTGGTTGTAGAGCCACAATTTCCACACAGGCGCTTGCTGTCTGCCAGGACCGCCCTCCTGGCTCTTGACGCAACGGCAAACACCAGGAGCCCTCAGCAGGCCTTGGAGACAGTTCCGCAAGTGCTGCTCGTGCGACAGGGAGACGCCCTCAGGGCTGCAGCACAAGGGTCCAAGTCCGAGGGTCATCGGGGGTCCTCCTGGGGGTCCTCCAAGCTCCCCTTGCCTCCTTCCAGCCCCCAGAACTGCCCTGCTGGGAGGTTGGGGGGCAGATGACTGTTCTGGGTGCTGCCTCCTGGGGTGGGGAGGCGGCGGGGACTCAGGGAAGGAGCCTGAGGGAAGAAGGGCTCTGCTGGGAGCGGGCCCAAAGCTGCGGAAAGTGGTCAGACCTGGCAACAGCCTTGGGGCAGGAGAAGGAGATGACCAGCCCTTTTACCACAGGCATCTGCGGATTTCTCCCCACTGTGAGCTCTGGTGAGAGGCTGATGGGTTGGCATGAAATCTGTCCCATGTTTGAACCTTCCAGAACAGGATCAGGCTGCTCCCTGGTCTAGACAATAGGCGGGGGAGTCTCAAAGCACCAGCATCAGGTGGGCCCGGCTGGAGCCTCCTCCCCACAGCCGGGTGTCCTGACAGCCTCTGCTGAGAGCCCCGAGGCTATCTGTCACTCCCTCAGGAAGGAGGCCCTGGCCCTCTCACGCCGTCCTGGTGGACCCTGGCACAACAGACCAAAAGCCAAGCCTCCTGTCTGTGGTACCTTGGTGGCGGAAGTGCCATTTGCATCCACCCCACCCCACTGTCTCCATCCTCTACTGGACTTATGTAGGTTTGGGGGTTCACACTGGGCCTCGGGACCCTAAAGGTTCCCCTAGGTCAGCCCTTCACAAGCTCTTTGATCTTGGGGCCCCTTTGCACTTTTAAAAATTATCAAGAACCCCACGGATTCCTGGAGAAGGAAATGGCAACCCACTCCAGTATTCTTGCCTGGAAAATCCCATGGACAGGAGCCTGGCGGGCTACAGTGCATGGTATTACAAAGAGTCAGATGCAACTCAGCACACACACACAGCACAAGGATTCCGAGGGGTCTTTGTCTCTATATGAGTTACATCTAATTGCTATTTAGCATTTTAGAACTTAAAACTGAGAAATGTTTTAAAATATTTAGTTTGAAATAACAATAAGCCATGACATATTAACCGAAAATATATTTTTAGGTAAAATAGATGTGTTTTTCAAAATGAAGTTCAATGAGAAGGGTGGCATTGTTTCCACTTTGCAAGTCTCTTTGATGTCTGGCTTTAATAGAAGACATCTGGGTTCTCATAGCTGCTTCTGCAATCAATCTATTGCAATGTGTTGTTTGGCTGAAGCATATGAAGAAAAGATGACTTCACAGAGATGTGCAGTAGGAAAGGGGAGGAGTGTCTTGAAATTATTTTCAGATGATTGTGGATATTCTTCTTAAGCAATGCATTGAGAATCAACAAGTGGTAGCTTTCTAAAACTTAGTTGCAACATGGAATCAGAAGCCCATCACTGAAAATTTGGTGCTCTGTTACATTAAAATCCATTAGTCTGTCTTGACTTTCAATGAATCTTTTACCCAGGCCTGATTTGTGTCAGACTCTTTGCAACCCCATGGAGTGTAGCCTCCCAGGTTCCTCTCTTTAAGGGATTCTCCAGGCAAGAATACTGGAGTGGGTAGATATTCCCTTCTCCAGGTGATCTTCCTGACCCAGGGATCAAACTCATGTCTCCTGCATTGGCAGGTGGATTCTTTACCATCTGAGCCACCAAGGAAGCCCTACATTAAAATCCATTAGTCTGTCTTGACTTTGAATGAATCTTTTACCCAGGCATGATTTTGTAACTTGCAAAATTGGTTGTGTAAACATTGGTTCCCTGCCACTGTCTTGATGTGCTGTAGGGCACAGCAGTTTTCCCCTAAAAGGAAAAACTCTCCATTTTCCTTCTCCTCACTTACTTCTGGCTGCCAAAATATATGGGGAGTTTTCTCACACCAGGCAGTTCCCGGACACCACCTGGGGGTCCTACAATTCAACTTGCTTCTGACATTTTCTGCCTGGGGGTAGTGTCAGATGCCACAGGGCTCACTCCCACAGGATTGTCCCCACTTCAGACACCCATCACAAGTTCAGATTGTCGCCTGTGCTTCTGTTGACCCTCCCTCTGTGTGTGTATGCTCAGTTGCTCAGTCATGTCTGACTCTTTGCAACCCCATGGAGTTTAGCACACCAGCCTCCTCTGTCCATGGAATTTTCCATGTAAGAATATTGGGGTGGGTTGCCATTTCCTATTCCAGGACATCTTCCTGTCCTAGGGGTCAAACCTTCATCTCTTGTAGCTCCTGAACTGGCAGGCACAGCACCACCTGGAAAATTGGACCCTCTCCCTAGGTTTGATAATTTGCTACAGCAGATGGAAGAGACTCATATGGGAAAAGGATGTGGAGCCTCATACCCTCCCTGGTGTGTCCCAGCACCTCCGCATGTTCACCAACCCAAAGCTCTCTGAACCCCACACTTCAGAGATTTTTATGGAGGCTTCATTATATAGGCATAATTGATAAATCATTGACCATTGGTAATTAAGTTAATCCCACGCTCCTCTTTCCTCCCAGGAAGTTAGAAGTCAGGGATGAAAGTGCCAACCCTTTAATCACATGATTGATTCTCCTGGCAGCCAGCCCACCAACCTTAAGAGCTTTGAAAATGTCACTGCATTAATATAAACTCAGGTGTGGTTGAAAGGGGCTTGTTACAAATAACAAAGGTGCTCCTTTAGCCTCTGTCTTATCACTTAGGAAATGGTAAGGGTTTAGAAGCTATGTGTCAGGAACTATGAATGAAGAACAATATATCTGTTTCTTATATCACAATATCCCAACCCCCATTGCTTTTGCATTATCATTGCAAAAGGCAAACATTATTGTATATTATGAAAATGATCTGGACCTTGTAGGTCTCCTAAGAAGATTGAGGAGACTGGAGTTTCATGGGCCCCACTTTGAACATCTGCCCTCAAGTGCTGCTGATCAAACTTCAAAATGCATCACAGTCACCTGGAGAGCTTATAAACACTCAGATTCCTAGGCCTTCTCTCTCACATTCTGAATCTAGGGTGGGGCCTAGGCTTCTGTATTTCACTTATTCATTCATTCATTTACTTGACTGGATCGGGTCTGCACTGTAGCACATGGACTCAGCAGTCCTGGTGCGCGGGCTTAGTAGCTCCACAGCATGTGGGTTCTTGGTGCCCCAACCAGGGATTGAACCCACACCCCCTGCGTTGCAAAGTGGATTCTTAACTACTGGACCACCAGGGAAGTCCCACATCTGCATTTCTAACGAGC
Organism: Bos mutus; assembly: GCF_027580195.1. NCBI lineage: Eukaryota > Metazoa > Chordata > Mammalia > Artiodactyla > Bovidae > Bos > Bos mutus. The sequence goes on along the minus strand of NC_091637.1, from coordinate 30,328,000 downwards.
TCCCAAGTGATGCTGATGCTGCAGGACCACAAAGCAAGCTTGGAGGAAAAAAAACTCAAGAAGACAACAGCAAATATATTCAGAGGATCTTAGCAAGTGTTCCCCCTGAAAGCATTCTGTGGCCAAAGACATCTGGGAAATGCCAAGTTATTCAAAATAAACAAGTTTCTTTGCTATACGATGCGTTAGATCAGTCATTAATAATAAGCCAATGTATGCTGAAAATATCCACGAGATGTATGGTGTGCAGAGTTCCAAACTGTTTTTTCAGTGGGGGGGCCTTACTCACTGTGATCCTCTAAGCATGCCCTCCGGGGCGCTTCTGCAGTGGTTGGTTTGTGCATCACTTCCGGGGTGTGGGTGGAGACAGCCCCAAGCCTCTCTTCCTCCTCTCTTCCTCCTCTCTCCCTCCTGGGCCAGCTCCGAGCAGACCTCATGCCTTTTCCATTTCCCGGGAGAGGGTCTCCACTACAGCTGAGGGGGCTGCCGCCTCAGCGGCACTTGGCACGGGGTTTCATTTGTTTTTAATCTCTCACTCTGTGGCAGATCTATTTCAGACACAGATCACCACAATACAGGCGGATCTGTTCCCTATGAACCTGGTGTGTGTTCTTTCAGGGTGTTTTGTTTTTATGTTTCCACACAAATGAGTGCTCTACATCTCTTTGCAAGGCGTGTGTGTGGTTGCGGAGATCACAAAGACCTTTCTCTGAAGAAGATATGGGCTTGAAGGAGGAACAAACAGAAGTTCAGGGCTCACGCAGAACAATTCAGATGTGTTCTGGGACACAGGAGATTGGGAAGCCTTCCTCTGGTGATGTGACTCCAGGCATCCAGAGCCTTGGGGACAAAGTCCCATCTGAGCAAGGAAGCTGGTAGGAGGGAGCCCTGCTGACCAGCCTTCCTTGGCCTTGCGTGGGTGGGCAGGAAGGGAGAATGCCAAGAGGATTTAGGACTTGCCAGCCACCTGGGAACCGACACTGCTGCCTCCGAACCGAATGGCAAGGGATGAGCTGCTTAGCTGGGAGGGAGCTGAATGTACAGGACATTGTACATGGAGGGGAAAAACTGAACCTAGCCTGGCAGTCACCAAGGCTTTCTGGACAAGGTGACCCTGGAGCGCCCAAGGGGCTGTGGGTAGTAAGGCGATAGCAGTCCAGGACTATTACAGTAACGTATGTCCTTCCATATGGAAGGAAGCACCAAGATGGGGCATAAACGTTCCTCCCCCAGCAGACGGATTTGAACCATCTAGGAACAGAGGGGTGAAGGGGTGTTCCTGGAAGAGGGACCAGCATGGACCAAGGCTGGGATGCATCCAGTGGAGCGTGACTCACCAAGAAACTATAGATATATGTGACTGGAGACACAGTCCAGCTCAAAAAGAAGACTTGAATGTCATGCTAAGGATCCCGGTTTTGATCCTGCTGGCTCTAGAGGTCAAGCAGGGAAGTGCCATGCTCAGATCTCGGAATTTGGAAGGTGGCTCTGGCTATGGCCATATGTGCTGGGGAGGGGATGCTGGAGGCGGCAGTTCCATGATAAGCTGGCAGGACAGTGAGGCTGAGTTAAGGCGGCAGATGTGGCAGTGGAAGGGAGAGAGGCAAGGAGCTCCACAGGGGGAGTCCCAGGTGAGGAGCAGAACAGGGAGGCCGGGACCTCACCCAGGTATAAAGAACCCCGGAACAGCTGGGCATCTGTGTGTGTGTGTGTGCGCGCGCGCACGCGCACACGCATGGTGCCGGGGTGTGCAGAGTGTCTCACAGAGTAGCCTGGAGATCGGGTATTCAAGGGCTCAAAGCCAAGGCTGGCATTGATTCCATCCCTGTGATGATTAGGCAAGTGGTTGGGCCTCAGGACAAGCAGAGTCCAGTTCAAGACAGGAACTAAGAGGGCACTTTCGTATCCTCTGCTTCATTCAAGCGATGGATCAGTGAGCGAAAGGTCTAGAGTAGCACAGCAAAGACGACGGAAGGGGGTTCTGGAAGATGGAAAGGAGGAAGAGACCTTTGGAGGAGGGAGCAAAAGCCCAGAAAATATACGAAGGGGCTGGAGCCAGGGGGCTCACCCACTTGCCAGCAAAATCTCAGGGCACCTGCAGACATGAGGGCAGGTATCACGGAAGGCAGAGTGAGAAGTGGGGCTGGAACAGGCAGGGCCGGTGAAGCTCCACGTGCGAGTACTCCAGGCTCTTTCTGCCAAGTCATGAAAGCAGGCAGGCACCTACCTAACTGGGGAAAGTCAGTTTCTCCTCTAAAGACAATTGTACGAGCAGCCTGGTGAGAGTGCGTGCTACTAGCATGGTCGTCAGTACTCCTGAGTGAGTCCCCTTGTTCCAGAGCTTAGTGGCTCCCCATCTGTTCACTCTGAGCTCTGCCCATGTGCACATTTCCCCAAGTCAGCCTACTTAAATATGAAAAGATGCCAGGGAGCCCCACACATTTTGACAAGCGCTATCAACAAGGCTGTATATTGTCACCCTGCTTATTTAACTTATATGCAGAGTACATCATGAGAAATGCTGGACTGGAAGAAACACAAGCTGGAATCAATATTGCCGGGAGAAATATCAATAACCTCAGATATGCAGATGACACCACCCTTATGGCAGAAAGTGAAGAGGAACTAAACAGCCTCTTGATGAAAGTGAAAGAGGAGAGTGAAAAAGTTGGCTTAAAGCTCAACATTCAGAAAACGAAGATCATGGCATCCGGTCCCATCACTTCATGGGAAATAGATGGGGAAACAGTGGAAACAGTGTCAGACTTTATTTTTTGGGGGCTCCAAAATCACTACAGATGGTGACTGCAGCCATGAAATTAAAAGGCGCTTACTCCTTGGAAGGAAAGTTATGACCAACCTAGATAGCATATTCAAAAGCAGAGACATTACTTTGCCAACAAAGGTCTGTCTAGTCAAGGCTATGGTTTTTCCTGTGGTCATGTATGGATGTGAGAGTTGGACTGTGAAGAAAGCTGAGCGCTGAAGAATTGATGCTTTTGAACTGTGGTGTTGGAGAAGACTCTTGAGAGTCCCTTGGATTGCAAGGAGACCCAACCAGTCCATTCTGAAGGAGATCAGCCCTGGGATTTCTTTGGAAGGAATGATGCTAAAGCTGAAACTCCAGTACTTTGGCCACCTCATGCGAAGAGTTGACTCATTGGAAAAGACTCTGATGCTGAGAGGGATTGGGGGCAGGAGAAGGGGACGACAGAGGATGAGATGGCTGGATGGCATCACTGACTCGATGGATGTGAGTCTCAGTGAACTCCGGGAGTTGGTGATGGATAGGGAGGCCTGGCATGCTGCGATTCATGGGGTCTCAAAGAGTCGGACACGACTGAGCGACTGATCTGATCTGATCTGATCTTATCAACATGAAGAGCAAAGGAAATCCTCAGAGAAAATTCAGAGAATAAAAGACAACTTTAAAAAGAAAGAGGGTAGAGAAAAGGGAACCATCATACACTGTGGATAGGAATGTAAACTGGTGCAGGCACTATGGAGAATAGTATGGAGGTTCCTTAAAAAACTAAAAGTAGAATTACCATATGATCCGGTACTCCCACTCCTGGGTGTATTATCTGGAAAAGATGAAAACTAACTCAGAAAGATACATGTACCCAATGTTCATAGCAGTGGTATTTACAATAGCCAAGACATGGAGCCAAGCTAAATGCTCATCAACAGATGAACGGATAAAGAAGATGTGTGATATAGATAGATAGATAGATAGATGATATTACTCAGCCATAAAAAATAAAAATAATGCCATTTGCAGCAACATGGATGGACCTAGAGATTATCATGCTCGTTGAAGTAAATAAGATAAAGACAAATATCATAAGATATTACTTGAATGCAGAATCTAAACAATGATATAGGGACTTTCCTAGCGGTCCAGTGGTGAAGAATCCACCTGCCAACGCACCCAGGATCGATCCCTGGTCTGGGAAGATTTCACATGCCGGCCACAGGGCAACTAAACCCGTACACCACAACTACTGAGCCTGCGCTGTAGAGACCATGAGTCGCAACTACTGAGCTCACGTGCTGTGCGGCCTGCGCTCCTCAACAAGAGGAGCCGCCACAGTGAGAAGCCCGTGCACCACGGCTGGAGGGTAGCCCCTGCTCTCCGCAACCAGAGGAAGCCCTCGCTCAGGAAGGAAGGCTCAGCGCAGCCAAAAATAAATAAATAATGATACAAATGACCTTACTTATAAATCAGAAACAGACTCACAGACTCAGAAAACAAATTTACCAAAGGGGAAAGGTGGGGGAGGGAAAAATTAAGAGTTTGAGAATAACAGATAAACACTGCTGCTGCTAAGTCGCTTCAGTCGTGTCCGACTCTGTGCAACCCCATAGACGGCAGCCCACCAGGCTCTGCCGTCCCTGGGATTCTCTAGGCAAGAACACTGGAGTGGGTTGCCATTTCCTTCTCCAATGCATGAAAGGGAAAAGTGAAAGTGAAGTCGCTCAGTCGTGTCCGACTCTTTGTGACCCCATGGACTGCAGCCTACCAGGCTCCTCCGCCCATGGGATTTTCCAGGCAAGAGTACTGGAGTGGGGTGCCATTGCCTTCTCCGAGATAAACGCTACTGTATATGAAATAGAAACACAACAAGGATTAACAGATACACACTACTGTATATGAAATAGATAACAAGGATTAACAGATATACACTATTGTATATGAAATAGATAAACAAGGACCTACTGTATAGCACAGGCAACTATTGATATATTCAATATATTTTAATAACCTATAATAGAAAAGCATCTGGAAAAATATATGCATTTATACAACCCAATCACTGTATATCTGAAACTAACATGACCCTGTAAGTCTGGTGTATTTCAATAAAACAAGAAATAAAGGAAGGAAATGAGTACCCTAAGAAATGTTCAAGAATATACTGTATCTTAAATAAAAAGACAAGATGTTAAGAAAAAAAGAACTAGAGAAAAAGAAATAAAAACTGTGGTGAAATACACACAATATAAAATTTACTGTTGTATCCATTTCTAAGCGCACGGTTCAGTGGCATTAAGTACTTTCACACTGTTACACATCCGTAGCCACTATCCATCCCCAGAAGTTTTTTTTGTCTTGTAAAACGGGAACTCTGTGCCCATCAAACACTAAGTACCCACTCCTCCCTGCCCGCAGGGCCTGGCACCTCCCATTCTACTTTCTGAGTCTATGAATTTGACTAGGTACCTCATATAAGTGAAATCATACAGTATTAAGCCATTTTGTGAATGGCTTATTTCACTTAGCATAATGTCCTTAGGCTTTATCAATGAGACTGTTGGAATTTCCTTCCTTTCTAAGGCTGAAAATTATTCCATTGGATGCACACACAGTAATGGGCATTTGGGTTGTTTCTACATTATGGCTGGGCTTCCCTGGTGGCTCAGGTGGTAAAGCGTCTGCCGGCAATGCAGGAGACCCAGGTTTGATCCCTGGGTCGGGAAGATCTCATGGAGAAGGAAATGGCAACCCCCTCCAGCACTCTTGCCTGGAAAATTTCATGGACTGAGGAGTCTGGTAGGCTACAGTCCATGGGGTCACAAAGAGTTGGACACGACTGAGCAACTTCACTACCTTATGGCTATTGTGAACAATGCTGTTATGAACACAGGCATACAAATATTAAAAAAAAATTGAAAGTGAAAAGCAAGTTAAGTATAAAAAGGCTTTTAAGAAGTGCTCTGGAAAACAAAGTTAGTGAAATCTCCAGAATGTGGAACAAAATGTCAGAAATAAAAATATACAAGAGAAAATACTTAGAGAAATAGTTCAAGAAGTCCAACATCCAACTGGTTGGCATTCTGATAAGAATACAGAAAAAACAAAGGGGTAGGGGTTATCAGAGAAATAATAAAAGATAATTTCCCAGAGCCCTGGTTGGCCATGTTGAGGCCCTACTATGTGTTAAGTACTGTGTGAATCCTGGGGTTACAACTGCCATAATCCTGCTATACATCACTGAAAGTCTTGGTGGAGGGGCACAGTTACATAAATCAATATAAAAATGCAACTATAATACACATCATAGAAAAAGTGAAAGTGTCAGTTGCTCAGTTGTGTCTAACTCCTTACAACCCCATGGACTGTATAGTCCGCTAGGCTCCTCTGTCCGTGGAATTCTCCAAGCAAGAATTCTGGAGTGGGTTGCCATTCCCTTCTCCAGGGAATCTTCCCGACCCAGGGATTGAACCCATGTCTCCTGCATTGCAGGCAGGTTCTTTACCGCCTGAGCCACCAGGGAAGCCCCATATCATAGAGGAGCTATGGAAATAGGAAAGGGCTTCTGAAGTGGGACCTTGAAGTCAGGTAGGAGAGGAAGGGAGGAGTGTTTGCAGCAAAGGGAACAGCATCTGCAGATGGCATGATGAGTTGGAAAAACTGAAAGTAGACTTGTGTGGCTGGACCTGCCAAGAGGCTTCCTGGGTGATGTGGGACCTGAGGGGTGGAGCAGACCACATGGGTCTTTGAGGGCCTAAGAGCAGTAAGAAGCCAAAGCAGGTCTTAGAAATAAAAGCAGGTCCCTAGGGAGACAGAAATTAAAAGACGCTTACTCCTTGGAAGGAAAGTTATGATCAACCTAGATAGCATATTCAAAAGCATATTAAAAAGCAGAGACATTACTTTGACAACAAAGGTTTGTCTAGTCAAGGCTATGGTTTTTCCTGTGGTCATGTATGGATGTGAGAGTTGGACTGTGAAGAAAGCTGAGCGCTGAAGAATTGATGCTTTTGAACTGTGGTGTTGGAGAAGACTCTTGAGAGTCCCTTGGACTGCAAGGAGATCCAACCAGTCCATTCTGAAGGAGATCAGCCCTGGGTGTTCTTTGGAAGGAATGATGCTAAAGCTGAAACTCCAGTACTTTGGCCACCTCATGAGAAGAGTTGACTCATTGGAAAAGACCCTGATGCTGGGAGAGATTGGGGGCAAGAGGAGAAGGGGACGACAGAGGACGAGATGGCTGGATGGCATCACCGACGCGATGGACGTGAGTTTGAGTAAACTCCGGGAGTTGGTGATGGACAGGGAGACCTGGTGTGCTGCAATTCATGGGGTCGCAAAGAGTCGGACACGACTGAGCGACTGAACTGAACTGAACTGAGGGAGACAGAAAATGCTTTCTATTCCTTCTGGACACCAGAACTAAGAATCAAAGCCCTAGTTAAATCCTCGGCAGCTACCCGGTCCCCCTGCACATCCAGCTCTGCCTGGATGCGTGCATGCTCAATCGTGTCTGACTCTTCACGAGCCTTTGGACCATAGCCCGCCAGGCTCCTTTGTCCATGGGATTTTCAAGGCAAGAATACTGGATCTGGTTGCCATTTCTTCCTCCAGGGGATCTTCCTGACCCAGGGATCAAACCCATGGCTCTTGCGTCTCCTGCATTGGTAGGTGGATTCTTTACCACTAAGCCACCTGGGAAGCCCCACCACCTGGTTCAGTTCAGTTCAGTCGCTCAGTCGTGTCCTATTCTTTGTGACCCCATAAACTGCAGCACGCCAGGCCTCCCTGTCCATCACCAACTGCCGGAGTCTACCCAAACCCATGTCCATTGAGTCGGGGATGCCATCCAACCATCTCATCCTCTGTCGTCCCCTTCTCCTCCTGCCCTCAATCTTTCCCAGCATGGAGCTAAATCCAGTCCTGCCTTGTAAGCCACGAGGGGGCGCTGTGAGGCTCAACCCAGAGAAAGGGTGGGAAATGCTTGCTCTTCAGGGGAAATGTAGACCGTTGGGTTGGAGGCCTTGGGTGACTGTTGGAGTGAGCTGGAGGAGAAGAGTTCAGACTCGTGGATGCATATTTAAGCAGTTTCTATTTTCCATGAGTGAGTGCCACTGTGATGCATGCACATTACTGCATTCATTTCGTGCATATAATTATTTCTTTAGGATCAATTTCTAGAAATGGAATTTCTGGCGCAAACAGATGGAAAGCTTTAAGAGCTTTCGCCCTGTGGAACAGTTGTACCAATATACAGCCCCAGCAGCAGTAAGTGAGAGTCTGTTTGTTCAAACTCTCCCCTGTCTGTCATTTTTCAAAAAATCTCCTGATCTATGCCCATTCAGCTGGCAGAAAGAGGTACCTCATGGTTTTAGTAGCATTTGTTTTATTACTGTTATCATTGCAAATGGTTTCACATGGTTCCTGGTCATTTGCGGTTGGTCTTTTTGGCCGTGCCACGTGGCCTGTGGGATCCCAGTTCCTGGATGGAACTGTGCCCCCTGCAGTGGAAGCACAGTCTTAACCACTAGACCACCAGGGAAGTCCCCATTCGTACTTACTTTTAAATCACATGTCTGTTATGCTTGGTGCCCATTTCTGTTGGGCTGATGTCTTTTCCCTATTAATTTGTAATAATATTAACCCTTCATCAGGTATATATTGAATTCCCCAATTTATTACTTGCTTATTAATTTTGTTTGTGAGATTTTTAACATGTAAGAACTTTTGCTGTCACATTTTTCCATCTTTCCTTTAGGGTTTCTGCTTTCAGTGTGAAACTTAGAGTGGTCTCCTCTGCATTGACCTTATATAAATATTTTCCTCTATTCCATTATCTTTTTGGTATCACTGTTACATTTAACTCTTTATCCCATTTGGAATTTATGGGAGTATGTGGTTCAAGGAAAAATCAAATCCTTAATTTTCTCAGCCATATTTATCCATTGCCAACCCATTTTGAAATGCCATGTTTGTCATATTCTGAATATCTAAAGCATGTGTGGGACTTCTGGGCTTTCTATTATATTACATTGGTATATCTTTTATAAGTATCATAGCCCCACACAATGGTCTTTTATTTTTTTCCGTATTTATTTGACCATCTCCTCTCATTTACCAGTGATATTCAGAATGGATTTATCAAGTTCACTACCACTCTGCTCCCCACAAAGTAATTCCTTTAGGATCTTGCTTGGAACTTACAAATTAACTTGAAGGTAACTTCCCATTCACAGATATTCTCTCTCTGACTCTGACGCCCTGCATAGAACATGTTGACAATGAATGGGGTCAAAGGTGGTGCAGCTGGTGGACTCTTGGTCTTGCTGGGAAGTCCAGCTTCTCCCTCCCCCCGTCCACAGAGCTTGAGAGGTCCATTTGGAGGAGGCCATCCTCTGTCTTCATTAACTCCTGTGCCCTGCAGGCTGCACACAAGTGCTAGGAAGTAGGAAGGGCCTCTCCTCAGCTCTCCCCACCCCTCTAAGTGATGGGCTTGTTGGTGAGCAGCGGCAGACTCACTGCACTCTGGTCCCCACCCCGCGCAGGCTCCTGGAGTTAGAGCCACAGGGCTGAAGGAAGAGGGAGGAAGCTTGCCTGCCAGCTCCCTGGGGTCCACGGCAGGACAAGAATGCAGATGTCCTGATGCTCAGCTATCTCTCTCTATACTATTGATGGGTGGAGTGGAAGAGAGATGAAGAGAGGCTTCTAACAACAATTTACAAGCCTAGAAGAGAAAGAGAGGAGTGAAGTTGAGCCACTTTCCCTGCAAAGACGCCACCCCACAGCTCCCCAGACCTCAGCGCCTCCATTTCGCTCCTCTCTGCCCACCCCACCCCACTCCCACCTCTACCACTCTCTATACAGTGCAGCAGACAGGCCAGCAGCATCCACATCACCTGGGAGCCTGTTAGAAATCAGAAACCTGGCCCCACAAGGGTCCCGTGGAGTCAGAATCTTCAGTTTAGCAGAACCCCAGGTGATCCACATGCAATCACAGTCTGAGAGTCGCTCTGAAGAACCAAAGGAGGTGTGCTGCCAGGAGACTGAGACTCCCCTGAGCCAGACAGAGCTCTCAGTGACCGCTGAGATGAGGATCCACCCTGCACTCTCTCTCCTGAGCCAAGTTCAACTTCAGGGTCAGTGCCTGGGCCTGCGTCACAGCAGACAGACAAAGCTTCTCTCAGACACCAGTTAAATCAGGAACCAGCTCATTTCTGCACTGACAGCCGTGTGGAGTGAGGGACGGGCTTCAGTGTGGCACACACTGGGGTTCCGGGTGCAGGGCCCCCCGTTATAGGGGCCAGGAAACGAGTCTCACCCTGAGTCTCAGGAACTCACCGCAAAAACTGGCAACAACCATGCCCACCTTGCACACTCAATGGGCAGACAGAGGGAATGCTCATCAAATGCCCAGTAGAATGCTATTTGCCCGCTCTGTGTTTATCAGAAGAAATATTCTGAGTTCCTACAAATACTGCCAACAAGTGTTTTTCCAAGCCAGGAGGATACTGTGTTCACTTCAGTCCAGGATGTGGAGTAAGTCACTAATTAATTCATTCAACAAATATTTATTCTCTATTTGTACTGTACAGAGTATTAAAAAGCAGAGATATCACTTTGCTGACAAAGGTCCATATAGTCAAAGCTGTGGTTTTTCCAGTAGTCATGTACAGATGTGAGAGTTGGACCATAAAGAAGGCTGAGCACCAAAGAACTGATACTTTCAAACTGTGGGGCTGGAGAAGACTCTTGAGAGTCTCTCGGACAGCAAGGAGATCAAACCAGTTAATCCTATAGGAAATCAACCCTGAATATTCATTGGAAGGACTGATGCTGAGAGCTTCAATACTTTGGCCACCTGATGTAAAGAACTGACTCATCGGAAAAGACCCTGATGCTGAGAAAGATTGAGGGCAGGAGGAGAAGGGGGTGACATAGGATGAGATGACTAGATGGCATCACTGACCTCAAGGGACATGAGTTTGAGCAAACTCTGGGAGACGGTGAAGGACAGGGAAGCCTGGTGTGCTGCAGTCCATGGGGTCACACAGAGTCAGACAGGACTTAGCGACTGAACAACAGCAACTATCTGGCACTGTGCTGGGTGCTGTGGATATACAGCGTGCTAACAAAACCTGTTTCTGCCAGTATTCGTTTCCTAGTGCTGTTATAACAAAGTACCAGAAGCTGTTGGCTTTGCAACAAAGCAGGACCCTCTGGGGCCTCCCTAGGACACACCCCTCCCCATATCCTCTGCTTCAGCTCCTCTCTGAAGTACCCAGATGAGAGCTGATGCACACTCCTGAGTTGTTTTACAGAGGTTAAAGCCATCATCAAATGGAAGACATTCACTATGTGATGATCATGAGCCTGTGGCCCCCAGACCTGCTGGGGCGTAAGGACTGGTACTGTAACCCCTGTGACACAGTCCCATACTTCACCACCGACCAGTCATACACCCTGCGACTCCCCTCTCTCACCTGGCCTTTAAAAATACTTTCCTGAAACCCATCTGATGTTTTGAGCATTAGCTGTGTGGACTCCTTGCTTGGAATCCTGCAGTTAATGCTGCTGTTTCCTTCACCACCACCTGGTATTAGTACATTGGCTTTCCTGTGCCTGGTGAGTGGATCGGAGTTTGGTTTGGTAATAGCTTAAAGCAACAGAAATGTATTCTCTTGAGAGAGGTAATTTAGGCAGGTTGATAAGGAATCCAAGCCTAAGGCCCCTTTAAAGAGGAGGTAAACATTGTTTCTTTTCCATATTCTTTTGTCTTAAACTGGTAGGGCTCCACCTCCGGGCAGGTGGTGGGGGGGCGGGGCGGGTGGGGGGAGCTCGAAGGCAGCAGTATCTCTTGTTCAAGGACATGTCTTTTTTTGAGCTCAGAAAGTATGTTATGGGAGAAGGTCTGGGGTAAAACTTCCATAGCCTTGAGCTCTGGGTTAACCCATTCCTTCTGGCTAATCTTGTGCTGATGTCGTTCCAAGATATATGTTATGGGAAAGGGTCTAGACAAAATTTTCACAGCCTTAAGGTTTTGTTTTGTTTTTTCTATTCTCAGCAGCTAGCAAAAAGGTATATAATGCCCTGTTTAAACTAGCAAGACAGGTAATCTTTCTACCCTTCTGATGTCTATGTCAGAAGCTTTTACTGTTACTATCACTTTAACAAAACTTCTGCTACACAAAACTCTGAGTGCCTGAGACTGTCTTTGATCCAGAAGTTAAATCTTCTCTTTGGAGACCACAAATCTGGTGGAACACTGTAAGCTTTCATCTATCATCTTGGGGGCTTGTCTGGGATCCCAAGACAAAGTGTAAGCTATCATCTTGGGGGTTAAGCCAAAGCTTTCGCTCTCTCAGCTCTGGAGGCTAGAAGTTTAGAGTCAAACTATCATGAGGAACAACTTCCTTCTTGAGGTTCAGAAGGAGAACCGGCTCCATGTCTCTCGCCCAGCTTCTGTGATGGCTCCACTCTCTGCCTCTATCATCACATGGAATTTTCCTCGTGCCTGTCTCTGTATCTCTAGTTCCTCTTCTTATCAGGACAGCTGTCATTGGATTAGGGTCCACTCTAATTCAGCATGACCTCATCTTAACATGATGACACCTGCAAAGACTCCCTTTCCCAGACATTCACAGGTTCTGGGTGTTGTCAGACATAAAGCCAGACACAGGTTAGAGTGGGAAGTGTAGACCTTGTTCAGTGCTAATCACTGCAGTGGGGAAAATTGCCCACGAACTCAACTTTGATTCGTGATGAGGTAAGTAGTCTTGTTGACCGGTACTTCTCTGAAGGAGAAGCAAACCTCTCTCTCTCTTTTTAATGCATATTTTACTTTAGATTTTTTTCATGTGGACCATTTTTCAAGTCTTTATTGAATTTTTTACAGTATTGCTTCTGTTTTATCTTTTGTTTTTTTGGCAGCAGTGAAGCAGGTGGGATCTGAGCTCCCCCACCAGGGATCAAACCCACACCCGCTGCACTGGAAGACTTCATTGGAAGTCTTAGCCACTGTATCACCAGGGAAGTCCCCAAACCTCTTTATCTTTATGACAGGCAGTAGCAGTGCAAGTTAGAATAAAGTGTGCACTGGGCTGGGAGGGAGTTATTTTTCTGAATGTTTGCATTTTGAAGAGACAGCTCTTAGGTCCTTGAGAAGTCAGATTTGGGTGGTTGAAGAGCTGTGTTCAGAGAAAAAAGATGTATGACTTCAAACTTTCTAAAGTAGCTGCTTTGGGAAGGGGTTGTTTAGGGACTCTATCTTGGTTTGTTTTTATTTTCTCTCTTTTGGCCAAGGCATGTGGGATCTTAGTCCTTGAGCAGGAACAAAACCTTGCCCCCTTGCAGTACAAGTGTGTAGCCTTAATCACTGCCCCGCTCCAGGAAAGTCCCTAGAGGGGCCTATCTCTTACCAGGTCTTGACTAGGAACAGAGATTCTCCTGGCAGCATTGTACTAGCTCAGGCAGATACTTTATAAGGGGGCACTAGGGTCACCTAGGGATGCGGCCTTGAGCTGTTAGAACCTTTGATAGTGTTTCTTCGAGGCCGTTGGTATAGGGCTTGGGGAGTAGATAAACCATTGTGCTGAGTCTGCCATTTTTTACAGATCAAAGTTGAGTCCTAGTTGCAGAGGGCTGAGAGAAACCTGTCTAAAACTCAACAAGAAGAAAGCCTTTGTCAGTTAACATGAATTAGGGGGAGACATTTTTCAACCTAGCACACTCTCTCAGCCTTCCCATTTCAGTAAGTGGTTCATCATCTACGCAGTTACTCAAGTCCAGGAGCCATCCTTGATCCTCCCTGCCCTCGTTACCCTCCCCACGCACCCAATATTCAGCCCCACCAGCAAAGCCTCCTAGCTGTGTTTCTAGTTTGTCCATCTCCATCTGCATGTTCCTACCCAGGCCTGAGCTGCCATCATCTCTAGCTTGCATTCCCAACAGTCCCTACTTGGTCCCCTGCTATAACTCTGGACCCCCAGACTCTTGCCTTTATCCAGCAGCCAGAGCAAATCAATTAAATCAGTCCCATCAGGTCACTCCCTCTCAAAACCCTTTGGAAGAAAATCTAGATCTCCTGCTTAAATGATACGTGTCCATCTTGCTCTCACTGTCTAACCACATCTTCAGCTCTTCTCCCATTGCTTCCACCCTGCCAGCCACACATGCCAAACCTGCCCCTCTCTAAAGACTTTGCCATGTCCAGTTCCCTCTGCCTTGGTTCTGGAGCTCCATTCAGTTGGCTTCTTTTGTCACTAAGGTATCAGCAAAAACGTCACCTTCTCAGGGGGCTGGAGGACTCCTTCTCAGTCCCTGCGCATCAGCCACCCCTCTGTTCTGCTTTCTCCAGGGCGCTCAGCACCGCAACCAGAGGGTACACTGTCCATTCATTTCCTTGCTTGCTCATCATCTCCCACTTAGTTTCTCCCCCTTCCTCACAAAACGGATGAGAACAGAACTTTGTTTTGTTCATTGCTGTTGCTGTTGTTCAGTCACTAAGTCGTGTCTCACTCCTTGTGACCCCATGAACTGCAGCACGCCAGGCTTCTCTGTCCATCGCCATCTCCCAGAGTTTGCACAAACTCATGTCCGTTGAGTTCAGTGATGCCATCCAACCATCTCATCCTCTGTCATCCCCTTCTCCTCTTGCCCTTAATCTTTCCCAGCATCAGGATCTTTTCTTTTTTAAAAAACAAATTTATTTATTTATCTTTTAATTGAAGGATAATTGCTTTACAGAATTTTGTTGTTTTCTGTCAAAGGGTCTTTTCTAATGAGTCAGCTCTTTGCATTAGGTGGCCAAAGTATTGGAGCTTCAGCATCAGTCCTTCCAATGAATATTCAAGGTTGATTTCCTTTTGGATTGACTGGTTTGATCTCCTTGCAGTCCAAGGGACTCTCAAGAGTCTTCTCCAGCACCACAGTTCGAAAACATCAATTTGATGCTCAGCCTGCTTTGTGGTTCAACTCTCACATCCATATGTGACTACTGGAAAAACCATAGCCTAGACTATGAGGACCTTTGTCAGCAGAGTGTTGTCTCTGCTTTTAAATATGCTGTCTAGGTTTGTCATAGCTTTTCTTCCAAGGAGCAAGCATCTTTTAATTTCATGGCTGCACTCACCATCCGCAGTGATTTTGGAGCCCAAGAAAATAAAATCTGTTACTGTTTCCACTTTTTTCCTACCTATTTTTGTTCATTACTATATCCCTAAGATTTAGATAGTGGCTGTGACATAACAAATGCTCAGTAAATGTTTGCAAACAAAAGAATGAAGACAGACTTACTCTCTGTCTTCATGAGGCTTCTGTGTGGAAACTTCCTGTTGGACCTTTCCCAAGACTGTCTATATAACACATCAGGCCAAAGCAGTGGTTAAAATATTGATTCCCAGGCATCACCTGCTGATGAATGAATTAGAATTTCCAAGGCAAGGCCCCAGAAATCTTTATTTGGAGATCAATGCTTTAGTTGATCAAGAATTGATTCAAGTCAGGGTCCTAGGAAAAAGGCTTTTGTGTGTGTTTGTGAGTCCAAATCTTGTGGCTAACCATATGAGCTCTCAAGAGAACTTTAATAGCTTCATCCAATCTTGATTCATCCGGTATCAATGCCTGGCATGCAGGAAGCACTTAAGAACTATTAGTTGGAAGGAAAATGAAATGAAACCTGCACTTGTTTGTCACAACTGTCTTGATGCAGTGGAAAGATCACTGCTCTGGGAACCAGGGTGACAGGGATTGCACCCCAATTTTTCTGCTTCCTAGCTGGGCAGCCTCTGAGATTCAATTTTCTCTCCTATACAAAGAGAAACAGTATTTACACCATGGAGCTGTTTCATTCACTCATTTATTCATTCCTTCAAAGCATTAAGTATCTTCTGCATTTCAGGATTGAGCCAAGGCACAGGTGATATAGAAATAAATGAGATGAAGTCCTTGCAATGAAAAATGATTTTTCTGTTCCCAGGACTAAAAATTCCAGAAAAACATCTACTTCTGCTTCATTGACTACACTAAAGCTTTTGACTGTGTGGATCACAACAAACTGGAGAATTCTTCAAAAGATGGGAATACCAGACCACCTTAACTGCCTCCTGAGAAACCTCTATGCAGGTCAAGAATCTACAGTTAGAACCACATATGGAACAATGGACTGGTTCCAAATTGGGAAATAAGTACATCAAGGATGTATATTGTCACCTTGCTTATTTAATTTCTATGCAGAGTACATCATGCAAAATGCCAGACTGGATAAAGCACAAGCTGGAATCAAGATGGCAGGGAGAAATATCAACAACATCAGATATGCAGATAATACCTCCCTAATGGCAGAAAGGAAAGAGGAACTAAAGAGCCTCTTGATGAAGGTGAAAGAGGAGAGTGAAAAAACTGGATTAAAACTCAACACTCAAAAAACTAAGATCATGGTATCTAGTCCCATCACTTCATGGCAAATGGATGAGGGGGGAAATGGAAACAGTGGCAGATTTAATTTTCTTGGGCTTCAAAATCACTACAGATGGTGACTACAGCCATGAAATTAAAAGATGCTTGCTCCTTGAAAGAAAAGCTATGACAAACCTAGACAGTGTATTTAAAAGCAGAGATAGCACTTCACCAACAAAGGTCCACATAATCAAATCTGTGGTTTTTCCAGTAGTCATGTATGAATGTGAGAGTTGGACCATAGAGAAGGCTGAGCACCAAAGAATTGATGCTTTTGAACTGTGGGACTGGAGAAAACTCTTGAGAGTCCCTCGGACAGCAAGGAGATCAAATCAGTCAATCCTAAAGGAAATCAACCTGGAATATTCATTGGAAGGACTAATGCTGAAGCTCCAATACTTTGGCCACCTGATGCAAAGAGCTGACTCATTGGAAAAGACCCAGATGCTGGGAAAGATTGAAGGCAGGAGGAGAAGGGGGTGACAGAGGATGAGATAGTTGGATGGCATCACTGACTCAATGGACATGAGCTTGAGCAAACTCTGGGAGGTGGTAAAAGACAGGGAAGCCTGGCGTGCTGCAGTCCATGGGGTCCCAAAGAGTTGGACACAACTTTGCAACTAAACAACAAAAGACCAGAAATGTCCTGCCCTCATCCTGCTTGTAGCTATGGTCTTAGTGAGGCCCAGAGTAACACAGGAGGAAGAACCAACTCTGGCATGCAGAGTCTTTTTGTTTAAATCTGGAGGTTTCCAGCATTATGAGAATATGCATGGGACTTTCCAAACCAGCTCAAAGGTGGCAACTGTCCTCAAAAATTATTTAGGATAAGATGACTTTCTGTATTGCAAATCTTCATCCACTTATCCACATAACAAGTATTTATTGGGTATTTACTTATTGCTATCCCTACTGGGTATGTGCAACTAGTGGAGACTGCTATTTGAAGCAAAAGAAATATTGAATAAGAAACTGGTTTGAGGAAAGATTGTGAATTCAGTTATGGAGATGCTGAGTTTAAAAGTCCTGTGAGTGGTACATGCCTGGAGCTTAGAGGAGATGCCTGGTTTACTGTGTGTAGAAGACCTTGAAAGCATGGACCCAGGTGGCACTAGAACAGAGTGTAGAACCGGAAGAGGGCTGAGGACCTCCCATCTCTTCCCACTGCAGGATCTCCCCAACTCTCATCACCATAACAACGCACACTCCATAATAAAAAATCAGAGGCAAAATCAAGGGGAACAAGAGGAGGAAGCTTTTTATGCATTTACTTGAAGCCCCATCAGTCATTCTGCTCTTCTTCTTTCAGACTTTTGACATCTTATCTACAGCACTTGACCGTGAGCACTGCAAGAATGCCCCCTATATCCGGGTTTTCCAACACCTCTGTTAGGAAAGAAAGAATACACCATGAAAGTTCTTAGCAGAGAGCAATTTGAAAGCAAAATTTTAGAAATCCCATTTAGAATAGCATCAACATTTATCAAATACTTAGGAATAAATTTATAAAACCTCAACACTGAAAATGATGAAACATTGCTGAGAGTAAAGATCAAATACACAGAGAAATATGCCAGTTTTTGCATTGAGATATATGAAATGCCTAATATAGTTTCCCTCTACCTAATATAAATTCAATGAAATTCCAACCAAAATTCCAGTAGTCACTTTTTTTCTAGATTTGAAAAATCTGATTTTAAAATGTATCCAGACATTCATAGGACCTAGGGGCTTCCCTGAGCTTCTGCGGTGGCTCAGATGGTAAAGAATCTGCCGGCAATGCAGGAGACCCAGGTTCGATCTCTGAGTCAGGAAGATCCCCTGGAGAAGTGAATGGCTACCCACTCCAGTATTCTTACCTGGAGAATTCCATCAACAGAGGAGTCTGGAGGGCTATAGTTCATGGGTCAAAGAGTCAGACACAACTGAGCAACTTTCACTTTCACTTTCCAGGACAAGTAAAGCAACTTTTAAAAATAAGAACAAAATTAAAGAACTTACCCTACCTGAGTTCAGTTCAGTTCAGTCGCTCAGTTGTGTCCAACTCTTTATGACCCCATGAATCACAGCACGCCAGGCCTCCCTGTCCATCACCAACTCCCGGAGTTCGCTCAGACTCATGTCCATCGAGTCAGTGATGCCATCCAGCCATCTCATCCTCTGTCATCCCCTTCTCCTCCTGCCCCCAATCCCTCTCAGCATCAGAGTCTTTTCCAATGAGTCAACTCTTCACATGAGGTGACCAAAGTACTGGAGTTTCAGCTTTAGCATCATTCCTTCCAAAGAAATCCCAGGGCTGATCTCCTTCAGAATGGACTGGTTGGATCTCCTTGCAGTCCAGGGGACTCTCAAGAGTCTTCTCCAACACCACAGTTCAAAAGCATCAATTCTTCGGCACTCAGCCTTCTTCACAGTCCAACTCTCACATCAAGGCTTCCTTAAAATTACAGTAATCAAGACCATTTGGTACTGGTAAAAAGATAGACATATGGATCAATGGAATAGAATACAGCCCAGAAACAGACCCACATGTATACAGTCAACTGTTTTTTTTGACCAAAATACGAATAAATTCAATGGAAGAAGGAAAGCTTTTTTTTTTCCCAACAATTGTGCTAAAATTACTGGCTATCCAGTCGGGGAGGGGCGGGGTGGGGAATGAACAATAATGCCGTATACCACATTTTACTCAAAATAGAATCAGAGACCAAAATGTAAAATGTAAAAATAAAAACTTCTTGACAAAAAAAGAAAAAAGAGGAGAATATCTTTGTAACTTTGGGATAGGCAAAGATTTCTTAGATAGAATACAAAAAGCATTTTCTTTGATTAAAAGAAAAATTATATATTAGACTTGAACAAAATAAAAAACTGTTGCTCCAAGAAAATAAATAGGCAAGCCATGTTCTGAGAAAAAAATATTCATAACATATATCATACAAGACTTACATTCATAATGTGTAAAGAACTCTTATAATTCAATAAGACATGCAGCTCAGTATGAAAATGGGCAAAGGATTTGAACAGACATTTCACAGGAGAAGGTATATAGATGTCTAATAAGCACATTTTTAAAAAGCTCAACATCATTAGTTATTAGGAAAATGCAAATTATGACACAATGAGACATTGCCATGCATCCAGTATTACAGGTTCAACTTTAAAAAGTTGACTACACCAAGTGTTGGTGAGATGTGGAGCAACTGAAACTCTCAAACACTATTGGTGGGAATGGAAAAGTGTACAATCACTTTGAAAATGACTTGATAGACATTTAAAATGAAACCAACACCTACCACATGACCCATCCATTCCATTCACAGATATTTACCCAGGAGAAGAAAAAACAACTTTCCACACAGATACTTGTGTAAGGATGTTCACAGTTTTATGTGTAATAGTAAAAGAATAAAAACAATTCAAATTTTCGTCAACAAGTAAATAGCTGGACTGTGGTCTAGCCATACAATGGAATAAAGGCAATAAAAGGAAGCCAATTGTTGGACACACTTGACAAAACGGAAGAACCTCAGGATCACTAGAGGCAAGCGCATAATGGGCAAATTCTCTCCCCATCCTCCCCAGAGCGCACATACTGTGTGATTCCATTTACATAAGATTCTAGAAAGTACAAACTAACCTATGGGACAGAAAGCAGATCAGTGTTTGCCTGGGGAAGGAGTGGAGGGAGTGATGGATTCCGAAGGGGCACAGGAAACTTTGGGGAGTTATGCAAATATCTGCCCTCTGAATGTTGGTTTCATGAGTTCATATATAAATATCAAAACTGACCAAACTGCACATTTAAAATATTTGGATGTTACTGTACTTCAGTTGTCCATGGGGTCGCTAAGAGTCAGACACGACTGAGCGACTTCACTTTCACTTTTCACTTTCATGCATTGGAGAAGGAAATGGCAACCCACTCCAGTGTTCTTGCCTGGAGAATCCCAGGAATGGGAGAGCCTGGTGGGCTGCCGTCTATGGGGTAGCACAGAGTCAGACACGACTGAAGCGACTTAGGAGGAGGAGGTACTTCAGTTGTTGTGTAGTTGTTAAGTCATGTCCAACTCTTGGCCATTCCATGGACTGTATCCTGAAGCTCCTCTGCCCATGGGATTTCCCAGGCAAAAATACTGGGGTGGGTTGCCATTTCCTTCTCCAGGGGATCATCTCAACCCAGGGATTGAACCCATGTCTCCTGCATTGGCAGGCAGGTTCTTTATCACTGAGCCACCAGGGAAGTTTCA
Organism: Bos mutus; assembly: GCF_027580195.1. NCBI lineage: Eukaryota > Metazoa > Chordata > Mammalia > Artiodactyla > Bovidae > Bos > Bos mutus. The sequence goes on along the minus strand of NC_091637.1, from coordinate 30,307,543 downwards.
CTGTACTTCAATCAAATCTCCATAAATTTGGAATTTTTTAAAAAATATGTGAAACTAATCTATATCATTAAAAGCCAAAACAGTGGCTTCGTTTAGGGAGGGTAGTGACACAAGGGATCTTTGGGGGGCACAGGGTATCTTTGAGGGCCTGGAAATATGCAGTGTCTTGCATCTCTCCCAGTGCCACACCTTGCCAGTGCTCCATCGTTGGGCTGCATGGTTTACAGACATTATGTCATTTAATCATCAGGACAGCCTTATAGCAGAGGAAAAGGAGAAACTAACTTTTTAAAAAGGTCATGTAGGTCCCAAGTGGCAAAGCAGGATGGGAACCCTGTGTATCAACCTCACAGTCCTAACTACCACCCTAGGCTGGAAGTAGGGTAGAGAAAACTCACTCTGACCTGCTTCGTAATGGAGGAGGATTCTTTGAGGCCAGGAAAGTGTTAGGCTGGCAGCAAGCACACAAGCAGGGAGACAGTAGCAGCCCAGATGGTGAACCCTCAGAAATGCTGGGTGTGGGGCCAGCCGGAGGGGAGGGGACCAGCTGTTCTCATCTCCATCCCCTCAGGTCGGGTGTCTGCGCTTGCTAGGTTTTGGCTCTGAGTCAGCTTGGCCCTTGTCTCTGAACCCAGCTGCAGAGCCATCAAAGCTGCTGCCGCGGGACCCAGGTGCCAATTAGCACCGTGGAGAGTGGGGCTTGCCTGCAGGAGAGAGGGAGCAGGTGGAGCAGGAATGGGTGTGGGAGGGGTGAGACCAGCAGGGTCAGGGAGCAAGGAATCCAAGAGGCTGAACTGGATGGAAGTCACAGCCCCACTTCCTGCCCCAGCCGTGAGCAAGTGGAGGGACAGTAGGCCCTGGTGCCTGTAGTCCAGGGTTCAAACACCAACTCCACGACTGACTTTCTCTTCATTCATAAAATGAGGCAGTAAATTCTTGTGATGACAAAATGAGAGAATTAATCAGGAAGTATCTGGCACCTTCTAGAGGCCTGGAATACCGTGGCTTCCTCCCACTTGTCCTCAGAAATGAGAACCAAAGACCCCACCCAGTCCCTGGAGTCCTTTCAGAGTAGTAAGAGGCAGACCTTTTTAACAAACAATTCTATGAGGCTGAATGAAGCAGGTCTCACTGGAGCTGCCAAGGGGGTGTAGGGAAGGCTTCTTGGAGGAGGAGGAGGAGGAGGAGCATCCTGGTAGAGTGCTTACCACTTCAAGAAGGAACTGCCCAACAAGAAGGAACAGTCAGGGTCCAATCAGGGAAGAAGCAGAACCACCACGAGCAAGAGCTGAGGGATTTATTATAGGAATTAGATGCTGCTTGATGGTGGGAGGAGCTGGGGAAGCAGAGGTGCGGGAGGATCAGAGAAGGGGTCACCATTTGTTCAATCTGAGATGCCTTGGCTGGCCACTTATGTGGAACTGCCAAGGAGATGCTCCTGGAGAAGATACTGGGCAGCTGTGCCAACCTGGAGTTCCCACATCTGTGGGTCTGCAGCTCAGCGTTGAGTGGTGGGCTGGGGCTGCTGTTGGCCAGCACCAGGAAGAAGAGCTGGACGCAGGGCAGAGAGCTGGACCCCCCAGGCATCGCTGCATCTCTCACTGCATACAACCACAGCAGCCTTTGGACAGTAACAGCTGCCTCTTCACTTTTTCCAAGATTGTTTCCAAATCTCATAAAGGTTCTTCTTTTGGCTGACTCAACCCAAAACCAAAAATGGAGTGGGAATTCTGGAAAATATTTGTTGTTGTTTTAGTTGCTAAGTTGTGCACAGCTCTTTGTGACCCCATGGACTGTAGTCCACCAGGCTCCTCTGTCATGGGATTTTCCAAGTAAGAATACTGGGGTGGGTTGCCATTTCCTTCTCTAGGGGATCTTCCCAACCCAGGGATGGAACCCACATCTCCTGCATTGGCAGGTGGGTTCTCTACCACTGAGCCATCAGGAAAGCCCTCTGGAAAATACAGTTTCAATTTAACCAAGTTAACACAGCTTAAACCACCAGGAAGGATGAGTGGGAAGCAAAGACAAGGAAAAGCATCCAGGCAGAGGGAACCACACTTGTAAAGGTTCAGAGGCATGAACACTCCAAACTCTTCCCACCTTGGTTTCATCCACATTCATATACATTCCCTGTTGTTCTCTCCTGGAGTATTCAGTAGTTTTCCTCATCATACTTTGCCAATCTTTTCTTTATGTGTTTAATGTGTGTTTCTTCTACTAGAGGGTCTTCCCTGGTGGCTCAGATGGTAAAGAATCTGCCTGCAGTGCAGGAGAACTGGGTTCAATCTCTGGGTCAGGAAGATCCCCTGGAGAAGGGAATGGCTACCCACTCCAGTATTCTTGCCTGGAGAATTCCATGGACAGACAAACCTGGCAGGCTACAGTCCATGGGGTTGCAAAGAGTCAGACACGACTGAGTGACTAACACTTTCACTTCACTTTCTTCTACTAGAGTGTTAATTCCATGAGGGCAGAGACTTTGCTTACCTATCAATTCATTTCCAAGAACAGATCCTGGTACAAAGCAGATGCTTAGGGCATAGTCTGCTACTGTACCCTAATATCCATTTTCCCCTACTTCTACCATGGTAGAATCCCCAATTATCTACTGGATTATCACCACTCAGAATAAAGACTACATTTCCCAAGCTCCTTTGGAGCCAAGTGTGACAAAGATCTGCTGAATGGGATATAAACAGAAATGTTAAGAGGCAGTTTTCCAAGACGTTTCCTTAAAAGACAGCTGGTCTATGCTCTTAGCTTTTTCTGTTGGATTTCTTACTCCTCTGGCTAACTGGAATGCACATGTGATGGATGGAGCTTTAGCAGCCATCTTGAAACATACAGATCAAGAAATATTGCCTTAGGATCATAGAGCAGAAAGCTAGAAGGACCATGTGTCACAGGAAGTTTGGGAAATAAAGTGACCATATTAGTCCTATATTGCCAACCTCCAGGTTTCTATGTGTGAGAGAAGTAGATATCTGTCTTATTTATACCATTATGAACAAAGCTGGAGGCATAACCCTCCCAGACTTCAGACAATACTACAAAGCTACAGTAATCAAAGCAGCATCGTGTTGGCACAAAAACAGACACATGATCAATGGAACAGAACAGAGAGCCCAAAAACAAACCCACACGCCTATGGACAACTAATCTTCAACAAAGGAGGCAATAGTATGCAAGGGGGAAAAGACAGTCTCTTTAGCAAGTGATGTTGGAAAAGCTGAACAGCCACAAGCAAATCAATGAAGTTAGAACAGTCCCTCACACCACATACAAAATAAAATGGCTTAAAGACTTAAACACAAGACACCATAAAACTCCTAGAAGAAAGCATAGCCAAAACATTCTCTGACATGAATCAAAACAATGTTTTCTTAGTTCAATGTCCTAAGGCAACAGAAATAAAAGCAAAAATAAACAGATGGGATTTAATTGAACTCATACGTTTTCACCCAGCAAAAAAACCCCATAAACAAAATGAAAATACAACCAACAGATTGGTAGGAAATATTGGGTTGGCCAAAAGGTTCATTTGGATTTTTTTGTGAACCTTTTGGCCAACTCAATATTTGCAAGCAATGCAACTGACAAGGGCTTAATTTCCAACATATACAAACAGCTCATATAACTCAATAACAAAAAGGGAACAATCCAATCCAAAAATGGGCAGAAGAACTAAACAGATATTTCTTCAAAGAAGATGTATAGATGGCAAATAGGCATATGGAAAGATGCTCAACATCTCTAATTATTAGATAAATGCAAATAAAAACTATAGGAGCTATCACCTCACACTGGTCAGAATGGCCATAATCAAAAAGTCTACAAATAATAAATGCTGGAGAGCGTTTAGTAAAAAGGGGACCCTCCTACACTGTTGGTAGAAATGTAAATTGGTGTAGACACTATGGAGAACAGTATAGAGGTTCCCTCAAAACCTAAAATTAGAGTTACTATATGACCCTGCAATCCCACTCCTTGGCATATACCCAGAGAAAATTCTAATTTGCATTGGCAGGGGGTTTCTTTACCACTAGTGCCACCTGGGAAGCCCCACCACCACCCCACAAGCAATTTGGGTTTCCCGAGAAGTAGAGTCTGAGACAAGGATTTGGGTGCAAGGATTTTCTTTAGCGAGCGGTCACAGGAAGAACAGGTAAGAGTGGGGAAGCGAGGTATAAGGGAAGAAAGTCAATGGGGGTGCATTAATGAACAAGCTGGAAGACCACCTGAGCTCAGTCTCAATGGGCACTTTAGAGTTCTTCCAACCCACAGGCAAAGAAACTGGGTTATTTATAGGCTAACTCTCATTCCTCATTGACTATTTTAAAAATGTATCCAGGATTTGTTTTGATTGGGCTGCCGTCTATGGGGTCACACAGAATTGGACACGACTGAAGCGACTTAGCAGCAGTAAGACACACAGACATGGAAATGACTGTCATAAAGGAGGAAGTTTTCAACATCATACCCACAGATCCCTAGACACAGGAGGCATGACGGGCCATGCAGGGCCACCCTGCAAAGTCCCAAGATCAGTCAGGAGGCAGAGAGAGTGAGGGGAAACGGCACGAGCCTTTATTGTGGTTTCTGCAGGGAAAGCAAGGCAAAGTAAGTAGGCTTAGGATTGGCAGCTGCTGCTACTGCTGCTAAGTCACTTCAGTTGGGTCCAACTCTGTGTGACCCCATAGACGGCAGCCCACCAGGCTCCCCCATCCCTGGGATTCTCCAGGCAAGAACACTGGAGTGGGTTGCTATTTCCTTCTCCAATGCATGAAAGTGAAAAGTGAAAGGGAAGTCACTCAGTCATGTCCAACTCTTTGCAACCCCATGGACTGCAGCCCACCAGGCTCCTCCGTCCGTGGGATTTTCTAGTTTGAATAATTTCAGTGGCCTCTGGGACATATCAGCTATCTGCAGTTGTCAAATACTTGGCCCTAGGATGATTAAGCCAGATGGATAGTGGACTGGAGTATAAGAGCCTGATAAGGAGTTAGTTCAGGGCTATGGGCTTTAGATAGTTGGTATGCATATGAAAGTTGCACTGGCAGGTAAGTTCTTTATTATTTCTAGAAATTGACTAAGCCCTGGAAGGGGGAGTCTCTACAGGATCAGCAAAGCCTTAGATGTCAAATAAAAAGGTATGATTAATATATTAATGCTGCTCTTGGACGCATCAACTTCCTGGCACGTATGGGGTTTGTGATGCTGAAGGGTAAAGGCAGGGCACCAGTGGTGTTCGCTATGCTCTTCTTGGTCCCTTGATTTCTACTTGGACCTTAAAATGCACCCAGTAAGTTCCATGAAAAATCCTATTGGGATTTGTGTGAGAATCACATCAAATTTATAGTTTAATTTAGTAATAAGTAATATAATATACCAGGTTCCTCTGTCCATGAGGTCCTCCTGTTCATAAATATTAGTATTTCCATTTTATAATTTGAGTCCTTACATTCATAAACATGTTATATATTTCCATTTAGTCAGTTCTTCAAGTCCTGGAATAATTTTTACAACATAATATTCTACATGAAAGTTCTTGTGTATCTTTTGCTTGATGCCTTTTCAGATTTTTGTTGCTGTTGTAAATAGAATTTCTTTTTCTATACTTGTTATAATTTGGTACACAAATGCTAATAATTTTTAAAAAGTTGATCTTGAATTTAGTAACCTTACTCTCTTACTAGTTTTAATAATTTCTCTGTATGTTCTCTTGGATTTTCTGCACAGACAATCACATTGTCTGCACATACTGGTAGTTTTCTTTTCCAATTCTTAAATGCTATTTATTTCTTCCTTTTATAGGTTGAATCATATAAGTTGCTGCTGTTGGGCAGCCTGTGACCTAAAAAAATATGGCAATTTCACATAATTTAAGCTACCACAAGAAGGTGTAGGATCTCCAATATAGTGCTGAATAGAAACTATGATAGAAGACATCCTTGTGTAAGTCTTGACTTTGATGGAAATTGCTTTTAAAGTTTTACCATTAAGTCTGATCAGTGCTACATGTTTATTAGGTTAAGGAAGCTAGTTTGCTAATAGTTTGCATTGCATGAGTAATCTGTTAGGGTGGTTTATTACATTAGTGAGTTATCTAATGTTGACTCACTCTTGGTTCTTGGAATAAACTCTACTTTGCCATGACGCAATATTTTTGTGTGTGTACACTGCTGTTTTCAACTTGGTATTATCTTGTTTAGAATTTTTGCATCTACATTCATGAAAACTAATAGGAGCTAACATTTATTAGGTGCTTTCCATGTTCCAGGCACCATTAAGGCATTTTAAATAAATTATTTCATTTCATCCTAGAAGGCCTATTGTTTTGAACGTTATTTCCTCCTCTGAAATATGAGAGAACTGAGGCACAGAGAAGTTAAGTCACTTTCCCAAGTTCACAGAGAATATTAGTAGTGACACCAGAATATAAATCCAGACTGCTTGGCTCCAGAGGCCACGCACTAACCACTAGCCCATGCCATCTCCCTGTGAAAAATACCCATAAATCACATTGGCCTATAATTCTCTGTCTTTGTCTGATTTAGTACCACAATTATACTATCCTCAACAAATAAGTTGGATAGCTTTTCTTCTTTTTCTTTTCTTCCTAAAAATGTATTTTATCTGGAGTCAATTCACCAATATATTTTATTGACTTTCTTAGCCTTTGATTGCTTAAGTTTTCAAATCTCAGTCTGCAAGCTCACTTTGCTTTTTTTTAAATCTCGAATTTAGAGAAAAGTTGCAAGTATCATACAAAGAACTTTTCCCCCTTGCATCATTTTGATTACATTTACAACATAAGCTTCTGACACTTTCGTGTGCATTATTTACAAAGATATCTTTGTAGATATAGCCAACATATAGTCATCAATATCAAGAAATTAACATTGATATAGCATTATTATCTCATCCCCAGACCCCATTCATATTTTGCCAGTTGTTCCCATAAAGTCCTGTATAGCAAAAGGATCCATTTCAGAATCACATGTTGCATTTAGCTGTGATGTCACTTGAGTCTCCTTCTATCTGAAACAGTTCCTTAGTCTCTCCTTGACTTTCACAACCTTGATACTTCTGATGATTACAGACCAATTATTTTATAGAATATCCCTTAATCTGGGTTTGTCTGATGCATCCTCATGACTAGATTCAAGTCATACATCTTTGGCAGGAATATCACAGAAGCAATCCTGTGCATTGGAACCTATCAGGTAGTGTACAATTTTGATTTGCTCCATTATTCATGATGTTAATTTTGATCACTTGGTTGAGGTACTATATTGGTTTCCTAAAGTTACTGTAACAAATTACCACAAATGTAGTGGCTTGAAACAACATATTTTTTTTTTTCTCTTATAGGTCTGAAGATCAGCAGTCCAATATCAGTCTTATGGGGCTAATATCAAGGTACTGGCAGAACTAATCAAGGTACACAAGAACTAATTCCTTGTGGTGTTTCCAAAGGAGAATCTGTGCCTTGCCTCTTCCAGTTCTGGAGGCTGCCTTGGCATTCATTAGCTCATATCTGCATCACTCCAATCTCTGCTTCCATTTTCACATACATTCTCTGATTCCCTGCTTCCCCTTATAAGGACCTCTGTGACTATATCAGTCCCACTAGGAGAATCTCCGCATCCCAAGACCTTAAATTTAATCACACAAGTAGTTTCTTCCACCATATAAAGTGATAACCGCAGATTCCAAAATAGGGATGTGGACGTCTTTGGGGGTCATTATTCAATCTACCACAGGTGGTATCTGCAAAATTTCTCCTCCGTCAACTCTTTTACCCCTTTATAATTAATAAAAGTTTTGTGGGGAGGTATTTTGAAACTACGTTAAGTTCCTCATTTATCATCAAACTTTCATCATTTATCTACTACAATATAGTCTTAAATTTTCTCATTTTACTCAATGAATATTCATCATTATCATTATTTATTTTAATGCTAAAATTGTCCCAGATCTGGTCAATGGAACCCTTTCCCCATCATTCTCTGAGCACTTCACTTATGTTTCAGCACAAGTTAGGCTAGTTTGAATGAATAATGTATCCTCTCCCTCTCTCTCTCCCTTCCCACCCTCCCACCGTTGCTCAGCTAACTTAAGGTTTTGCGATGCCTCCAAGTCCCATGGCATTTTCAAGCTCCTGTGCTATGGTGTATGAGAGGTAATACAGATACTATGAGCTAAGGCCTCAGACAACAGATCAGCAGCAGTATCCCTCTCTAGCATCTTTCAGGGATTGGGATACAATCAAGCCCCTAGCTTCCAGCCAAGAGTCTTTTAGTCTCCTTCTATCCCTAAGCACCTGCCACTGCCTTTGACTTCCAGAGCCCAGTCGGCTCCCAATTTCAGCCCCCCCCCATTACTTTGCTTTTTTCCCCCCCAAAGTTGGTTCATGAAGATCTTATATTCAGCCTGGTTGTCTTTTTGTTTGCTTTATACACTGACTTGGCCAAAAAGTTTGTTCAGCTCTTCCCATAATAGCTTACAGAAAAACCCAAATAAACTTTTTGGCCACCCCAATATTTCATTTATTTATTGCTACAGTTTGGAGAAGAGAATGCACTCAATCCTACATTCTCCAAGCCATCTTAAAAGGAAAATCAGCTCCATTTCAACAGTGTTCTTTTAAAAAGAATATATGCCAACATGTCAAATTATAGCAAAAAAGACACTGGGGAAATCCATATGATAGCAAGCCTGAGTCCTGGAGAGAAAGTGGCAAAGTTACTATCTTTAGGTGACCACTCCCCCAGACCCTGCCCTGTCCCTCCAGTTGCTAGGTCTGCCTGGTGGGGCTCAGGGAGGGGAGGAGGTGGAAAGCTTGGAATGAGGGCTACAGGAATATGCCAAACGCCCTGTAGGATCCTGGGTCGAGGCGCCACTTCTGGTCAGGTCCAAAAGTAGGGCTGCCCTGGTGCTGATGCCTGTCCTGTAAGGCCCCCAACTCCCAAAGGAATGATACTGATTCCAACTCTAAGCAAGGATCACTTAGCTGGAGGAGGGGGTGCTTGCTCCCTTGAAGCACCAGAGCCGTCTGCGGTCAGCACAGATTGTAAGGCTCAAGTGGGAGGACACAGTCAGTCCACTCCGGCCCTATCCTGTCCCTTCCCCAGTCACTCAATCTATTAGTATGTAAGGGGACTCTGAACCATTTAACCCTCCCCAAATCCACACACTTGCCCTAGGCACCCTTTCCCCAATGTCTGCAGATAGCTGTGCCGCACACCACCAGTCTTATTCCCCACTTCTTGCAGTGCTCCTTGCTTTCAGCAAATCCCATGGGCACAGACTGGAGATCTTTTTCTGTAAGACCTCCTGAGTCCTGACAGCAGGCAAATCCTAGAGAACTGCCGGCTAGAGTACAAGCACTTTTCAAAAAGGTAAGAGAGCGAGAGCCAGGGTCCGCCTCAGTCTCCCCAGTTGTACAAAGGGTGCAGGCGCTGTTCTGCCAGCCTCCCTTTAGGGAAAGTGGGAGGCCTGAGTAGGTCTGGAAGTACCAAGGTCAGCCCGGGATGACGACCCTAGGAGGTTGGCTCAGAAGAGCCAGTAGCGCCCCATTGGTGCTGGCCCCGCCCATTCCCGAGTGGGCGTAGCTCACAGCTGCTGCCCCCAGCGGGGTTCAGCTGGGCTCTCCGCGGGGTCCTAGTGCCCTCCGCACCGCCACTTCATACCTCCGAGGCCGTGGGCATCCGCTCTCACTAGCCTGCTCGAGGCTGCCTGTGCCCGGGCGGTCCGACCGCTGAACTCGCTTCGGCTACCTCTCCAGCCCCTTCCCGTCATGAGAAGCGCTCTCCCTCTGGTCCTTTTCTCACTGGTTGCCCTTTGCGGGCGAGGTGAGTTCTTTTCGGGGAAGGAGGGAGGGGCGACTGAGTCTGGCACAGCCGGGCTGAACTGGCTATAGGTGGGAGGGAAGGGGGGGTGCTTATCACCCGGGGGAGTGGCCCGAGATGGTCCCCGACGAGTGGGGGCGTGGGCGGGGCTAAGCCCACTCTCCAGCAGTAGGGGAGGGCAGGATGAATGGGTCTGCGAGTTTGGGGTGGGGACCGCGTGTCCTCTGCGTGGCCACCAGGGCCACCCTCTGAATCGAGCGCCTTTGGGCTGGGTAGCGGGGCTGAGTGGACAGGAAGGTGTGCTCAACCCCAGCGCTATTGTAGAGACAGCGAAATTTAGCTTGGGGTGGGGAGGTGGGGTGGTACTCAACTTGCCAATCCAGGTGTGTTTGGGGGTGGATCTCCTAGGAAACACACTTCGTTGGCACCTCTGGCTCTGGTCACCCACCCCCTAGGGGCTGGCCGTCGGGACAGCCAGCTTGGCTGAGTGCAGGGCTGGTGAAGTTGGGCCTGCCACTCAGGAACCTGCAGCCTCTACCTCGAAGGGAAGCCCAGTCAGCCCTGCCCAAGCAGAGTCAGGTATGGTGAGGATTGCCTGCTCTGGGCCTCAGTCTCCCCATCTGTGTTCCAAGGACTCTCAGTTCCTACCCTCCAGCCCAGGCTTATCTTTCCGGCTCTAGTCAGCCCACTAGAGGACCAGGGCTGTATCTTTCTTGGACAGAGACATACCAGGGGGTGATGGAAGAGGATGGGGGCCATGCAATTTCCTACTGGGAAGTGGAGCTCTCCCCAGAGATGATGTCTGCACTCCATGTGTGTGTCCTGGCTCTGTCACCACTTGCTCACTGACCCTCTCTGGGCCTCCGTTTCCCTGTCTGTTCTATGGGTATGATATGCCCTGACTACATACTTGGGGACTCGTGTGTCAGTTGCTGCTGCTGCTGCTAAGTCACTTCAGTTGGGTCCAACTCTGTGCGACTCCATAGACGGCAGCCCACCAGGCTCCCCCATCCCTGGGATTCTCCAGGCAAGAATGGGTTGCCATTTCCTTCTCCAATGCATGAAAGCGAAAAGTGAAAGTGAAGTTGCTCAGTCGTGTCCGACTCTTAGCGACCCCATGGACTGCAGCCCACCAGCCTCCTCCGTCCATGGGATTTTCCAGGCAAGAGTACTGGAGTGGGGTGCCATCGCCTTCTCCGGTGTGTCAGTTGCAGTGTTTCTGAAATATGGTCCTAGGGCCACCTGCATCAGAAACACCCAGTACACATCCCTGGGCCCCATCCTAGGCTCACAGGGTCAGAATTTCTGGAAATGGAGCCCAGGAATCTGCATTTATACAAGCATCCTGGTGATTCTTACACATGATTGGAGAAGCTACTGGTAATATATCATGAGCTCTTTGTAAAAGCTAAAACCCTCAACTTTTGGGGGAAAAAATCCGTAGCTGCCTTTTAATAAATGCAAATCTCTTGTTCACTTTCTCTGTTAAGGACAAACATCCTCAACTGAAAATCATTCTGCCTTTCAGATGCCCACTTGCCAAGATTCCATAAAAGTGACCCTTCACTTTCTGTGGTTTGTGGAAAGAAGAAAGTGTTAGCGACCCATGGACTGTAGACTGCTAGGATCCTCTGTCCATGGGATTCTCCAGGCAAGCTTACTGGAGTGGGTTGCCATTCCCTTCTCCAGGGGCTCTTCCTGACCCAGGGATGGAACCTGGGTCTCCTGCACTGCAGGCAGATTCTTTACCATCTGAGCCACCAGGGAAGCCCCAATAGCTGTGGGGCTCATATTACAAACCAATAGCTATTGCCTTTCCGTTTTTCCAATATAGCTTTTATGATAAGCTCTGCTTTTTCAAACTGTTCACACACTCACCCAGTTTAGAATTCCAGCCATGGCTTCCTCGCAGACTGTCACCCTTCTCAGACTATTAACACCTGCAGAGAAGGCCTAGGAAGACAAGGCGCTGGACCGAGGCAGGTGGGGCCCACTCCTCCTCAGAATCACTGGGTCATGACTGACCCCTAGTGGTGGCCTCTTTGTGTATCTCTGCTGGCCTCAGGGTTCCAAGGTGACCCACCCCCTCACTGTGTCTGTGAAGCTTTCACCTCTTCTGGGCCACCCCTATCATCTGGGAGTGAGAGGCCTGTTCCTTGTCTTTTAAACCTGGCAGGCCTCACAGGCATAAAGCAGCAGATTGAAAAGCCTAAACATGTATTGTTTGAAGCCCCCCTCACCTTTGCTGCCCCCCTCCCGCCCCGCCCTCTGCACGTACACAAGTACAAATGCAGGCACAGGCATGAGTACACACTCGGCCCTGGACCCCTGCATGGCTTCCGCAGGGACAGGCTCCTTAAGGGTGTGATAGAAGACCCAGGGGTTGGGGATTGGCGTGGGAGCGAGGCTCTACCTGAAAGAGCTTCCTAAACCTGGCTCTGCCTCTGACTTGCTGGGGTTCCTTGAGTAAGTTCCTCCCCTCTTTGGTCTCAGTTTCCCCAGATAAGAAATAGAGAGTGGGATAAGTGGTCTAAGGTTTTTGGAACCGCTTTCTCTGGAACCCACAGTTGGTCCTCAAAATGGGAAGGGGTCCCTGGGGGCCAAATGAATGCCTGAGAGAAAGGACAGCCCCAAAGGTGAGCAATCTGAGCCTCCCAGGGGGCTCAGAGCTGGAACACGGGCTCCCACAGCCTGCAGAGCAGCCCTGGCCTCTTAGATACCCAGGTAAACCAGCCTCCTGGGGCTGCAGAGATGTGGGATCCAGCCCTTCAGGGGTGGGGGCCAGGAGCTACAGATTCTGACCTGAGCTGTCCCAGACATGCCAGATGGACCTGGGCAAGTCATACCCTGCTGAAATGGTGTGTCAACTTGGGGGGCTACAGACTGGCTTCCAGCAGCTGGCCTCTGGGAGGGGGTCCAGGGTGTGAGAGGCAGAGCTCAGAATGTAGGCCAGGCATCCACAGGACCCTCTGGGCAGCCTGGAGCAGTTTGGGGGAGGGACAGTGGGCAGCAGGTGCGCCGGGAGCATCTTTCACAGGCAGTAAATATTGCATCTGCTCCAGATAGGCAACGAGTTGGAAAGTGTGTGGAGCAGGCAGGGTGGTAGCTGCCCTCCGTGGCCTTGCATCCAGCCCAGCTCCCACCCAGGAGTCCACCTCAGACTTGCTCTGTCGGGCAGTTCACACTCAGGGTCCTCTGGCCACATCCAGAGATGTAATCCCAGGGTGGGGCCTGCTGAGCTAGCAGACCCACCCCCACCTCCTCAGCCTTCCTTATTCCCTCATCCTTTCCCCCTCTTTCTTGCTGCCCCACTATTTCCTCTGTACACCCTCATCTCTTCCCTTATCCCTGGGATCTCCCTCTCAGGTGTTCTTGACCTTCCTTGGAGGGTCCTTCTTTCCAAGGCCCTTTCCCCACCTACCCCTAACTGAAGTCACCAGAATGAACATGATGGAGTTCCTGAACCTCACCTTCACTTCCAGACGTGTGAGGGAGACAGGACAAAGGCACAGATGCCACGTGGCAAGAGATCTGGGGTGTGAGAAAGGGGCTCTGGGGCTGTGAGCGTTCAGTGGGGCTCACGACCACATCAGGCTCCTTGCAGGAGGCTGCCTTTGCTGGGTCTCAAATATGGTTGAGCCTAGACCCCTCCTTTAAGCTCCAGACCAGGAGCCAACTGCCAGTTGGACCCCTTCATTTGGTATTTCAAAGACACTTTGCTCTCTGTAGGGCAGAGTCTGAGCCCAGGAAACTGCCCCCTGGGCCAGGCCTTTTCTCTTTTAGTGAAAGCATCACCATCTCCCCAGCTCTGAACACAAATTCACGTTTGAGTAATGTCTCTCCTCCACTACACGGGAGGCTCTCTGAGGGCAGGAGCCATTTCTGGGTCTTTGCTGGCTGTTATACCAGCACATAACGCAGTGCCTGGCATAAGAAAGACACTCAGATATTTGACGGCTGGTGGCTATTCTGGCTGAAGAGTACACTGGAAGACTTAGAAGTGAGACAGTGAAGGGCACATGGGGAAATGAAAACAGTATATATGGGTGAAATATAGAGCACCTAGGCACAGAGGTGGAGAGGTAAGGAAAGATCAGGTTGAGGAAGTGATGCTGGTGCCAGGAGCAAAGGACTCTGGATGCCAAGCTGAAACATGTGATGTGAACTCTGCCTACAGCTCTGAGAGGTTATGGGCAGGGATGGCATCTGATCCAGTAGCTGTAGGAAGACCACTCTGGCACTGATGGGACATGGCAGCAGGGGCAGAGTTAGGGAGGGAAGACCAGCAAAGAGGTCTCCCTGGAAGAGCCCGGGGGCAGGGTGGTGATCCAGGATCAGGGCTGGAGGGATGGAGAGAGGAGGACGGACTGAGTGACTTGGAAAGTAGAAGAGACAGAACTGGGTGGCCACTTGGATGAACCAAGAGAGGGGTCAGAAATAGATGCCCAGGTGCCATTCACTGTCAGAGTGGACAGAAGGAGGAAGATGTAGGGCAAGGGGGGAGAGAGCTGAGCTCTGTCTTAGACAGATATAATTGCAAGACCCCAAGGAGAGGCAATGGCACCCCACTCCAGTACTCTTGCCTGGAAAATCCCATGGATGGAGGAGCCTGGTAGGCTGCAGTCCATGGGGTCGCTAAGAGTTGGACCCGACTCAGCGACTTCACTTTCACTTTTTACTTTCATGCATTGGAGAAGGAAATGGCAGCCCACTCCAGTGTTCTTGCCTGGAGAATCCCGGGGACGGGGGAGCCTGGTGGGCTGCCGTCTATGGGGTCGCACAGAGTCGGACCCAACTGAAGTGACTTAGCAGTAGCAGCAAGGAGAGGCAGGCCTGGCAGCATCTTAGCTGCTCCGACCGGCCCTGAGGGCACCTGTGTTCCCTGGCCTTTGCAGCTTTCCCTTTCCTTGCCATCAGTTGGATGAGGATCCTGCAGATCTGACTGTGTGCTTTCCCAGGGGACTGCCGTGTGGCCAATGCAGAGGAGAAGCTCATGGACGACCTTCTGAACAAAACCCGCTACAACAACTTGATCCGCCCAGCCACCAGCTCCTCCCAGCTCATCTCCATCCAGCTGCAGCTCTCCCTGGCCCAGCTCATCAGCGTGGTAGGTACTGGGGGCAGACGTGCCCCAAGGTTATTCATCTGATCTTTTTCTGTGTGTGAAAATTAAGGAATTTGCCTAAACTTTGAGACCCCTGACTCGGCCTCTAAGTTACTATTTTTCTTTCCCAAACTGCCGTCTGTGTCTTTGCGCTCGCTCTTTTCTTTGCTAGAGAGGTCTTGCCCACTTTGTGCACTCTGTTCCACACTTTGGAGCCGCCTGCACATCCATGACCCCGATACCAATTACAGTGCTTTGGCTTCAAGCACAGTTGGATGATCAACAAAGCATCCAACTATGAGTGGCTAAAACAATAAGGACATCTGTTATATCACATAACAGGAGAGCAGGCCAGTCGTTTCAGTGTTGTCGTTAAATGTTTCAATTAATGCAGTAATTCAGTGATGTCAGAATTCTAGGTTGTTGGCAATGATGTCAGGACTGTTATTCTCTTGTTTTCTGCGCCGCACCCCCCCGACCCCCACCTTGATCATAAGATGGTGGCCATGGTTCCAAACATAAAATCTTCACATGACAATGTCTGTGGCAGGAAATGGCAAATCTTTTTTTGGGTACCTTTTTGAGTATGAGGAAGACTTTCCCAGAAACCTCCCCACCTCTGGGCATCCCAGTGGCCAGGGCTGCAGCTCATGCCTAAGCTTTCACTGATTGTTGGCTGGAGGAATGGAATTACCACGGTTAGCTAAGACTTAAATAATATGAGGTGGGACTTGCCTGGTGGTCCAGTGGCTAAGACTCCATGCTCCCAATGCAGGGGGCCTGAGTTCCATCCCAGGACAGGGAACTAGATCCTGCATGCTGCAACTAAAGATCTCACATGTTGCAATGAAGACGAAGATCCTGCGTGATGAAACTAAGATCCGGCACAGCTAAATATATAATAAAGTACGTGGCGAGGAGGCCAGAGAAGGGTCCATGAAGTTCATGAGTATGCAGTATCTAACAAAGTCATAGTTTTATTAACAAAGAAGTTATAAGGGTGGAATGACCACTGAGCAGGCAGCCAACAGGCCTGCCACAGACAGATGGGCCTCCAACATGGCCATAAGCATCTCCTCCTTTTATCCTATCATCTCCCCTCTCTGTTGAACAGATGACCGCACATATCCCCTACCTATCGAGGGGAAATAGGAATCAGGGTACAGAAACTGATGGCTACAGAGGCCCAGGTGTAGGGACAGGGCCAGAGTCAGCTGCTGCCTTGATCTAGCCAACTGGGTGAGGGTCTGGATAAATGAGGGTAGTCACTGTGGGTATGGAAATGAAGAATGGATTGTAGAGTCCACAAGTAGGGTTGTCATGTGTAGGTGCGGAACCTGGGTAGGGGTGCTGAGGTACAAGGAGCTCCCTCTCTCCCCTCTACTGTCTCTGACTTGGGGGTGCCTGAGAAAACCATGGCCCGTTGTTAATCTTCCCTGTGGCCCTTTCCACATCCCCATGCACAGGTTTGGAACCCTGCCTCTGAAAGCGGCTCTGAGAGGAGCATTCACATGGGGAGTGTGTGGGGTACTGTGTCCAAGCAAGGGGAAGGAGCCGGCCAAGATGGCTGAACCTCCTCTGGTCCAGCGGCTGCCTTCTTATCCCCAGCCTCTCTCCCTAGCCCAGTCGGGCCCCACAAAGCCAGCCCCTCCAACCTATAGCCCTGGCAAAGGCTTTGGCCAAATTACTGGCTGGCTTCCTCCCCTGGGAGGAAGCACAGCTCCCAAATGGGGGAGGAGTGAAAAGCCTGTGCGCTCTGCCCATCTCCTCTCCGCAGGCCAACTGGAAGGAATAAGCGCTTCCGGCCAGGCCACTCCCAGGCTGATGTCTGAGTGTTATTGTCCAGCCAAGGGCTTTTTGCTTAATGGGGTGAGCCCAGCTGCTGCCCTAGTGAGGAAAGACAGGCAGGCAGCTCTTGCCATGCTTCTAGGGTCAGGCTGCCCCTCCCAGATCTACTCTGTGGGATAACAGAAGTTACCAGAAAGAGGAGGGCACACAGCCTCCAGCTCCCACACCTGTGAGCCATCATAATCCTGAAAGCTGTGTATGGAACAGATGTGAGGTTTGGGGGCTTACTTTCCCTACTCTATTTCAGGGTTTGGTTTTCGAGAAGGGAGGATTAGGGCATAAACAGCTTAAAGATGGAAGTTTCTAGGGCACAAACAGGGAGTTTGTGCCATGCGAAGGCCCGCAGGCCTTCAGAGATTGCACTCTGGGAATGCTGGGGCTGTCTTTGGGAAGGCAGCTGCTGGAGAAGTAGAGAGGACTAAGACGTGGGACTAAAGAAGAAGAGGCCTTTCTGAGTGATAGCATTGTTCTACCTTGAAAGGAGATGGGCTACCTGGATAATGCATTGTTAAAACTGATCAAATTGTACCTCTTAAGACCTATGCCTTTCACAGTATGTAAATTGTACCTCCACTTAAAAATAATTTTTAAGGCAGATGAAGGTTTTCAGCTTCCATTATTGACAGAGTTGCTTGTTGCAGATTAACTTTCTCACAAGAATATTTAGAAAAGCCAGACAAAAATGCCTGTCCTCCCCACAGTTAGTTTGAAGGTCTTGGAGAACTTCTAGGTCTAGGATTTGAGGGACCAGGACCCAGGAGGTGGCCCTGACAGTCTCTGGTGCTTTCCCCCTCATTTGATGATTGGTAAACACTGGGCTGGAGAAGGCAATGGCACCCCACTCCAGTACTCTTGCCTGGAAAATCCCATGGACGGAGGAGCCTGGTGGGCTGCAGTCCATGGAGTCACTAAGAGTCAGACACGACTGAGCGACTTCACTTTCACTTTTCACTTTCCACTTTCATGCATTGGAGAAGGAAATGGCAACCCACTCCAGTGTTCTTGCCTGGAGAATCCCAGGGATGGGGGACCCTGGTGGGCTGCTGTCTATGGGGTCGCACAGAGCCGGACACGACTGAAGCGACTTAGCAGCAGCAGCAGCAAACACTGGGCCAAGAGGCAGGGAGCTGAATCCAAAGTGGTGGCTAAGAGGTTGGGAAGCCTAGCTGAATCATTGCCACTCTTGCAGGGCTGAGATGACACAAATTGGAATTGGAGCCCCACCAAGGAGATGGGGCCTTGGTGAGAACCTTGAAAGGACCATCCCTAAGAATCAAAAGGAGTCAAGCACAGACCAGCCCTCACAAAAACTAAACCCTGCTTTGAGCCAGCTCAGTCACAGACAATGAAAATGATTTGCCCTCCCTCTGACTGCCTGCCATAAAGCCAAAGTTGGTCCTCCCTGGAGGCGGATAAAGTCAGATAAAAACCTACTAAGAAAGCAATAAGACAAGATGAAATAAGAAAAGAAAAAACAGATAAAAGAAGGGAAATACACACAGATGATTCAGATATTGAAGTCATCATACATAGACTTTAAAATAACTTGCATTATGATGGTAAAAATTGTGTTATATGTATTTTATCACTACTAAAAATAAACAAAATAAATTTCCTTAAAAAGGAAATAACATGCATTAATATGTGTAGGAAACTTAAAGTGATAGAGAATTTAAAATGTATTAGATGGGTTTAATAGAAGATTGGTCATAGCAGAAGAGAAAATAAACAGCAAGAAAGGTCAATCGAAAATATCTAGACAAATGATAGAAAAAAGGAAGGAAAACATGGAAATGAAGATGATATGGAATGTGATAAAAATGTCGGGTCTCACATGTGCATCTAGAGTTCCTGAAAGAGTGCATATCAAAATAAGACAGAAGCAATATTTGAAGTGATACTGAGAATTTTCCAAAACTGACTAAAGATATTAAGATACAGGTGCAAGAGGCTCTATGAACTCTATGTGGGAGAAATACAAAGAAAATCTTACCGAGGTACATCATAGACAAACTCCTGCCACCAAAGACAAAGACAATCTTAAAAGCAGTCAGGAAGAAACAAGTCAGAAGGAACAATAAAACCAACAGCTGAAATGGAAGCCAAAAAATTAAATGACAGTTTTTCAATGCTGTAAGAAAAACCTGCAAACCTAGATGTATGCAACCAGTAAAAAAAAAATAATTAAAACTGAAGGTTAAATAAAGATGTTTTCAGACAAAAAGAGAGAGAGAATTTAATAAAAGAAGACTCAATACCAAAAGATGTTCTTCAACCATAAGGAAAAATGATCCCAGATGGAAATACAGAAATGTAGGAAAGAATGAAGCATAACAGAAAGGGTAAATATATGGGTGAGTTTGAACTGATATTGACAGTATAAAACAAAAAATATATCATGCAAGATTTTTATTATATGTAGAATTAAATACATAACAATAGCCCCAAAGTAAGGAGGGTGTGGGAGAAAGCAATGGCACCCCACTCCAGTACTCTTGCCTGGAAAATCCCATGGATGGAGTAGCCTGGTGGGCTGCAGTCCATGGGGTCGTGAAGAGTCAGACATGACTGAGCGACTTCACTTTCACTTTTCACTTTTCACTTTCATGCATTGGAGAAGGAAATGGCAACCCACTCCAGTGTTCTTGCCTGGAGAATCCCAGGGACGGGGGAGCCTGGTGGGCGGCCGTCTATGGGGTCGCACAGAGTCAGACACGACTGAAGCGACTTAGCAGCAGCAGCAGCAGCAGAAGGAGGGTGTAGACGAAATGTTCTAAAGTTCTTGCCTTGTTCTAGAAGTGATAAAAGTACTAATTTATATTAGGTGCTAAAAGGTTAGGATTATGCATCTTGCAGTCTCCAGAGTAACTACTAAAAGAAGAGTCACATTAATAAGGGGAGAAATGGATAATAAAATATCCATTTTATTTAATTTTTAAATTTTGTTTATTTTATTTAATCCAAAATAAGGCAAGAAAAGAGAGAAAGGGAATAAACAGAAAACAGGTAGATGGTAGGTTTAAACCCAAATATATCAGTAACTACACTAAATGTAAATGGTCTAAATACTCTAATTAAAACAAGACATTTGAGGGAAAAAGACAACTGACATGCATCTTCTCTCTCCTCTTTCCGTCTACCCTTCAAGAGCCTAGAATGTGGGTATAATGGCTGCAGCTGCAGTGGTCATTGTGGACCATGCATATGAGGACCACATTCTAGGTGTGGAAGAGAAGAAATCTGGAAGGTCCCTATTGACTTTGTAGAGCATAACTGCCATATTATGTTGGAGATACTTCAGGTTTGGTTTCAGACCGCCACAATATAGTGAATATTAAGTCACGTGATTTTTTTGGTTTCCCAGTACATATAAAAGGTATGTTTACACTATGCTGTATTAAGTGTGCAATAGTATTAAGCGCTAACCATCGTCTGAGTTGTAATTTTTTTGTAGTAGTAACATCAAAGATCATTGATCACAGATCACCAGAACAAATATAATAATGAAAAAGTTTTAAATGTTGCAATAATTACCAAAATGTGACATAGACACACAAAGTGAGCAACTGCGGTTGGAAAAACTGTCAATAAGATGCTCCACACAGAGTTGCCACAAACCTTGAATTCAGAAAAGATGCAGTATCTATGAAGCAAGAGATGATAGTGGCAGAGGAGATGGGCAGATCAGATCAGATCAGATCAGTCGCTCAGTCGTGTCCAACTCTTTGCGACCCCATGAATCACAGCTCGCCAGTCCTCCCTGTCCATCACCAACTCCCAGAGTTCACCCAGACTCACGTCCATCGAGTCACTGATGCCATCCAGCCATCTCATCCTCTGTCGTCCCCTTCTCCTCTTGCCCTCAATCCCTCCCAGCATCAGGGTCTTTTCCAATGACTCAACTCTTTGCATGAGGTGGCCAAAGTACTGGAGTTTCAGCTTTAGCATCATTCCTTCCAAAGAAATCCCAGGGCTGATCTCAAGCAGGCAAATCTGAGACTTGTGTAGGGTCCCCAACCCCCCGGGCTGGCACTGTGGCCTGTTAGGAACTGGGCTGAACAGCAGGTGAATGGTGAGCGAGCGATCAAAGCTTCATCCATATTTACAGCTGTTCCCCATCATTCCCATGACCACCTGAGCTGTGCCTCAGGTCAGATCAGCAGGAGCATTAGATTCTCAGAGGAGCACAAATCCTAACCCTAAAGTCAAGGTGGAATATCCTGAGATTGCCACAAAATAGAAATAAAGTGCACGAATAATGTAATGTTCTTGATCATCCTGAAACCTCCCCCCCGCCCCCACCACCTCAGTCCATGGAAAAATTGTCTTCCACAAAACTGGTCCTTGGTGCCAAAATGGTTGGGAACCTGTTGATCTACAGGACTTACTGATGAATCAGAGAGCCAGGGATCAGGGACACCTGCCAGGTTTACTGGCTTGTGGAATTGTATGGCTGGGGTGCCATTCACTGAGATGGCAATGCCAGTGGAAGCCCAGGTCTGGGTGAAGATAAGGAGCTCTGTCTCAGGGACGCTGGTTATGAAATACCTCTGAGCCTTTTGCAGATGTTAGGTCAGCGGTTGGTCACATGGCCCTGAAGCTCACAGCCTTTTGCTTGATAAAGTGGGATCTGTTCACCTCCTACTTGGTGAACTGATAGCTGCATTTCCCTCCCAGAATGAGCGAGAACAGATCATGACCACCAACATCTGGCTGAAACAGGTAAGTGCCCTGCAGGGTCCCCAGCCCAAGGAGACGTTTTCTCCAGGGCTGCCCCTTGGCAGCGAGGGACCTACAAGTGACCGGGCCTTGCCTGTCTGCTCAGGAATGGACAGACTACCGCCTGGCCTGGAACAGCTCTCGCTATGAGGGTGTGAACATCCTGAGGATCCCCGCAAATCGCGTCTGGCTGCCTGACATCGTGCTTTACAACAAGTAAGTGAAAGGTTTGGCCACGGTGGTGAGGGCCAAGCCTGGGGGTCCTCCAGTCCTGGGCTTCACCCAGACCTCCCAGCTGTCATGCTACAAGAGGAATTAGAGAAGCACAGAGCCAGCACCCTCAGTTACAGAGAGGAATTGGAGACCAAGAGATGGGAAGGATCTTAGGACTCAGGCACTGCTAGCACCAGGGCCAGCCTTCTGACCCCGAGTCCAGGGCTCTTTCTGTCCTCCATACCATCTTTTTGACTGTCAGTTGCACTGACTTGATATGCATATATATTTCTTTGTCTGTGTAGCACTGACTTGATATGCATACATATTTCAGGTAGGTGGAGGGGGCTAACAGACTTCCCAGGTCATAGTTGTACTAGCAAAAGCATGAAATGATTATGAGTAGGTGGTGTAAAAACAGAAAGACCAGACTTCAAATCTTAGAGGTACTGCTTACTAGTTTTCTGAACTTGAAGACAGCTGACTTCTCTGAACCTTGGTTTTCCCGTCTGTAAAATGGGGACAATAATATTAATAATACCTACTTCATTGGACCGTTGTGAGCCTTAAATGAGCTCATCTACATAAAGCCTTTAAGCTGCTTCATGGAAGGGTCTCTCTCTGCTGTGCAATTGCCAATTAAAGCAGGCCTTTCCACTGAGAGCATGGGGGGTTGGAAGAGTGACTAGTGAGAAATAATCCCACAGGGCTCTTTGGCCAGTTCTAAGAACAGCCGGACGTCATCTATGGGTTTCATGATGTTCTCCTCCGTGCCTTGCCCCTGCCCCCAGCGCCGACGGGACCTACGAGGTGTCTCTCTATACCAACGTGGTGGTCCGCTCCAATGGCAGTGTCATGTGGCTGCCCCCTGCCATCTGCAAGAGCGCCTGCAAGATCGAGGTGAAGCACTTCCCCTTCGACCAGCAGAACTGCTCCCTCAAGTTCCGCTCCTGGACATACGACCACACGGAGATTGACATGGTCCTCAAGATGCCCTCGGCCAGCATGGATGACTTCACCCCCAGTGGCGAATGGGACATAGTCGCCCTCCCTGGGCGAAGGACAGTGAACCCACAGGACCCCAGTTATGTGGACGTGACTTATGACTTCATCATCAAGCGCAAGCCGCTCTTCTATACCATCAACCTCATCATCCCCTGCGTGCTTATCACCTCCCTGGCCATCCTCGTCTTCTACCTGCCGTCCGACTGTGGCGAGAAGATGACGCTGTGCATCTCCGTGCTGCTGGCGCTCACCGTCTTCCTGCTGCTCATCTCCAAGATTGTGCCGCCCACCTCCCTCAACGTGCCGCTCATCGGCAAGTACCTCATGTTCACCATGGTGCTGGTCACCTTCTCCATCGTCACCAGCGTCTGCGTGCTCAACGTGCACCACCGCTCACCTAGCACGCACACCATGGCACCCTGGGTCAAGCGCTGCTTCCTACACAAGCTCCCCACCTTCCTCTTCATGAAGCGTCCCGACAGCAGCCCCTCTAGGGCCCCCCAGTCCAGCCTGACTCGCCTGACCAAGTCTGAGGCTACCACCACCACCACCTTGGCCATGGGCCCCACCAGCTCGTCCAATCTCTATGGGAACTCCATGTACTTTGTGAACCCTGGCTTGGCAGCTCCCAAGTCTCCAGTGGCCTCAGACTCAGCGGGTATCCCCAGAGATTTCCGGCTGAGGTCTTCTGGGAGGTTCAGGCAGGATGTGCAGGAGGCTTTAGAGGGCGTCAGCTTCATTGCCCAGCACATGAAGAGTGATGATCTGGACCAGAGTGTAAGTTGCTAGCCCAGCCCCCAACACCCGCCCAACGGAAGAGCTTCGGACTCTGCAGTCAGTTTCCCATTTCCTGAAGTTAATTCAGGAGACAAAGGCTCTCAGATTCTTTGCTTGAATAAGAAATCCAAGAGTAAAATGAGTTTTATTTTAGTTTTGTGCATCCAGGGAGAGGAAGGAAGTACCAATGATCCTTTTTAGTTTGTTTTGGGTTCCCCAAAAGCAGAGCTCTGTATAAGGACCTACGCAGAGGTAGTTTTTTTTTTCTGAGAAGTGATCCCACGAAACACATTAAGAAGTGGAGAAAGTGAGACAGGGAAAGGAGGATTGCCAGTGTGGGTATCAGTGAGCAGAATGCTGCTATGGGGTCTGGGGCATCAGAGACTCCCTGCAGAAGTGTGGGAGCATGCCTCAGAATCATCCCCTGGGAGAGAAAAGGGCATTTGCCCATCACTCCCATCCCCCACTGCTCGAGTAGCCCTGGGGCACGAACTCCCCTGCACTTCCTGGTGACACCAGCTGGCTGTGGAGCAAGCAGCTTTGGTGCGGGAGGAAGCCCGGGGGCAGAGCAGAGAGGAGAAGCAGGCAGGAAGTGGGAGGCTGTCCGTGGGCTGGAAAATGATTTTGCAGCCTTTAAGGACACAGGTGGGCCAGGGCACCCAGGATCTCCACTCCCATGCTTGTCAGGCTTGCGAAGAAGCCACGCAAACATTTATAGCTTTTAGGAGGGTAGAGCTATCCATTCAAATATTATTGCTACCGGGGTAATAAATTATCAACTTGGATGACTACAATTACAGATTGCCAAAAAAGAGGTTAAGCTTACTTTCATAGGACAGAGCAATGAGTTCTAGAGCTCAGGCATCTCAATCGATTCCACTGAACAAGTAATGCTTCAGAGAACAATTTTATGACAGCTAAACACAGAATGTAATGGTAACAATTAGAAATTTTCCAAACCCGGCAGGAGAACAAGTTTCAGAGTCTTGTGAATGTTCGCATCTTAACACCTTATCGGATAAGATTCTTTGAACAGATTTTTTTTTTAACACAACATGCAGCTTCCCCGGGGAAAAAGAGGGCATCTCCATGTTCTTACCTTCCTGCAATTCCTTTTCACCAGCCTTATTCTCAAGGGACGGTTCCGGGATTCCATTAGTTAGTGCCAAGAGAAAAGAACAGGGTGGAAAAGCTCCAAAATTACCCTGTGAGAAAGCTTTGCTAACAAGCGGAATATAGGACACAAGCTCTTCTCCACCCTTGTCCTGGGAGTGTGGTCCTTGGACCAGCTGCACCAGCCTGGCCTGGGAGCTGGTTAGAGAGCCTGCGTCTCAACTGCCTGCCCCCAGTCTTCCCACCGCCACCCTAGACCTGGTGGCTCAGCAGCTGCATTTTCACCAGATTCCCAGTGGATCCCTAGGCTCAGTCCAGTTTGAGAATCACAAAGCTCTACAGAATGATCAGATTTCACTTTCTAAAAAGTAGATTGAATTACGCTTGCTTTAGTTCAGAACCATTCAGTAGCTCAGTTCAGTTCAGTTCAGTCGCTCAGTCGTGTCCGACTCTTTTCGACCCCATGAATCGCAGCACGCCAGGCCTCCCTGTCCATCACCACCTCCTGGAGTTCACTTAAACTCACGTCCATCGAGTTGGTGATGCCATCCAGCCATCTCATCTTCTGTCGTCCCCTTCTCCTGCCCCCAATCCCTCCCAGCATCAGGGTTTTTTCCAATGAGTCAACTCTTCGCATGAGGTGGCCAAAGTACTGGAGATTCAGCTTCAGCATCAATCCTTCCAAAGAACACCCAGGGCTGAACTCCTCTAGGATGGACTGGTTGGATCTCCTTGCAGTCCAAGGGACTCTCAAGAGTCTTCTTCAACACCACAGTTCAAAAGCATCAATTCTTCAGCGCTCAGCCTTCTTCACAGTCCAACTCTTACATCCATACATGACCACAGGAAAAACCATAGCCTTGACTAGATGGACCTTTGTTGGCAAAGTAATGTCTCTGCTTTTGAATATGCTATCTAGGTTGGTCATAACTTTCCTTCCAAGGAGTAAGCGTCTTTTAATTTCATGGCTGCAGTCACCATCTGCAGTGACTTTGGAGCCCCAAAAAATAGTCTGACACTGTTTCCACTGTTTCCCCATCTATTTCCCATGAAGTGATGGGACCAGATGCCATGATCTTCGTTTTCTGAATGTTGAGCTTTAAGCCGACTTTTTCACTCTCCTCTTTCACTTTCATCAAGAGGCTTTTTAGTCCCTCTTCACTTTCTGCCATAAGGGTGGTGTCATCTGCATATCTGAGGTTATTGATATTTCTCCCGGCAATCTTGATTCCAGCTTGTGCTTCTTCCAGCCCAGAGTTTCTCATGATGTACTCTGCATATAAGTTAAATAAGCAGGGTGACAATATACAGCCTTGATGTACTCCTTTTCCTATTTGGAACCAGTCTGTTGTTCCATGTCCAGTTCTAACTGTTGCTTCCTGACCTGCCTACAGGTTTCTCAAGAGGCAGGTCAGGTGGTCTGGTATTCCCATCGCTTTCAGAATTTTCCACAGTTTATTGTGATCCACACAGTCAAAGGCTTTGGCATAGTTAATAAAGCAGAAATAGATGTTTTTCTGGAACTCTCTTGCTTTTTCCATGATCCAGCAGATGTTGGCAATTTGATCTCTGGTTCCTCTGCCTTTTCTAAAACCAACTTGAACATCTGGAAGTTCATGTTTCATGTATTGCTGAAGACTGGCTTGGAGAATTTTGAGCATTACTTTACTAGCGTGTGAGATGAGTGCAATTGTGCGGTAGTTTGAGCATTCTTTGGCATTGCCTTTCTTTGGGACTGGAATGAAACTGACCTATTTCCTGTGGCCCCTGCTGAGTTTTCCAAATTTGCTGGCACATTGAGTGTAGCACTTTCACAGCATCATCTTTCAGGATTTGAAATAGCTTAACTGGAATTCCATCACCTCCACTAGCTTTGTTCATAGTGATGCTTTCTAAGGCCCACTTGATTTCACATTCCAGGATGTCTGGCTCTAGGTGAGTGATCAGTAGCTGAGCATCACCTAATTCATTGACTCCCAAATGTTCATATGCAGCCTGGGGCCCTGCTGGCTAATTAGGAACCACTTGGGCAACTTTTCAAAATACAGCTTTTGGGGCCACCTGTTCTGTCCAAGGGCCACATTTTTAACCAGATCCCTGCCAGTTCCTGTGCAGACGCAGGGTAAGAAGCTATTTTCCTGCACCCTTGGCTGAGCCGGACCCCTACCCTGAGCTCTCTCTTCTAAAGGTCTCACCACTCTCTAGCCCTTCCTGTAGACCTCCTCCAGTTTCTAACTCAATTAATTAAAAGCATCTTGTGGGAAGGAGCCAGGCATGACCCACGGTTACCATAATATAGTGGCCTGTGTTCGTTGAGCTCCAACCACACATCAGGCGCTCTGCCAGGACCTGACAGACGTTACTGCTAACTCTCCCAGGAACCTATGATGTGGCATTTACTCAAACTCCCATTTTACAATAGAGAAAACTAGGTCCAGAGAGGCTCACTGACTTGCCCAAGGTCACACAGCTGGCATGGAGCAGAGCCCAGCTCCACACTCAGATCTTTCTGATGTCATTAACATTTCTTGCCCTTCCCAGTGCCTTACCCTGAACTGACACATGGTGGCCTTATTTGTTGATCAACTTTCTCGTGCCTAGCTGGAGAAAAGAGGCTTTCTTTCCTTCCAGAGCGTGCTCGCTTGCCCCTAAGCCAGCCCGGGCTGCTTCTCATCTTCAGCACTGTCACCCTCCCTGGTGATTAACGGGTCACTATAAATAGTGCAGAAATATAAAAAGAGGGGAGAGGCATGTACACACACACAGAGTCGTTGGCAGTTAGGGCTGTCAAAAAGAAACCCAAGAGCCCCATGTGAAGAGTGTGAGGTTTCTGCAGCGGTTGTGTTTGGCTGGGGGTGTGGGACTGGTTGACCAGCTGTCGTCCTGGAGGGTAGATGCCCACTGCTGACCAGGGCTCTGAAAAATTGGGTCACTGACACCAGCCTGCCCATTGCTGCCTGAATTTCCAGCTCCAGAGCCTCTGCTGAATTTTGCTGATCCAGCCACTCTCCACCAGAGCAAGTTCACATTCAGAAGGATCCAGACAGGCTGGGCTGTGAAAGCGGAGGTGGGGGAGGAAGACCAGGAGGCTGGGGCTCTCTGGGGGCATCTCTCCCAGGCCAGGGAGGCAGGCACATCTGCAGTGGCACCTCAGGAGGCCAGCCAGGTTCTTGCCAATCCTTTATCCCACAGCTGACTCTGAGAAGAACCACATGGAGCATAGGGGTGGGGTCGGGGAGCTGGGGGAAGGGCAGCAGAGTGGAAGAGAGAAACCTAGATGATGTAGAAGAGTGGGTCTTGATTAGAGAACTAGCAGACAATCTGCTGTTAACAGAATTGAGCAAATTAAACAGCAGGATTTCCAGCTGTCCTGCAGGCCCCACTGCCCAGCCCCCACTCAGCTCGGTGTACCCCAAGTCTTCCTTTGGGTGAAGCCAGCTCAGATAGGGGGCTTGGGGTAGAAATGAGAGCAGGGGCCTTGTGATCCTCAGGTCCTGCCCCGCTTATGTGTAATCAAGTTTGGTTTTGAATCGCATATGTGGCATCAATAACCCCTTCCTCCTAACCTTTGTGTACAGCCCAGCTCCCAGTGGCTCCGTGATGCCATGGAGGAGGGGTGGATTGAGATAGGGGTGTGTAGGGGTGGGCTGAGGACCCGAGAGGCACACAGGTTCCCGGCTGAAAGACCGGCCCCAGACTCAGAACTTGCCCTCCAAGTACTAAGTGGCCTGCAGGGTCCCTGGCCAGAGAGTGGGGCCCCGACTCAGGGGGAAGAGGGAAAACAGGACCCCCCTCACTCGCGCCTGTAACCGGCCCCTCTGTCTGCCCACAGGTCATCGAGGACTGGAAGTACGTGGCCATGGTGGTGGACCGGCTGTTCCTGTGGGTGTTCGTGGTGGTGTGTGTGCTCGGCACTGTGGGGCTCTTCCTACCTCCCCTTTTCCAGACTCACACGCCTTCTGAAGAACCCTAGGCTGCCCGTGTGTCTGAGGCCCCCAGGGTGTGGGCTGAGATGCTGTGAGGGCCAGGTGGGCAGTGTGCCACTTCCTTCTGGGTCACGGCAGATGAGGCCCTAAAGAAATGAGTCTATCAGCCATCAGCCCCATCCAACAGCCATAGCCATGGAGGGAGGCGGGAGAGGGGGCACGGCAAGGCTGAGGGGCCTGGACTGTCCTCTCTGAAGGCCTTGGGAAACCCCCAGCAGGAAGGTCTTTGGACACCTTAATTCTGGCCTGTCTTCCTTCCCCAGCAGACAATGCAGATAAAGATGAGCATAACACTGTCATCCAAGGTGCCACCAGGCATCTTACCTGCATCCCAGCCTACCTCTCACTCCATCTCTCTCCACTGCACCTGTCCACGAGGTCCACTGGCTTCTTTTAGTCCCTCACGTGCTTCAGTATCTTCCCAGCTTAGAGCCCCTGCCTTTGCTGTACGTTCTACCAATATCTGCTTCTCTGGATGCCTCGAAAGCTCTCCAAACGGCTGCATCATTCAGGACTCTGCTCCACCCCATCATTTGTCCAAGGTCACCTCCCCCAGAGGCCTCCCTCAGCCCTTCATTCCAAAGCATTCTCCCCCACACCCGTGTTACCACACCACCTTCCTCCAGTGCTCCTCGGCACCCAAGGCTCTCATTAGAGCGTTTATTGTCCACCTCTCACCCACTAGAGTGTGAACTCCATGAGAGCGGGGACCTAGACCTTTGTGTTCACTGCGATATCCCCACAGGACAGAGCTCAGCACACAGTAGGGGCTCAATAAATGTTTGTTGAATGAATACAAGGCTCCTATTCCTCCTTCCTGCACCCTCCTCTGAGCATTTCTGCAGTTCCCCACCTGAAAGGAATGGCTGTCTCCTCCACGCTCCCCAGCCCTGGTCACGTTGTTTTTCATCCTGCCTGGGTCAAGTGTGTCTCCTTCACTGATGCTCTGATTGGCTTCCCCCACATATTATCTTTTGCACAGTGCCTGGCATGTAGTAGGCACTCGAAATATTTGTGGAATGGAGGAGGAGCTTTTTTAAAAAAATCTATTTTAAAAACTGTACAATAAAACTGACTTTTATGTACTGTTCTGTTAATTTTAACACATGTATAGATTCATGTCTGGTGGTTCAGATGGTAAAGAATCTACCTGCAATGCAGGAGACCAGGGTTCAATCCCTGAGTCAGAAAGATCCCCTTGAGAAGGAAATGACTACCCACCCCAGTATTCTTGCCTGGAGAATTCCATGGACAGAGGAGCCTGGCAAGCTACAGTCCATGGGGTCACAAAGAATCAGACACGACTGAGCGACTAGTGCACAGAAGTCACTTCAGTCGTGGATTCAGGAATCGAACCTGCATCTCCTGCAGCTCCTGCATGGCAGGCAGGTGGCTCTTTACCACTGAGCTACCGGGGAAGCCCAACACACACACAGATTTATGTAATCAGGATACAGGAGATACTCATCACCCAAAATAGTTCCCACCTGCTACTCCTTTATGGTCATGTGTCCCTGCACCCCAACCCCCAGCAACCACTGAGCTCTTCTCCAGTACAGTTTAGTCTCTTCAAGAATCCCTTCGTCTGGAGAGTGACTTCTTTCATTCAGCATAATGCCTTTGAGATTCATCTAAGTTGGTGAAGGTACCAATAATTTGTTCTTTGCATCCATCATATGGATGTTGAAGCACATTTTAGGTTGTTATCAGTTTGGGGCAATTATCAACAGCGTTACTATAAACATTCACTTATAGGATTTTGTGTGATCAAAAGTTTTCCTTTCTCTAGATAAATACTCAGGAATGTGATTCGTGGGTTACATGGGGTTGTTGTTGTTCAGTCACTAAGTTGTGTCCGACTCTTTGCGACCTCAAGGACTGTAGTACATCAGGCTCCTCTGTCCTCCACTATCTCCCAGAGTTTGGGCAAATTCATGTCCAATGAGTCAGTGATGCCATCTAACCATTTCATCCTCTGCCACCCTCTTCTCCTTCTGCCTTCGATCTTTCCCAGCAACAGGGTCTGTTCCAATGAGTCGGCTATCTTATCTAACCATTTCATCCTCTGCCACCCGCTTCTCCTTCTGCCTTCAATCTTTCCCAGCAACAGGGTCTGTTCCAATGAGTTGGCTCTTTGAATTAGGTGGCCAGAATATTGGAGCTTCAGCTTCAGCATCAGTCCTTCCAATGACTATTCAGGGCTGATTTCCTTTAGGATTGAGTGGTTTGATCTCCTTGGAGTCCAAGGGACTCTCAAGAGTCTTCTCTAGCACCAGAGTTTGAAAGCATTAGTTCTTCAGTGCTCAGCCTTCTTTATAGTTCAACTTTCACATATGGGGAGAGTATGTTTAACTTTTACTTTGCCAATGCTAGTGATGTTTGACATCTTTTTATGAGTTTTTTGCCTTTTTTGGTCAAGTGTCTGTTTAACTCTTTTGCTCATTTTTAACACTGCATTTTAGTTTTCTTACTCCTGAGATCTTACAACTATTTAGGTATAATTTATGTATTGGGTATTCCTGGTGGCTCAGACAGTAAAGAATCTGCCTATAATGCAGGTGATCTGGGTTCAATCCCCGGGTCGGGGAGATCCCAAGGAGGAGGAAATGGCAACCCACTCTAGTATTCTTGCCTGGAGAATCCCATGAACAGAGGAGCCTGGCGGGCTACAGTCTAAGAGTTGGAGACGACTAAGTGACTAACACTTTTACTTTACATTTTATGTATCACAAAATCCACCCATTTTAAGTGTACAATTCAATGAGTTTAATAAGTTTATCACTATAACTCAGTTTTAGAACACTGGCATCACTCTAATAAGATCCCTCATACCCGTCCATTCCTGCTTTTGAGGTTTTTTTTGTTTTTTTTTTTAAATAAGGAAGATAATCTTTTTTTTTTTTTTTTTTAGTATTTATTGGGCTGTATCAAGTCTTAGTTGCAACACATGGGATCTTTCACTGCAGTGCACAGACTCTGACTGTGGAACCCCGCTTAGTTGCTCCCTGATGTGGAATCTTAGTTCCCTGACCAGGGATTGAACGGCGTCCCCGCATCTCAAGGTGGCTTTTTAACCACTGGACCACCAGAGAAGTCCCTCTTTTGAGTTTTGAGGCTATTTTAGATGTTCTGGATACAAGTCCTTTGTTGGATATGTGATTTGCAATATTTTTCAGATAAAGGGCTTCTTGCCAGGACAAGGAGGATGCTCTAAATGGGGGCCTCAAAGTAAGTCCCAATTCTTACAAACATTTTCTCAGTCTTGCAAAATGTTTCCTTTGGTTTGGTTTTAATGTGGGTAGGTGGACCATTGTAGAAATAATAAAGGTGACTCACCTGTCCTGTGCTAGAGCGACTGCAAGCAAGCCCGCAGCTACCCCACCGCACTGCCAGTGGGTGGTCAGACAGGCCAAGGGGCCCCAGGGCTGTCTCTTGATCACACAACCGTCCTGGAGCACTCAGGGTGCAGATGGGCCGGTGGGCAGTGGAGATTCTGCAGGGTTCCAGGGCAGGAAAGCACACTGCTCTCTATGCTGGCTCCATCTCCAAGCCTCGTTTTTGTTATTTCTTTCTCTTATTTTACTTTTTCATCAAGGGACATTGTAAACATACTCAATAGTAGAATAGGATAACAAACCCCCAGCTCAGGGCCAAAACTGTTTCAACGGACTCACACCCTCTCCCTCGTGGTAAACTATAAGGATTCTTTAAAAACACAATTACCATTATCACTCCTAAAATATTGAACAATTACTTAATAGTTTCAAAATTCTGAGCCCTCGTCTTGAAGGTACGTTAGAGTCTTCCAGGCAGACAGACGATCGTCCGTCTAGCCCGATGGTCCCCAACCCCGGGGATGGGGAAGACTCCCATTCACCCAGGAAGCCAGGGACAGAGATGCGGCCCCTATTCTTCCCCGCGGTCGGTCAAGACCTGCTCCGATTGGCCCGGCGCGCAGCCGTCTGTCCGTGGGCGGCACCGACCACAGAGCGAGGGGAGAGAGCGCTCAGCACAGCGCACTGGCGCCCGGGGGCCCACCTTCCAGGAGCGAGCGCACCTCTCTCGGGTTAGAGGCTCCGGAACCGCGCGGGGGCGGGCGGGGCGGCGCTAAGGTTGTGGGTGGGGCAGCCGGGGCTCAGCGCGCCGGGCCCCGGTCGGACTCCGAGCGGGGCGGCTGCGCTGCGCGCCTGGCCGCGCGAGTCTGTCTCCGCCACCGCCCCGCTGGCTCCGGATTGTTCGGCCCCGCTGCGCCCCGCCCGCCGCCGGCCGCCCGCCCCGTCCGCGCGGAGCCTCCGGCCCGCGGGCCGACCCGCTATGGGCGCCCACCCGCGCGGTGTTCGCTCCGCGAAGCTCTCGCCGCTCCCGGCTGCGCCGCTGCTGCTTCTGCTTCTGCTGCCAGGTACGGGCGCGGGGCAACGGAGACCCGGAGGACCGAGCCGGGACCCAGGGTCCGTAGGGGTTGCGGCCCGAGCGCAGCGCGGAGAGGCGGGGACAAGGGCGTCGTGGCCGGGGCCCTGCACCCTGTGTGGTCTGGCTCCGACCCGGCGGCGAGGTGGGTGGGTGCGTGCGTGTTTCCCCCTCGAATCCCCCATTCTTGAGAGTCTTCTGGGCGCGGCCCGGAGGCGCGGGGAGGGCCCGCACCGGGGGCCTTTCTTCCCCAGCCCGGGGTTACAGATTCGAGTCCCAGCCCTGCCTGTCGTCCTGCTTGGCGCACTGGCGCGCCCAGGCCGCGGGTTCCACTCTCCGCATCCCGCCCACCTCCTCGTTTTACGAATAGATGGGGAAGCTGAGGGCTAAAGGCTTGACCAAGGCCACCTGGGGGCGGAGGGGAGTCGTTTCGGGGCGCCAGCCTCTCCTCTTTGTCCTCGCCTCTCAGGCGCTGCTGGCGCCTCCCCGCCTTCCGCCAGGTTGCTTAGAGGAGCCTGTTAGGGAAATACCGGCCCAGACCCGACGACGCCAGAAAACTTTTTGAGTGTCCTGCGAGGGGTGGTAGATACGAGGGGGCGACGGATTTGGCAGGGCTGACGGCAGTCCCTGCAGCTGGGCTGGATGTCGGTTGGGAGACGACGTTGTGACCATGCACTCAGAACGCTGATCCTGCCTTCCGGGGCTGAGGCCCCCACTACACAGAGCGCCGTCCGCTCCACACGGAGCTCCTGACTGTGGCCCAGTCTTTATCTGCGGGGCGGAGTGGGGAGGGCAGTCAAAATCCCTGGAGAAGTTGAGCTGAACTTCACCAAGGATTCCCCTCATCCCCATCCCCAGATTTCTCCCAGAACTGTAAGCGAGAAGCAAAAGACAGCTAACTCAGAATGCCTGGGGTGTGGCCTATAAACAAAGGGGGTCGCCAGGGGTTTCAGAGAGAGAAGAGTCTTTGATCAAGATGTGAAGACATCATTAGCAGGGACCGTGGGTCACACTCTGAGATCATGGGAGCCATGTAGGCACCCGGCTTCTAAGACGTTTGGTGGCCAAACCCCTGCAAGGTCCTGGGTGGGAAGGAGGAGAGTCCCAGTCCTGGGCTGCAGTCTCCCTCTGACCCTGGGGTGCCCCTGCCTTGGGAGTGGACTGGTCATCTCTCCATTGTGGCTGTGCCCTGGCAGACTTCACTTGTATCACCCCTGCCCTGTAATAACAGAGATGATGGTTCTTGAGCTCTTACCACATGCCAGCACTGAGAGGTTAAGCCACTTGCCTCAGTTCACATCACTGCCAGGCAGTCTGTCAGGATTTGCACCAGATCTATCCAAATTCAGAGCCTGTGCTTGTAACCACTGTGCTTCTCACCGAATGTGTGTGATCTGATGGAATCCCTTCTGTCTTGGGCCTCAGTTTTCTCGTCTGTAAACTTGAAGGAGCGGGACTGGTCTGAAAGTCTGGAGTTCCAGAGAGTACCCCCAGCAGGTGGAGGGGAGGCTGTGGGTACGTGATGTTCCTGGGGAGGGGGAAAGTGATGACTACCCCAGGATCTGACGGGGCTACTTCCCTCAGTGGCCAGCACCTCCGACGCCGAGCATCGCCTGTTTGAGCGCCTGTTTGAAGATTACAACGAGATCATCCGGCCAGTGGCCAATGTGTCTGACCCGGTCATCATCCAGTTTGAGGTGTCCATGTCTCAGCTGGTGAAGGTGGTGAGTGTCAGAGCCACAAGCCGTGGCCGTGGGGGATGGAGCTTCTGGAAGAGCCTTTCCCAGAACCAGCCTTGTTTTTGTAATTCACCATCTACTTTAATCTCTCTTTCTAGGATGAAGTAAACCAGATCATGGAGACTAACCTGTGGCTCAAGCAAGTAAGTGACCAGACCCTGAGCACTGCTGCCCCCTGGTGGTGACTATTTTATTTGCTATCCCTGAACGAGAACAAAGGGCCTAGATGTGGACCTAGATGGGGTCCACTGACTAGCTGGTCTGTCTCTTCCTGGGCTTGGGGTCACATGCAGTGCCCTACACCCTCCTGGAAGGACTGCAGGGTCCAGCCCCTCAAGTCACAGACAATAGACTGAAGCCTGGAAAGAGAGAGAGACCCTGCCCCGCCCCACATGCTCACACAAAATGGCGCAGACCCAGGCCTAGAGCCCTGACCTCTGACTCTAGGGTGCTGCCTGAGACACCTCTTTCCCTTTCTCTTGCTAAAAACTCATGCTTAAGTCAGAATCATATGCCGTTGTAGTTGGGAGGGTGGGAGCTGGGGTTCTGGATTTTCTTGTTCAGATTGAGACCAAAGAAATCGGCTCCCACGTGTCCTCCCCAGGGAGCTCTGTGCAGACATGGACAGATAACCCACTGACCTAAGGCTGATTCTTCTACCAGTCCAGCCAACTGGCCGGTCAGCTGAGCAGCCTTCTGTGAGCGCTCTGTGGCACAGATGCCCCTTGACCACAGCCTACGGTCCTTTCTCTCCTTAGGCACTCAGGACTCAGCTCTCCCAGCCTCTGCACCCAGATACTTCTTGGGTCCTGGTGGGATTATGGTTCCTTCCCCAGAACCCTTCAGAGGCCAACCCTGCTCAACTTGGAGATAGAAAGGGGGTTCTATGTGTCATTAGCACTCTGTTATTAGGGCTTCATGGCATATCTGAGCCGTTTCAGGAATGTAAACAGCAGGAGCATAAGGCATGGACCTGGGCCTAGCGCTGGAAGTGACTGGAGAAAGCCCTAATGGTCCTAACTCATTGTTGGGGGCTGGGCTTGCCCCAACCATGGAGGCAGTGGCTCCCGGCAGCCAGCACCAGCCCAGTGCTATCCCCGTGACTAGCACCCACAGGAGGAACTGGGCCAGTGTGGTCTTCACGGAGATGGCTCTGTGATGTGTGGCAGAGGTGGGAGGTCACCAAGATGGGTGGTGTCAAGAGAAGTAAAACCACGCTGGTCCTTCTCCACCTCCTCCCCCCAGATCTGGAACGACTACAAGCTGAAGTGGAACCCGTCCGACTACGACGGGGCCGAGTTCATGCGCGTCCCTGCGCAGAAGATCTGGAAGCCAGACATTGTACTGTACAACAAGTAAGGTGCCGGGTGGCCCCGACCCTCTCGGGGCTGTCAGCCTGGACCGGGGTCCTTGGCCTTCTGTGCTTTACAGCCTAGGCGTCCTGAGACCTTTGCCAAGAGGGCTTCATTCATCTGATTCATTCCACAGGTGTTTATTGGGCATCTCCTATATGCCAGGTGTTACGTGGTGCCTGAGAGCCCTCTTCCCTTTCCTCATGCTAAAAACTCATCTTTAAGTCAGAATCATATGCCGTTGTTGTTGAGATAAGGTGGCACAAAACATTAATAACCACCACTCCTCTTGCCTCTAGGAGTTTGCCAGACATCAGGGAAGCCAGGCATGAGTTATAATATCAAAACATACAGTGAGAGAGAGGAAGGGCAAACAAGGAAATACATGGGAGTGGGCATTGGTCACCAAGGCAGGAGCTGAACCTCCCTGAAAGTCAGGTCCCACCAGGCCCTATGGTTAGGGCATGGGAAAGCTTCATTCTTCTACTCAACTAACTGATGCTCCCCTCCCAGCCTGATGCTGTACGTACGCCTTTGCCCACCAGTGGCAGGAAGCCCTGCTTCTTTCTCACTTTCAAAGGTTCTTTTCCAGCTGGTCTGAACCTGTACATCCTGGCACCTCCAAAACCAGCCTCTCTTTACATGCCAACCTGACACTTTGCGCATTTAACCTCTGTTCAGTTCAGTTCAGTCGCTCAGTCGTGTCTGACTCGTTGCGACCCCATGAATCACAGCACGCCAGGTCTCCCTGTCCATCACCTACTCCCAGAGTTCACTCAGACTCATGTCCGTCGAGTCAGTGATGCCATCCAGCCATCTCAGACACACAGAATTTTAATGGATATTTTACAGTATGTACTAGTTTATTCTCTGGGTATTGCAAAACTTCATGTTTGCACCTGTGCTTATCTCTGGAGTTATAGTGTCTTGAAAAAAGCAGTGAGCATTTTTCAGCAAAACACTTGATATAGAATTAGTCGAATCTGATTTTAAAGTGTTCTGTGTTTAGGTTTGTCTGCCAGATTAGTACAAATTAATATGTTTTACTATTAGTATTGGGACTAGAGGAGCTGAATCCCACTTTCTAGTCATGGGCTAAAAGAACTCAAAGAAGGAGTCCTTTACCCATTCCAAAGATGCTCCATGTTTTATTTATTGCTTTCCCAAGAAAAGACAGCATTCATGTTTCTTTCATGCAACTTGTAAATTGGCACTTAAAGAACTGGGACAGGGGATAAATTAACTGGTTTGCAGAATGTGAGGCATCCTACGAATCTCCTGGTCCAGAGGCTCTTAGGGAGCTGGGCAGGGTGGTGAGAATTTTTCCTGAGATAGAATTAAAGTGGGCACAGCTTTTAATCTTATGATTTGAAAGTCATAGCTGTTTTCTTGCTGGCAGTCTTGGGTGAACAGCTGGGGTGCTTTCGGGATGTATGCTTTTAACAGTAATGAGAGATGTAGTGAAATGTTTCAAATCAGATGTGGAGAGGAACAAATATCAAAAGGAATTTCCTTGGAATCCGAAGCTGAAAATAACATTTAGAGAAAATCATCCAGCTCCTCTCTCCTAACTAAAACTTCAGTTTCTCTAAACCTCAGGTGAAAGTTTCATCTCAACACACTAGAAACACCTTTTACCTTCTTATGCCAGTTTCGTCTATGGTTTTTTGTTTTCTGAAGTTCGTTCTCTAGTAGAATCCTCAGAAATTGTTCACGGACACCATATACCCTAAGTTCTCACACGTTCAGAACTCACAGTACCCTTTTTAGGTAATATTTTTGTCATTTTGCTGATATAAAATCCTTGGTTCACATTTTCCTTCCATGAAAATCTTAAAAATGCTGACTCATGTTCTAGTATGAAGTATTGCTGTCAAAAATGATTGCCAATCTAATTTTCTTTTTCTTGTATAATCTGGTGACTTTGGGGGGAGAAAAGGGACTCTGTTAATAAGTGTGCCTGGACCACAGAAATAAACCAGGGCTGTCCTGAAACATTAGGATGCATAGTCAGCTGGGATGCATACCCAGCTTTTTCTTGAGTAACCCAAAGATATTTTTCATTTATCTTTAAAATCTAGTTGTTTCACTCTGTATCATATACATAATAAGACTTCTTTTATTCCAGTAAATTTTTTGTGAATTAGAGTTTTTAAGATTGTTCTGTTCTATTGCTTTATCTCTCCAGGAACTCCTTTTTCACATAAATTACAACTTCTTTACCTATATTCTCTGTTATTTTTTCTCAAATTCTTTTATCTCTTTTTATCTCTTTTTGATTTACATTTTTCTCCTTTCTTTTTTTGTTTCAATCACTACACTGTCCATGGTGTCTGCTTGTTGTTATGTTTTAGTCTTTATTTCTGAAATGATTTTTAAAATTTCTTTTTTCCTATT
This sequence comes from Bos mutus, assembly GCF_027580195.1. Taxonomy (NCBI): domain Eukaryota; kingdom Metazoa; phylum Chordata; class Mammalia; order Artiodactyla; family Bovidae; genus Bos; species Bos mutus. The sequence continues at coordinate 30,269,026 of NC_091637.1, read as the reverse complement.
CTTTCCTGCGTTTCATCTGTTCTTTATTGAACTCCTGTCGCTTACCCAGATTCTTACCTTTTCTGTCTCTAATTTATGCTGCTCTTTCAAAGTCTCTAAAGGTTGCTTTTATAGGTTAATTTGTAATGTCAGGTTATCCGTTTCATCTGTTCTGTGGCTGTATTTTTGTGTGCTTGCATGTTATTCAATTACTTTTCATATTTTTCTTACAGTATGTTAATAAGGGGTCCAATCTATCCGTCTTTGCTGTCTTTGTTTACAGCCTTTGTGGGTAAGAGCGCAACTCTGTGTCACCCGCTTGGGAGTTCCCTCCTCCAGTAGTCCCCTTGAAGCATTAAAATGCTCTGTGTAGGGACTTCCTGGTGGTCCAGTGGCTGAGACTCTGCATTCCCAATGCAGGGGGCCTGAGTTCGATCCCTGGTCAGGGAACTAGATCCCACACGCCACAATCATGAGTTCACATGCAGCCCATGCAGGAACCACTGGTGGCGGTGTTTGACCCCACACTCTCATATCTGAGCTTCATAGGGTTCCACGTAACCTAGTTCTGCTGGTGATGTGGGCAGTGAGTCCTCAAGTGTGTGTCCAAAAGGCCAGACTCAAGTTCCGAGCGTTCAAGGCTCTGCCACAAACTCTGTGGGACCCTGAGCAAGCAGTCCTGCTCTCTGACCTTCCGTTTCCTTTTCAAGGAAATGAGGGGCTTAGACCGGAGCAGGGATCATCAAGATTTTCTCTGAAAGACCAGGTAGTATTTTAGGCTTTGGAGGCCTTACAGCCTCTGTCATGGCGATACAGCCCTGTCCTTGTCGCTTAATATTTGCAGACAATAGGCCACAAATGTGTATGGGTGTGTGCAGCAATAAAAATTTATTTACAGAAATAGGGGCCAAGCCAGTGGGCCATAGCTTGCCAACTCTTGGACTAGTGCCTGGGCTCTGAAGGTCCATTTTGTTGATCCAGGATGCCTTAAGGAAAGTTGTTCTGGAGGCTTCTGCCTTCCCAGGGGTCCTTTCAGCCCTCCATGGAGTGTAGGCCAGCCTCCCAGAGCTCCTCCCTGCCCCACGTGGTCAAGTCCACTTGGGATTGCATGGGTCCCTACCCCCCCACTTCTCATACCCCTCCTCCTTTCTTCCTGGGGTCAGGAATCATCTTCTGGGGAATCGAGGGCCCAGTATGATAAAGTGGGGCTGAGAACATATAAACGCAGGGCACCTTTGGGACAGTCCAGCTGGAGTAAAGGGCTTAATGGATTTGACATCAAGTTCCACATGTAATGACTGTCCTGCTCAACAGAACATGGGAGGGTGGGAGGGCCAGAGACCAGCAAGGAGACAGGCCCCAGACACTTCCCTTCTGTCTTCACACAATGGTATCCCATAACAACCAGACAGAATATCTCTAAATGTTTAGGTTTGTCTTTTTTTTTCCCCCCAGCTTTTTGGGCAAATTGGTATGGTAGTTGTTGCCTTTAGAAGGACATGCACGCCTTCAAATGCACAACTCTAAGAAACCAGTCAAAGGCTGGTTGACCCAGGGAAACATCAAGAGCCTTCACTGGGCAAAGCCATTGTTTTGCGGACTGGCTGGCTTCACTCTCAGATGCGAGACTGGACAGGGTATTGAGTTGGTCGACAGCAAATCTTCCACTGCACAAGCCAGCTGATAAATGCCAGCAAGCCAACTCTAAGAATAATATATATCTCTGCCTAGAGAGGAAGTCAGGGTGGATGTAGCTAAGGGAGAAGGAGCGTGGGGGAGAAATGGGGAAGGATAGGGACACAGAAGGCAAAGGAACCTGCTGTGCTGGGTTTAAAAGACAAGGAATCAGAAAATGTGATTATTCTTTCTAGAACAGTGCAGGGAAGAATGGGGGAGTGTGGTGAACCGGAGAACCAGAATCCAGAGACAGGGGCTGGTAATAGACCCATCTAACAGGGCTCAGTTTAATGGGAGTGGGTGCCCACAGTGGACTCCACAGCCCTTGGAGGTCCAGGGTGTGCTCTGCATGCATGGGTGTACACATATTGCACACCCAATTGAGGACAGAAGGAGGCGGCATTACAAGGACTAAACTATAGGGACCTGAACACCTGCCTCCAAACGGCCACGTTCATTAATTTCTTTTATTAATTAAAGGAGAAAACTCCCTCGCATTTGGGAGTATCTCAGTAAATATCAGGGCTTCCCAGGTGGCTCAGTGGGTAAAGAATCCACCTGTGATGCACGAGATGTGGGTTGGATCCCTGGGTCGGGAAGATCTCCAAGAGGAGGGAATGGCAACCCACTCCAGTATTCTTGCCCGGAGAATTCCATGGACAGAAGAGCCTGGCGGGCTACAGTGCACAGGGTTGCAGAGTCGAACACAACTGAAGCGACTGAGCATGCACACACTCGATAAGTTTCAAGTAGGGAGTTGTATGGTGTGGAATGAACCAGTGACATGGCCTGGGTTGGGGAGAATGATGATGAGTGTGTCAGACTGTCTGTGGGTGGGGGGTCCTGGGCCTCAGTATCCCCATTGGTAAATGGAATGGTGGCCTGGGAGACTTTTTATAGCCCTTTGAACACTTACATTCTGTAGTTTTACAAGTCGCCACTTGCTGTTTACCAGCTGGCAGTGTGAGAGGCTGGACTAGATGACCACATGTGTGCCACACACCTCCCGTTTGTTTTCACAGTGCTGTTGGGGATTTCCAAGTGGACGACAAGACCAAAGCTTTACTCAAGTACACGGGGGAAGTGACTTGGATCCCCCCAGCCATCTTTAAGAGCTCATGCAAAATTGACGTGACCTACTTCCCGTTTGATTACCAGAACTGCACCATGAAGTTCGGTTCCTGGTCCTACGACAAGGCAAAAATCGACCTGGTCCTGATCGGCTCCTCCATGAACCTCAAGGACTACTGGGAGAGCGGCGAGTGGGCCATCATCAAAGCCCCTGGCTACAAGCACGACATCAAGTACAACTGCTGCGAGGAGATCTACCCGGACATCACCTACTCGCTCTACATCCGGCGCCTGCCCCTGTTCTACACCATCAACCTCATCATCCCCTGCCTGCTCATCTCCTTCCTGACTGTGCTCGTCTTCTACCTGCCTTCCGACTGCGGTGAGAAGGTGACCCTCTGCATCTCAGTGCTCCTCTCCTTGACCGTGTTTCTCCTGGTGATCACCGAGACCATCCCGTCCACCTCACTGGTGATTCCCCTGATCGGCGAGTACCTGCTCTTCACCATGATCTTTGTAACCTTGTCCATCGTCATCACCGTCTTCGTGCTCAACGTGCACTACAGGACCCCGACCACCCACACGATGCCCGCATGGGTGAAGACCATATTCTTGAACTTGCTTCCCAGGGTCATGTTCATGACCAGGCCAGCAAGCAATGAGGGCAACACTCAGAGGCCAAGACCCTTCTATAGCGCTGAGCTCTCAAACCTGAATTGCTTCAGCCGCATAGAGTCCAAGGTCTGCAAGGAAGGCTACCCCTGCCAGGACGGGCTGTGCGGCTACTGCCACCATCGCAGGGCAAAAATCTCCAATTTCAGTGCCAACCTCACGAGAAGCTCCAGTTCTGAATCTGTTGACGCTGTGCTGTCCCTCTCTGCTCTGTCACCGGAAATCAAAGAAGCTATCCAAAGTGTCAAGTATATTGCTGAAAATATGAAAGCACAAAATGAAGCCAAAGAGGTAAGGCTGTGTCTGTTATTACATTAGCATTCACTCATTCAACAAACATTTATTGGTTCTTTGTGGACAAGGCTTAGGGTGGGGTTAAGGAATTAGACTTAACTCACTGGCATCAGTGAGCTGTTTTCAGACCTGCTCTTCCATGTACCAGTTACATATCCCTGGATGTGTTGCCTCACCTGTGTGAGCCTGTCTTGTCTTCTGTAAAATGGGATGATAAAGGTTGTATGTAGTGCCTTGCATTTAGCTCCTGGGCTGCCAGCCGTTTAGGCCATAGGAACTCCTAATACCAAGAGAGAATGGATTAGGAGGTAGGCTGGAAGAGGGAGTGAGACCAGATGACCTCCAATTAGTATTGATTAGCTGAGCTGACGTTTTAAACTTGACTGATTGTGTCCCCCCATCCCCCTGTAGGTGTAATTTACATAAGGTACACGTGTCTTAAGTGTGCATACAGTTCAGTGAATTATTACATTATGTGTACACTCGTGGAACCATGATCTACATAAAGACATAGAACATTTCAAGTGCCCAGAAAGCTCCCTCGTGCCCCTTGCAGTCAGTACCCCACTCCCTCCCTCCTTAGTAGCTGCTGAGCCTGGCCTCTTTTCCATTAATTTTACCTATTCTTTAGAAAATGTTTTAAAACTTATTGGCTGCACTAGCTTTTAGTTGTGGCATACAGGATCTAGTTCCCTGACCAAGGATTGAACCTGGGCCCCCTGCATTGGGAGAGTGGACTCTTAGTCACTGGACTACCAGGCAAGTCCCTGATTTTACCTACTCTTGAACTTCATGTAAGTAGCATTGCATAACCTCTTTCATATTTGACTTATTTCTTTCAACAAAATGTACAAAACGTCTGAGGTTCATCCTTTGGGCTTGTTACTGCTGTGTAGTATTCTGCAATAAGACAACACCGCCTTCTGTTTATTAATTCCATCTACAATTGTTGGGTGTTTCCAGGTTGGGGCTATTGTGAATAAAGCGGCTGTAAATGTTCTTATACATATCTTTGGTGAATACATACGTTCGTTTCTCCTGGATACACACCTAAGGACGGCACTGCTGGCTCACTGCAGAGATGTATTTTCCACTTAAGTGGATACTGTCAGGTTTCCAAAATGTTTAAGCCGACTGACACACCCACTGGCGACGTTTGCAAGTCCCCAGCTGCCGCCTCTCCTCGCCAGCGGGGTGAAGTGGCATCACTTGATGTTTTAATTAGCATGTCCTGGTTGAGTAATGAATGGGTCTCCTTTTCATATGCTTATGGGCCATTTGGATATCTTCTTTTGTGAAATATCTATTCACACGCTTGCCCATGGTTTTTTCTTTGGGTGGACTTCTATTTTGTCCAAAAATCTTATTTTAGAACTAGTGATAGGTATTAATGATGGGGAAGCGTTACGTGTTTGGCTGCTCCCACTCTGTTTACCCCCAAGGTTATTATGCTCTGCCTTAAGTTGCTTATTAGCAGAGAGCTAATTACTAGATAATTTCATTTCCTGATGCCCTGGAGGTAATTAATGTTGGTAGGGAATGTCTAGATCCCCTCTTTCAGCTGTGAATGGCATATTAATAGGAGTGGATGAGACAGGAGGGAGACAGAGACAGTGGCCCTATCTCCTCACCCCACCCATCCGAGCAACTCTGTGCCCATCTTGTGACTGTAACAATGCACAGCCGCCCGATGATGTCAGAAATTTAGCCAAAAGGCCAGGCCTGCCTTCAGATTCTGTTGAAGCAATTGTTGGACATTGAGTACATGATTAGTGAAAACCTCTTGTTGGTCTAACACTAAGCACTTTTGCAGATACTCTCTAACATTTATCTACTTTTAAAATCATCACTTCTTTGGAGTGATAATTGGGTGGACTTCTATTTCCTCCAAAAATCTTAGGTTAGAAATAGTGATAGGTATTAATGATGGGGAAGCTTTACACTTATGTGTTTGGCTGCTCGCAACTAGAGGCACATGGTTCATCTCATGAGGCAGCCACTGCTCACCTCTGGTCATCTGGTGATGTGGTCCCATTGTTTTTCCAGAGAATGCAGAAATCTGGACTGCAGTGGATTGCTGTTTGTGAAAGGGTGGCAGGTGTTAGAATAAAGATGCCTACTCAGTGCTCTGGGGAGTTGGGCTGTCGGAAGGATTCCTTTTTCTATCTTACTGTGTGACTGACACACTGCTGTGTACATAATTTCCCAGAGATGTTTTAATTTCCTAATTCCCCGGCTCCAACTTGGCTGGTTTTAACTGTCCTGACCTCCTAGGAATTCAAACCAAACAGGCCCAGTTCTCCCAGAGCCATCTCATGAGGGTGCTGGGAGCCCGTGAATGACTGTCCCTGGACACACCAGGCCCCACAGGGACAGGAGTGTCACCGTGTCCCCTGCCTTGGCTCTTCTTGAGCTGTGTTGGTGCCCCTTACTTGCTCACACTTGTGAGGAGTTTAACTAACACTCTAAATTCAGAGTTAAGGTAGGATTGGGTTACAAATTAGAAAACTAGTTAGGGAGCTTGTGGGTCTCCTGTTAATACTTTCGTTTGACGGTTTTGACAGCTGATCCTTCAAGACTGGTTCCATTGCATGAGTTGCTCTTGAGGTCTTGGAGGCATGCACAGATCAGAGCCATGATCTTCTGAGCTAATAAGCCTGAGACACTTGTTTGGTTGAGATATAGATACAGAGATATATCTATAGATGTATGTATATCTGTTACTTCATTCATTCCAACCAGAGTCTGACTTTTGATCAATGATTTATTTATATGTATTGTAATTACTGTTTTCCGAGGGTTAAATTTCGGGCATCTTATTTCATGTTTTGCATTTACTTTTTTTTTTGCCCCGGTTCTTGTCGTGCTTTAGAAACATGAAACTTCTTTTGCTGATTGAAAGCCGTGTGCTCTCTTTTTATTCTTCTGTCACCTTGTCCCTCAAGATCTCCTCCTCGTCCCTTTCACTCTGCTGTGGTGGTTTCATCTTTGATGTGGGGAGTGAGGCGGGACGTCTCAGGCCCCGCCAGTCAGTGGGCACCTTTTCTCCTCTCTCTTCCCGGCTCTACTTTGCTCACAAGTGGCCCCACCTGCCTGTCTGGGCCAGGAGTAGCAGGCTGGAAGGAGGCACAGGGTTGGGGGAGAAGAGCACAATCAATCCCTCTCCAGTTCTTCCTTCTAACAAGACCCTCCTCCTCCAACCCCACGCTCATGCTCACACTCACCGAGCCACACCCGTGCGTGTTTCTGACGGTCTTTACTGCAGTCTCTTTTCTGGGATGTCTCCGAGGTTGGGCTGAGGGATGACACCAGGCACTTGGGCCAGGTTACCATTCTGCCTAACATGCATCTACCTGTTCACGCATCATCGGTGCCAAAGTTTCCAGAGAACAGCCAATAGCATTGTGCCGAAATACCCAGAGTCAGACATACAGTTAATTTTCCCCCAGATCTCTTTGCAGCACTATTTGTATTATGTGTAAGACCCGAGTTCACTCTTCACCAGGCTAAACCATGTGAAATGCTGTCAGAGGGAGATTTATAATGCCTCATTTTTAAAATCAGCATGAATATCAATTGGTATTATTCATTAAGGACCCTGTGCCAGGCACGTATTTCATTTAATCTTCATAACAACTCTCTGAAGTAGGTACTGTTCTTATCCCTGATTTACCAATGAGGAAACTGAGGCTAAGCGAGGTCACATATTTGAACCAGATTCTCACACCTAGAAAGCAGCAGAGCTGGGAATTGTAACAAGTCTTGCTTTTTCCACCCCACTGCTTCCTAGAGCCTTAGGAGGTTTAGCCAGTAGCGGGGTTAGTAGAAATTACAGGGTCTATTTTATACTTGAAGCTTTTACAAACCAGTCTTAGGGATTTGAATAAAGTACCTTGTGGCAAACAGGGCATTATAGTTCTAATCCTTTGACTTCTCAGTGTCATTGAGAGGATGCATTGACTCAAGTTCCTAATGGTGAAATAGAATCTTGGTCTCCCAGCCCCATCTCAGTCCACTTAATTAAATTACTAAATCACATGCTGCCTCTTTATTATGTGATTATTTCTTTAAAAATCAGTTGATTCATGGGTTCTCTTTTTCTCAATCCAATTATGGTTTCCTTGCTTTCTGAGTTGTCTAGGAGTATAATTAATGTGCAATTCTCCTTCCTATTTCAAGCCAGAATTTGAAGCTCTATTATATACAATTAGACTCGCTGTTTCTTCCATCTTTTACTTTATTGTCAGCAATTGTTTCTGACTTTGAACCTGTCCTATAATTATACAGAATTCCCTGATACTTTGGCCTTATAATTGAAGATGATAGTTGGCTAGTTGGGTATTGTGGACAGGGGGACTGTGTGAGAGAAAGAGTGATGAGGGGCTTGCCCTGGTGTGCTTGTTTCATTTTTGAAACAGATGTTAAAAGGAAATTAGAATCTAAAACTGGATAAGAGCTAGTACTTTGAAATAATGGTAAATGATGTTGGATTGCTTTAGCTATTCTAACAAGGGCCCAGAATCCTCCCACAGAAGTATAAGTCAAATAACTGGTTTAACTAACTTTATAAATTAGAATTCAATTTGGGGGGGTGGGGGAAATGGGTTATGTATATATTAAGAAATTTCTTATTTATGGGAGTTCCCTGGTGGTCCAGTGGTTAAGGCTTCACCTTCCAGGGCAGGGGGTGCAGGTTCGATCTCTGGTCAGGGACCTAAGACCCCACATGCCTCCTGGCCAGAAAACCAAAACATAAAACGGAAGCAATATTGTAACAAATCCAATAAAAACTTTAAAAATGGTTCCCATCAAAAAAAATCTTAAAAAAAAGAAATTTCTGATTTTAAAGCATTTAATATGACACTTTATTTTTGTTTCTCTAGTACATAAAGAGAAATGTGAGAAGGGAGATTTCCTCAGACTACATTAATTAGGAAAAAAAAGTTTTCTTGCATGTTGGCAGCAGAATGGTTTCTTCTCCTCTTGAAACCCATTTATTAAATATTTGTTGAAAATATGTTCAGTTTGCCTTTTCCTTCCTGCTTTTTCCTCTCATGATTTTTGTTTTTGTCTTTCAGATTCAAGACGATTGGAAATATGTTGCCATGGTGATTGATCGTATTTTTCTGTGGGTTTTTATCCTGGTGTGCATTTTAGGGACGGCAGGATTGTTTCTACAACCCTTGATGACCAGGGACGACGCGTAAGAACTAAACTGTGTGTTATTTATGAGGTTATTTGTGGGCGTTGAGGGAGAGGGGGCTCACTTTTTAGTTTTCATTGTAAAGTACACAGCATAAAATTTATCATCTAAACCACGTTTAAGTCCACAGTTCAGTGGTAAATATATTCACATTGTTATGTAACCATCACCACCATCCCACCCAACTCTAGACCAGTTAAACAATCACCCCCCGTTCTCCCCTCTCCCCAGCAACCACCATAATACTTTGTCTTTATGATTTTGACTAAGCTAAGTACTCATGTAAGTGCAATCACACAGTATTTGTCTTTTTGTGACTGGCCTGTTTCATGTTGCAGAATGTCCCTAAAGGTTCATCCGTGTTGTAGCATATTGCAGAATTTCCTTACTTTTTAAGGCTAAATAATACTCAGTTGCAAGCATACACATTTTATTGTCTATTTATCTGTTGATGGACACTTGGGTTGCTCCCAGGTTTTACCGGTTGTGGATAATGCTGCTACGAACATGGGTGTACAAATCTCTCTTCTGTACCTTGCTTTCAGTCCTTTTAGGGATATACCGAGAAGTGGAATTGTTCGATCATTTGTTAATTCTATTTTTAATTTTTTGAGGAACTGCCATTCTGTTTTCCACCAGGGCTATGCTGTTTTACATTGCCATCAACAACGCACGAGTTTCTCTACATCCTCATCGTACTTATCGTTTTCTGGGGGTTTTTTTGACAATAGCAAACCTACCGGTTGTGAAGCGGTATCTCATTGTAGTTTTGATTTGCATTTCTCTAATTATTAGTAATTTTGAGCATTCTTCATGTGTTTAGTGGCCATTCTTGTGTCTGCTTTGGAGGAATGTCTCTTCAAGATCTTTGCCTATTTTTGAATTGGGTTGTTTTTTAAGTTTTAGGAGTTCTCTTTATATTCTGGATATTAATCCTTTATCAGATACATGATTTGCAAATATTTTCTCCCATTCTGTGGGTTGTCTTCATTACTGTTGATAGTATCTTCTGATGCACAAATTTTTAAAATTTTCAAGGAGTCCAATTTGTCTGTTTTTTCATTTCTTACCTGTGCTTTTTTGTGTCATATCCAAGAAACCACTGCCAAATCTAATGTCATAAAGCATTTGTCCTGTTTTCTTCTGAGAGCTTAATTGTTTTAGGTCTTAACATGTAAGCTTTTTCTTAATAGAGGTTCCTATCATCACACTACTGGCTTTGCTTTTGGCATTTCAAAGCTTACTTATTATCCAGTTGTCTTGACTTTTGTTTAAAAAAAAGATTCACGCAAGAAAAATGTCAAGAGTATTATAGGTAAATGAACATTTAACCAGCCTTTGGATTAAGTAAAAAAAATGTCAAAGTATAATTCTTCTACAGTGATAAGTAGCATGCTGTGCTGTGGACCATGTAAAAATGGACTAATTACAGAAACTGTAGGGTTTTTTTAGTGGTGGAGACATAGCTGGATGAGAAAAAAGAAAAACCTTGCTGTTCAGAAATGGGAAGAATTGTCTGGTTCAGTATCACAACAGATTTCACAATGGTTTTCTTATTTAGCTCATGATCTCCTTGAAGTTTATATCATTTCAGCAAGACCTCACTACTATCATTTCTTACCATGCACTTTTTTAAAATTTTTACTGTTTTTCAAGAGTCCTAGGACCATGCCCTCATTTTGGATAGCCTTATTTATCTTGCATAATTCTAAATGATTAAGAGAGATTATATCCATCCATTCCATCCTAAAGGAGATCAGTCCTGGGTGTTCATTGGAAAGGCTGATGCTGAGGCTGAAACTCCAATACTTTGGCCACCTCATGCAAAGAGTCGACTCACTGGAAAAGACCCTGATGCTGGGAGGGATTGGGGGCAGGAGGAGAAGGGGACGACAGAGGATGAGATGGCTGGATGGCATCACCGACTCGATGCACATGAGTTTGGGTGAACTCTGGGAATTGGTGATGGACAGGGAGGCCTGGCGTGCTGCGATTCATGGGGTCACAAAGAGTCGGACACGACTGAGTGATTGAACTAAACTGAACTGGAGAGAGATTATTCTTAGCCACACATTCGTTGTTAATGAGCCTTCAGAACAGGATTTCTGACCCTTAGGACTGGTAACATTTGGGGCCAGATTAATTCTGTGTTGAGGGGCAGATCTGTCCTGTACACTGTAGGATCTTTAGTAGCACCCTGGCCCCTACGCACTAGATGCCAATAACATAACCCCACCCCTTGCCAGGTACAATGACCAAAGATGTCTCCAAGGATTTTAAGTGTCCCCTCAGAGACAAAACTGCCCCTGGTTGAGAACCATTGCTTTAGATAAATTATTAAACAGAGCATATCCCATACTCTACTTCTGAATCTGAGTACTGGCAAAAGATGATGATTTACAGAGACTGTTTTAATCTTCTCACTAGTCATTATGATGTTTTTCCTATGCAAAAACAAAACTGACAAAATTGCAGCCCACCGTGACTCGTGTTTCAATAAGCTAAAAGAGATTTCTATAAAATGTATTTACATGTAAATTTTTTAAGTAAGGCTTCCATGGTGGCTCAGCTGGTAAAGAATCCACCTGCAATGCAGGAGACCCCAGTTCGATTCCTGGGTCAGGAATATCCACTGGAGAAGGGATAGGGTACCACTCCAGTATTCCTGGGCTTCCTTGGTGGCTCAGCTGGTAAAGAATTCACCTGCAATGCAGGAGACCTGAGTTTGGGAAGATCCCCTGGAGAAGGGAAAGGCTACCCACTCCAGTATTCTGGCGTGGAGAATCTCATGGACTGTATAGTCAGTCCATGGGGTCCCAAAGAGTCGGACACGACTGAATGACTTTCACTTTTTAAAGTAAGGGTAATGGAGATATAAGAAGAAGGATCGGGGATATAGACAAGCTGTGACAACCAGCAGACTTATTTAAACTCATCAAATCAGGAGACTGTCACTCATTAAATAGCATTAAACACCTGCCTACAATAAAATGCAAATTAGATAGGATCCCCTCTGCCTTCCAAAGAGTGTTGACTTGAACTTAGACCTGTTGCTTACTAAAAATAAATAAGGTATCTGTTGTGTCAAGAGCTAAGAACTCTAAATTGAATGCAAGATTTCTATCAGTATTTTCCTCCTGGTCATAGCTGAATCAGGAAAATTTAGAGATGAAATTTTAACTTGTCTACCAGTGATACATGATACTATACTGAATAAGTAGTAATAGACTAAGACTAGATTATGTCTAAAGGCCCTCACAACTCTAATATTCTACTACTGTACTGTAATTTTTGGAAGGAAAGAGGTAAAACTGAAACATCACAGGTATGTAACAGTGTGCTTATACATAATTAGAATATCACCTTTAATATTAGAAGATGGTTTTCTCACAGAACAATTCAGTAGTATACACAGACGTGTTCTTAAAATGGGATTCACTTAGTTGTAGTGGACACTTCTAAGGTCAAGGATCAAAAGATGCTACCAGAATTTATATAAAAAGGTGGTCCTATTAATTGTGCAAAAAGTAGACAAGAGAATTGAAATAATGTTAGGGATATGCTATACTGCACGTCCATAGGAATTGTCTATTGTATGACCTGATAATGGAAGGTAAGCTGTAAAAATAGTTAATAATTGTTTAGTTTAAGCATCTACAAAATAAAGTAAGCCTTAAAGGAATTCCCAATTCCCATTTTTCATTTTTTAAAAATACTGGTTATAAAAAAGCTGCATCATATTCAATCATTATCATACCAAGTAGCCAGCTTACTTAAAACAACAGTATACTGTAGCTGTTATGCAGTAAATACAGGACAGAGAGAATTTTTAAATGTGTACTTTTACCAAATGAAATCAGTCTTCAAATACAACAGGATTTTCCAGCACAGTCAAAAGATGAACTTCACTGCTGATTACAAAGTAGAATTATTTGCCAGGATACAAACATTAGATTTTTATTAGTTCAGTTTAGATAATATTTTGTGCTATTATTTTTAGAAGATCAAATATTATTCACTCAGTTACTACTTCAGTCATGCAGCTAAATATTTTAATGGGCAATCTATTGAGATAAACTGATGCTGGTTGCATCAAATTTTAAACACAATTTACATTTTTGTAATTCATAGGTGCCATAAGAAATATGTGCCTTTTAACTAAATTCCTACTACAACCCCTTGGAAAGTGTCACTTATTTTCATTTCCAATATGAATTGGTACTATTATATTTGCCCATTTATAGATAACAGGAACAAAAAGCCCAAGAGATCCAACAACTGAAACTAGAAGAAAAGTCCACAGAAACATCCGATCAAGAACCTGGGCTATGAATTTCCAATCTTCAACAACCTGTACCAAAAAAAAAACAAAAACCAATGTTAAATAATTAAGACACAATTTGTAAATTTACACGTCAACTTATAATACAAGTGGCTTATTTTAATCGATTTTTAATAAAATATAGTACTGCATATCTTACAATAAACTTTAAAAATATTTTAAATTCTTACTATATATAGTTATTTCTATTAATTATTCTGGCCCAGGAGTGTTTGTTTTAATTTTTAAAGACAATCCAGCCTGAAGTTAATCTCATGACAAATGAAAAGTTGGTTCAGAATAATATACATTCAACAGCTGTTAATCTTCTTCCTCGCCTCACTTGCTTTATTTAGTTCTGGATTTCCTAGGGACCATTTTAACCTAAGCTCATGAGTTCAGATCAAACTGGTCAATCCTAAAGGAAATCAACCCCGAATATTCATTGGAAGGACTGATGCTGAAGCTGAAACTACAATACTTTGGCCACCTGATGTGAAGAACTGACTCATTAGAAAAGACCCTGATACTGGGAAAGACTAAAGGCAAAAGGAGAAGGGGATGGCAGAGGATGAGATGGTTGGATGGCATCACCAACTCAATGGACATGAATTTGAGCAAATTCCAGGACATAGTGGAGGACAGAGGAGCCGGGCATTCTGCAGTCCATGGAGTCACCAAGAGTCGGACATGACTTAGCAACCGAACAACAATAACATGAGTTCAGATCTGCCAGCAGAGAGCGCATTCCCTCCCCGTTTTTGCAGCCCAAGCAGAGAGCTGGCTCAGCAGGTGTGAGTGACCTCAAGGAAAGGGCAGGCTGAGACCAGGCCCTGAGCACCAGAGGGTCCTACTCAACAGGCCATGTCCTTGACCATGGGCTTCCTTAGCCCCTGCTATGAAGCATGGAGTCTTCTATAGGAACTGTGCACCAAAGTTTCAGGATAATGTAAAATTTAGAGGATTATAAAACCCTACAGCTTCTCTACTTTCAAGTTTTTTCCTTGAAAATAAACCCCCTTTACTGGTCTCATGGAAGGTGCCCTGACCCTGCTGTACAACACTTTGCAGACACTCATTAAATACAGTCTAGGGACTTCCCTGGTGGTCCAGTGGTTAAGACTCTGAACTTCCAATGCAGGGAGTGTGGGTTTGAGTCCTGGTCGGGGATTTAAGGTCCCACATGCTGCACTGATTGGCCAAATAAATAAATCCTATTTCAATCCATACTATTACCTAATATCTGTATTTTTTAAGACTCCTTTGATGGCTTCACCTTATAAACTAATTTAACTAGATACTTACATCAAATAGAAACTTTATGTTTCACAAGTATTAAAAGTTTATAGATTAATACAACATTGTAAATCAACTATACTTGAGTAAAATTTTTTTTAAAGTTTATTAGAAACATATGTCAGTGTCCCTTTGCGGGAGAGGGCTGGTATTTTACCAGATTAATTCCATCTGCTTACCACACCTGCTAGAAATTTTTCCATTTAACAAAGTTTTCGAGATTAGAATTCATATACATATTTTATGTTAGGTACTATTTTATTTTCTTTTTATTTACAATATAATATTAGTTTCAGGTGTACAATAGTCATTCAAAATTTTTATAGATTATACTCCATTTAAGTTATTGTAAAATATCAGCTAGGGACTTCTCTGGTGGCACAGTGGATAGGAATCCGTCTGCTGATGCAGGGGACAGGGGTTCAATCCCCAGTCCGGGAAGATTCACTTTCTGAGGAGCAACTAAGCCCATGCTCCACAGCTACTGAGGCAGCATGCCCTAGAGCCTGTGCTCCACAACAAAGAGCACCCCTGCTCTCCGAAACTAAGAAAGTAATGAAGACCTGGCACAGCCAAAAAGATACACATTTAAAAAAATATTTCCTGTGCTGTACAATATATCCTGATAGCATTTTTACATATAGTAACCTGTACCTCTTAATCCCCTGGCCTGTCTTGCCCCCTTTTTCCCTTTCACCACTGGTAACCTCTAGTTTGTTTTCTGTACCTGTGAGAAAATTCATATAATTTTAATGCAACTATTAAAAGTAAATTCAATTATAAAAAGTCGTTATTATAGTCATACCTTTAAAAATATTACACAAGAGAAATAAAGAATAGTGACAAGACTGAAATATTTTGAAAAGAACACCAGTTCAATAACACATTAATAAAATGTATTCATAGTTTAATTCTTGCATTTTAAAAATTAAATAAGGACCTAGTGAGTTATTTTTGTATAACAATGTTTGGAGCAAATTTTGTTTTTAAGAAATTAAGCATATTATTAAATACTAGACATATATCTGATGTATAATGCATAACACCTGAGACATTATTGCTATTAAGTTCACTAACATTCTCTTGTAAGCGAACAACAAGAGGATTCTAGAAAAATATCTTGGGTGTATTTATAAAGCCTACATTAGAGTCATTCTTTAAAAAACTAAATTCACTTTTGATAAATTACAATGCAGTTGTGCCTGCAGATGACCATAGAATTCAGAAACAAAGTTACTGAAGATCAAATTCAAACAGTTAATCCTGTTAGCCAAAGCTAACTATGCCTTAGGAAAACAGAACACCAGAATCACACAGCGTTACTAAAAGCATTCCAGCGCAGACTTCAGGAACAGACTTGTGGACATGGTGTGGGAAGGGGAGGGTGGGGCGGATTGACAGAGTAGCATGGAAGCATATACACACCGTATGTAAAATAGAGAGCCAGTGGGAATCTGCTGTGTGACACCGGGAGCTCAGCCCAGTGCTCCGTGACAACCTGGAGGGGTGGGATGGGGTGGGAGACGGGAGGGAGGTTCAAGAGGGAGGGGACATATGTGTACCTGCGGCTGATTCATGTTGATATATGGCAGAAACCAGCACAATATTGTAAAGTAATTATCCTCCAATAAAAAAAGTCATCCAAGATGCGAATGGGGGAAAAGGAGATGTGAGATTTGTGTATATGCCACATTTTGCAGATGTTTTCACTGAAATTTTAGTAACAGTCTTTTACAAAACAGTCTGTAAATATCTCTGGCCCTCAATCTATACTTAGTCTTAAGGGTCATGCCAGGGGCCTGACTTCGAATCAAAACAGACATGGATTTGTAAATACATGTGGTCACAGACCTCACGGACATCGGTCTCCTTCATGACGTGTCTTGTGATATAGCGAACGGAATCCAGTGCAGCTTCCAGGGCGTTTCTAGAAGATCTGGGTCCACGGCTGCTCCGAGCTTCCTCCTTCTGACTGAAGTACCTGTCTACGTGACTTCGCATGCAAAGCAGTTTCGGTAGCTTGTGAAGAAATATCTTGCGGACCCACGGAGCCATAGCGTCGTGCGTTGAGGAAGAACGGTGATGAATGTTGATAGCAAAGACAGTGACCATGATAGACAGTGTCACAAAAATCATCGTGAACACCAGGTACTCTCCAATCAGAGGTATGACTTTGGAAGATGAGGGTATGATCTCTTCAATAACGAGAAGGAAGACAGTCAGAGACACAAGTACTGAAGTGCAGAGACAGATCTTTTCACCTTCATTTGAAGGAAGATAGAAGACAAGTACAGTTAAAAATGAGAGCCCAATACAGGGTATAATGAGGAACAAGGTATAAAAGAGAGGCAGACGCTTAATTACAAACGAGTAAGTGATGTAAGGATACCAGCAACAGCTGTCGGTTCTGTTTCCTTTGCTCCCTGTTGCGCTGACAATTTCCCATTCTCCATTATCAAAAAAATCTCTCTTGTCTACATCTTGGTCCTCCAAAATTATATCAACCTGTGATCCATCGTAAGTCCAAGACCCAAATTTCATGGAACAGTTTTGGAGATCAAATGGGAAAAATGTGACGTCGATGGTACATGAACTTTTGTAGTTTGCCGGTGGAGTCCAGGTCACCGTGCCGTCGTACCTGACGACGGTTTTGGTACTGGCCCCTTCAAAACGTCCATCTGCACTGAAATACACACACACACAGTAACAAGGCAGAGAGTGAACAACCCGGGCGTATGTTTTACAAGCCTAATGTCTATAAGAAAGCTTACATTATAGCATGAAATATTCTTAAAATTATTACACTTGAGATATACCTACAACATGTAGGGGAATCTAGAGTCCTTAAATATCTAACTCTACTGAAGTCGAACCACTGTTTCCATGTCTACTCCAGGACCAACAGATCTGTATTTACAGAATCTAGAGATTCATGTAGTTGAAATGATCTCACTTTGATTACACACAAAAGGTAATTGGCGCTAGTGGTAAAAAACCAATGCAGGAGATGCAAGAGACACGGGTTTGAGCTCTGGGTCAGGAAGATTCCCCTGGGGAAGGAAATGGTGACCCACTCCAGCATTCTTGCCTGGAAAATCTCACGGACAGGGGAGCCTGGTGGGCTACAGTCCATGGGGTCGCAAAGAGTCAGACACGACTGAAGCGACTTAGCATGCATGCACACACAAAATATAACTAGGCTGTTTATAACAGTGGACATGCATAGAGCCAGAACCTGAATCCATATTCCTAGACCCACTCCCTCCAGTGATTGTCCCCCTCCATGACAGATACTGGACACTTCCTACAGTCATGGGGAAAGAACAACCATCCCAAGCTGGGCAGAGCCCTGGAAAACAGCTGTCCCTCTCGAAGTCTGTTACCACGTGAACTCACACACTGGAGAAGTCTAGCGGGAAACACCACCACCAACATGAGCTATCTTTATTGTTCTCTATGTTAAAATTCATGTAGCTTTTGCACACTCCTCTGCAATATATCCATGTTAAATATAAAACTGCAGTGACTTCGAGTAAAATGATGCTTCAGGAAGCTGCATCGTGCTACCTTGCAGCTCTGTTCACTCTTTCCATGTTGAGAAGCATGGAGGTAAAGGTTTAAAAAGTGAGAAACATTTTTGCTCAGCCTTTGCTCTGTCCTCATGCCAATGCCCTTTTGCAAATAACATAAAGTACATTAGGATGAGCACAGATTCCCCAGTGTCCTGGAGTGGTTGGTCCTAGAAAAAAATGAAACTGTCATCCAGAAATACCCTCTCCCCTAAGTCAAAAACCATAATTGAAACACATTTAGGTAGAATACTCATTAATACGAGCTAATAATCAACCCAACATTCCTCACTGTGGGAAAATTATGACAACATAATTTTCAAAATTATTGAAACATCAAGCAAACATCTAAACGTCTAAGCAAAATTAAAAGGATGTGCATTTAAACATAAAGTATGACCTTAACTATTTTAAAAAAATAATACCAAAAAATCTGGAAGGCAGTCAGCAAATATGTAGGCTTGAAAATAGGAGGTAAATAGGAATGTCAGGCTGGTTTACTATGAACACCTCCACCCCCACCACCACATGTGAGCTGTGATCTTAGACAAAACATAACTACCCTTGGCCTCCATTTTCTCATGTGGCACATAAATGTAGTCATCCCTAGTTCGTGAGGTTATCTTGAGACTCAGATGGCTAGAGCACGCACGGCACTGAGCGCACTACCAGGCAGAGTAAGTTCACTGTGCAGGTAAGCCAGCAGCTGTGGCTGGCTCCATGTGCTGGGCTCACGGGACTGACTATGTTTCCCCCAACTTCTTCATACCTTCCTGGACTTTCCAAATGGATTACAAATTTTTAAAATCCAAGAACACTTTTATGATCAGAAAATAATTCACAAGAAAAATGGAGAGAATCCACAGAACATATTTGTAGGCTCACGAAACAAAAGAACACAAGATTAAGTCATGGGACTTTACGTAGGCAAACAATGTTCAAAGGGAATAAAAAAAAAATACTGGTGCCTAATGGTGATATGACTTCTTTCTTAAGAAAACATAAAATGGTATTTTGACTATAACTTACTTATCAAACAAAACGATATCTGGAGTCCAGAGAGAGTCTGAAGGGACACGTATAAGTTTTATTCCACCGTAGTCATCAGGGTTCCATCTTAACTTCACATCTATCCACTCCTTTAAAACAAAGAAACCTGAATCAATTTCAATAAAAGCAATAGCCAAAAACAGTGAAAACTCTACTGTTTTTGCCAAACTCAGATATTTTAGACACGAAGTCACCTCTACTCCCAGCAGAGAAAACTCACCTCCACATCCTTCTTATGGGCACTGGGGGACAGCCCTGTCCCCTCTTGAGGTGGCTGTAACTATGGCCCTCATGAGACAGGTGAGGACCAGAGCTGGGTGCGTTCATTGCTCTGCTCGACACCTCTTCTACCAGCTAACCATACCCAGGAGCTACAGCCTGGTCCAGGCCAGGCAAAGGTCCAGGTTCAAGGAAAACATTCTCTTTTCTAGCCGTTTTGTCATTGACTTAGCTGGACTAGGCCATGCAAAGAGCAGACAGATTTATGACACATTCCACATAGTTAAACACACCATCCCACCTCCACATGGTAATAATTCTGTGATCAGGTAAAGACTTGCACCCCAAGGAAAGCACATACGCCTTTAAAGAGTTTGGGGCTAGAGAACTGGTAGTAAGTATTAAAAATCAGGGACAGGACTTCCCTGGTAATCCAGTGGTTAAGAGTCCACCTACCAATGCAGGGGACACGGGTTCCATCTCTGCCTGGGAAGATTCCATATTCTGCAGGGCAACTAAACCCCTGCACCATAACCACTGAAGCCCCCGTGCCCCAGAGCCCATGCTCCACAACGAGAGATGCCACGGCAATGGGTCTGTGCACCGCAACAGAGAGTAGCCCCCGCTCTCTGCAACTAGAGAAAGCCTGTGCGCAGTAATGAAGACCCAGTGCAATCAAAGATAAATAAAATCAGGGGTAATAAAGAACAAACAAAGGGAAGCACTCAACAGCACTTGGGCACATATGACGGTCCAGAAACAGAAAGAAAGAAAAACTCCTTTATATAAAAGGGACTATGAAAATAAAAATAAATCATTACATTCTTGCCTGCTCCCATCTCACTCAGAGTAAAAACCAAAATCCTACAGTGGCCTAGAAGCCACTACTCATAACCTATGCTAGGAGTACCCATCGGCCTCTGGTAGCTTCACTGACCTCATCTCCCACTCCCATCCCATGGCCACTCACCCCTAGCAGCTGGCTTCTTTGCTACTCCCTCAACACACCAGGCACCTTCCAACCTCAGGGCCTTTGCACGTTTGTGTCCCTCTGCCTGGACACTCCTCCCCCAGATACTTGAGTGGCTTGCTTCTTCTTCAAGTCTTTGTTCAAATCTTACCTTCTCAGTGGCACTTCTCCTGCCATCCAATTTAAAAGTCCAGTCCCCAGCACTTCCTGTCTGCCTTTTCAGTATTTTTCTCCAAGCTTATCAGCTTGAAAAGTACTATACAACTTCCTATTTATCCCACTGCCCCCCATTGGAATGACGTTCCTTGAGGGCTAGACTTCTGTCTGTTTTGTTCACTGCTGCTTCCCCAGTGCCCAGAACAGTGCCTGCCAAATGCTAGGCACTCAGTATTAACTGCATGAATACAAGACTCCATCTCCCTCACTTTTCTGCCTCCTGCTTGTCCACCGAGACCAAATATTCATGTCCCTTCTGTGCTACAAACTCTGTAATAACAATGGCACCAGTTAACAGTTACATGGCCCTTCAAATTCAATACATACCTGTTTCAACCAGACATTGGTTGTCATTAACTGATTTTTCTCATCCTATAAAATAAAAAAATTTAAAAGGTTGATTATTTCAATTACAGAAATGATAATTCTCTAAGAATTTTATCAGATTTTATATAAGCACTCCTCTCTATAGAATAGTACATTCTGTTCATCAATCCGGTTCTCTAGAAAAGCAGGATCTTTTTTTCCAGCCTAATCTCACATTATTCCTTCCAACATACTCTGTATTTCAGATAACCTGCCATAAAGGCCACCATTGGCATTTTCCCATTTAACGTTAATAGTCTCAAAGACTACATTTCCTTAAATCTAAGATGCAATCTAAGAAGCACAGCATTATTTTATGTACTTAGCACTAAGGAAGAAAGAAAAAGGCTGATAATGAATTGTAAGCTGTCGTTAATTATAAGACATCTTGATTTCAGAAGTACTAAAACGTGGGGAAATGTACATCCTACAATTGGTGAGATACAGTGTATGCATTCTTGAGGGGCTATAACTTGTCATTTGCTTCTGCAAAGGCACAAATGTCAATCTCTCTATGGAGCTGTTATGTAGAAAAAGTGTGGAGGTCAGAGACTTGGATGTTAAATTCATAAAGCTTTTACATCCGACTTTTCTAGAGAACCAGAGGTCCTTGCCACTTAGACCTTCCTATTGTCTCATCTTTGCTTATGCCAGTCCTTCACTGAATTTTCAAGGCCTAATTAAAGTGGCAGCTCTTCCATTAAATTTTACTGAAATATCATAGAGCCAACTGCACCACTAAAAGATCATCATGGTCATCAACCACAAACGGACCTTGTATAGGATACAATGCTCAGAGCACAGAGACCCACAGAAGCCAAGGCAGTCGCTACAGTTGGGGAAACAGGATGGGGTATAAATAGCTTAGGTGACTAGAGTATCCCCATTGCCTATCCCATCCAAACAACACATGAAGGTCCTAGGAGAAAGGAGCAGGACAGAAAAAAGCATACCCCTAGGCACAAAGGCAGCTGTTAGTCCCTACATGGAGAATGGGTCCTAGGAAAGAGCATGGCCATCCCGCTTATGGTGTGTTTTCCAAACAGCAATTTTCCTCGATTAAAATACTAGCGCTGGAAAGGAACTAGAGATTTTTTCTATCATAATCCCTTCATTTTGCAAACGTGGAAACTGGCCCAATGGAAACTTGCTTAAAATCACACCACCAGTTTGTGGGTAAAATCTACTCTAGAACTCAAAACTCCCAAATTTAAACCCTACACCACCAGCTCTACTGCCCACCCCAAAGTCACACACCATCCAGAATAACTGCTGAGCCCTCTATTAGAATATGCCTTTCAGGCAGAAGTTCTAAACAGAGGCATCAAAAATTAGGGGAGTTTTGGTAAACACATAATAGGCATGCTGCATGCCAGTAGGTCATCTGTGAGACTCTGATGAAAATTATAGACCATTTCCCCAGAAAATGTGAACACACATCAATTTTACGCTGTGAGGTAGGACCTAGTCAGTACTTAGTATCTTCAACAGTAACATAGATAAAAGAATAATCCATAAATTCACAACTGGCTCAAAAGATGTGGAAGTAGCCATTGACTCAGGGGATATAGCTTATTTCAATCTCAAGTGTCTCTCGAGCATCTGTCGTGTGTTTAACCCAGTGGAGGATGCAACTGAGGAAAGAAAAGTGTAAGATGACACTCAAGAGGAAACCACAAATAAATGAAATGTTAATACTCATAAGCAAAGCAGAAAAGTTTTAGGATTAGTAGATTGATTTTAACCTGACCATAAAAATAAAATCAAAACAAACAAGCCAACACTGAGGTTTTAACAAGAGAGCGAGAACACAATGGAACGGGAATCTGAGGAAACTTCCAGAGCCACTAAACATGACCACAAGGTTGCAGGGCAAAGACTTCAGCGATGGAAAGGAACATAAACCTACTGATAAGCAATTCAGTGAAATTCTGGTCTCAATGTCCAGGACCCTTGGCCCTCATCTTCCTTCACTACAGTCCCCCTACCCTCCCACTGCCATGACTGTACATTTTCTGGGCTGTTCTCTTAAGAGGCCACCCTTCCTCAACTTCTCTGCTTGGCTAACCCACCCACTTTCTATGAATGTTTTTGAAGGATCAGGCTCCTGCTCTCTCTGCTTTAAAAACGCACCAATTCAAAGCTTTTAACAATCACCCCTAGGCCAGTAATTCCAAAATGACATCCTCAGCCTTGTCTCTCACTTCAGACCCAGACTTGACCTTCCAGGGGCCTTGCCAACATTTTCTTTTGAATGCACCACGATGGCCTCATAGCAAAAGCAAATCCATCATCTTCTCTGTCCTGCCTCCATCACAACTAGGTTTTACTTTCCAATTGGTTACCCTTCTAACCATCCAGGCTTCAGAATCAGACGCCTCCCCCCATACTCAGTGGTCAAGTCCTGTTCCTTCTTATATGTGGTCTTCTAACTTGCCTCTCAAGCTTCTAATCTTTCCCTCCTCAAAGCCATGTATTTGTATTAATCTTCCTAAAGTTCTGCTTTTACCATGTCTGTTACCCATCAGATCTCTCATTCACTCAGCATTTACTCTGTGCCAGACACCATGTTAGAAGAGACACAAGGACTAAGGCTCACTCTGCCTTAGTGAGGAGACAGCACATGAGTGCCAGTCAGTGTAACTGGATCAGAGGAGAGACTGTCTTCAGAAGTTTGGATTTCAGAGTCTGACAGACGAATTTGGCCTTGCAGGAAAATGGCTTGTGCTGAGAAGGAAAGTCCCCCAAACAGTGACGGCAGGAGCAAAGGCACAGTGGCAGCCAGGTATCACTCGCCACCTCCTCTCCCGTCCAGTCACACCATTGATCTGAACCGCTCAACAAAAAGGCTTAGCATCACTTATGTAATCACTGTGATCATCCTGTTCCTTGTTATTAAAGTTCTTTCTTCTCTGCATGCCAGATCCTATGCTTAGCACAAGGCCAGCTCAAGCACTCTGACTTCTTTGATAGTCTCAGTCACCAAGATCTGAATAGCCAGATTTCTGTGACATCACGCTTTAGTACTGCAGTGTTCTACCCTTACTCCATTTACATGCTAACGATCCCAACTGGAAAGAAAGGTTGAAAGCAAGTCCTAGTAACTACATCCTACTTCCCTATTTTTAATTTATATTTAAAATCTCCCTGGATTGCCCTGCAAAGGATCAAGCACAGAATCCATATTGATTGATCTTTCTGGAAGGAATGTGGTGACCTATATTAATCAACAGACTTCAAAAACTGTATATCTTTTGATTCACCACCTTCCTTGCTTATTATGTACAAATATATTCATCATTGTCATTTATAATAGGAAAAATTGGGAACAATTTTACAAAAGTTTCTGCTATTATAAAAGAATGTTTAAAATAAATTATAAATTAAATATAGCCATTAAAAATTAATTTAAAGATTATGTATTAACATAAAAAATGTTCATCACATAACAATAGGGGAAAAAGTAGTAATCAAAATTATATCTAAAATAATATCACAATTTTATAACGTACTCATAAAGAAAAAACTGGCAAGAAATACAACCAAACATGACCAGTGGTCACCTCTGGGTGGTAGAATTACAGTCAATTTTTGTTTTCTTATTTGTATTTTTTTGAACTTTCAAAACTCTTTCCAAAAACCATGCACTGCTTCTATAATCAGAAAATAAAGGCACACTTATGTTACACACACACACACACACACACACACAAATACTTGTCAACTATTCTGGGAACACAACAGGGAAATAATTATTGATTAATATGATCAGAACAAGAAGAAACTAGATTGAAAATTAGTGTGAACCTTTTAGTTTAAAATAGAATCTCTTGACAACAAAAACAAGTTTATGAAGAGAATTTACTTCCTGGTAAATCTCACATGAAAAGATCTCAGAAACACTGTAAGTGTGATACTAAAGCAATAATCTGTTGAGATCCTTTTTGGTTCTAAAAATCTACAACTCTAACTCTTGGATTTTTTCTTTTAAAATTTTGATCTTTTGGTCATATTTTTAAAACACATTTAAGGAGAAACTTCCATATAAAATATTTAATCACTTCGAATTTATTAAGAATAGGCCTATTTTAATCACCAAATGAGATAAAATGATTTCTAAACTCTACCAGATTACATAAACATACAGTATTCCTGTGTCTGCAGTGTAATCATTGTTTTTCCCTGGTGAGCTCCTTGAGGACAACGGCCGTGTTCATTCACCCGTTATCTCTGTGGCCTGGCACGGCGCTTGCGTGCACAAGACGCTCTGCATAAACCTGTGTGAAACGAATACATAATGACGCGCACACCTACCACATCCACTAACTGAGATATTGCGAGGCCGAACTTTATTTTTATTCTGTCATTCAGGTGTTCCACAGGACGAACCCATCTTTCGTAGTCTTGAAATAAATCCTTAAACAAACTATCTTCGTGTTTGGCAACAACGGATGGTTCAGCTAATCCTGTACAACAAATTTTTGGAAGTTAGTGGATTGGCTTCTCTCCCATGAAACACATAGACTTTTAAAAAGTTCAGCATTACGAATGAACCAAAGGGGGCGACAGAGGATGAGATGGTTGGATGGCATCATCGACTCAAAGGACATGAGTTTGAGCAAACCCTGGGAGATCGTGAAGGACAGGGAAGCCTGCATGCTGCAGTCCATGGGGTCACAAAGAGTTGGACGCGACTGAGCGACTGAACAACAACAAAGTATTATTTAGGCTATTGACATAGGAGATTTTAATATAAAATATTAATACAAATGTTTGTGATCCAGGAGGGACACTCTGGCTCAGATCTATTTCTTAGTTAAATCAGATTATTCACATGGAAATAGGCTGAGTTCCATAAGAAGCACTCAGTACTTAACACAGAGTAATTTAACACCTAAGTAACAAAAGCTTTTAAATTACCAGGGCTGGGGGGTTGCTTGTCATAAAACTCCAAACCTAGAAAACAGATGTATTAAAATGTATTGGTAAACTGGTGCCAGTGGTAAAGAACCCACCTGCCAATGCAGAAGACATAAGAGACGTGCTTCAATCCCTGAGTCTGGAAGATCCCTGGAAAAGGAAATGGCAACCCACTCCAGTATTCTTGCCTGCAGAAACCCATGGACAAAGGAGCCTGGCAGGCTATAGTCCACTCGGTTGCAAAGAGTCGGATACGACTAAGCAACTTAGCATGCAGCATAAATATAAAATAAACCTGCTTTAATTTGTTGTTGTTGTTCAGTCACTATGTCGTATCCAACTCCTTGAGACCCCATGAACTGTATGCTTTAATTTAAATGCATTTAATATATACAAACACATAAATATTGAGTAAATTATTCAGCTTTGTCATATCTTTGCTACACATTGTATACAATTACCTTAGGGTTCAAGACTTAAAAAAAAAAAAGACAAAATTTTAAAAGTTTGAGATGCCATAGCCAAAGATTAATTAGATTTATGGATCATAGTAATGTTTACACTTCTACTGAGTTTAAATATGTCTCTTTAAAGAAATGGGTTTTTAGTGTTTTATGGACACTGGAGTGTATCTGTTAGGAAATGTGGAATCCGTGAAATTCAAGGATGATATTTACTCAAAACTCATGATTTTACAAAGAAAAAACACTTATTTAAAACAAAATGTCAATGGCTTATTTATCATAAAGTATATATTGCAGGTTTGGAGTAGCTAGTGTTGATCTTTCTCTAACCTGAAAAAATGATTTGACAGAAAATTAGCACTTTCACAAAATCTCTTTTTGTTATGAGAGACCATGTTTTCTATGTAGAGCTATTAAAAAGTATCTAGTTATTTTAGCTAGAGGAAATCCATCCTCTGATTTTCTCTCACTGCCTATTCCTTAATTAATAGAGCAGCTCAGTCTTCAGAGTTTATGTCTTGCTTCCCTAGGCTATGTAAGATATTTGATTTAACCTATAAATACCATAAGTTTGTGCCATGCCTCTGTAAAAGTCTCCTGCTGAAATGCACAGTATTGGAGCTATTGCAATTCAATTAGAATATTATACATGAAGGAGTCATTCTCTGTAATGTTTAAAAGCTGTTAATTTCAGAGGTTAAAGTTAAAATAGCATTATTGACCAGTTTCTCCTATTCTAATTCTATTTTAAAATGTTATAGTCTCTGAAACACCAAAACTTTAAGGTTGTTTAAAAGACAGCGATAACACTCTGATGGGATTGGGTAAATATTGGATGGTCATGTATATCATGTGTATAGTGAAAACATCTATGCCAGGCACTGAATTTCTGAGAGACTTTTCAGAACCATGAGGTTTGTGTCCAGAAATGCTGTTGAGGGAAGTTCCTTTTCCATTTTAGGTTATTACAAGATACCGTGTCTAGTTCCCTGTGCTATACAGTAGGTCCTAAAAAAATTTTTTTAATGTTTTTTAATAGCATCTAAGAAAACTTTTCTCCTTTGCTTTTCGCTTCTCTTCTTTTCACAGCTATTTGTAAGGCCTCCCCAGACAGCCATCTTGCTTTTTTGCATTTCTTTTCCATGGGGATGGTCTTGATCCCTGTCTCCTGTACAATGTCACGAACCTCATTCCATTGTTCATCAGGCACTCTATCTATCAGATCTAGGCCCTTAAATCTATTTCTCACTTCCACTGTATAATCATAAGGGATCTGATTTAGGTCATACCTGAATGGTCTAGTGGTTTTCTCTACTTTCTTCAATTTAAGTCTGAATTTGGTAATAAGGAGTTCATGATCTGAGCCACAGTCAGCTCCTGGTCTTGTTTTGGCTGACTGTATAGAGCTTCTCCATCTTTGGCTGCAAAGAAAATAATCAATCTGATTTTGGTGTTGACCATCTGGTGATGTCCATGTGTAGAGCCTTCTCTCGTGTTGTTGGAAGAGGGTGTTTGCTATGACCAGTGCATTTTCTTGGCAAAACTCTATTAGTCTTTGTCCTGCTTCATTCCGTATTCCAAGGCCAAATTTGCCTGTCACTCCAGGTGTTTCTTGACTTCCTACTTTTGCATTCCAGTCCCCTATAATGAAAAGGACATCTTTTTTGGGTGTTAGGTCTAAAAGGTCTTGTAGGTCTTCATAGAACCGTTCAACTTCAGCTTCTTCAGCATTACTGGTTGGGGCATAGACTTGGATTGCTGTGATATTGAATGGTTTGCCTTGGAAACGAACAGAGATCATTCTGTCGTTTTTGAGATTGCATCCAAGTACTGTGTTTCGGACTCTTTTGTTGACCATGATGGCTACTCCATTTCTTCTGAGGGATTCCTGCCCACAGTAGTAGATATAATGGTCATCTGAGTTAAATTCACCCATTCCAGTCCATTTAGTTTGCTGATTCCTAGAATGTCGACATTCACTCTTGCCATCTTTTGTTTGACCACTTCCAATTTGCCTTGATTCATGGACCTGACATTCCAGGTTCCTATGCAATATTGCTCTTTACAGCATCGGACCTTGCTTCTATCACCAGTCACATCCACAGCTGGGTATTGGTTTTGCTTTGGCTCCATCCCTTCATTCTTTCTGGAGTTATTTCTCCACTGATCTCCAGTAGCATATTGGGCACCTACTGACCTGGGGAGTTCCTCTTTCAGTATCCTATCATTTCGCCTTTTCATACTGTTCATGGGGTTCTCAAGGCAAGAATACTGAAGTGGTTTGCCATTCCCTTCTCCAGTGGACCACATTCTTTCAGAGTTCCAAAGAACAGCAAGAAGAGATAAGAAAGCCTTCCTCAGCGATCAATGCAAAGAAATAGAGGAAAACAACAGAATGGGAAAGACTAGAGATCTCTTCAAGAAAATTAGAGATACCAAGGGAACATTTCATGCAAAGATGGGCTCGATAAAGGACAGAAATGGTATGGACCTAACAGAAGCAGAAGATATTAAGAAGAGGTGGCAAGAATACACAGAAGAACTGTACAAAAAAGATCCACATGACCCAGATAATCATGATGGTGTGATCACTGACCTAGAGCCAGACATCCTGGAATGTGAAGTCATTCTAAGTGGGCCTTAGAAAGCATCACTACAACCAAAGCTAGTGGAGATGATGGAATTCCAGTTGAGCTATTTCAAATACTGAAAGATGATGCTGTAAAAGTGCTGCACTCAATATGCCAGCAAATTTGGAAAACTCAGCAGTGGCCACAGGACTGGAAAAGGTCAGTTTTCATTCCAATCCCAAAGAAAGGCAATGCCAAAGAAGGCTCAAACTACCGCACAATTGCACTCATCTCACATGCTAGTAAAGTAATGCTCAAAATTTCCAAGCCAGGCTTCAGCAATACATGAACCGTGAACTTCCTGACATTCAAGCTGGTTTTAGAAAAGGCAGAGGAACTAGAGGTCAAATTGCCAACATCCGCTGGATCATGGAAAAAGCAAGAGAGTTCCATAAAAACATCTATTTCTGCTTTATTGACTATGCCAAAGCCTTTGACTGTGTGGATCACAATAAACTGTGGGAAATTCTGAAAGAGATGGGAATACCAGACCACCTGACCTGCCTCTTGAGAAATTTGTAGGCAGGTCAGGAAGCAACAGTTAGAACTGTACATGGAACAACAGACTGGTTCCAAATAGGAAAGGGAGTACGTCAAGGCTGTATATTGCCACCGTGCTTATTTAACTTATATGCTGAGTACATCATGAGAAACGCTGGACTGGAAGAAACACAAGCTGGAATCAAGATTGCCGGGAGAAATATCAATAACCTCAGATATGCAGATGACACCACTCTTATGGCAGAAAGTGAAGAGGAACTAAAAAGCCTCTTGATGAAAGTGAAAGTGGAGAGTGAAAAAGTTGGCTTAAAGCTCAACATTCAGAAAACGAAGATCATGGCATCCGGTCCCATCACTTCATGGGAAATAGATGGGGAAACAGTGGAAACAGTGTCAGACTGTATTTTTTTGGGCTCCAAAATCACTGCAGATGGTGATTGCAGCCATGAAATTAAAAGACGCTTACTCCTCGGAAGGAAAGTTATGACCAACCTAGACAGCATATTCAAAAGCAGAGACATTACTTTGCCAACAAAGGTCCGTCTAGTCAAGGCTATGGTTTTTCCAGTGGTCATGTATGGATGTGAGAGTCGGACTGTGAAGAAGGCTGAGCACCGAAGAATTGATGCTTTTGAACTTCGGTGTTGGAGAAGACTCTTGAGAGTCCCTTGGACTGCAAGGAGATCCAACCAGTCTATTCTGAAGGAGATCAGCCCTGGGATTTCTTTGGAAGGAATGATGCTAAAGCTGAAACTCCAGTACTTTGGTCACCTCATGTGAAGAGTTGACTCATTGGAAAAGACTCTGATGCTGGGAGGGATTGGGGGCGGGAGGAGAAGGGGACGACAGAGGATGAGATGGCTGGATGGCATCACTGACTCGATGGACGTGAGTCTGGGTGAACTCTG
Organism: Bos mutus; assembly: GCF_027580195.1. Lineage (NCBI taxonomy): Eukaryota > Metazoa > Chordata > Mammalia > Artiodactyla > Bovidae > Bos > Bos mutus. The sequence continues at coordinate 30,238,700 of NC_091637.1, read as the reverse complement.
GGAGTTGGTGATGGACAGGGAGGCCTGGTGTGCTGCGATTCATGGGGTCGCAAAGAGTTGGACACGACTGAGCAACTGGACTGAACTGAACTGAAGGAAACTTTGTCTTAGGGGAAAAAAAATACTAACTCGAATTGCCACCTTAAATTTTGTTTGAAAGAAAGTAGATAGGGTATAAATAAATAAAATGATAATCATTCTACTTAATGGGAACCCTTAAGGTGCTACCTTGTGAACACCTTCTCAGTACATCCAATACTAGAAATAACAGTTTCCTAGTTCAATGTTACAGAAATGATAGGTGCAAAGGTCCATGGTATTTTAGCACAGAAACTTAATGGTGCACTCACACTCTACTTAGAGGCTATGTTTCTTCATCTGGTTCTAAGTGTTTTCAGTTTATACTGCTCATAAACCCCAAAATATTAAGAAGGAGATGATCAAGCACATCCCCTTACTTAACAAATGAGGATATAGACCAGAAAGGCCAGCGCTACAGAGCTCATCAGCGGCAGAGCTCAGCTCCCCGCAGCCTCTTCCTCTTTCCACATTAACTTCTTCCACCTCATGACAACTGGAAAAGAGGTTTAAGGTTATATCCCCTGACAGCTCAAGCCCCACCAATGTTTGCTCATTCATTCAACAAACATTTAACAGAATATGCCTTGTATCAGGCACTATGCCAAATGCTGGAAATGCACTAGTACTCAAAGACAGGTAAATCCACATTTACCATCTAGTAGTAAGGACTGATTCAGAAAATGTGATACTATATATAAGCTAACTTCTATAGAAACTGAATCAAACTAAAAAATTATTTTTAAAAATTTGTTGTGAATAATTAACATTTGCTCATCCTACTCAAAATAAATACTTTAAAGCAATCGCTTTCAACCTAGGTTCCTAGGAATCCTGTGGCAATTACTATACAGAAAGTACCCTACGTATGAATGAGTTCTGTTCTGAGGGTGTACTCATAAGTCAAATTTGTTCGTAAGTCTAACAAAGTTAGCCTAGATATCCAACTAACACAGCTGAATAGTACTGTACTGAGTAGGTTTATAATACTTTGCACACAAATAATACATAAGAAACAAACACAAAAAATAAAATATTTTTCATCTTAGAGTACCTTGAAAATATAGAAGTACAGTACAACAGTTGGCATACAGGGGCACGTTCACATCTTAAAAGTTCACAACCTGAAGGTTCATATGTAAGGGACTTACTGTATTGCTCTGCACTATTTTTCAATTATGTCACATAAGTCATGGGTCTCCAGGAAACCAATGTCCTGGAATGCAGGAATCATTTCTTTAGTTTGGCATTCCTACAGCATTATACTTAGTGCTGATCACAGTACTAAGTTAAGAGTAGCTTTTCTTCCCTTACTACTTAAAGAGAGAAACAGGAGAAATAATTTGTAAATTATACATCTGACAAGGGACTTGAATAATAAAAGACTCAATAACCTAATCAATTTAAAAACAGATAGTTCAGTTCAGTTCAGTCACTCAGTCGTGTCCAACTCTTTGCAATCCTATGGACTGCAGCACGCCAGACTTTCCTGTCTGATACCAACTCCTGGAGCTTGCTCAAACTCATGTCCATCGAGTCAGTGATGCCATCTAACCATCTTATCCTGTGTTGTCCCTTTCTCCTCCTGCCTTCAATCTTTCCCAGCATTAGGGTCTTTTCCAATCAATTGGCTCTTTACATCAGGTGGCCAAAGTATTGGAGTTTCAGCTTCAGCATCAGTCCTTCCTTTTCCTGAATATTCAGGACTGATTTGCTTTAGGATTGACTGGTTTGATCTCCTTGCAGTCCAAGGGACTCTCAAGAGTCAATTCTTCAGCACTCAGCTTTCTTCATAGTTCAACTCTCACATCCATACATGACTACTGGAAAAACCATAGCTTTGACTAGATGGACCTTTGTTGGCAAAGTAATGTCTCTGTTTTTTAATATGCTGTCTAGTTTGGTCATTGCTTTTCCTCCAAGGAGCAAGTGAAAGAAAGGCCAATAATTACACAAAAAGATGTTCAAAACCTTTAGCCATGAGATACCATGTCATACCCCCTAAGATGGCTATAATAAGTAATACAGATAATAACATGTTTTTTGGTTAAAATGTGGAGAAATTGGGACCCTTAAAGCTATGCTTTTTCTAGTAGTCATTTACAAATGTGAGAGCTGGACAATAAAAAAGGCTGAGTACCAAAGAACTGATGCCTTTGAACAGTGGTGCTGGGTAAGACTCTTGAGAGTCTCCTGGACAGCAAGGAGATCAAACCAGTCAATCCTAAAGCAAATCAGTCCTGAATATTCAGGAAAAGGAAGGACTGATGCTGAAGCTGAAGCTCCAATACTTTGGCCACCTGGTGTAAAGAGCCAATTGATTGGAAAAGACCCTAATGCTGGGAAAGATTGAAGGCAGGAGGAGAAGGGGCTGACAGAGGATGAGATGGTTGGATGGCATCACCAACTCAATGGACATGAGTTTGAGCAAACTCTGGGAGGTGGTGAAGGACAGGGAAGCCTGGTGTGATGCAGTCCATGGAGTTGCAAAGAGTCAGACACGACTGAGCGACTGAACAACAACCCCAGGTCCTAACAACATACTGGCACAGAGCAGATGGTCTGTGTGTTGAATGCATACATGAACAGATGAAGAAGTTAATACCATCTGACAATTTCCATTTATTTCTAGTAATTCAGAATTTCATCCTTGGTTGTGAAAGCAACTGTCACAAGAGCTACAGAAGTTCACTATTAAGGATTAAGAGTCCCACTAGACATCTTTTTAAAGGTATAGAGGCCTTGTGCTACTCAGATTTGAGTATGAAGAGAGGCAATATAACATGCTGGCTAAGAACTAGTAGATTTTAAGTCCACGAGTTGGGTTCTATCTATCCTCTAATACTTATTGTCTGACCTGGAGATATAACTTCTTTGCATATTAGTTTTATCATCTGTAAAACTGGTCTAAAACACTACCAACCTAATAAGGTTATTGTGAGGATTAAGTAAAACTGTGCCTGTAAGTGCCAGCACAGTCATTCTTATTCGCCTATAAATGACTGCTAAAGTAAGGATAACTGATAGACCTCAAAAGGCAAATACACCAAAGTACTATCACAAAGCAATTACTGCCTGTAGAGCTCTGATTTCTACATAAAACTTTCCTGATAGCCTAACAAAGATCATCTCCCTATAGAATACCACAGAAAATGGAAACTTGCAAAAAAAAAAAAAATAATAATAATGAAGGAATAACATATCTGTGGCACTGGGCACCCTCAACACTGCAATGACAGTTCAGTGAAAAGCTCTCCTCAAGTCTCTACCCTTTACAGCTAATAATAATAATTAGAATACCAACCTACTAATAGCACATGAATCACATTATCTCAGAAAAACAAAGAGAACCTAGCAGTGAAACACACTAAAAGTAGGACAAGAATAAGAACAAAAAACTAATGGACAATTCTTCTGAAGTAGTTAAAAATATAATGACAGAAAAAACTAAATTGAATACATAAAAGGTACAATATGTATACTGTTATTAACTCTGTGAGATTGAAATTTGGGTTTCACAAATCCAGCTGTAACTCCTCAAGTAGCATTACTCTGGTATCGTCTCAAGTTTGAGGAATTAAAAGAATGACTTATCAAAAAAGTTTCACTTTTAAGTTACTTACTGAAACCACACATATTTTCAAAGAAATGTCAGCTTGATCCTTAATTTTAGTATGGTGATTAAGAAAGGATGCAAAACTGCAAAGCTGAAAACTGTGATTTGAATACTTGGCACCAGTAATTAGGTATTAAATTCATGTGTCCCCACTTTCTAACTTACTTAAATAAAACAAGACTATCTGTTGGAAAAATGTTGAAAATGTTTGGTGATGTTTTGGACTGTCACATGGAGGGGGTGGTGTGAGCAGTGGATGGAAGCCAGGGATGCTACCAAACATCCTGTTGGGCACGGTGTGTCTGTTGGTCACTTAGTCATGTACGACTCTGCGATCCCATGGGTTATAGCCTGCCAGGCTCCTCTGTCCATAGAATTCTCCAGGCAAGAATACTGGAGTGTGTTGCCATATCCATCTCCAGGGGATCTTCCTTACCCAGGAATTGAACCTGGGTCTCCCACGTTGCAGGCAGATTCTTTTCTATCTGAGCCACCAGTAGTGCACAGGACAGCCCCTATGACAAAGATTTATCCAGCCCAAACTCAATAGTGTTGAGTAACGCTGTGTCAGACTTCAGGGTTGCAGCCATATTCTCATTTGCAGGGAGTGCCCTTCACATTGTGGAGTGTTCTCTGCAGAGCCATACTGTTTAATAGTAGATCTGATGAAAGTAAATAAATATGCAAATTTGTCTTCAGTATGTCCCCCAGGAAGCCAGGCACCAGAGTTTTCTGCTCTACCTCTGGCACCAAGACTGACACAGGAAGCAGCCACTCAACATTTGCTGAATGAATGAAAGAATAAACTAAACTGGGTATCACATGTTAGGCTCTAATATACCAGAGTTGTAGCAGATGCTAAAGATTTAAGAAGAATCTTTAAGAATCACTGGTCTAACAGTAGCTAGAAGGCAGCAGAGATAGAACTAGGACCCAGATTTGTCTCTGTTCTTCTCAAAATAATACTTTCATTACAAAAGTCACGTATGATCACTGTCAAGATTCCAACCAAAAGCACATGAAAAGTAGAAACTGTCCATTTCCTCCTCTTTATCTCCCTTCCTCCAAGGCTAACCACTTTTAAGTTTGTTGTGTGGACATCTTAAAATGCACTCACACACAGAGAACAAATGTTTTCTTTTTTAAGTTTTGCGACTTGCTTTTTTTTTCATTCAATTCTCTATGTCAATGTACATCCATCCATCTCCATGCTTTCTTCATAAGACATGAAGTGGTCTGGGTTATGGCTGTATCATAATTTATGTAAGCTCTCACCACTGGTAGGCATTTATACTGTTGTTAGCTTTTGATTATTTCTTACAATGCTACAATGAAAAAATGCTGTAGTTAACATACAAGTTAAATCCTTGTATTAATACAAGGACTTCCATGACACCTACTCTCAGAAGTGCTGAGTCAAGGGTACACGTTTTCAATTTTGCTGGTTACTGCCAATAGCTTTCTATTTCTTCTTTACAGGTCATCATAGAATGAAATAATATATCTAAAAAGTTTGTAAGAGTGATATATATTATATACCCTCAATTCATAATTAAGACATTCCTGGAGTAATCTTCCCCTACAAGTCTCCTTGTATTTTTTTAAGTTAACAAAAAGTGTCTTATATACTTTTTAAAAGATCCTCTCTGCTGCAGTCCAAAAAGGTCTATTTTAAGCAATAGCAAGGTAAAAAAGTGAACATAATCAACCATTTTGTAAATGAGAAGAAATGCATACTATATCCAACATTGTCAATGTGGCAAGTAGGCATGCTTACCAATCATTATTTTAAGTGTTATAAATGAAATGCAGAGGTTTTTTTTTTTTTCACTCAAGGATTTTCATTATATTTTCTATTGATTTTTATCACAGAAGTATTGGATAAAGTTTCTCTGTAACTGATATGCTTTAGTAAACCGAATTTAACATCTTGCCCTGACTCTCAGAACACTGGCTGTAAGAAAATGACCTTAGGTGGTGTTAAATTTAGGTCTAGTCAATAGTTTTCAAAAAGAGACAACTTGCACACTTTAAAAGTTTAAGCATCATCATATTGAATAAATGCAGAGTTCACTATCGTAATTTGACACCACAAACCTCTCAACAGGCAATAAATATGTATTATGAGCTAATATATTTCTAGTGTCATGAACTAAAACAGCCGCCAGAACATGAAGTTGCCTCAGCTCACTATAGCCTGTGTGACCTTGATAAGACTCTTGCAAAATTCCTCCTTAGGACTGTCCAAATATGAATGAGTAGTGGGGCCTGGGAGAAACATGAAAAAGGAAGATGGCTCTATTTGTTAGGCTGGTGGGATGGAGCTTACTTCTTATTAGTCTTCTCCTGTTTGGGCTACAGTTCATTGTAAATCCTCTATTTTCATAATTACTATCATTGCATCCTCTTGAGAATCCACCCACTTTCTATGAATGGGAAACTGTCTGCAACGTTGCTACGCAGTGTGTGGTACTCTGACCAGGAGCATTCACCACCCAGGCGCTTGTTAGAAATGCAGAAGCTCAGCCCATGTCTCTGAATCAGTGCTGCAATTCTAACATCCCCAGAAGATTCTTGTGTGCATTAAAGTTTGAGAAGCCCTGATATACAAGACTAAGAGCAGTGATTCTCAAGGGTGGGGAAAAAGGGAGACAATTTTGCTCCAAAGAACCATTTGACAATATCTGGAGATATTTTTCAGCGGGTACTACAGGCATCTTGTGGTCTGGGAAGATTCCACATGGCCGTGAGGCTCAGCCCATGTGCCATGAGCACTCTAGAGCCCATGCCCCGCAATGAGAAGCTACAGCGATGAGAAGCACTGCAATTGCAGAGAAGCCCCTGCTCGCCCCAACTAGGGACAACCCACGAGCAGCAATGAAGACCCAGCAGAGCCAAAAATAATTCATTAACTTTAAAAGGTTATATTGTTCTTTTTGTCAGAATTCAAATATTCATATTTAATTCCTATTTTTATTGGCAAAAGACTATAATTCGCCTTTAGAAGAAAGGAGCATGTGGTCACTGAATCAAACACCGTTAGAAGAAATGATATCAGGCGTCCCCAAAGTGGAAACAAAACATTTAAATTAAAATTTTAGTCACCAAGCAGAAAAAGACCGTTAAAAAGAATCTCTTCTGTCTTATTGCCATTATAAAACCACACCTTTGCCACTTTGGAGAGCAGTTTTATAGACGCATTTTGTAAACTTTTTTCCAAAAGGAATATTCACCAACTCTCATTGTCAAGACATGCTTATTTAATATTAAATTTAAAATTACATCTGAAAGAATTTAATTCCAATTTTTTAGGGAAGAAATGTAATGCTATTAGAGAAAAATGTTCTGTAGTGAAATTACGTATTAAAAAACTCATATCCTAATTATAAAAAATTACTTACTAGATCTAATTTGTACATTATAGGTCGAAAAAGCCTTATTCTGACAAATGATTGAAAACCTTTTTAAGGTTCCATCAACAGGCTACATTTACAAACTTAGGTACCGAAATGTATCAGGAGATACACAAATAAAACCCTATCTTCCAGGTGCTCAGTCTAATCAGAGCATATTTAGCATTTGCAAGAAAACAAAAATAATTTTTATTTTCAATTAAACTGTGTGAAGAGTCTGTGTCCTTACATAATGCATCTCGACATTCTTTTGGATGTAATCATAATAATGCAGGAGCCTGGTAGGCTGCAGTCCATGGGGTCGCTAAGAGTCGGACACGACTGAGTGACTTCACTTTCACTTTTCACTTTCATGCATTGGAGAAGGAAATGGCAACCCACTCCAGTATTCCTGCCTGGAGAATCCCAGGGACGGGGGAGCCTGGTGGGCTGCCATCTATGAGGTTGCACAGAGTTGGACACAACTGAAGCGATTTAGCAGCAGCAGCAGCAGCAATCATAATAAGAGTAAAGAGGACAGTCACTATATGTGTATTTTATTAGCTTCTTAATATGTTAATGAAAATGACTAAAGGTGAGGAGAAAAAAATCTTTCATAGCTCTCATTTTCCACAATATAATTATTTTATTTCCCTTTGAATGAAACAGAACTCAGTCACTACAAATAAAGTTTCAACCATTGAAAATGTCTCACAACTATACAGCTAAGAAATATAACTGACCAATGACTAATTTCCATAAATCCCTCTCCTAATCAGGGTCGGGTCGGTTTAAAAGGTTTATATTCTTTTAATGTACTAGGTTAATTATCTACTCTTTAATATAGACAAAATTGCCTCCTGAGACTCTTTCATAGCTCCGTGACCTTCCACCAGTTAAATAAGTATGGCAGCTGGCAGACCAGACATTTTCTTTTCCTAGAGACTGGCTCTCAGGAAACCACAAGGAAGAGTTATTAAGGTCCTAGGATGAATATGAAAACAATAAAATGTAAATGTAAAATTAATTATGATTGGAAGCACCTGAAATCTATTATCACTTTCTAATTTTAAAGATGGAGAAATAATGGTTCAGTAAGGTCAAGCAATATGCCCAAGGAAACACAGCAAATTAATGGAGTACTTCTGGGGCTTCTGTGGTGGCTCAGCTGGTAAACAATCCACCTGCAATGTGGGAGACCTGAGTTTGATCCCTGGGTTGGGAAGATCCCCTGGAGAAGGAAATAATGGCTGCCCACTCCAGTATTCTAGTATCCTGGCCTGGAGAATTCCATGGACTGTATGGGGTCGCAAAGAGTCGGACACGACTGAGTGACCTTCACTTTCTGCAGTTTTACACAAAAGCATATAAATTAGCCAGTGTGCAATTCCATTGTCTTTTCAACATTACTCTTCAAATGATCACGTGCTAAAAGCAACAGTTTCTTGGAATTTTAGAGCTAGAGAGGGAAGCCTTTAATGCTCACTCATCTTACAGATGAGGAAACTGATATCCAGAGAGATCTTACTGTTCCATCACTCATCCACCAACATTTACTGGACTGCTACAATAAGCTAGGTCTTAAGAGATACAAAGATACACAGGATAAGATCACAGTTCTTAAGAAGCTCATGTGGGACCAAGAGAAAAAATATATATATAAATGTAACACAACATGAGAGTTATCCACTTTCTCCAAAAGGCATAGAGACTACTATTTTCTACTGTCAGGCACAGTGCTTGGCATTTCACGTGTATTATTTAATCCTGAAAACAACTGAGAGGTAAGCAGTATCATCCGTTTTTCAAAGGAGGAGGACAGCTGAGACAAGATTGTCCAAGTGAAGATACACAAGTGTCATAATTTGAACCCAGGTTTGCCTGTCTCCAAAATCACACTCCTTTCTTTCTGTTAAATTATGACACCTTCTGCACCAGATTTTATTTGTTTAAATCATCCTTCACCTAATTATTTCTCTACAGTCACTGTAAAGCAACACATGCTGCAATAAATAATTCTAGTCTTCAAGATTATCACTTCCTAGAATCAGGAATCAGAGTTTTAAAACCTTAAGGAAGGAAAGACAAGAAAAGGTTCTGCTTATACCCAAATAAAGTTTCCTTACTCATAAAAACTGAAATACTGGCGTAGTGAACTTCAGCTTTTATCTCCTGCTTAACGGAACATGTGCGTGTTAGTCGCTCAGTCGTGTCTGACTCTGCCACCCCATGGACTGTAGACTGCCAGGGTCCTGTCCATGGAATTCTCAAGGCAAGAATACTGGAGTGGGTAGCCATTCCCTTCTCCAGGCGATCACACTTACAGGCGCTCCATAAGCGGTAGTATTTTTTCTTCAAGGTATTGAGAGGGCTGACAAACTTTCTAAAGCTTTCAATTTGAAAAAGTACTAAGCATTTTCTTTTGTTTCTATTCCTGTCCCAAACATTTTAAACTAGAGAAGGCTAGAAGAAAAAACTCTATTCCAAGATGCTAAGGAAGAATTCAGGATGGATATAGCTCTGCAGCCAAGTTAGTCCGCTCCCCAGTCTTACACAATTCACACTTTTCATCATCGGCAAAAGGAAAGATTTGAAACGCCAAGGGTCAAGTTAGAGGACAGGGACAAGCGGTAAATCAAATCAGATCAAATCCTAATCCCTAGTATTAAACCCAAGGAGCCTTGATGTGTGTGCGGGCGCAACGCTCAGTCGTGTTCGACTCTTTATTCACCCCACTTTATTCACAGTGGGGTGTTCGACCCCCCTTTATTCACAGGCAAGTATGAAGGAGCCTCCATACTCGTCTGAGAATAAAGTAACAACGTGGGAAACCCAGTTGAAACCAAGAAAGTAAAGCCCTGATGGATAAGGAGGGCATCTTTTATTGAAAAAGTTGTATCGAAGTATATACATACTAAGTCACCCAGACTGATGAGAGTCATGGAACAAAAGTCAAAGTGGCCTTTTCTCTACATTTAAATAAACACATCTGAGCATTTAGGCTGAAACCTCACTCCAAGCCCCCAGGAGAAGAATATAACCGCCCTCGGTTACAAGGTTTTCCGTGACGGCTGCAACCTCCGGGTACCGGCGTGGAGCTGCCCCGGCCGCCCCGAGGTCCCAGCCAGCCGCACTCCGCCCGCTCCGAGCCCCTCCGCCCGCTCCGAGGGCGAACGCCCCAGACCGCCCTCCGCCGCCCAGGCTCACCTCGGCGCACGCCGCCCCCCGCGCCCTCCGGACCCCAGCGCCCTGCGACCAGCTGGAAAGGGAGGAAGACCTGGAGCAGGAGGGGCCCGAGGCCGAGGACCCAGCGCCCCCACCCCGGCGCAGCCATCGACCAGGACCCTTGCGTCAACGCAGGGAGCCGCCACACGACGGTCGCGCGGGGAACGCGGACCCGAGAAACAGAACCGGGAGTGTGAGCTGGAGCCAAGTGCCAGCAGCTGCAGCAGACCCGGTGCTCCGCTCCTCCGCTGGCGCCAGGGTAACCTCCAGTCCCGGGCGGGTTTGGGCGGGCTCAGGGAGCGTGAGGAGACTCGGGAGCCTGGCCCCGCCCAAACCCCGCCCCACTACCTCTTGTCCCGCCCAAGCCCCGCCTCGTCCTGTCTGGCCCCGCCCCTCCAGCTCATAGCCCCGCCTCCATCCTGCCCAGTTAATCCCCAGACCCCGGGTTTTGGCCCCACCCTGCCTGTTCCTCTTTCAACAACACAAGCGAAGACTACACCAGACGGTGAATACTGAAGTCGGATTGATTATATTCTTTGCAGCCAAAGATGGAGAAGCTCTATACAGTCAGCAAAAACAAGACCGGGAGCTGACAGTGGCTCAGATTATGAACTCCTTATTGTGAAATTCAGACTTAAATGGAAGGAAGTAGGGAAAACCACTAGACCATTCAGGTATGACCTAAATCAAATCCCTTATGATTATACAGTGGAAGTGACAAATAGATTCAAGGGATTAGACCTGATAGATAGTACCTGAAGAACTATGGACCGAGGTTCGTGACATTGTACAAGAGGCAGTGATCAAGACAATCCCCAAGAAAAAAAAAATGCAAAAAGGCAAAATGGTTGTCTGAGGAGGCCTTACAAATAGCTGAGAAAAGAAAAGACGCAAAAGGCAAAGGAGAAAAGGAAAGATATACCCATTTGAATGCACAGTACCAAAGAATAGCAAGGAGAGTAAGAAAGCCTTTCTCAGCGATCAATGCAAAGAAATAGAGGAAAGCAATAGAATGGGAAAGACTAGAGATCTCCTCAAGAAAATTAGAGATACCAAGGGAACATTTCATGCAAAGATGGACACATTAAAGGATAGAAATGGTATGGACCTAACAGAAGCAGAAGATATTAAGCCGTGGCAAGAATACACAGAAAAACTATACAAAAAAGATCTTCACAACCATAGTTCTTCAGATAACCACAATGGTGTGATCACTCACCTAGAGCCAGACATCCTGGAATTCGAAGTCAGGTGGACCTTATGAAGCATCACTATGAACAAAGCTAGTGGAGGAAATAGCACTCCAGTTGAGCTATTTCAAATCCTAAAAGATGATGCTGTGAAAGTGCTGCACTCAATATGCAGCAAATTTGGAAAACTCAGCAGTGACTACAGGACTGGAAAATATCTGTCATTCCAATCCCAAGAAAGGCAATGCCAAAAAATTCTCAAACTACCACACAATTGCACTCATCTCACACGCTAGTGAAGTAATGCTCAAAATTCTCCAAGCCAGGCTTCAACAGTTCATGAACCTTGGACTTCCAGATGTTCAAGCTGGATTTAGAAAAGACATAGGAAGCAGAGATCAAATTGCCAACATCCATTGGATCACCAAAAAAGCAAAAGAGTTCCAGAAAAACATCTACTTCCGCTGTATTGACTACACAAAAGCCTTTGACTGTGTGGATCACAACACAAACTATGGAAAATTCTTCAATAGATGGGAATACCAGACTGCCTGACCTGCCTCCTGAGAAATCTGTATGCAGGTCAAGAAGCAACAGTTAGAACTGGACATGGAAAAACAGACTGGTTCCAAGTCTTAAAAGGAGTACATCAAGGCTGTATATTGTCACCCTGCTTATTTAACTTATATGCAGAGTACATAATGAGAAAGGCTGGGCTGGAAGAAGCACAAGCTGGAATCAAGATTGCTGGGAGAAATATCAATAACCTCAGATATGCAGATAACATCACCCTTATGGCAGAAAGTGAAGAAGAACTAAAGAGCCTCTTGATGAAAGTGAAAGAGGGGAGTGAAAAAGTTGGCTTAAAATTCAACATTCAGAAAAGTAAGTTCATGACATCTGGTCCCATCACTTCATGGCAAATAGATGGGGAAACAATGGAAACAGTGGCAGATTTTATTTTAGGGGGCTCCAAAATCACTGCAGCCATGAAATTAAAAGACACTTGCTCCTTGAAAGAAAAGCTATGACCAACCTAGACAGCATATTAAAAAGCAGAGACATTACTTTGCCAGCAAAGGTCCGTCTAGTCAAGGCTCTGGTTTTTCCAGTAGTCGTGTATGGATGTGAGAGTTGGGCTATGAAGAGAGCTGAGCACTGAAGAATTGATGCTTTTGAACTGTGGTGTTGGAGAAGACTCTTGAGAGTCCCTTGGACTGCAAGGAGATCCAACCAGTCCATTCTAAAGGAAATCAGTCCTGAATATCCATTGGAAGGACTGATGCTGAAGCTGAAACTCCAATACTTTGGCCACCTGATGTGAAGAACTGACTCACTGGGGAAGATTGAAGGCGGGAGGAGAAGGGGACAACAGAGGATGAGATGGGTGGATGGCATCACCGACTCTATGGACATGAGTTTGAGTAAGCTCCTGGAGTTGGTGATGGACAGGGAAGCCTGGCATGTTGCAGTCCATGGGGTCGCAAGGAGTCAGACCTGACTGAGTGACTGTACTGAACTGCCTGTTCTAGGGTCTCCCTGGTGGCTCAGTGGTAAAGAATCCGCTTGTAATGCAGGAGATGCGGGTTCGATCCCTGGATCAGGAAAATCCCTTCGAGAAGGAAACAGCAACCCATTCCAGCCTGGAGAATCGCAAAGAGTCTGACACGACTTAGATTTAGCAACTGAACAGCAGCAGTATCTTTTCTAGCTTCACCTTTTTCACACCTGGCCCGCCTCACTACCTGGGAGCTCAGAGTCCCAGGAAGCACAAGGCCAGAAGACAGCATCACAGGCGGGTTCTCAATCCAACCACCAAGTGACCTTGGGCAAGCCACTGCATACCTATGATAACTATCATCAATTAACATCTACTCTGGGCCCCGCACCAAGAGGGGAACCAGACAGACAGACGGCTCTCAGCAAACAGAAAACCATTAATCATAAATAAAGCTACTGAGTTGTGATGAGAGATGCAAAGGAAACACAAGGGAGCCTGAAACATAGTGGGAGGGGACTTTCTCCCATGCTCCTGGCTAAAACTCTCTCCGCTCAGCCCCGCTACCCACTGTATTCTTCCTTGTCAGGTAAATACCAATGGCAGTTTACATGCCTCAAAAGTCTGTTATGGGAGCCAAGTGATCCCCAATAGGTGGCCAGCAGGCAACCCTTGGCAAATCACCCGCCTTCTCTGGGCCTCTTTCTTCATCCTTAGAAGTAGGGGGATCAAATAGAGGACTCGGAAGGTCCAGTTCTGACACTTATTCAAGCCATCCACAGAAATGATATGCTGGCACCTCAGAGTGGACATCAATTAACATTAGTGCTGCCATCAATTAATATTAGTAAATATTAATGACTCTATCTGCTACAGACACTTAGCAGCTCAGGTGGTGACTGATGATGGCTGCTAGAATCCCATCTCAAATCCCACTAGACCCTACATTTCATCCCTTCTGTTCATAATTGATTAGAAAGCTTCATTTGGCTGAAGAGATTTAGGCAAATCATCTTTAAACTTCAGTGGCAGTGTGTTTCGCTGATTCTTCACAGAAAGCTTTATGGAGTTGACACCTCTAAGGCTCCTTGTGAGCAGAAATACCACTCCAAGCTCCAGACTCTGTGAATCTGTTTAAAAACTAAACCTGGCTGCAAAGAATCCAAACGGTGAAAATAGAGACTTTTCCCCTCCATCTAAGTACAATCAGGAAATCGGGAACAATACCCGTAGAAGCTAGTCTGCTTACGCTGGACTTAAGGAAAGAAAAGAGCCACAGAAAATGATAACCAGGTTAGTCATTAATTACACTTCTACATAGGAAGAAACGGAGAAGGCAATGGCACCCCACTCCAGTGTTCTTGCCTGGAGAATCCCAGGGACGGGGGAGCCTGGTGGGCTGCTGTCTATGGGGTCACACAGAGTCGTACACGACTGAAGTGACTTAGCATAGCATAGCATAGGAAGAAAAGACAGTATTTATTGTCCCTTATTTGTATTTTGCTCTGAAGAATTTATGGAACATGTAGACACTTATGCAATTCACTCTAACTGTATTTGGAGAAAGTAAAAGTGTTATTGCACTTCAACAGCTAGAGGATTTAAAACAGAATGGTTGAATAACTGTTGAAGGTCACAGCACCTGTCAGTAGCAAACTAGAATTATATGGTTGTTAACTCAGCCACAGCAAGCATGATTGGAACTCCTAGGTCTCCCCAGAGTCTTATATATCAATAACCATGAAAACAATAGTTATTTAAATAATCTGTGGTGATGGGGGTGGAAAACTAGTTGTCATTACTGTTTTTAAGTGAAAGGTAAAGTGTGTAATTTGTTGGGCACTTTGAAACCCAAGCAAATAAATTCAGAATATAATGTATGCCTCTTGGATGGTTTTTCCTAGACGGATATACCAATTACTCTCAGTTGTTGGCTGTGGTGGCAGCACCTGCCTCTGATAAGAGGTGTTTTCACACTGCTAGGAGACGCTGGCGGATCGAATGACAGTGCACACTGCAGCTGTTGCTGTGGCCACCGCTTACAAAGGTCCCCTAAAGCAGCATCTGTCTACCAACTTTCTGAGATTTGACCAAAGGGACTGGCATACAGTCTACAGAGCACCCACATCCCAGACACCACATTTCCTCTGAAGATTGTGGAATTTTTATTATACTTCCTCACCTTCACCGATCCGACTTTCCCTGAATATCCAAACCCACCCCTTCTTCAAATGTCACGTGACTCCCTGACCAGCCACAGCCATCTGCCTTCTCCGAACCTCCAGGACACTTTTACTTCTCTCGCTGCATTTGCCACCTTCCATTTTCGGACCCATTTCTCTATAAACCTTATGTCCCCTACTAGATAATGAGCTCCTAGGATTAGAGTCTAGGTCTTATCCATCTTTGTAATACCCACTAGCCAGTCAGAGTTAGACACCACTGAGTGGCTTACACTTCCACTTTCTTGCCATAGCAAGTGGAGTTTAATAACTATCATATTACCCTTGCTACATAGTGGGAGAATGTACTAATCGAATCATTATTTAATGTACTAGCACACTTAAACTCCAGCAGTATTAGGAGGGTGGCACTTTTATTGTTGTTCAGTTCCTTAAGTTGTGTCTGACTCTTTTGCGACCCCATGGACTCTACCCTGCCAGGCTGCTCTGTCCATGGGATTTCCCAGGCAAGAATACCGGAGTGGGTTGCCATTTCCTTCTCCAGGGGATCTACCCGACCCAGAAATTCAAAGTGCATCCCCTTCACTGCAGGTGGATCTTTACCACCGAGCAACCAGGGAAGCACTTTAATTACCCTTATTTTATTTTTACCTCGCCCGTGGACACAGAAGCCTGGTGGGCTACAGTCCATAGGGTCGCATCGAGTCAGACCTGCCCGAAGTGACTGAGCATGCATGCACTCCTTCTCACTGTTCTTGGCAGGTTCCTCTTCTCCCACCCAGATGCTGCATGTTGGGAATTCCACAGGCTCAATCTCGGAACTATTTCTTGTACACTGTGCCCCTGCCTCCACCCACCCCTCCCTCTGTGATCTTATCTATTTCCCTGGCTTTAAGTATCTGCTGCACACTGGCAATGACCAGATTCACACTTGGGTGGTCATCTCAACTCTGCGACTCTGTATATGTGACTTTGTTGGAATATCAGTTAATATGTTGCAAAGCACTTTGGCCTTTTAGTTTTCCCATCTCAACTAATTACGCAAGTGAAAAACCTGGAGGTCATCCTTTGTTCTTCCCTCTGCTTCACCCACCAAGTCTAATTTAGCCTTAAGTGCTGCTTGTTGTTGTTGTTCAGTCGCGTCTGACTCTTTGCAGCCCCATGGGCTGCAGCATGCCAGGCCTCTCTGTCCCTCACCATCTTGCAAAGTTTGCCCAAGTTCATGTCCATTGCATGAGTGATGCCATCCTGCCTCTGCTACCCTCTCATCCTCTGAGGCCCTCTTCTCCTTCTGCCGTCAATCTTTTCCAGCATCAGGGACTTTTCCAATCAGTCAGTTGTCAGTTGTTTGCATCAGATGACCAAAATACTGGAGTTTCAACTTCAGCATCAGTCCTTTCAACAGAGTATTCAGGGTTGATTTCCCTTAAGATTGACTGGTTTGATCTCCTTGAAGCCCAAGGGACTCTCAGAAGTCTTCCCCCACAGTTCAAAGGCATCAATTTGATTCAAACTGTACAATCTCAGGGAAAAGGCAATGGCACCCCACTCCAGTGTTCTTGCCTGGAGAATCCCATGGACGGAGAAGCCTGGTAGGCTGCAGTCCATGGGGTCGCACAGAGTCGGACACGACTGAAGCAACTTAGCAGCAGCAGCAGCAGTACAATCTCAGTTTGTACAGAGATTCAAACTGAATCCCTCTCTGTATACGCCATCCCCAATCTGTAAACTAGAGCCTTAAAACCTGCCTTGCAGGACATAAAGCTGGTAAAGCAAGTGTTCAGCTGCAGGGCCCACGTGTTCAATAGGTGACAGCTATTATTATTTGTGTGGCAGTTATTCGCTACTGTGCTTCTGCACTTACAAAACCCTCAAGCAAAGGGCAGCTGGTGCTTTGGAGTTAAAGGAGAGGGTATGAGAAGGGAATTAGGAGACCAAATAAATAGGAGGAATCAAAAATAGACATTGTCATTTGCAAGTGGTATGACCTAATGAATTGTCTTTTATATCAATGTTGTTGTTGACTTTTCTTTTTTCTAATGGGGTCAACTGAGAGCTAAATTAAGAGCTAGGCAGATTCTCTGAATCTTCCATTCAGCATTTCCATTATGGCTTGGTGATAAATTCTGCTGTAAGTCTTGAAGATGAGAGCCAAACTGAAAAGTTAATTAAAGATAAAAATGGATGCTGTCAATTTGCTGTTGAAATTAAATGCGTTTTTCACACATTAAAGGGAAAAAAGCAAATATTGATAGAATATTAAAATCCAATCCTTCAAAAGAAATGATATCAAAATAAAAGCTTCCTTTCAGGGCTATTTCAATGGCTGTAATCAAAATGTAAAAGTGCAGACATATTTTAATGCAGAGAGCTTTAAAAGAAAATCAATTGACCACATTTTTATTAGATTGTAATAACTAAATAGTAGCACATAAATCACATATCCCAAAAATATAAAACTGAGCTATTGCACTAGAATTTTATAATAGAATATATATATACCACAATGTCACAGACCCAATTACAATAGAAAAACACAAGAGAAAAGGAAATGACAGTTTACTACAAACCAGAGTAAATTATAATGTGTCCTGAACAAACCCCAACTCTTTTTATAAATGAAGATATTGTTTTCCATCTTAAGAAAGAACACTGCAATATTCCGTGTCCTCTGAATGTTGAAAACCTTTACATCTGGAAGAGATGAATCATATGATGAAAGATTTTTTTAAAGACAAATATAAACAATCTCTATTGTGCACTTGTAACTTGCAAAAGGATAGATCTTAAACCTTTTCCAAACAAATAAAATGGTAACCATGTGGAGGTAGTGGATATGTTAATTAGCTTGATGGTGGTGATCATTTTGCAATTTATATGTATAATAAACATCAAGTTTGTACACATCAATGATAGCTCCATAAAGCTGCTAAAAATAAAAATAATTTCTATGGTGAAAAAATGCCAAATATGGATTTCAGTAAGTAAATTCCTTTAGCAGATTTGCAATCACTATACAAAAACTCAACATTTGTATACTAAATCAACACAATTTCTTAGAAATATAAAAATATTTATTGTATTATGTGAAATGTTCTTCATAAATGGCATACTATTATAAATTTTAGAAAGAAACTCATGCCCTTATTTAATGACCACAAAACACAGCTGCAAATATGCGAACACAATTGTTTTCTACAAAAGGTAGAATTTAAATATTCTTATAAAATATACAGCCTATATCTTGGTCACTTTCTATTCTAGAAATGAAAGGTATTTATAGACACTCCCACATATACCAAAAATAAATCCAAAGGACAAATTATACTGCAGGTATACAGATGCTCCAGAAATTTGTGGCTATGCACCAGAACTGCCCTCTTAGAATTCATTCATTGATTGCCAATTTAATTGTTCCCAGACTATTCCCACTATTCCCACTTCAATCAAAGGATATTAAGAAATTATGAACCTCAAAAGCGGTCAAAAATTCAAAATTAAATATAATTCACTTCCATGTGTAATTTGTAAGCTGCCAAATAATGCTTTTAGGATGTGAGGATAAATTAAAACCAAAATGGAGCTATTTCTCTACCATGTTTGGGAATCTGCTCTAATGATCTGCTCCTCTATTTAGCAATAAAAAGCTTTCATCTAGCCAATGAATGCTAATTGATGTCAAGTTTCCTTTATGGATAAGAAGCAAGACCAAATGAGCAACCTTTTAGTAACACAGAAAACTCCCTCTGAAGGTTAATGTATGGCATTGATTGTTCCAGAGCATCTATTATCTTGAGCCTAATTCTAAGCCAGCTGATCCAAGTCTCTCAAAATCGGAAATCATTTGGTAATTTCCAGTTCCACAGCTGTCTCACACAAGGCCTAATCATTCCTTGCTCTTCTATAACACACCTGACTAATAATGTTTCCTGCCTTCATCCCCTAGGCAGTTAGTTCCATGAAAGCAGAGACACTGTCTATCTTGTTCATTGCATCAGACTGAGAACTTGACAGGTATTGATTCTCAATTGTTGAACGAATAGCTAGGTAACAGAGCAAGGATACACACCGGTTTTTATCTGACATCAAAGACCCAAGACTGCACTTCCCAATATGTCAAGAACTTTCTGCATTTCCCAATCTATCACTTTACAGAGTGTTGGAAAGATCAGATGAGCATCAAAAGCACAATGAGGAATTTCAACTCTGCTTTACTGGTGACTGAGAAGATCCGATGTAATCAAAGATCAAATATAGCCTTTTCCTTACAGGTGATTTCAAGTATTCTGTAGTTTTCAACAAATTGAAAACATTCTAGCAGTAAAGGGGAAAGGAGATAGAGAGGGACACATGTGGGAGGCTCCCATGGAACCCCAGGCACGGGATGATAGCAATGGCTTGCACTGCAGTGGTGGTACTGGAGCTGTGTCTCTTGGCACAAGCGACTCACCTTTTCTGAGCTTTGTTTTTCTCAACTACATAATTGAAAGTTTGCCTCTAAATCATTTATACTAAATGTTTTACAAGGCTATGGTGAGAATTAGCACTAACAAATATAATGTAACTGACACACTTGTGTGCTCAACAAATGATAGCTTCTACTCTGTTGTATCGAGACACAGGGCTTTCTAAGGCTGCACAATGCGTTAGAAAAGCAATGATAAGGGAAAAAAACGTTATTTTAAATTATCCTCTAAGATTCTTTAATAATACCTTTTGTATAATTTTAGGGCTTCCCTGGTGGCCCAGCTGGTAAAAAATCCGCCTGCAATGTGGAAGACCTGGGATCGATCCCTGGGTTGGGAAGATCCCCCAGAGAAGGGAAAGATCCCCCACTCCAGTGTTCTGACCTGGAGAATCCCATGGACTGTATAATCCATGGGGCCTCAAAGAGTCGGACATGAGTGAGTGACTTTCACTTTTCACTTTGTATAATTTGCCAGAGTCTACCACATACACAAATTCAGCAGCTAAACTGGGCCAGTGCAGTAAGAGTGGCTAACTCTAAGGGCAATTTTTATTTAATTTGTTGTATATTTTCCAAAGTGAGCATATACTGCTTTTTTAATCAAAGAATACGCTATTAGATTGTTTTGGACTCAGAAGACAATTTACCCTGGATTCTCTCATTCCATATGACTCTGATGTTATTATATAAGGTTCTTGGGTGCAGAATCAAAGACGTGGCCTTTCCTAGTGTTAGGCATAAAGGAATTTAGAGAAGAGATTCTTCCTGCTGGGATGAAAGGAAGCCAAAATCCTCTCCAACTGTGAGACCTACTTCAAGGATAACTAACATTCATATACGTGCATTTACTCAGAGTCAATCCAGTTCCCATTTTTATTGGGATCTTAATAGGAAAGCAGGCTTCTTTTAAAATCTGTATTGCTAATATGAATGAATAGTATAAAGATGGATTAAAAATAAAACAAGATGTGACCCATCAATTACACTACTACACATATAAAGAGAAATTAAAACATATGTCCACACAAAAATGGGCTTCCGGGGTGGCACAGTGGTAAAGAATCTGCCTGTCAATACAGGAGATGCAGGAAAAACGCTGTTTTAATACCTGGGTTGGGAAGATTCCCTGGAGTAGGAAATGGCAACCCATTCCAGCATCCTTGCCCAGAGAATTCCATGGATGCGGGCGCCAGTCCTTGGGGTCACAAAGAACCAGAGATGATTGAGCACACACACACACACACACCCCACACACACACACACCCCACACACAAATGTATACATGAGTATACAAAGCAGCAATACTCATAATAACCAAAAAATGGGAAAAAACCTATGATCCCAAAACTGATGAATAGATAAAATGTGATACAGTCACACAATGGAGTATTATTCAGTAATAAAAAGAAATGAATTCTTGCTATTTTTCTCACCTAGTAAACAAAGAAATGAATTACCAATACACTCTAAAATGTGGATGAACCTCAAAAACATTACAATTAGTGAAAGAGGTCAGTCACAAAGGACCACAGAGTGTATGATTCCATTTATATGAAATCTCCAGAATAGGCAACTCTGTATAGACAGGAAGTAGATTAGTGGTTGCGTAGGGCCGAGGAGGAACCTGGGCGTGAATGGTAAATTGGTATAGAATTTCTTTCCAGGTGATAAAAGTGTTCTAAGATTGTGGTGATAGTTGTACAACTCTGTTAATATATTAAAAGTCATTAAAGTATAATCTTCAAATGAACTGTATGCTCTATGAGTTATATCTCAATAAAGCTGTTACCAAAAAATAAATTAGTAAACCAAGAAAGGCAAATAACTATGTTGTTTCATGTAATTCTGAATTGATTCATTTTCTTTTCTCCCATTAATTAGTTCATTAGAAATATTTTAGGACTTCTATGGTGGCGCAGTGGAGAATCTGTTTGCCAATACAGGAAACATGGTTCGATCCTTGATCCGGGAAGATTCCATATGCTGCAGGGCAACTAAGCCTGTGGGCCACAACTACTGAGCCCTCGCTCTAGAGCCCAGGAACCACAACCACTGAAGCCCACGTCCCTAGAGCCCATGCTCTGCAACAAGAAAAGCCACTGCAGTGAGAAGCCCACGCACTGCAATGAAACGGAGCCCCAACTCATTGCAACTAGAGAAAGCCCACACGCAGCAACGAAGACCCAGCGTAGCCAGAAATAAATAGAGAAATATTTTAAATTCAACTATTTAGTGAAGATATGAGTTCTGGAAAGGAAAGGTAACATTGGAAGAATGATCAGAAACCACTTAAAGCAGCTATAAGATGGTCTCTCTCTCTGTGTCTTTTTTTCTCCAGTTGTCATAAACTTTTTGTTTGAAAGGTTAGGAAAAACTCATTTTTTTTTTAAATACTAGGGAAAAAATCAGGCTCTCCACCCACCCCCCCCAAATAACTTGAACAAATCACATATATTTAAAATTTGTTCTTGTATTTATTGGCTTTGCAAAACAAGGCAAAGATGTACTATGTACATCTTACGCAGTATTTGTAATGATTTCCAAATCATTTGTTTAAAAAAAAAAGGGTAGTTTGCAAAAAAATGGTTTTGGTTGTTTATAATTCTCATTAAAACAATATCTGGCCAAAGGAAAAAAAAAGACTGGACCATTCCCAATTAGCGTGAACAACGGAATTAAAGTTGCATGATTTAAATAGTGCCTTTTAAAAATAGATGCCAATTATATATTTTAAATTATGCATGATAAAAGTGACAAAACCACAAATTTACTCAAGAATGTTATATACTTTGGTTATGGAATATCTTTACA
Organism: Bos mutus; assembly: GCF_027580195.1. Classification (NCBI taxonomy): domain Eukaryota; kingdom Metazoa; phylum Chordata; class Mammalia; order Artiodactyla; family Bovidae; genus Bos; species Bos mutus. Next base: position 30,216,239 of record NC_091637.1, on the reverse strand, counting down.
TGCACGATACTAACAACAAGAACTAAAAATGAACGATAGATTTGCCTGCATAAACACAAAAAGCATTCACTATACCCACATCAGGGCTTCCCAGGTGGCGCAGTGGTAAAGAGTCTGCCTGCTAACAGAGGAGACGCGAGGGACGGGTTTGATCCCAGGGTTGGGAAGATTCCCTGGAGGAGGAAATGGCAATCCGCTCCAGCATTCTTGCCTGGAAAACCCCATGGACAAAGGAGCCTGGCAAGTTACAGTCCACAGGGCTGCAAAGAGTTGGACACACACATCAAAACTGAATCTTTTAGAAGCTAAGTGCTCTGATAGAAAACTGAGCTAAGGAGATGAACAGTGCACAAAAATATATAAAAGAACAATATTTGGAAGAAAAAGAAAAATAAAGCCTATGACATGGTTTTGCTGTGTAATGTGTGATAGTGTTCACTGAACTCTTCCCTCCCAAGGATATTAGTCTCCACTTGGCTTCAGCCCAAAACAGCAATAAGAAAAAAAGAGGGTAGGATATTTTAAGAATAGTTCATCACATTCACTTAACGTCTTTTGAAATTAGATTGTAACCCTTTATCTGAGTTAGAGACCCTAGTCATCCCCTACTTCCTCTCTCATCCCTCACTGTATGGAGCCTCCTTCCTCTCTGTTCCTTTTACTGCTGCTAAGCCACTTTAGTCTTGTCCATCTCTGTGCGACCTCATAGACAGCAGCCCACCAGGCTCCGCCGTCCCTGGGATTCTCCAGGCAAGAACAGTGGAGTGGGTTGCCATTTCCTTCTCCAGTGCATGAAAGGGAAAAGTGAAAGTGAAGTCACTCAGTCGTGTCCGACTCTTCCCGACCCCATGGACTGCAGCCCACCAGGCTCCTCCGTCCATGGAATTTTCCAGGCAAGCGTGCTGGAGTGGGGTGCCATCGCCTTCTCCGTCTGTTCCCTTTACCACGGTCTTACAGACACTCATCCTTCCTTGCCTGACTATTTCAATGGCCTCCTGACTGGTCTCCCTGCCTTATGTTTCTTCCCACTTAATCCATCTTCTGGACTCCAAGAATTAAGAGTGTAATAGTTTCTCTCTTAATCTCAGCAGCCTCTGCATTGTATTGAGCACAGACTCCAAGATCTGTGAAGCTGTCTTCTCTCCTCATCTCTTGTGGTTACTCTTCTTCCCCTGACAAGCTGTGCTCTAGCTCAGCTCAGAGGCTGACTTTCCACAAAAAAGTGAAGCTTTCCCACTGCCAGACCTTTACACAAGCGGTTCCTTCTGCCTTCACTCCCTAGTGTACAGCCACCTGGAGTCTAGCGTCTTCCTCACATTGTTAAGTAGTTGATGACAGCCCTGCTGTTCCTGCAAGACTGAACACTGAAAACCGAGGACAGGAGGAGGGGCAAACTGCGAATTTGAGATTAACATATACATATGATTGTATATAAAACTGATGAACAAGCACCTAGTATATAGCACAAGGAATTAGAGTCAATATTTTGTAATAACCTATAATGGAAAATAATCTGAAATAGAATATATGTGTATATATACATATATGTAACTGAATCACTTTGCTGTACACCTTAATCATTATAAAAATCAACTATACTTCAACTTAAAAAAAAAGAAGAGGACATGTCTTACTCACCCATGAGTCCCCATCACCTAAACTTACTAAGAACATGGTAAATATGAAGAAATAAAGAAATGAATCCCCTTTCTGATTATTTTTCAGGATGCAGAATATTTTTGCACTGCTAACACAAATACTTTCATGAAACTTTCAAAGTGCTAGACTGTAGCGATTTCAGAGTCTTATTTTTTGATTAAGAAGAGCACCAGCAGTAAGATTATATGCAGGAACATATGATTTTTTTCCCACGAGTTATTTTTAAAAGTGATTTGTAAGTCACCAAAGTGAAACAACTCAAGATTTTAAACTGACTCAGGATTGAAAACTTTTAGCTTTTTGGTTCCTTGTTTCCATCTAAGGTGCTCCTGCACCAGCAGTGCCCCTGTGAGAACCCATGAATTCTGCCCAGTTGAGAGGATGAAATGCCTGCTGTTGTGGAGCATCTCTATTCAGATGAGGATCGCTAGGCTTACATTTGGGATGCATCATCAGGAACCAGAGGACTCTGCAACCTAGGGCTAAAAATAGGCCACATAACAAAGGAAAAAGAGGCTGGGAGAGAATCTAGGCTAGCAGTTGGCCTGAGAACAGGAAAAAAATTCAGTTATAGAATAGTCCCTGCTGCCCAGCCCACAACCAAAGTAGGAAATGATTTCAACAAAAGGGTGAATATGTAGAAGTTTCTCCATCATTTGGGTGACGTTCTGAAGACTTGCTCCTAATGTGGTGATAAAATGTGCTAGGCTCTCTTATCCACTACAGTCTTTGCAGTTGTCACAACTTTAAGCAACAGTGTTGAAGAGGTGGTCAGAATATAGAAAACACACCATTTCTACTGAGTTGCATGGAAAAGAGGTGTATTTCAGGATTTCATTCTACCGTGTCAAGAGCCACTATTCACTTCCTTCATCAATATTTATTTGTTGCCTACTATGTGCCAGTTTCTGTTGTAGGTCCTGGAACAGAGCTGTTGAATTAAAGTCCCACTCTGGAAGCTAATATTCCAGCGGGTAGACAGACAGTAAACAGGCCAGACAGTGTTGAGTGCTACGGAGAAAACTCAGCAAGGAGAGGGAGAACGTGAGTGGGTGGGGTGTAGACCGCTCTTCTGTAGCATGTGCCATCACGTCAGTCATGTCCGACTCTTTGCGACCCCACGGACTGCAGCCCACCAGGCTCCTCTGTCCGGGGATTCTCTAGGCAAGACTACTGGAGTGGGTTGCCATGCCCTCCTCCAGGGGATCTTCCCGACCCAGGGACTAAATGCATGTCTCTCACATCTCCTTCGTTGGCAGGCAGGTTCTTTACCATTAACGCCACTTGGCAAGCCCTTCTTGCTCTTCTGTATGAAGTAGCCAAATAAGGCTATATTTGAAGAGAGACCTACACAAAGGAGTGGGCCATACTAATGCCCCCAGAGGAAGAGCAGACCCAAGCCAGAGGGAATGGCAAGAGGCCCGGGGATGGAAGAGGGCTTGGTACTTCAAGGAACAAGGGGGCTCATCCTACGAACAGAGTGAGGAAGGGAGTGCAAGGTGCAAGACCAGGCAGTGGAGGGGCCAGGGTATGCGGTACCTTGTAAACAAGTGTAGAGAACCTGGCTTTTACTGAGCAAGAAAAGCAGCCATTGGAGAGTTTGAACAAAGCAGCAGCACAATCACATTTTCAAAGGATCACTCTGGCTGCTGTGCTGAGAACTGATTGAAGCAGCAGAGACTGTAGTGATAGTCCAAGTAGAGAGAGAACGGTGGTGTGGACCAGAGTCCCTGCAGGGGTAAATGGTTAGATTCTGGATATATTCTGGAGATAAAGACAACAACATTTATCAGGTCACATCTCCATCTACCTCTACTTCTGTGCATAGCAAGACTGAAAGGTCACTTTATAACAGCCCACCCTCATTATTTATGGATTCTGTATTTGTTTGCAAGTTTCTCCGTAACCCCAAAACCAATACAGTGGTGCTCTCCTGGTCACTGTGGACACACACAGAGCCACGGAAATATTTGTTGCCTGACATGCATCTTCCCAGCTGAAGTCAAACAAGGGGCCACTCTCTGCCTTCTTGCTTCAGCTCACACTGTAAAACTGGTCTCCTTGTGGTCTATTTTGTGCTATGCTTTCTGAATTCTTGTGCTTTTCATTGATTTCACTTTTTAAAATGTCCCCTCAGTGTATGCTGGCTAGTGTTCCTAAGCGTAAGAAGGCCGTGATGTGCCTTATGAAGAAAGTGTGTTAGATAAGCGTCACTTAGATATGAATTGAACTGCTGTCAGTCATAAGTTCAATATTAATGAATTACCAATATATATTAAATGTCTTTAAACAGAAATGCACGTAAAACAAGGTTATGTATTGATGTGTTGACAAAAATGTTGTGACCAGAGGCTCAAAGGAACCCAACCTGTTATTTCACTAGGAGCGAGGCCTCAGAATTTGCTAATTCAGTATTCATGTTGACTTCACAGAACATGGCTACCATGAATAACAAGAACCAACTGTATAAATTAAGAGTAAATAGAAAACAACAGAATTCTGTAAAGCAATTATCCTTCAGTTAAAAAGAAAAGGGGCTTGGAAATTAGCTTAGCAAACAGAAATTTCCAAGGCACTGCTACTCCTTAAGGCTTCCCGTGGTGCTAGTGCTAAGAACCCACCTGCCAATGCAAAGAACAGCGGGCTCAGTCCCTAGGCTGGGAAGATTCCCTGGAGGAGGGCATGGCAACCCACTCCAGTATTCTTGCCTGGAGAATCCCAGGGACAGAGAAACCTGGTAGGCTACTGTTCATAGGGTACCAAAGAGTAGGACATGACTGAAGTGACTTTGCATGCACATGCATAGCCTGGGTATAAAGGTGATTCCAATATGCAGCAAAGCACTTCTCAAACTTCGGTATGCATTTGAAACACATGCAAGCTTGTTAAAAGATTGCTGGGCTCTATGCCAAGATTTTGAATCAGGCTTGGGATAGGACGCCAGAATCTGCATTTCTAGCCAACTCCCAGGCGATGCTTGTTGATCCACAGACCACTTTAAGTAGCACTGCCTTTCAGCACTTCCATCAGAGAACTCTAAGTGACAGCATCCTCAGTGTACCTGAATTGAGCAAATCTCAGCAGTGGAGCACCCCTTGGATAAAACTGAACTATTCTCATCTCTTGGTCACGCTTTTCCTCTGTAGCCTTCGTTCCTCCTTCAGCCTTCCACGTGGCTTGTGCTGCCATCTGTGGGCAGCTGGTCTACTGCACAATCCTCAGCATCGTTTCCTTATATCCACATCACATCTGGCCTGGCTCAGTCCACATGTTCATTCTCAAACCCATTCCTGCAGACTGAGGTAGGTGCTCACCTTTGTGACAGGAGTGGGGTTCTCTGACTGACAGACCCACCAGGACCACCTGGAGTAGAGGGGTGGAAAACCAGAGTGGAAGACCCATAGCTTACAGGAACGATGGGCTCACGGTAGTGGTCACCTCTTGGGCAAGAGGAGAGAAGAATGAGACCTGAAATGAATACACAGGGGACTTCAAAAGTACTGATTAATTTGCTTCTGGAGCTGGGCAGTTGGTACATAGGGCTTTCATTTTAATTATGCCTTTCATGTTTTACAATGTTTGCATGTATGTATGCGTGTATACACACACACAATTTTTAAGTCCAGTAAGAATATCCATCAGTATCAAAGGCTGGCAAACCTAGAAGAGGAATGTGACTTATTTCACTGGACAAGCCTCTGATAGGGTAATATCAGATGAGGCCTAGAAGGACAGCTCTCTGTTTTGCTCAGATTGGGCTACAGGTTCTCCAAGTTGGTAGGGGAACAAAATAGGAAATCTCCACTGCACAGTTCCCATCTTTCTCTATTTATGCTGTTTACATTTCTGTCCATTTTTTAAAGGTTACTGCAAAGGTGGCCACACTACATACATGAAAAAAACCACAGCCCTATTAATCCTGGTATCTTCAACAGTTATTGCTAGAGAATTTTTCCCTTCACCATTTCCATTCTTTCCAAATTTTATTCAAAAAAAAAAAAAAGAGGGAGAGGGTGATTAAGATGTCCATAAAGAGTAATCATTATTACAATATTCACCTGGACAGAAATAACAAGGACCCAATTCAGTTGGTACCGTCCTATTTTCCCACTAGACAAGTTAAAAAAGTTTGTCAAAGCTTTCTCAAAGTGGAAGAGTAGGACAGCCTTTACACTGAAATGGTGCCCCAAATGAGTTATAAAATCCCTGATTTTCTCTTCTATTTATCCTTTTCTTTCTGTTCTTTTTCTTTCTTCTCACGCTCAGCTTTAGCTTCTTCTTCCTCGTGTTTTTTGATCAACTGTTCCACTTCTTTTTGTTTGAGAACTCTGATGACAGTCTTTCCATTCTCTCTTGTTAGTGTGGCAATTTCCACTAGAAGCAAACACACACACATGTATTACAGGCAGCCATACTTAGCCAACACACTTAACGGGCAACTACAGTTTAATCTCTTCATACCCTTTGAGCTTTACTACACTTTTCCAAGTTTTCTGTCTAATACAATTAATTCATAGATACTTTTAAGGAAACAAAAATACTTTCCATCTGGTAATGCTTTTATGAATATTTTTATTTTAATATCTTCCTTATCTTCACCCATACTAACCTCTGAGCTGCTGTTCTGTTAATTTTAGGAAAAAGTTTTCAATACAACCAGCCAATTGCTCTAGCTAGCCTGACCAGAAGAAATCATAATCTCCTTGTTGGAATCTCTGCAGGCTCAGCCAGTATCTTTAACCACTATTTACATTTATTTTTCACAAACTTCTCAAAAGAAAAGTAGCCCCTATGACTACAGATGAGAAAAAGCAGACTAATACCAAAAGGAGAAGAGCTTCTGAGTAGGGGAAATCGAGTACTGCCTCCTGAAATTAAGTAGAAGTAGACAAGAGATAACAATCTGCAAGTAAATGGCATTTTTAAAGGAACATCAGAAGCTAAGTCATCCCAAATTAAATCAATATATTAATTTACCATAAGTTTTCAAACACATTATTTAGAAATATTGTTTTATGTGGTCATATTGCTATTGCTACTGCTAAGTCACTTCAGTCGTGTCCGACTCTGTGTGACCCCATAGACGGCAGCCCACCAGGCTCCCCCATCCCTGGGATTCTCCAGGCAAGAACACTGGAGTGGGTTGCCATTTCCTTCTCCAATGCATGAAAGTGAAAAGTGAAAGTGAAGTCGCTCAGTCATGTTCGACCCTCAGCGACCCCGTGGACTGCAGCCTTCCAGGCTTCTCCATCCATGGGATTTCCCAGGCAAGAGTACTGGAGTGGGGTGCCATATGTGGTCATATAACTTTAGCTAAATATAGCATTTACAACTGCAAACATGGGCTTAACATAAAAGATCAGTAGATGCAGAACTTTTTTAAATGTTATACCTCTGATAAAGTACACCAAACATATATATATACACACACACACATATAAATATGTAACTTTCTTTCATATTCTTTAGTTTGTATATACATGAGCATAGACATTATCATTAAGAAGTCGATGAGATAAAATAGGATGGCTTAGATTTAATTACAGATTGAGAACATTCAGGCTCAAATCCTTAAGCTTGGAATGTAATGTGGAATTGTAGCTCCAGAACTTGTCAATGTTGACCCTGGTCAAGTCTAGGAAATGGTTATAAGGCCACCTAACTTAAAAAGGCTGCTGTTTCAATGAACTACATAACATGTTAAAGGCCTAACACAAGAGCCACTCAATTACTTCTCTCACTAAACAAACAAATTATAGGAGCGCGCATAAATTACCTTTTTCAGCAGACAGCTTACTAACATCCATGGTCTTATTTAGGACTTTGATAGCTAAAGCAAGTGCTGACTTCAAAGTCATTTCTCCTTCTTTGTAGTCTTGTTTTAACATTGATACAGCTGCCTATAAAACATAAAGAAGAATCAACATAGAGAATTTCCTTTAAAACTGTACATTTTTAGGAACACGAATAATGCCAAATTATTACTGACATTATAACCAATATAAACAATTTCGATGGCAGGGAGGGTAGACATGGGATAGGGGTGTGAAGGAGGGAGGGTGATGATCTATGAATGGACCCCAGGGATCTGTGACAGAATTCAGGGAGTCTGTGACTATTCTGTGGGAAAAACCCCAAAAAACTAGATCTTATTTTCACAACTTCTAACTGAAAACTGGTACTTCCTTTCATTATTATTGTAGGTAATAAATCCTAGCAGTATTAGTACTACCTGTGACTTTATCACCAATAGAAATCACGGAGATTTTCATATCATGTGAAGTTTGCTGCAGCTACCTTAAAATGTTGTTTACACTCATCACTACTTTGTAATTATGGCAGTGATTAGACCTTTTGCTAGATTTTTATAGCAACACAAAAATACTCACAGCACTATTGTTTCCAATGCATGTGGCTTTCCAACCTCCATAATTTCCACTAGGATCACTCTGATAGAGCTGAAAGCCATAGTGCTTATCCCAGCCAATGTAAAGCAATGAAACACCAAAAGGACGTTTTCCTTTAACAGAGAAAACAAAGTCACACATATCAACACTCTAAATTTAACATCACTATGGTTACTTGAGCTCAGTGAATGTGGCTAACCCCTCTTCTGTGAAGTTAAGCATTCATAAACTGCTCATGTTCTGGCCACCACAGATAAGCTCCATCAGAAATTCCACTTTTGTTTCTAGGATTTGGATGCGGTGAGGAGAGGGAATACACAGATGACCAGTGCTGAATACCATTACTATTACGTAAAAAGTCATTTGTTTTCTGATTTTAACATGTTATTTTGGCCTTTCAGTAGTCTATTAATAAAATGTTTGATAGTCTACATAGTAGAAGCCAGTTAGTTCATGAAGTTGGAATGTATGAAAAGTGTCTACTTATTTCATTTTCAATTTCTTTTTACTGTTTCAAAAAGGTTATTACTCATAAAACGTTTTAACTTTTGGGAATAAAATTTCCAAAGGTTTCAGTACCTCCAAACTGTGTATAAGCTTGTTTGATATCACACAGTGCTGTGACCAACTGCTCACAAGGAATTGGCTCCTGATACTGTAATAAATACCTAGGATAAAGAAACTGGCATATTAATAGTTTTCTCTGAAACACTACACACTCTAAGCAAAATATCCTCTTAAAAATATCTCTGCCATGGGGATAACATAATAGTTGTAATCTGAAGGGGGAAGGCAGAGGGTATGGCAACGCTTAATAACCTTACCATAAACAATACTGGGTTGGCCAAAAAGTTCGTTCAGGTTTTCCATAAGATGAATGATCTTTTTGGCCAACCAAATATTTTACAAGTTTGGTTAAAGAAATAAACTGTAATTTTCAGTTAATAGGTTTTTAATGACTTTAATCTTTAAAAAAAATGCATTCTTCTTAGAAACATCAAAATTAACTTTACATTTCAATTATTTATGACCATACCTTTGCGCAATGAGCCTCAGTTCATTGGTCAGAACATTAGCATCAGAAGTTATGCCTGCCACGCTACAGGCCATATCCCTTGCAGAAAAGAAAGACATTTATCTGTAATTAGGGAGGATGTTTGCCAGAGGTATTTTACAAGTTTTACAATACACTAAATTCTATTAGAAATTCACCATGCTTACTCACAGGTGCTACACCCTTCAGGCAAAAACTACATGAGTTTTATCTTTGTTGGAAACTTTCAACTTGTCATTCAACACATAAGATAAAAAATGCACCCTTGAGTTCTTCACAACAGATGCATTTACCATCACCACCCTGTGAACAGGGCAAGAGAATAAACACTAGGAAGCTAGGGTAAATCCCAAGAAGATTCAACCACAAGGAAGAAAAATGTTTTGCCAGACAGGAAGACAGACTACTTCACATTCTTGGGAATAAGTATTCTTACTTTCAAAGGCCTCACTTGATGGGGGTGAAGATGAAGGGACCCGAAGGGCAGGATATTTTTGAGCCTGACAAGAAGCCCAGGGCTAGGCTCACTGGGAGAGTGCATTTTCTTTATCTACCCTCTGTTTCCTAAAGGCTGCCTCAGCTCTCCTACAGCCTTGACTCCTCTGGCACTGTGCCCAATCAAGCCTGCAGGCTGCTTGAGAGGGCCCAACAGTGACTGTGGAGGGATGACACTTTCCAGGGTGTGTGTATCAAAAAGGCCCTACAGCCAACATTCACATGGCGCACCACAGAAGGGAGGGTCTCCAATCAGCAAATCCACTCTGCTAGCTGCAGTCCTGTACACCCAAGTATAGCAGAAATTTCACTAGTGTACAGGCCCTGTCTAAACTTTTCTAAGACCTCCAGGAGGCATGGTCTTTGTTAAGATTCAGTATAATTAAAACTAATTCCTCGTAACCATTCTAAACAATACCTCGAGGTGCTCCTATATTCCTAACACTGTGCTAGCTTATTTCACTCATTCATTTTATTTCACTGAACTGCCACAATGACTCCAGTAGGCTCTACTGGAGGCCCAGAGAAGTTAAACAATGGGTGTGAAGTCACAGCTTGTATTGGTGGAACCTAGATTAAACCCAAAGCTGAGTGACCGCCATGCCTGTACTCTCATCACTGTACAACGTTTCTCCACTGAGTACCTGGCCCTGCATTTATGGTCGTGGGCTTCAAGGAGGTTTCAAGCAGGTTATGTTAAAACCAGGAATTTTCAAAAGTAAAAACACAACAAACTGTTCAATTGTACCGTGTCATAGTGCATAGCCCTCCCAAAATATGATGAGATGTTTTCAACTCTCTTCCCTAAGATTGCACTTACTCATTCAGTTTATAAATTTTTTCGGAAAAAAAGACTTCATCAAGAAGCTTGTGGATGTTGCGTCTCTCTGCTGCAAGCAGAACACCATCGTTTGCTAAAATTCCCAAACAGGTGCCTGCGTGTCCAATAGCTTCCATGGCATATTCAACTTGGTACAAGCGACCTACAAGACACAAGCAGAAAGAAACCAAGACTCTCCTCCTTGTTCTCGCACCACTGGTTCAAGAGCAATCAGCAACAACACTAGAGAGCTACAAACAACTGTCCCATTTTCACTAATAGTCCTATGAAGCCTAGTGACCATAACTATTAACCTAGTGACCATAACTACCTCAAAGTACAAAAAGGATGTACAACTTAACACTTAAAAATATTTTTTTTAATTTTATTTGAGACAGATCAAATAATTTATATTTTACCTTCTGGAGAAAATATAGTGGTCCTGGAGTCATATCTTCGAGACTGCAAAGGAAAAACATACAAATGATTTCTACCCACTAAAAAAAGTCAACCCCTGCTGCTGCTAAGTCGCTTCAGTCATGTTCGACTCTGTGCGACCCCATAGACGGCAGCCCACCAGGCTCCCCTGTCCCGGGGACTCTCCAGGCAAGAACACTGGAATGGGTTGCCATTTTCTTCTCCAATGCGTAAAAGTGAAAGTGAAGTCGCTCAGTCGTGTCCGACCCCTAGCGACCCCATGGACTGCAGCCTACCAGGCTCCTCCGTCCATGGGATTTTCCAGGCAAGAGTACTGGAGTGGGATGCCATCGTGTTCTCTGAGTCAACCCCTGCAAACCCACAAATCATTTTACAGAACACATCCTGGCATGCAAAATTCAGCATATGGGAGGAAACTGATAAGAAGACATCATTCCATTTCAATTTTCTCATGCAAGTTGGTAAGATGAGTACAAGCAATTTGATTTATCAGGCAACAGTTTACTGGCATGTATATTAACTCACCATGTTTTCTTAAGTTTATGATAATTCCTGTAAAAAGAAAATAAGGTAATTATTAAATGAAACCTACAATTTAAAAAGCATTTCTTGACTTGAAAAAAATCTGTTTTGTCCACTGTCTTCATTCAGCCAACATTATGGTGCACCCAGGCACTATGCTAAATGCTGAAATACCAAGATCCTACCTATGTACGACCAATCCCTTTCCTGAAGAGTTTACAGTGAGGGAAGCAGACATAGAAGGACAATTATAAAGCAGTGTGGAAACAGAGGCACCAAGGGTAGAGTGGGAACAGGTTGGAGAAAATCCAGGAAGTAGTTTTTGTGAAACAAATACAGAATATGAGCCCATATTAGAGACAGGAAAGGCAGAAATAAGGCTGAGAACATTCAGGTCTAAGAGGAAGAATAGGGGAAGAAAGAAGGAAAAGGCATTCCAGGCAGAGGAGAAAGCATGAACAAAGGGCACTGAGGCAGGATAGCTCAATGGGTAAGACAAGTTGCTGAAGTTAAAAAAACATACATATGACATGGAAGCAACCTAGATGTCCATCTACAGATGAATGAGTAAAGAAGCTGTATTCATAGACACAATGAACTATTAGTCGGTCATAGTAAGGAACTAATTGGAGTAGGTTGAACCCAGGTGGATGAATCTAGAGCCTGTTATACAGAGTGAAGTGAGTCACAAAGTGAAAAACAAATATTGTATATTAACACATATACAGGAATCTAGGAAAATGGTACAGATGAACCTATTTGCAGGGCAGGGATAGACACAGATGTAGAGAAGGGACTTGTGGGCACAGTGAGGGGCAGGAGGAAGAGGTTGGGACGAATTGAGAATAGCACTGAAATACACACACCATCATGTGTAAAACAGATAACTAGTGGGAAGCTGCTGTATAGCACAGGGAGCTCAGCCTAGTGCTCTGTCAACCTAGAAAGGTGGGATGGGAGTAGGTGGGATGGGAGTGAAGGGCTCAAGAGGGAGGGGATATATGCATACTTATGGCTGATTCACAACTTGTAGAGCAGAAACCAATACAACATTGTTAAGCAATTATCCTCCAATTAAAAATTTTTTAAAATATATAGATATATGAAAAAACTAAAGAACTAAACAAGTATCTAGATCATGTAGAGCTTTGAATGCCAAGCTAAGAGACTTAGGCTTTCTCCAGAGGATGATACCGGGGTCCTGAACCATGAAAGGGAGAAGCGGGACAGCAATCTTGGGCATTATTACTATTTCTACAGAAGACAACATTGGGGCTCTGCGTGACTTGGTTGAAAAGCCAAACTTCGGCTTCCAGAGCCAATTTTCCCAAATCCTGGAATATTGAGAATTAAGAATGGAAAAATAAGCAGGGATCACGCCCCGAAGGCCCGCATGCCCAGGTAAAAACTGTGAATTTTATCTCTTAAGCAATGGGGCTCCAAAGAATAATGCTGGGCCAAAGAGCCACAGAAGCTGACTGGCATTTTAGAAAGATCGCTCTGGCTGGTGAAGACTGGGGCAGAATAACCAGTTATGAGGGTACTGCAACAGGCAGCTGAAAGGTAAGTGTGGCCCTGAGCAAAGAGCCAGGAGGGCACAGAGAGGAGACCCGCCGGGCTTCTGATTCGCGCGAGAACACAACTTTCTCATCTCCACGCCGGTTAACCGCCCGAGGCGAGTCACCCGCACCTCCTCTCCCGCAGCTTCATTTTCGCATACGAACTCTTCCTGGGACCGAGGCAGCCCTACCACTCTGTCCTGCCCACCAGGCCCGCGCCCGCCCCGCCGCCGGAGCGTCCCCGGCCCCGCGATGCCCGCTCAGCGCAGGGAAGCCCGGTGGAGGCCGGCCGGGGCCAGTTCCCCGGCGGGTCCGTCACTGACGAGCCGGTGCAGAGTCATCGTGCCCACGGCTCCTCGGCGGCCGCTGCAGGCCGGGACCCGCTCTGCCGCGAGGCTCACGGCTCCGGCCTGCAGGGAGAGCGGCCAAGCTTCCGAGGATGCGCAACGGGTAAAGGCTCACCGGAGGGAAGACGCTGAAGAGTGGAGACCGACACCGAGCACCTTTCTCCACGGGAAAGACACTACTGTGCCCGAGTATCCGCTGCTAATATGGCCCCCGCGCGTGCGCAGAACCGCCGGGGGTGGGGCAGCCGAGGACGCGGAAGTTCTTCTGGCGGGGCGGAGCGAGAGTCTATTGCACTAACGGGCGCTGGGGAATTGGGGTACGAAGGCACTGGTAGGGGTCTCAGCCCAACGAAGGGGCACTAGAACATGAGGAGGAGGGCAGGAAGACGCTGGCCAAGGAGGAAGTGGAATTATGGCTCATGACCCTTTCCCACGCTTTGCGTTCTATTTTCACTTTCACTTTCGGTTCAGCACTAAGTCATAACCTCCAGCAAAGCAATGGTGTTCAGTTCAGTCAGATCAGTCGCTCAGTCGTGTCCGACTCTTCGCCCCCATGGACTGCAGCACGCCGGGCTTCCCTGTCCATCACCAACTCCAGGAGCTTACTCAAACTCATGTCCATTGAATCGGTGATGCCATCCAACCATCTTATCCTCTGTCATCGCCTTTTCCTCCCGCCTTCAGTCTTTCCCAGCATCAGGGTCTTTCCCAATGAGTCAGTTCTTCGCATCAGGTGGTCAAAGTATTGGAGTTTCAGCTTCAGCATCAGTCCTTCCAGTGGATATTCAGGACTGATTTCCTTTAGGATGGACTGGTTGGATCTCCTTGCAGTCCAAGGGACTCTCAAGAGTCTTCTCCAACACCACAGTTCAAAATTATCAATTCTTCAGTACTCAGCTTTCTTTATAGTCCAACTCTCACATCCATACATGACTACTGGAAAAACCATAGCTTTGACTAGACGGACCTTTGTTGGCAAAGTAATGTCTCTGTTTCTTAATATGCTGTCTAGGTTGGTCATAACTTTTCTTCTCAGATGGTAAAGAATCTTCCTGCAATGCAATGCAGGAGACCTGGGTTTAATCCCTGGGTTAGGAAGATCCCCTGGAGACGGGAATATGAACCCACCCCAGTATTCTTGCCTGGAGAATTCCCTGGACAGAGGAGCCTGGTGGCCATAGACTTTGGGGTCGCAGAGAGTCGGACAAAACGACTGAGCAACTTAACACTTTTACTTTGCCTTCCCTGGTGGCAATGGTGTGGGATTGCCTGTTAATTGCTTGCTTTTCCTGCCCTGTTCTCAAAACGGGCCCAAGCACCTCAGATTTTACCCTTCACCCTCCCTCTTATTATCTCCCTTCTTGAATATACCTTCCACTTTCATTGCTAATACATGTATTTTTATACATATAAAGCAAATTATCATGAGGTTTACATCTTTGGGAGAACTTTCACCTTAGTATCCTCCTCTGCCTTTGACGTCATTGGAAAGGATTCCTCTGACCAATCTAGTTAAAGCAATAACCTACCATAAGCATACACACCTGTTATCTTCTGTACAGAAACTATGTTTATTTGCGTTTTCATTATCCATCTCTCTGTTCCACCACTTTTTAAAATATGGCTTCAGTCCCTATGTAAACTATCTACTATTTATGTTTTAAGTTTCTTCAAGGGAGACGATTGACTAGGTCTGAATTAACGTGTAGTCATTTGCTCAGTCTCCTCCAAGAAAAGGTCCACAGGGTAGGGACTTTGTCCTCTTCATGTAGGTAAAAAATTTATTATTCAGAGTTCTGGGCTTTGAAAAGGAGGTAGCTTGAGAATGAGTTGTGGTTTGAGGTCTCTCCATTTCTGCTTCCCAGGCACATAGGAAGGAGAGCCAAGGCAAGATGGCAAGAGCCACATCCAGACGGTGTTCTGAAAGCATCCTTAGGTGGCAGTGTAACTTTTGGGATCTCTGAGGATCCCTGCCACCTTAGTTCATCCTGCAGAATTAAGCATTAAGAATTTTAAGTGAGAGGTAGAATTTATTAGGTCAAAAGAAGAGGGAGCCATTGAGATAAAAGGGCAGAAGTAAAAACGAGTTTAACAAGTGGCTGACAGAGTAGTTCTGTCTGGCCAGAGTGAAGCAGGCAATAAACGAAGGAAAAGAGGAAAGGTATTTTAGGCCAAATTTAGAACACTCTCAATGACAGAATTTTTTCTCTGTAGGTAGTGGGAAAAGAGGATTAAATTGATGTTTTAGGATGATGAAGCCTCATGATCTTCCATCCCACATGTTCCTCCTACAATGTGGCATGGATGCTTCCCAGTGAGAGGTGCTGTGTCCCCTTGCCCTGAATCTGGGTGGGCGTGTGACTTCAATGGAAGTAATATCATATGACTTTCAAAGGCAGGTCATAAAATATATATTCCTGTCTTGTTCTCTTGGGCAGGTGTTTCTTGGAACCCCAGCACCATGCTGTGAGGGAGCAGAGACCAAACGGAGAGATGTTCCACCAACAGCCCAGATGAGGTTCCAGCGTGTCCCGCCAGATTTGTGAGTGAGGATTCCTCCAGATGATTTTAGTCCTCTGTCACTGAATCTCCCCCAGCCATGAAACCTTCCCCAGCATTCAGGTTTTCCCAGCTAAGGCCTCAGACATCGTGGAGCAGAGACAAGCTGTCCTAATGCCTGTCTGAATTCATGACCTGAAGACACCATAAGATTAAAAAACATTATTGAGCTTTTAAGCCACTAAGTTTTTGGTTAAATTGTCACACAGCAATATAATGTAATTAGAGTTTTTATCTGCCCCTACCTAATATGAAGGATATAGCCCGCCAGGCTCTTCTGTCCACGGAATTCTCCAGGCAAGAAGACTGGAGTGGGTGGACATTCCCTTCTCCAGGGGATCTTCCCGACCCAAGAATCGAACCCAGGTCTCTTGCAATGCAGGCAGATTCTTTACTGTCTGAGCCAACCAGGAAACCTTAATATGAAGGATGTAGGTTGGATAATAAGACCAGAAACTAAAGCCCTGTTGCAGTCGAGAGGGGCTAAAAGCCTGGACAGGAAAAGATACTTGCAAGAGTAGAGTCTTTGCTGGACAAATGGTATTAATTCCCAAACCTAGAACTGGATTTTCTCCTCATTGGTGGAAAGAACCAAAGACTGGCACCTGTAGATGTGCGTTCATTCTAACAGTTCATCAGAGAGACCTTTATTAAGGGTGTGCTAGGGGCTGGGCAGGGAACTTGGTTCTGAAGATAATGAAATAAATATTATTCAGTTTATGCCACCAAAGAGTTTATAAGCCACATTGAACTGATTGACTGGAGATAAGCTGCAGCAAACCCCAAATAGTAAAATAGCAATGCAAGGCAGCACGTATTTAATTGAAAGGGTGGTCAGTAATATTTGTATACATAATTCAAGGAAAGAGAACCCATGTTAACTGGAGGACCAAACAAGTAGGAAATCTCGAACTCTCAGAAACCTAAGAGTTTCACGGTGTAAGAAAATGAATAGTGGTCTGGGAGTGAAATACAAGTTTTAGTTCATTTTTCTAGTCCCCAGTTTCCTGAATGGTCAAACCAGATAAAAATCACAACCCCTTAAATTTGGGAAGCATAAGTATTTTTCTGTAAATCATCTCATTTGATTGTTCTAACACAGAGTGTGTGTTAGGTGAGCCCACAGGGAGGAGAGGAAGGGGGAGAGAGGAAGTGGTGTGGGTACCTGGTTCTCTTGGAGTAAACTCCTTCAACTTTTTAAGCATCTATTTCCTCATCTGAAAATGGGAATTAATCATAAGAGTACTTCTCTCATGGGTTTATAGTGGAGATTAAGTGAGATAATGCATGTAAAGTACTGTGATATAACATAAAATATATGTTTGGTCTTTGTCCCCTGTTTTAAAGCCTTTAAAACTCTTGTAATTTTCTGAGTGGTAGGGGAGAGAGGAGTGTCTTTTTTATTCATAATAAGCTGCTTTCAGCTACATCTGAATTTATGCTAACGAGGTGAATCATGAAGGATGGGGGCTGGTTATGAACAGAACCAACCAAGGGACTAGAGGACTGGAACTTTCAGCATCACTCCTGCCTTCTGGGGAGGGGGAGGGGAGGGAGATTGATTTAACCACCAGTGGTCAATGATTTGATCAACGATACCTACATAATGAAGTCACTATAAAAGCCCTAACCAAAGAGGTTCAGGAGCTTCTGGGTTGGTGAGCAGATCCACATGCCAGGAGCATGGTCCTCTGCAACTCGAGACAGACAGAGCTTCAGTGCTTAGGCCCCTTCTGGACCTCATCTTATACGCTTCTTCCTCTGTTCATCTTTTATTATTATACCCTTTATAATAAATTAATAAACATAGGTAAGCATTTCCCTGAGTTCTGTGAGCTGTCCTAGCAAATTATAGAACCCGAGGAGGGGGTCATGAGAACCCCCAACTTACAGCCAGTTGGTCAGAAGCACAACTTGGGACTTGAGGCTAGCATCTGAAGTGGAGGCAGTTTTGAGGGACTGGGCCCTTAACCTGGGGGGTCTGCTCTAGCTCCAAATCAGATCAGTCGCTCAGTCGTGTCCGACTCTTTGCGACCCCATGAATTGCAGCACGCCAGGCCTCCCTGTCCATCACCATCTCCTGGAGTTCACTCAGACTCACGCCCTTCGAGTCAGTGATGCCATTCAGCCATCTCATCCTCTGTCATCCCCTTCTCTTGCCCCCAATCCCTCCCAGCATCAGAGTCTTTTCCAATGAGTCAACTCTTCGCATGACGTGGCCAAAGTACTGGAGTTTCAGCTTTAGCATCATTCCTTCCAAAGAAATCCCAGGGCTGATCTCCTTCAGAATGGACTGCTTGGATCTCCTTGCAGTCCAAGGGACTCTCAAGAGTCTTCTCCAACACCACAATTCAAAAGCATCAATTCTTCGGTGCTCAGCCTTCTTCACAGTCCAACTCTCACATCCATACATGACCACAGGAAAAACCATAGCCTTGACTAGACGGACCTTTGTTGGCTGCAAATAGTTAGTGTCAAATTGCTTAATGTGAGGGGAAAACCCCACATGTTTAGAGTCAGAATTATTGTGAGAGTAGAAAGAGTTTTCTTTTAAATACTTAATACTCAATAAATATTGGTTTTTATTGTACACTGCTAAACAGTACAGCAGGAAGGATATGGATTTGATCGTCATTTACTGATCTAAAATTCTGATTCCTAAGAATCAGATCACTGACTGAATATGAGAGGCAAAAAGAAAGGTACTCCAGTATTCTGAGTTTGGGTAACCTGGTTCATTCACTTAGTAGACATTTATTAAGTCTTTTATATGTGCCAAGCCCTGTGCTGAGAACTTTGCATTAATCGCTAAGAAATCCTCACACTTACTCCTTCAAGTAAGTGTTACAGGAACTGTAAGATAGGTGCTACTTCACCTTCACAGACAAGGAAACTGAGGCACAGAGAAGTTAAAGATGAACATAAGAATGATACAAATGAGTGATACAAAATTCAGAGACCTAGTTTGGAGAGAATAGATAGCTCTGTAGGTAGGTGGTTAGATGGTTTTACATATATATTCTCATATATATCAAAAGAGATAACTACCAAAAAGGTGTTTGAATGGCCAGGGTTCTAGACTTGAGTCGTCCACAGAGAATGGAGAGCTACAAACGACAAGACTAAGTAAATGACTATTTACTGTTTATCACACTAAGGGAGACATGACCAGAAATCAGTGAAGGAAATACAGTGTATGAATAAAGTCAGGTTTACATAAGCTATGTTCTCCAATATTATATATTCATATGAAAAGAAACATAAATGGTAGAGGATTTTAAAATATCTGCTTGGGGTCTTTCTTGGTATCAGCGTGAAAACTGTTTAGATACCTCATGAGTTAGTGGCCTTGTCTGGGTGTCTTATTTGCTTACTTGCAGTTCCAGTGAGTGCTGGCATCTGCCTCTGGAGTTTCAGTTTCAACTGCCCTCTCAGACAAGTTAAAGCTTTCTCTTATGAATACTACATCTGTTTTCTCCTAAGGCCTCTTAGTGTGTGCCTTATTTTCTCCAGCCTTTCTTCTAGGATACATTAATTTGAAAATATTTTTAAAGACCATGGGAAAGGCACTATACCAGTGTAAGAATGGATGAAAGACAAAAAAACAATGTACATGGTTTCTGCCCTCAAATAGGTCTTAGACTAGATGATTATACAGCCATCACCCATGACACCAAGTGATGTACTGTACAAAAGGCAGAGTTCAAAGAGATTCTGAACAATGAAGAGATGGGAGAAGGCTTCACAGAACTGGTGATATGTTAACTAGGTCTGTGTGTTGCATTCACTTATCTAAAATATGTGAATATATCTATACATACATAGTCCTTTCAAAGTTAAAAAAAATCATTGATCTTGAGAGATTATTTGATTCAAAATATCACTCTGCATGTTTGATACACAAGGTAAGTGAAACCCATAGAAAGACATGCTTTCTCATGCAGTACTTTCTTAGGTTAAAAAAATGGTCATGAAATTATTAGAAGACCTTAGTGGTTACATGTGCATTGATATGTTTCATCAATTCATCTTTAACTGTGCAGGAAAACGGTCCTATTGGCTCTTCATTACCCAAGTTAATGTGAATTTTTATCTAGTCACATGGAGATCCCAGATTCATAGGATTTGGCAGTTTCAAACCAGATTTCTTCTACAGCTTTCCGGCCCATGTCAAACATTTGCTGTAAGTGCTTCCACCCGGTTTTTGCAGTAATCATGAGATATTCTTCATTCTCTGGGTATAGCTGGCAAGAGTATGCAGCTAGGACAAGTGACTGACAAAAACGACTGCATACAAGTAGAAACAAAGCACCTCTCTCCACAGGAGTCAGTGGGACCACACTTTCAAACCCAGCAAGGACATGGCCTCCTACTTGTATAGGAGTCTTGCTTTCAATCATCATGTACATGATGGTGATCGCCACTTCAAACACGTAGTAACCGTAGCTCATGTCATCAAAATCTAAAATCCCAGACACCTGATATACGGCATCTCCAAAGGCTGACTCGCTGGACACTATTAAAATGTTGTGGTCGTTAAGATCTCCGTGATTGATACCTGAAAGGAGAAAAATTAAGCCAAGTAAAAACAGTTGTTTAATACCCTAATTCATTCTCTTTCCATTACTCTTTCTCAGATGGTGATGGTGGTTTTGTTACTAAGTCATGTCCAACTCTGCGACCCCATGGACTGTAGCCCACCAGGCTCCTCTGTCCGTGGGATTTCCCAGGCAAGAATGTTGGAGTGGTCTGCCATTTCCTTCTCCACTTTCTCAGGTTTGGGCATTCAAATAATTTGATGAGCAATCAGAGATGAAGAGCTAAACCCTCTTTTTCTTGAGAAATAAAACAACTTCCTCTGAAAAGGATAAAAGCAGTTAATTTGGTGGTTGCTTTTGCTTTTCACCAATACAACAACAGAAGAGGGAGACTGTAGTCATTGCAAACACCTAATTTTGGCTCTGAGCCAATGAAAATTGAAATGTTTCATCAATTCATCTTTAAGTTCTTTACCCTTTACTTGTCTAATATATATAGATATATGCATATATACATTCATGTTATTATAAGAAGCAAAGAGTCCTAGAATGGACCAGATGTGCCTTTCTTTTAACCTAGAAAAGAAATTTCTGATGACAAAGTAATTCTGAATTTCTCTAGTCTTCTGATAACTGGAATAGATGATGTTATTTTAAGTCAGTACCACTCAAAGTGGGGGCCTGTGGCTAGTGCTGGCCCACAAACTGTTATTAGTCTGCATTAGAATAAAAACAGACATTAAGACTGTTTTATTTTTCATCAAAGAGTATGACGGGGCCTTATCTCATTAACAGTATAGCCCAGTTTGGATGTTGTCAAACTCGCATGGTAAATCATGTGTGGTATGAGCCATGAACTAATCTTGAACAGTAGGGCCAAATGTATCAGGCTTCAGGGAGTTGGGAAAAAAACCCAAACTTGTCTTTTACAATGGAGAGTTTGAGAAGCACTGATTTAAACCACTGAGTGAGGACTGGGAGGAGATGGGGATGTCTGTGCACACTGTCACGTACTTTATAATAAGTGCATGATACAAAGTCCAGAATATTAGCTTTTAAATATAACACTGATTTCTTCTCTATGACTTCAGATCAGATCAGTCGCTCAGTCGTGTCCGACTCTTTGCGACCTCATGAATCACAGCACGCCAGGCCTCCCTGTCCCTCACCAACTCCCGGAGTTCACTGAGACTCACATCCATCGAGTCAGTGATGCCATCCAGCCATCTCATCCTCTGTCGTCCCCTTCTCCTCTTGCCCCCAATCCCTCCCAGCATCAGAGTCTTAGGGTTGTGTAAATCATGCTTAAGTGATGTAGTACAGTTGGTGGCCTGTAGAATCAATGAATATTAGTGTAAACTACATGTTTCTGATATGATGGTGGGCAAGAATCCCTTAGAAGAAATGGAGTAGCCATCATAATCAACAAAAGAGTCCAAAATGCAGTACCTGGATGCAATCTCAAAAATGACAGAATGATCTCTGTTCATTTCCAAGGCAAACCATTCAATATCACGGTAATCCAAATCTAAGCCCTGACCAATAATGCTGAAGAAGCTGAAGTTGAATGGTTCTATGAAGACCTACAAGACCTTTTAGAACTAACACCCAAAAAAGATCTCCTTTTCATTATAGGGGACTGGAACGCAAAAGTAGGAAGTCAAGAAACACCTGGAGTAACAGGCGAATTTGGCCTTGGAGTACAGAATGAAGCAGGGCAAAGGTTAATAGAGTTTTGCCAAGAAAACGCATTGGTCATAGCAAACACCCTCTTCCAACAACACAAGAGAAGACTCTATACGTGGACATCACCAGATGGTCAACCTCGAAATCAGATTGATTATATTCTTTGCAGCCAAAGATGGAGAAGCTCTATACAGTCAGCAAAAACAAGACCGGGAGCTGACTGTGGCTCAGATCATGAACTCTTTTTTGCCAAATTCAGACTTAAATTGAAGAAACTAGGGAAAACCACTAGACCATTCAGGTATGACCTAAATCAAATCTCTTACAATTATACAGTGGAAATGAGAAATAGATTTAAGTAAGAAATAGATTTAATCTAGAAATAGATTAGATCTGATAGAGTGCCTGATGAACTATGGATGGAGGTTTGTGACATTGTACAGGAGACAGGGATCAAGACCATCCCCAAGATAAAGAAATGCAAAAAAGCAAAATGGCTGTCTGAGGAGACCTTACAAATAGCTGTGAAAAGAAGAGAGGCGAAAAGCAAAGGAGAAAAGGAAAGATATACCCATGTGAATGCAGAGTTCCAAAGAATAGCAAAGAGAGATAAGAAAGCCTTCCTCAGTGATCAGAGCAAAGAAATAGAGAAAAACAATAGAATGGGAAAGACTAGAGATCTCTTCAAGAAAATTAGAGATACCAAGGGAACATTTCATGCAAAGATAGGCTCAAAAAAAGAACAGAAATGGTGTGGACCTAACAGAAGCAGAAGAGGTGACAAGAATACACAGAAGAACTATACAAAAAAGATCTTCACGACCCGGGCCACAGGACTGGAAAAGGTCACTTTTTATTCCAATCCCAAAGAAAGGCAATGCCAAAGAATGCTCAAACTATCACACAATTGCACTCATCTCACACGCTACTAAAGTAATGCTCAAAATTCTCCAAGCCAGGCTTCAGCAATACGTGAACCATGATCTTCCAGATGTTTAAGCTGGTTTTAGAAAAGGCAGAGGAACCAGAGATCAAATTGCCAACATCTGCTGGATCATCAAAAAAGCAAGAGAGTCCCAGAAAAACATCTATTTTTCCTTTATTGACTATGCCAAAGCCTTTGACTGTGTGGATCACAACAAACTGTGGAAAATTCTGAAAGAGATGAGAATACCAGACCACCTGACCTGCCTCTTGAGAAATCTGTATGCAGGTCAAGAAGCAACAGTTAGAACTGGACATGGAACAACAGACTGGTTCCAAATAGTGAAAGGAGTACGTCAAGGCTGTATATTGTCACCCTGCTTATTTAACTTATATGCAGAGTACATCATGAGAAACGCTGGACTGGAAGAAGCACAAGCTGGAATCAAGATTGCCGGGAGAAATTTCAATAACCTCAGATATGCATATGACCTAGATAGCATACTGAAGAGCAGAAACATTACTTTGCCAACAAAGGTCCGTCTAGTCAAGGCTATGGTTTTTCCAGTGGTCATGTATGGATGTGAGAGTTGGACTGTGAAGAAAGCTGAGAGCCAAAGAATTGATGCTTTTGAACTGTGGTGTTGGAGAATACTCTTGAGAGTCCCTTGGACTGCAAGGAGATCCAACCAGTCCATTCTAAAGGAGATCAGCCCTGGGTGTTCTTTGGAAAGAATGATGCTAAAGCTGAAACTCCAGTACTTTGGCCACCTCATGCGAAGAGTTGACTCATTGGAAAAGACTCTGATGCTGGGAGGGATTGGGGGCAGGAGGAGAAGGGGATGACAGGGGATGAGATGGCTGGATGGCATCACTGACTCGATGGACGTGAGTCTGAGTGAACTCCGGGAGTTGGTGATGGACAGGGAGGCCTGGCGTGCTGCGATTCATGGGGTCGCAAAGAGTCGGACATGACTGAGTGACTGAACTGAACTGATGCAGATGACACCACTCTTAAGGCAGAAAGTGAAAAAGAACTAAAAAGCCTCCAGATGAAAATGAAAGAGGAGAGTAAAAAGTTGGCTTAAAGCTCAACATTCAGAAAACTAAGATCCTGGCATCCGGTCCCATCACTGCATGGCAAATAGATGGGGAAACAAAGGAAACAGTGGCAAACTTAATATTTTTTGGCTCCAAAATCACTGCAGATGGTAACAGCAGCCGTGAAATTAAAAGATGCTTACTCCTTGGAAGGAAAGTTATGGCCAACCTAGACAGCATATTAAAAAGCAGAGACATTACTTTGCCAACAAAGGTCTGTCTAGTCAAGGCTATAGTTTTTCCAGTGGTCATGTATGGATCTGAGAGTTGGGCTATAAAGAGAGCTGAGCACCAAAGAATTGATGCTTTTGAACTGTGGTGTTGGAAGACTCTTGAGAGTCCCTTGGACTGCAAGGAGATCCAACTAGTCCGTCCTAAAGGAAATCAGTCTGTTGCTGAAGCTGAAACTCCAATACTTTGGCCACCTGATGCGAAGAACCGACTCATTGGGAAAGACCCTGATGCTGGGAAAGACTGAAGGCAGGAGGAGAAGGGGATAACAGAGAATGAGATGGTTGGATGGTATCACTGACTCAATGGACATAAGTTTGGGTAGACTCTGGGAGTTGCTGATGGACAGGGAGGCCTGGCATGCTGCAGTCCATGGGGTTGCAAAGAGTTGGACACGACTGAGCAACTGAACTGAATTGAACATGTTTCTGATACGGGGATTCATCATGATTGATGGTATGTCATAGTTTCACTGACAATATTTTTTCTTCCCTAGAGGTTCATAAAACAATTTGATATTTGTACAGTGAACCGGTATTTTAGAATCAATGAAATAAATTACTTCATGAATGCAATCTGTATATGTGGAAACCTCTCTTATTTCATTGCTTTTTTTTCACATGTCCAGTGGCCTATTAAGAAATGATACAGCTACTTAGTGCTTGGAATAAAATAACAGAAGTAGCTGAATTTGAGAATTAATCAAAGGAAAGAGTTCTGATCAAGATGGCAGAGTGAATTCATACTTTGATAACCCCAATATACATATCAATGATAAAAATAAAAAGAGAAATCAATAGATATACAGCCAGCCTCAAAACCAAGATAGATTTATACACTACAAACAGAAGAGAAATGCCAAGCGCAAGTGAGCAGTCAGCAGGAAGAAAGCCGCAGGCTTGCCTATTGTGTTCCAGATCAGCACTATGCCTTCCCCTTTGAGAGAAGGAACTTAAAATGCTACCTGCTGGGTGGGAAACACGCTCACCACATGAAACTGGAGGCAGTGAAGAGGGCCTCCTGACTCAGAAAAGCAGGATCAGATCTGCTGCCAGCCCACTGCTTAGACTGCTGCAGTTCCAAGGAGGGAGGAGGACAGAAATATAGCCTTGAAACCCAATGCCAAACCTGGGTGCTATGTGAATATATCCTGTGCCCAGTTACTGAAGTTACTGAAGTCTTTGGTTTAGTGTCTATGGTCAGTTTCTTGTTCTTGCTCATGGTAACTTATTTACCTGTGTGCTGATATAGAGTATGGCCCAAGGCAGTTACTGTAGAAAAGTAATCAAGAAGAACTTCTAAAACTGAAAAATACAATGAATAGATTAAGAACGCAATGGTTGGGTTTAAGAGATTAGACATAGCTAAAGAGATTCAATAAACTACAGAATAGGATAGAAACTTATCCAAATGCAGCATGGGCAGAGAAAAAGAGAAGGTAATATACACAGAGGATTCAATGAGAAGGCGTAATATGAGCTTAATTGGAGTCTCAAAAGGAGAAAAAAGGGATAAAGATGCAGAGGCAAGAATTTTCTATAAATGATGAAAGACAATGTTCACACACAGGTTTGAAAAACCCAAGTAAGGTTAAAAAAAAAAAAAATCTGAAAAGCAACTCAAAGGAGAAAAAGACACATTATCTTCAGAGAAACAACAGACTGAGAGCTGGCCTCTCAGCAGCGATGGAAGCTAAAAGACAGCAGAATTCTAAAATTCTAAACCCATGAGATCTAAAATTCTATAGGCTGTGAAAATATCCTTCAGGAATGAAGACCAAATAAAAACATTTTCAGACAAAATCAGAGAAAGTTCACCATTAGAGAACTGCATCAAAGGAAATTCAGAAAGATGTATTTTGGGCAGGAAGAAAATGATTCCAGACAGAAGGTTTGGGGTGCTGGAAGATAAACAGTGAATTTATAAGTAAATCTAAATAAACTTGACTCTAAAACAAAAATAATAATGTTTTTGGTGGTGAAAATATATAGAATGAAAGTTTACTAAAACAGTAGCATATGAGTCAGGAAAGAGATAAATGAAATTAAATTATTTTAAGGTCCCTGTATCAGACTTTGATAAGTTGAAGTAGCATGTTAGACTTTATAAGGTAATCATTCAAAGCGTATAATTTTCTGGAGAGAGAGGAAAAAAAGACAAAAATAATTAGCACAAAAACAATTCACTCAAAAGAAGGGAGAAAGAAAAGAAAAAATGTGAAAGAGAGAAAAAATCAAGTGAACAAAAAATAAGATGGGATAGCTATATAATGTCAGATGGAGTGGACATTAAGGCAAAAAAACAAGATAAATAAAGAAGGATACTTTATATTGATAAAAGATTCAGTTTTCTAATAAGACGACAATTCTAATTTTAGGTGCACAGTGCCTTGAAATATATAAAGCAAAATTTGACAGAAATACAAATAAAAATAGGCAATTCACAGTTAGAGTGGGAGATTTTAAACACACTTGTCTTGATCATTGTTAGAGCAAGCAGACAAAAAGGTAAGCCAATGGTATAGAAAATTTAAACAACAAGATTAATGATTTGACCTACTGGACATATTTGACCCAACACCTACTGAATACATTCTGTTTAGCATACAGGGAGCACTTAAAAAAATTACCAAATGCTTCATTATGAAGTAAATGTTAAGAAATTTCAAAGTACTGAAATCATATAGAGCTGTTCTGCCCCACATGATAGCCACTGGTCGTAAGTTGCCTTTTAAATAAAATTGAAAGTTCAGTTCCTTAGTTGCACTAGCCAGATTTCAAGTGCTCAGTAGCCACACAGAAGCTATTATATTAGATAGCACAGATACAGAACATTTCCATTTGTTGAAGAAAATTCTACTGGACAGCACTGATACAAAGGATATTCTCTGACCATAATGCAACAGTAGAAATCAACAGTAAAAGGATAACTAAAATTTTCATCACATATATCTTTTATTGGTCTATATAAATGGAGAGATAGACCAATGTTCATGGATTAGATTACTCAATCTTATAAACACACACATTTTCTCCAAATATATATATATTATATTTATTCAGTCCACATCTAGCCAAAATCTCAACAAAATTTTTCTTTAAACATGACAAGCTGATTTCAAAATTGATATGGAAATGTAAAAAGACCAAAAAAAAAGTCAAGACCCTTTTAAAGAAGAACAAGAAAATGAAAGGACATGTTTTATCAGATATGAAGACTTTAAAAGTTAAAGAAATTAAGATAGTGTAGTAATCTTTAGGGATGCTCAAAGATTCCAGTTATCTTCCTTCCAGTAACATGCTGGGTTGTCAGTTCCCTGTTTTCCAAAAGTTGTTAGCAGCAGTGTGGTATTTTTTGGCCACTACATGTAACAGAAGTGACATCACTTCAGGGCAGATGCTTTAAGATTCAGCATATAATCTGCTACATTCTCTTTCTCCATACTAATATCCCAGCTGGTGAAAGTTTTATCAGTCTAACTCCCAAAGTAAGAATACACATAGCCCCCGTCAATCAAGACCTGCAGCTTGTGTTGGAACTAAACCTTTGTTATTTAAGTCCACAAGAATTTGGGGGTTATTTGTTACTGCAGCATAACCTAGCCTAGCTGATACACAATGTGTTATGGGTGCAGAGATAGACAAATAGACCAATAGGGCAAAATGCAGTCCAAAATCATATTTGATTTACAATAGAGCTGGTACTGGAAAATAAGGGGAAAACACTGCTTTTCAATAAACGTTGGTGAGAAAATTTATCAGCCTTAAGAAAAATCACACTATATAAAAACAAATTCCAGATGTATTAGAGTCCTATTATAAAGGAAAAAAAAATTTTTAATTTTTTTGGGCTCCAAAATCACTGCAGATGGTGACTGCAGCCATGAAATTAAAAGATGCTTGCTCCTTGGAAGAAAAGCTATGACCAACCTAGACAGCATATTAAAAAGCAGAGATATTACTTTGCCAGCAAAAGATCTGAATAGGCACTTCACAAAATAATTTATCCAAATGGCCAGTAAATTGGGAACTACACATTAAAACCACAATAAGCAAACATTAACACATCAGATCGGCAAAATTGAAGTCTGATGGTGCCAAGATTGTAGAGGAATAAACTCTGCTAGTAGTAGTACAAAGTCATAAAATGGTTTGGCATATCTCTGAAGTTGAATATGGACATGAACTATGGACCTAGCAATCCTACCCCTGAGCTCATGAAGTCATATACCCAAAGAACTCATGAACACATATACCAAGAGACACAAGAAGATTCATAGAGCACTGTTCTTAACAGACTAGAACTGGAAACAACTCAAATATCTTTGAAGAGAGGAATAGCTAATGTGTGGTATATTTATGAATCACGTGCTCTACAGTAATAAAAGTCACATGCGATAATGCAGTAATAGTGCAGTCACAATGCAGTAATAAATGGTCACATGCAACAACATGGATAGTCTAAGAGAAGTAATTTTAAGCAAAAAAAAAAAAAAAAGGCGGGGAGGAAGACACAAGTGACTATATACTGTAGGGAGACAGACAAGAGCAGGGAGACCAGTTAGGAGGCTACAGCAATAATCCTTAGTCTTTGGTGTTTTTTTAATGGCAGCCTGAGCCAACTAATACAGAAAGCAGAGGACAAAAGGATGTGCACTGCCTAGCCTCAGCTTTGCAAGAGACGCCCCCTTTGTTCTTTGCCCTTTGACTAGTACTTCATGTTGGGTCAGAAAGCTCATTACACCCCAAAGAAATTGTTGCCCATGTACTTAAGGAGATATGCCTTGGCATGCTCATTGCAGCATCATATATATATATATATTCACTACTACTGTATCCCCACATTAAGAACAGTGCCTGGTATATAGAATGCACTGCTCAAGCAATATCTGCTGAATAGATGAATGCTCTTAATATAGAAAATTCTAGAATTGGAAAGGCCTTTAGACATTGACCACACTATCTAAAGTTCTAAATGACTTTGACCATCAATGAACAAATGGGGAAGAGCTCAGAGAAAAATGACAAGTTGCCACTATCAGGCTGAGAGAGGACCCCCGACTCCAGTCCAGACCTCTTTCACATAGTAAGTGTCTGAAAGTGACTTGATGGCCATCCAGAGGAGTAGCTCTCAATTTTTTTCTTTAAAAAAAAAAAAAAAATATATATATATATATATTTTATATATATATATATATAAAAGAACCAACCTAAAAATCCACTAACAAGAGAATAGACTCCAAAAATTACATTCAAACAAATCAGAGTATACACACACACACACACACACAATGGAATATTATTCAGCAGTTAAAACTCATCAACTAAATGAACTAGAACTACATCTGTTAAATGGATCAATCTGAAAAACATAATGTTGAATAAAAAATCAGTTTGCAGGACAATAATATACAGCATGATGCCATTTATCTAAAGTCTGAAAGTATGCAAAATACTATAAAGGTAATTTATAAATACATATGTTATAATATTAAAGGGCTTCCCTTGTGGCTCAGCTGGTAAAGAAGCTGCCTGCAATGCGGGAGACCTGGGTTCAATCCCTGGGTTGGGAAGATCCCCTGGCGAAGGGAAAGGCTACCCACTCCAGTATTCTGGCCTGGGGAATACATGGACTGTATGAGTCCATGGGGTAGCAAAGAGTTGGATACAACTGAGTAATATGAAAAGATGTATGCAAATTTAGTAGGGAGGGGAGAGGCAGAATCATGTAAATTTAGAGGGGCTTCAAATTTAGCAATTTTAAGGGAGATGAAAGTATTATTCTTTAAAAGCAATAGGACCAAATATGACAAAGTCATTTGAAAAGACCCTGATGCCGGGAAAGATTGAGGACAGGAGAAGGGGAGCGACAGAGGATGAGATGGTTGGATGGCATCACCGACTCGATGGACATGAGTTTGGGTGAACCATGGGAGCTGGGGATGGACAGGGAGGCCTGGCGTGCTGCGGTTCATGGGGTCGCAAAGAGTCGGACACGACTGAGCAACTGAACTGAACTGATTAAGATTGATAAAGCTAAGTTGTACCTCCATACTTTTCTGATGGTTTGAAATTTGACACTTTAAAAATTAAGAAATACACTTACTTGATTGGGGGGGTGGGGTACTCACATTCTCTAAAATGACTTAGACTGGTCATCACTTCGTCCTTGAACAGCTGAATGACCTGTTCAACAATCTCTCGATTCCGATTCTGGCCCAAGGCATAGAGGTATTTCTCCAGAAGAGGAACACTTTTCAGATTCCAGATGAAGTTCTCCCGATGAAGACTACTTAGCTTTGGGTGATGGAATTTCTAAATCAAAAGCAAAGAAACTCTTAGACTCTTTGACAACACAAGCACTGCTGAAGAGTTTTGCTGTGGGCTAGAAGACTACACCCTCTGAAGGGTGGGCCACGTGGGCCTTTGGAAGAGGGTTGGCATTCTCTCATGGTCACTGACTTGCTTAATTTACCTTAATCCACAAAGTGGTCAAAATATCATATTTGCCCAGGATCTCACAGTTTTGAGAGCACATTCCCCTCCCCTCACTGCCCATCCTCATAAGTGGGAGAAGGTAGGATTACCATCTGCAGACTACAAAGGAATGGAAGCAGCTCTAAAGAGATCTGCCCCGGGCCTCCGGTTCCCTGTTGGACTTCATCTTTGACAATGTTTTTCCACTCTCCTTCAACCACACTGACCCTGACCTCCCTGCTTTTCAAGGAACACTCCAGGCACTTTCCCACCCCTTTTGTATTTGCTGTTCCCTCCACCTGGGGATCCCAGGAATCCATATGGCTAGTGAGGGGCTTTCCTGATGGCCCAGTGGTCAAGAATCCACCCATCAATGCAGGAGGCTCGAGTTGGATCCCTGATCCAGGAGGATCCCACATACTGTGCAGCAACTCAGCCTGTTGGCCGTAACTATTACGCCTGTGCTCTAGAGCCTGGGAACCGTAACTACTGAGCCCACATGCCGCAACTACTGAAGTTTGGCGCCCTTGAGTCTGTGCTCCGCAACAAAAGAAGCCACTGCGAGAAGCCTGCACAACGCAATGAAGAGTAACCCCTGCTCGCTGAGAGAAAAGCCAGTGCAGCAACAAAGACCCAGCACAACCAAAACCAAATAAAAATTTTAAATTATTAAAAAAAAAAAACAAAGACACAAAGTAAATAAAGATTTCATACATAATAGGTTCTCAGTAAATGTTTGTTGAATGTGAACTTTGCAGCTGATGTGCTTGACTTCTCTGGCCTTTCCATGTTCTGGCTCGATGCCACACCAACCTGAATTTCTGGTAGTTTAATCACTACTCTTTATTAGTCTGTCTAAATCTACCTCTTGTCATCTTCCTCACTCTACCTCTCATCCCAATTCCCATTTTTCAAACACCTTGTTTCCTCTACCATAAATCTGTGACTATACTTTTAAGCCTGCCCAGCATTTTCTTCTTTCTTGTACTTAAATGAATCTCCTGAGACTAACCTCCAGCTCATCTGTGAACAAAGCAATCAAATTCCAGTACAGGTCAGTTGGTGTCTTTACTTGTGAATGCCTTGACTTTGGCAATGACCACCCAAGCGCTCCTTGTACTCTGGGCCCCCTAAGCCTACCCACCTGCTGGAAGCTTCAATGCCCCAGCCACCTCCCCAGCAAAATAAAACAGTCACAGTCTCTGCCACCCCTATGGGATTAAAATTCTTCACCTAAATGATATCTTGGGCAGACTCCATGGTTCCTAGTGTTTGTACAGAAAGTAAGAACCTACCACCTGCAAAGCCCTGGGGTGAGGTTAGGTGAGGGCATGAACAATGGGAATAAAGCATGATAAAATGCGTTATAATACCTAGTGAGGAATGCTTCTCTTGGTTTCCTCTAGAACTCTCCTGTCCTATATGAGACAACTTAAGTTGCACAGCAGAACAGAAGGTGGTTAACTACACATCAGAACTCACTGTCAGCAATGGTGTGGTGCTATCTCCGTCTTAGAACCGTAATTGTGATTTCAGAATTTAGAGGTAAAAATTGAAACCTCAACCGCAACAGGCACAACAATGCAGGCCACAGGGAGCGTAGAAAGAGAGGTCAATGATAAAGAACTCTTATGGAACAGATGCTCATTTCAACAGCTCATTTTATAGATTTTATTATGGGGGTGGTTGAGAGACTTTCCTGAGCATTCCAATCAGTTCAGAGGTTTCTCTAAATAAAAGTAATATCTGAAAACAATTCCTAAATATATACTGAGTTGAGGAGGCAGAGCAAGTTGCCACAGGTTGCTACAGAGACAGAGAGAACTTTACAGATCTGTAGATGTCTGCCTTGAAACCTGGCAGATATGTATGATCAGTACAGAGGATGAGGAAAGGTACTCAAAGCTGGGGAGAGAACCACCTGAAAGATTAGAGGGAATGGTACTTGGACAACACAGGGTCAGGAATACTGCCTGTTCCACCAATCAGGCTCACAGTTCATGGGATATTAGGTAGAGACTCAGAAGGGTCTTGCATTAATAGTGGGAATAACCATCCTACACTAAACCCATTCCTGGTCCCACCTATAAAGTATGAAGTTCAGTTCAAATTCAGTCGCTCAGTTGTGTCTGACTCCTTGTGACCCCATGGACTGCAGCATGGCAGGCTTCCCTGTCCATCTCCAGCTCCTGGAGCTCACTCAAACTCATGTCCATAGAGTCGGTGATGCTATCCAACCATCTCATCCTCTGTTGTCCTCTGCTCCTCCTGCCTTCAATCTTTCCCAGCATCAGGGTCTTTTCCAATGAGTCAGTTCTTCTCATCAGGTAGCCAAAATATTGGAGTTTCAGCTTAAGCATCAGTCCTTCCAATGGATATTCAGGACTGATTTCCTTTAGGATGGGCTGGTTGCATCTCCTTGCAGTCCAAGGGACTCTCAAGAGTCTTCTCCAACACCACAGTTCAAAAGCATCAATTCTTCAGCGCTCAGCTTTCTTTATAGTCCAACTCTCACATCTATACATGACCGCTGGAAAAACCTTGCTTTGACTAGATGGACCTTTGTCGGCAAAGTAATGTCTCTGCTTTTTACCATGCTGTCTAGGTTGGTCATAACTTTCCTTCCAAGGAGTCAGTGTCTTTTAATTTCATGGCTACAATCACCATCTGCAGTGATTTTGGAGCCCCCCCAAAATAAATTATCTCACACTTTTCATTGTTTCCCCATCTATTTGCCATGAAGTGATGGGACCGGATGCCATGATCTTAGTTTTCTGAAGGTTGAGCTTTAAGCCAACTTTTTCACTCTCCTCTTTCACTTTCATCAAGAGGCTCTTTAGTTCTTCTTCACTTTCTGCCTTAAGGGTGGTGTCATCTGCATATCTGAGGTTATTGATATTTCTCCCGGCAATCTTGATTCCAGCTTGTGCTTCCTCCAGCCTGGCATTTCTCATGATGTACTCTGCATATAAGTTAAATAAGCAGGGTGACCATATGCAGCCTTGACATACTCCTTTCAAGATTTGGAACCAGTCTGTTTTTCCATGTCCAGTTCTAATTGTTGCTTCTTGACCTGCATACAGATTTCTCAGGAGGCAGGTCAGGTGATCTGGTATTCCCATCTCTTGAAGAATTTTCCAGTTTGTTGTGATCCACACAAAGGCTTTGGTGTAGTCAATAAAGCAGAAGTAGATGTTTTTCTGGAACTCTCTTGCTTTTTCAATGATCCAACAGATGTTGGCAATTTGATCTCTGGTTTCTCTGCATTTTCTAAATCCAGCTTGAACATCTGGAAGTTTTGAGCATTACTTTGCTAGCCTGTGAGATGAGTGCAATTGTGCGGTAGTTTGAGCATTCTTTGGCATTGCCTTTCTTTGGGATTGGAATAAAAACTGACCTTTTCCAGTCCTGTGGCCACTGCTGAGTTTTCCAAATGTGCTGGCATACTGAGTGCAGCACTTTCACAGCATCATCTTTTAGGACTTGAAATAGCTCAACTGGAATTCCACCACCTCCACTAGCTTTGTTCATAATGATGTTTCCTAAGGCCCACTTGACTTCTCATTCCAGGATGTCTGCCTCTAGGTGAGTGATCACACCATTGTGGTTATCTGGGTCATGAAGATCTTTTTTTGTATAGTTTTGTGTATTCTTGCCACCTCTTTTTAAAATCTTCTGCTTCTGTTAGGTCCATACCATTTCTGTCCTCTGTTGTGCCCATCTTTGCATAACATGTTCCCTTGGTATCTCATTTTCTTAAAGAGATCTCTAGTCTTTCCCATTCTATTGTTTTCCTCTACTTCTTTGCACTGATCACTGAGGAAGGCTTTCTTATCTCTCCTTGCTATTCTTTGGAACTCTGCATTCAAATGGGTATTTCTTTCCTTTTCTTCTTTGCCTTTAGCGTCTCTTCTTTTCTCAGCTATTTGTAAGGCCTCCTCAGACAACCATTTTGCCTTTTTGCATTTCTTTTTCTTGGGGTTGGTCTTAATCACAGCCTCTTGCACAATGTCACGAACCTCCATCCACAGTTCTTTAGGCACTCTATCTATCAGATCTAGTCCCTTGAATCTATTTGTCACTTTTACTGTATAATCATAAGGGATTTGACTTAGGTCATACCTGAATGGTCTAGTGGTTTTCCCTAATTTCTTCCATTTAAGTCTGAATTTGGCAATAACGAGTTCATGATCTGAGCCACAGTCAGCTCAGATGTATTAAGACACAAACTATGAAATATTAAGACAGAAAATCACCAAACTGCTTCCAAGTGACTTAACCGCACCACTCAAGAAAGCTCAATGAACACCAAGCACAGGAAACATCATGATCAAATTGCTCAAAAGTAGAGACAGAGACAATCTTAAGACACACACACACACACACACACACACACACATGACATACATATTAAATTCAGAGGAACGATCTGACAGCGGATTTCTTGTCAGAAACAATGCAAAAGAAGAAAGTAGTGGCGTGTGTTTAAAGCACATTGGAAAAGACAGTCAACCTGAAAGTTTATGTCCAATGAAAATATCTTTCAAAAATGAAGGTGAAACAAAGATATACAAAAGCTGAAAAAATTCATTATCAGCAGCCCCACACTATAGGAAATGTTAAATGAAGTCTTTTAGGTAGATGGGAATAATAAGGATGGACAAAAAGTGTGAAGAGCACTGAAAAAGGGAACCGTACAGGCAAATATATAATTTTTTCCTGATTAAATCTCTTAGAAGATAATTGAAAGTTTAAACAAAAATAACAATATATAAGTAAAAAGTATGACAACAAAGGTATAGGGCTTCCTGGGTGGCGCTAGAGGTAAAGAGTCCACCTGGCAATGCAAGAGACACAGGGAGCTGGGTTTGATCCCTGGGTCAGGAAGATCCCCCTAGGATAGGAAATGGCACCCCACTCCAGTATTCTTGCCTGGAAAATTCCATGGACAGAGGAGCCTGGTGGGCTACAGTCCATGAGGCCACAAAGGGTCAGACATGACTGAGTAACTAAGCATGACAACAACAGAATAAGGACAGGAAGGAAGAAGCAGAAGTGTACTATGTCAGGTATATATACCACACATGAAGTGATAAACTTGAAGGCAGACCGTGATCAGTTAAAGATGTAGTCTATAAACCCTAAAGTTACCACTAAAGTAAGCAGTTATAGCTAATAAGCCCACAAAGGAGGTTAAATGAAATCATAAAAAATACACAAGCCAAAAGAAGGCAGAAAAAAAAAGCAAATTAGAGAATAAAGAACTGATGTGACAAAAAAAAAGCAGATATCAAGATGACAGGCTTAAACCTAACCATACAAAAATCACAGTAGATATAAATGCTCTAAACATCCCAACTAGAGAGCACAGATTATCAGACTGGATTTAAAAAAAAAACAAGATTCATATATATGCTGCCTATAAGAAACACACTTTTACTATAAAGCAGAAAAGAATTTCTTCCCTCATTCCCAGAAAATAATAAATATCAAGTCTTTTGGGGTAGAGAGAATTAAAAAACCCTCCTAAAACTTCTTGTTAAAGTGTTCTCGGCCCTGTCTCATCTCTCACTTAACTCATCTAAAGGCTCTGTCTTACTCTTTTCTCTAAAGCGCCGACCAGATAGAAAAAAGACAGACAGACAGAATCAAGGAATAGGAGTAGGCAAGCTGATCCCAGCAGACATTAGTGGAGCACATGTGGAATGCATAGAGGCTGATCTGCTTTTCTGTATGGCTGCTGCTGCTGCTGCTAAGTCTCGTCAGTCGTGTCCGCTCTGTGCGACCCCATAGACGGCAGCCCACCAGGCTCCCCCGTCCCTGGGATTCTCCAGGCAAGAACACTGGAGTGGGGTGCCATTTCCTTCTCCAATGCATGAAAGTGAAAAGTGAAAGTGAAGTCACTCAGTCGTGTCTGACTCTAGCGACCCCATGGACTACAGCCCACCAGGCTCCTCCATCCATGGGATTTTCCAGGCAAAAGTACTGGAGTGGGGTGTCATTGCCTTCTCCGTTCTGTATGGCAGGAAGCCTTAAAAAACTTTCACAGATCTCAACACCTTCTAAACCCATGTCTGATACTCTTCCCCGTCCCATCCCTCCAGTCCTTTGTTCCAGGCTGTGCAGGTGACTCCAGGATGGCTACAAGGGGAGAATCCTGCCTATTTCAGAATGGAGTTTTGTCCCAGCAGATCCAGATTAGAATCCATGTCCTGCTCAGCCCTTTCCTCTCCTCCATCCTTAACATTAAATCAATCATCAAATTCAGTTGGCTCTGTCGCCTAAATATATTTTGAACCTTTTCTTTGTTCCAGTCCTCAAACAGCTTTTTCTTGATTACTGCATTAGCTCCCTAGATGCAGTCCCTGCCTCCATTCTGGCTTTCTGCCAATCAAGCCATCATATTGGCACTAATTGGGCTATAAATTAGAATGTTTTTCCTGTTTAAAAAGCCTCCAAGTCTCCCTACTGTCCAAGAAAATAAGACAAAGTCCAAACTCCTTATGATAACATATTTTATAATCTGACTCCACTCTATGTTTCCAACTTTAGCTCCTATCTCTCTCAGGTGTAAACCCTATGTTCCAGCCACAGTAAATTATTCAGAGGTTCTGGAACGTGGTCATTGTTCTGCCATGATTTCTTGCATGCTCTTTCCTTTCACTGAATACCCTTCATCCTTTTCTCTGACTGACTGATGGATTCAAGACTTTTAAAACCAGCTCATAAGCTTTTTTAAATTAAAAACTTTTTATGAAGCCCTCCTTGAGTATCTAATATGTATTTGATACTGCTAGACACCAAGGAAAAAAAACAAATAATTAAGATGTAGACCAATTTCTCTTAAGATCATTGTTTCTTA
Organism: Bos mutus; assembly: GCF_027580195.1. NCBI lineage: Eukaryota > Metazoa > Chordata > Mammalia > Artiodactyla > Bovidae > Bos > Bos mutus. The sequence goes on along the minus strand of NC_091637.1, from coordinate 30,178,561 downwards.
TGTAGCATATGTAACAGGAAGTACAAGCAACTAAATTACAATACCATCATGGTAGACTGTTACCCCAGTGGCCTCCCATGAACCATGCCTCCTGGTGTGCATGCCCTTGTGCAGCTTCTCCTACTTGGGATTAGACATGTCACTTGCTTTGGCTAATGAAATGTAAGCTAACATGAATCAAGTAGAGTCTTGATAAGCAGTTGTCCACTCGGGGCTTGTCATTTTGAATCTGTCTCAGAAGCCAGCAGTCACGTTGCAAGGATGCGCAAGACCATCCTGGAGGATGAGACACCACATGAAGAAAAAAGGACACATGGAAAGGATCTGAAGCACTGCAGCCAAATAGAGCTGCATGAGTGACCCCAATTAATACCACGAAGAGCAGAGGGACCCTGTCAGTCAACCCATGGAATCATGTGAGTTGATGGATGCACAAGTTCCAATGGAGCAAACAGCAGGAAGTGATCCTCTTTGCACAGCCTGGGAAGAGAAAGGGACCAGGGAAGATTTCACAGGGGAAGTGATTCCTGAGCTGTGTGTTCAAGGATAATCAGGAATTTTGCAGAGCAGGGGAAAAGGTATTAACGGTTGAGAAGATAACAAAGGCAGAGATGCATGAAAGAGAAAGGCACATTCAGGGGACGATGAGAAGTTCTACTTTGGTGAGAGAAGCATGAAAGGGAAGACACGGACAGTGAGACTGAGGGGGCAGAGGCAGGGATGAGGCCAGCGGGGCCTTGTCTGAAAGACGCTGAGGGCCTTGGCCTTTACTTTGAAAGCAGTGAGAGGCCACTGAAAGATTTTAATTATGGAACTGACATGGTCGGATCTGTAATTTTAAAAAGTAACTCTGATTGGTATAAAAAATAAACTGAAGGTGAAAAAGATCTGAATGCAGGGAGGGATAGTCAAGGCAGGAATGGAAAGGAGATGGATTGCAGACATCTGAGAGGTAGACTGGCCAGGATTCAGTGGGTAATTGCAAATGTTTTACTCATACAAACTGCGGTTACTTTTTCAAGTGTCTGTGTGTCCCTTGGAACACACTCCTCTAGGACAGGGGAATCCCTATTGTCTCCCCCGTTCCTGGCATAGAATGGGTTCTCAATGAACATTTGTTCATTAAATGAAGATGTTTTGTGGGTACCTTTGGAAAAATATTTGTCCAACAATGTATCTTTTCTATACAACAAAAACATTTTTAATACAAGTCATTTCAATCCATTTGTAACATAGCTATTGTTTCATACAGAGCTCTGGCTGATTATGTCTTGTGAAAACTTTGGATTTTAATTTGTGAATGCAGACTGTTTTCAGTGAGCAGCATAGAGGATATCATGAATTTCTAAAGATGTAAGTAATCTTGCCACGAAGCTAATAAAGTACAGACCTGGGCAAAAATAAACCTGTCAATATTCATGCATCTAATATCTTATTTTCTTCCTAATATCAGATTGGGTTGGCCAAAAAATTCATTCATGAATTTCATTCATTCATTTAGACCTATACAGAAAGGTCACATTTTTCATATTCACCAAGAACTGTATTGAACAACATATTCACTAACCAAAACTTTCTGGCCAACCCCAATACATGTTAAGAGGCACCAAATAAAAAGAGTCTGAGCCTGGGTGTATTTAAAATAAATCAAAACCAACAAAGAACAATTCTGATAAACAAAATAAAATCCCAAATCTTACCTCCAGTGTTTTATCCAACTTAGCAGCTAGCCTTCCAATTTCATATAAGAGCTGAGGGCCAATGGGAATCTCAGCTATGGGTCTTCCTGGGAGGTAAGTCAGCAGCCTCACCAAGTAGCTTTTGACTTCAGAGCCGCTATCTAGATGGATGGAAAGATATATTCTGTCAACTATTCTTGGGGGGAAAAAAAGATTAGAGGCTATTCTGCCTTTGCAATTATTATAGCAAGGAGTAATACAGAACAAGCTTTTTTAAAAAAAGGTGCTAACACAGGACAAGTCAGCAGAATTCTATGAGGCAGGACTGGATGGATCAAGCCAGCAAGGAGAACAGATAGACTTCAGAACACTGGGGCCAGCCATTTACATTCTAACATGACTGTAGCCCCAAGTCTGCTGGCCTTAACTCTAAATGTAAATTATCTACTCTGGCAAATGAATGCTTAAAATACATTTTTAATACATTTACAGTGGGGGGAAGTTGTGATAAAGAAATGACTTCCAGAATCACAGACTTATTTAGGGACAAACTGTTGCTTGGAAAATTCTATGAGATACATCTTAGCACTTAGAATTGAAAGGGACCAAAATTCACAGATGAGAGCTCATAGCCTTAAGAATTTAAGTCATGTAAACCATAGAAAACTAAGATCATGGCATCTGGTCCCACCACTTCATGGGAAATAGATAGGGAAACAGTGGAAACAGTGTCAGACTTTAGTTTTTGGGGCTCCAAAATCACTGCAGATGGTGACTGCAGCCATGAAATTAAAAGGTGCTTACTCCTTGAAAGGAAAGTTATGACCAACCTAGATGGCATATTCAAAAGCAGAGACATTACTTTGCCAACAAAGATCCGTCTAGTCAAGGCTATGGTTTTTCCTGTGGTCATGTATGGATGTGAGAGTTGGACTGTGAAGAAGGCTGAGCGCCGAAGAATTGATGCTTTTGAACTGTGGTGTTGGAGAAGACTCTTGAGAGTCCCTTGGATTGCAAGGAGATCCAACTAGTCCATTCTGAAGAAGATCAGCCCTGGGATTTCTTTGGAAGGAATGATGCTAAAGCTGAAACTCCAGTACTTTGGCCACCTCATGCGAAGAGTTGACTCATTGGAAAAGACTCTGATGCTGGGAGGGATTGGGAGCAGGAGGAGAAGGGGACGACAGAGGATGAGAAGGCTGGATGGCATCACCGACTAGATGGACATGAGTTTGAGTGAACTCCGGGAGTTGGTGATGGACAGGGAGCCCTGGCGTGCTACAATTCATGGGGTCGCAAAGAGTGGGACACAACTGAGCAACTGAACTGAAATGAAACCATAATTACAGAGCTGGGATCTAAAATTCCTGATTCTGTGTGCTTTCTACTATATCACAGCACCAAAATACACAGCTGATCTGATAAATAAAACTATGTAATTATTTTTCTAATTAAAAATAAAATTTCCCCTAGTGTTCACACATCCCCTTAGTTACTCATCCATCAGATCCTTTGCAGGCAGAAGAGTTACGCAAATCCCAGCCCTAACCACAGCCCCAGTTTCCACTTTGGTGATGCTGTAGCTTCTCCCAGCTGCTGAAAAAGATAACCATCTTCACCTTGGAGTGACGTACCTGTTCCTGACATTTCTACTGTAGTCAAAATGCAGTAATGTACATGGACAGGCGATGGCCGTTGGTGGTCTCTTACCTACAGTCACGAGAGAGCTTACGTTGTCTCCTTTAGTACGACACACAGAGGCTGTTGGAAATCCAGCCGCTCTCAGAAACATGATGATATGAGTCTGCACTTCAATCAGGTCTGGAGTTTTGCTAGATTCAGTGTTGCTTATTTTGAGGACACATTCATTTGGGCCATCTGTAGTGACTTTGGTTCTTGCAATGCATACATGGAAGTTTTGGTCATCATAGCTAGGAAGTGGCTGGATCTTGGAAACTTTTAACCCAAACACTGATTCCACTAATGCAGAGGCTTGTACCTCACTGAAAGAGGGCTTGGTGAGAGCCTGTGATTGCTGACCATCTCCACTTGACATTATTTCTAAGGAAACAAACAAACAAACAAACTGGAAAGGGGACTTATATTGAATATACTTACTTAAAAGAGTTTTCTTAAGACAAACCAATAATGTTTTCCAATACTGATTCGGTACGTCTCTTGTGAATTTTCACTCATAAAGTTAAAAAAATCAAATGAGTAATGAGATTTAAAAAGTAGATTAAAAGCATAGTCCTGCCTCATCCCTTCATATTTATGCAATAACTTTGTTCTTTAATTTCCAAGAGGCATGGTAGGCTAGCTGGTCCTGATGTCATCTACTTTATGTCTATTTCTCTAAGATTCCAGGCTTTCTATTAAAGGTAAAGAGGGTCTTTTTAATTTGTTGTTTTAGTATTTATTATCTAGTGTTTGAGGATCCATATTTTAACATACATAGATTGGTAAATATAGATTGGTAAATATATTTATTTTGATTACAAATAGCCCTAAATTACAAATAGCTTAAACCACTGTGACTTTTGGATATTCTGGAAGGAAAACTCAATTCTAAAACAAGTTTTCACAAGCTCAAAACCATAATGTAAAAATAATATATATCCTTTAAATGTAAAATTAGGTAGTCAAGGGTGACATTTGGTAAGGGCAGGCAACAGGTCAAGGACAAGAAACTTGACCTGGTTAGGACTTTATCAGACATCTAATCTCATTATAATAAATCAATGAAATCAATTAACAGAATACTTATATTAATAAGCTACATGTTACAATAAACATGCAGACTTGCATCATTCTATATTCAGTATCCCACTTAATTTTCAGTACAAACTGGAAAGTAAAATTTCTCATACCTATTTACAGATTAGAAACCCAAAACTTATCCATAAGTCTACAAGCAATAAATGCTGGAGAGGGTGTGGAGAAAAGGGAACCCTCTTACACTGTTGGTGGGAATGCAAACTAGTACAGCCACTATGGAGAACAGTGTGGAGATTCCTTAAAAATCTGGAAAGAGAACTGCCTTATGATCCAGCAATCCCACTGCTGGGCATACACACTGAGGAAACCAGAAGGGAAAGAGACACGTGTACCCCAATGTTCATCGCAGCACTGTTTATAATAGCCAGGACATGGAAGCAACCTAGATGCCCATCAGCAGATGAATGGATAAGAAAGCTGTGGTACATATACACAATGGAGTATTACTCAGCCATTAAAAAGAATTCATTTGAATCAGTTCTAATGAGATGGATGAAACTGGAACCTATTATACAGAGTGAAGTAAGCCAGAAAGAAAAACACCAATACAGCATACTAACGCATATATATGCAATTTAGAAAGAGGGATGGTTATTGTTACCATCTTTCTAAATTGCATATATATGCGTTAGTATATATACTAACTGTACGAGACAGTTAGTATATATACTAACTGTACGAGTATATATACTAACTGTACGAGACAGCAAAAGAGACACTGATGTATAGATCAGTCTTATGGACTCTGTGGGAGAGGGAGAGGGTGGGGAGATTTGGGAGAATGGCATTGAAACATGTATAATATCATGTATGAAACGAGTCACCAGTCCAGGTTCGATGCACGATACTGGATGCTTGGGGCTGGTGCACTGGGATGACCCAGAGGGAGGGTATGGGGAGGGTGGAGGGAGGAGGGTTCAGGATGGGGAACACAGGTATACCTGTAGCGGATTCATTTCGATATTTGGCAAAACTAATACAATATTGTAAAGTTTAAAAATAAAATAAAATTTAAAAAAAAAGAAAAAAAAAAAAAAAAAAAAAAGAAACCCAAAACTTAGAAAAATTGAGTAACTTGCCCCAGCTTGCACAGGTAGTAAACTGTAAAGCTCAAATTCAAATCAGATTTGCCTGAGTCCACTGTTGATGCCTTTTCTCTTATAGTGACTGTGGTTTATTAAAATAATTTATTCTTCATATTTCTTTGTATAAATGTGAAATTTTCCATTTTTGAATTTAAAAACCTAAAAAAAACCACACAAATAGATTTTAAAAAGTAGCAACTCAAAGTCCTTGTACCATAAATAATGTCTAAACTCACCTCACAAGCTAAATGTATGATTCCAGGCACAAAATGCACACTGGGAAAGCACCTTGGTATCACCGGTTTCTCCACCCCTCCCAGCAATATCAACTTTATTTAAAGGAGGAATGTAGGTCCTAGGAGGTTAAGTGTCTGGCCCAAAGTTATATATAAAGTTACAGTGAGAACTCAGCACTCGACTCCTAATTCTTAAGTACGTCCTTTGGGTTTAACCCTTTATTACCATCACGTTGGGTTTAAAATGTAAATTCAAATACAGTGATCTTACTTTTCTGTGTTACAAGTATCATCATCTAGCTTATTGCTCATAAGTCAAAGGGTGGGCTGATGTGCAAAGCATTCCCGAGAAGCCCTGTGGGAGATAGGAAATTCAATTAGAGGGCTCTGAAGTTAGCTCACTGTGACAGATATCCTGAACAATGAAAAACTTAAAAGGTGCCCAAAACAAGTTACAAGGCAGTAACTGATAAACTAATAGAATGCCAAAGAAAACACTGAATTAAGTATAAACTTGATGAAGTGACCGAGTTTGCCTTAAATTGTGAAGAATAAATTTTCTGGGATTTCCCTGGTGGTCTAGTGGTTAAGAATCTGTCTTGCAATGCAAGGGATGTGGGTTCTATCCCTGGCGGGGGATCTATTAATAAGATCCTACATGTTATGGAGCAAGAAAGCCCATGTACCATAACTAGTGAGCCTACACGTCAGAGCCCGTGCACTGCAACTATGACTAAGACCCAAGGCAGCCAAATAAATAAATACTGGATTTATTTTTCTGCTGCTAAGCAGAACAGGGGCTTAAAAATTAAGATTGCTTACAGAAAGTAAAGGCACATCTGAGTTTATGACCTATGAAATTAATATCTGCCAAAACTATGACAGAAATTCAGAGAAGAGAGAAATTACTACAGCCTAATGATACTCTTGAGAAGATGGATTTGAATTGAGCTATAAATATGAATTGGATAAACAGGATGGGGGAGACTGTTTTCTTCCCCTTGATAATGCCACTCTCTGCTACACATATTTTGCATATTTCCTGAGTGTGTGTGTGTGTGTGTGTGTACACATACTCACCATATATATATGGTGGTGGTGGTTGTCGCTATGTCATGTCCAATTCTTCAACCCCATGGACTGTAGCCCACCAGGCTCCTCTGTCCATGGAATTTTTCAGGCAAGAATACTGGAGTGAGTTGCCATTTCCTTCTCCAGGGAATCTTCCCAACCCAGGGATCAAACCTGGGTCTTCTGCATTGTAGGTGGATTCTTTACCCAATGAGCTACTAGGAAAGCCCATATATATATGGAAGGCAATGTTAGGCTTCTAAATATCCTTTAGGAACCAAATATTTAAGATCCTTGCAATTTCACTTCCCCCTTTTCCCAAGATAGCTTTATTCCAATCCTTTCTTCATACTAAATTGTAAATAATTAACAACATCTTGGGGATGGATTGCATTTTGGGCTGCATGTGATTTCTGTTCAAAGGATGTAGTGTTATATAAAAAGAATCTCATGAACAGTTAGTGCTTGTTGATAGAAATCAGCACAGCTGTTGCTTCTGGCAAGACGGTGGCATGAGGGAACTTTTTGGGAGGAAAATGTTCTATATCTTGACTAGGCTTTGGTTACATGGGTGTAAACATTTGTCAAAACTTAGCTTAAAACTTAAGTCAGCATAAGATCTGTGTATCTCACTGAATGTAAATTTTACTTTAAAAAAAAAAGAAAAGCTTTGTGAGAGACTGGCTAGGACAGGCGGTATGGGTGGGGTCTTAGGACTTCCTTTTGTGCGTTAGAGCTCCCCAAATCAGACCATATGCCTGTTAATGTCTAATCACTTCAGATCTATGACAGCCAAAGTCCAACTTAGTCCAGTGAGGGAAAGGGGATAAATTCAGGGAGGTACACTAGGACTCTCCTATATGGCCCCGTTTCTGATTCAGCTCCAAGGCTATAGTCTGATGACTTGTGATAAGATTATAACCCCCAAACGCCAGTCTCCTTCCCAGACTCTCCTAACCTAAGTGATTTCTCCTGCCTTTAAACTTTCATAGCCCCTGTGCTGCTGGTAGATTTCCACCACGTGTTATTGCATTCTTGCCAGTCACTCTCCATATCTACTTTCTGACTAGGGCATATGCTTTCAGAAGCAAATTAAGTCGTTCAGATTTTGTTTTCTAAAGACACTGTGACAAAGCCTGAATGGAGTTTAAAACAATCTCTGCACCTGAAACTTCTGGGAACCAGTACGTCCTGTCACACTGCATATGGGTTTAAGGCTTTACATGGGATTTTAACATTCTTTCTGCAGATTTATAAACAGGTGTCAGGCCCAGATTCAGAATGTAATATGAACTAAAGCTTTACATTCAAGACAAAATCCCAGAGTAATTTTTCAACACCTAAAGCTTTAAAGATATCAGGATAATTTTGAATTCAATATGAATTAGAAATCCTTACAGTTGGAAGGACACTTAGAAGCAATTAGTGAAGGCCAATCTGCTTTCCAGTCTAGAAAATGTCCCTGTAACATTCTTGAATGGGGTTTGTTAACCCTCTACTTAAAGCACTCTGTTTTCTACAGTAATGTTGGCAGCTCTAGCCATTAAAGACAGCCTGTGTAATAAAAAGTTGTGCTGGCTAAGTGTATTTTATCACATTAAAAAAAATAGAATAAAATAGTTTCTATGCTGGGAGAGATAAGACATTTTATAGGGAACCTCTGAAACTTTGCACTATTCACATCTCCTCTAACAGGGAGTTGGACTAGATTATCCCTAAAAATTCCTTCTAGTGCTAACATGGTTTCTAAAGCTCTTTCTTTTTGAGCTTAAATTTGTTTTTTTTTTTCCTTTGTATACAAATACTCCAAATATGGAACTAATGCCACAGATCAAGTCAGCACTCGTGCACCCCCTGGGAAGCCCAGGTGAGTAAATCCAGAGAAAGAAAGGTGTTGATCAGAGATGGCTGTCTTAACCAAATGTCTTTTGTATGGGTGGAGGGGGTGAGGAAGGGGACTCAAATCCTATAGGTAGTTGCACTGTATTTCCTGCCAACAGTGTTTTACTTGGCTTCTGAGAAAGTGCTCAGGAAGCAAATGTTTTCCAACTCCAGGGCTTATGCCAGAATCTCAAAACCTTTGTCCTACAACCTGGGGGACTGGACCCTAAACTCTGCACTTGGTGTGAGGTATACGGACAAGAAACAGAAATCATTCTTGATTCTTTCTTCTCCCTCACTCTCAAAGTTTTACAAAGTCTAGTAAATTCTACCTTAGCATGTCTTCCAAATCTGCCGTTCTTGTCCTGTAATTCCTTCTGCTGTGTCCTACCAAGGTTGGAGAGCAAGGATTATATTCAGTAAATCTCCGTATCCCCAGCCCAGATTCTAGCCTAGATTATTATTAACTATCAAGAGGAATTAATGACAGAAGGGTTACTTTCATTCCACAGGCTCATGAGGGCAGTTTACCCTCAAAGGGTTTCAGGAAACAGAACGGTAGGGAACTAGAGTCTGTAGTTTTTCAAAAACAACAACAGTGGGTGCCCTGAGTGTTTTCCTTCTGGGTGAGAAGGAACAGGTGGTAGAAGAGCGGCTGCAAAGGGGTTGCTGATCCAAGAGACAGGAAAATAAGGGAGGAAGAGGGCACATTAGTCGGGTTCAGAGTGTTATTATGCTAGTGAGGTCCAGTGGAGCCCAAGAAATGGGGAACACCCACTAGACACCTGGCCGGGAGTGCCAGGCGCCGCACAGGTTGGACCAGATGGCTTCTCAGGTGCCACACTCCAATTCTGGGATCTCAGCCCAGCCTTCTGGGTTGTAGGTGCGATCCAGCGAGGAAGGTGACTTGCGCATCACCTGAACAGAGAGTATGAAGTGGATTAGGGGCTGGAGGCGCTGGAGGGGCCGGAGGCTCACGACTCCTGGCCCCGACTCTCAGTGAACCTCCTTGCTCACAGGGCCGCCCCCTCCAGAGGGTTCTAGGGTTTGTCTCTGCTTTCCCCACCCGGCTCACCCGCAACGACCCGAGGTCCTGACGTGGATCCCGCTCTCGAGCAGCCGGGGACTGCGACCGCGGTCCTGCGCTCCCGCTGGGAAGTCGCGCCCAACTTGTCGCGTCTGGGTCCGCCCCTCCTCCGAGCGCGTGAGTCCTGACTTCTGATTGGCTCCTCGAGACCCCCCCGCCGCCAATAAGCGAAGACTCTTGGAAGGCGAGGCTCCGCCAGGTCGTTCGGGGCTATTCCCGCCCAGTCCCTGGGCTGCAGAAGAGGCTACGAATAGAGAAATTCAAAGATCAGGCTTTGGATGGATCTGCAATCCCGTCCCGCCTTCTCTCAGCGGTCACCCCAGTCAGAACGCGACTATCACCCTGTCACTGGACTTCTTCTTTCTGATTGGCTCTTAGAAATTCCGCCCCGCCCCTTGGAGGCTTTCAGCTCTTGAGTGGCATCTTGCAGTTCCTCCCAGTCCATGAAGCTGTGCAGGCGTCGTGGCCTGCTTCACTCGGGATTCTCTTGTTTGGGTAGAATTCGCGTCCTCAATTTTCTCCCTTCCCTCCCTTTTGTTGGAAACACGTATGCCAGAGGCTTCGCAAGCGTTGCCGAGGTGGCCTCGAGCCCCTCCAGTCCCCTAGAACTGCAAGAGGACTGAGGACCTGGGAGTTTGGCCTGGCAGCGTTCTGCACGGGACCTAGCTCTCCCGGCATGCAGTTAGTAATGTTAGAACGTAAAATTGTCTAAGTTATAGGATAGATCCACACGTTCCTTGTACTGATGGGGAAACTTAAGTCAAAAGGGCACAGAGCCTCAGCCAGACCTGGTCACCCAACTTCGAGTTTAAGGTCTTGTACGGTGCCGAGTTTTCTACTCTCGAGCCATTAAATTCAATATAATAGATGTAAAGGAAGCGTGAAGGCCCCTCAGGGGGCTGCGATGACCACAGTTCAGGTCTGGTGTGATAAGTGATTCATTTACACTGAGAAAATGAACTGGTAATTGGGTCAGAATCCTGAATTGGGAGTCGATTCTCTCTCTGCAACGAAGCGCAGAAACCACATGACTATCAGAACGCTGCCTCCTGATCAAAGTGTTAGTCACTTAATTGTGTCGGATTCTTTGCGACTGTAGCCTACCAGGCTCCTCTGTCCATAGAATTCTCCAGGGAAGAATACTGGAGTGGGTTGCCATTCCCTTCTCCAAGGATCTTCCCAAACCTGGGATTGAAGCCAGGTCTCCGCATTGCAGGCAGATTCTTTTCCGTTTCAAGCCACCAGAGAAGCCCATCTTGGGAATCCTGGCATTAACAGCCAGGTTAGTTGCCAGATCTTAATTGTCAAGGGCATCAGGCTCAGGTAGCAAGTTTCATATACGTCTGCAGCCAAGGCGAACCTCTCTGATAGTACAGAGCACTCTCTATATTGGAGGAGAATTCTAGACATCACTCATTACTGCAAGTCGGTCTGTTTCAATCCCTGCGCATCTCACTCTCTCACTATGCCCACCCCCCACCCCCCACAGAATATAGCACAGTCGGCATGTTTAGTCACCTTGATTGATTGATGTTTCCCAAACTTCCATCAACCACATATTGAGAGATCTCCTCTTATCTGCTTCAGTTCTAACTTCCAAGTACCGGGGCTTTTTTATGCCCCAGGGTGGAATTCTTACTATGTTGTTTTCCTTTAGGGTGTTAAAGATTTGATTTCCATTATCTGTAGCCAGAATTTGACTCCATTGGTCCTCTTAGGCATCTCTGTATGCTCTTTCCTCAGGCAGATCCTGAGTTCTCTCCACCCTCTCACTATTCCACCTCTATTAGTCCAGTTTTTTTTTTTTTTTTTTTTAATTGAAGGATAACGGCTTTACAATATTGGCTTGATTTCTGCCTTACATTGGTATGAATTAGCCATAGGTGTACCTATTGTCCCCTCCCTCTTGAACCTTCCTTCACCCTTTCCCACCCCTCTAGGTTGTTACAGAGCCTCTCTCCATTCATCTCACCCTCTCCTTCCTCCCCATCACCCTTGTGCATGTTTGTTCTCTATGTCTGCATCTGCACTGCTGCCCTGCAAATAGGTTCATCAGTACCATCTTTCTAGATTCCATATATATGAGTTAATAGACAAAATTTTTCTCTGACTTACTTCACTCTGTATAATAGGCTCTAGGTTCATCCACCTCATTAGAACTCACTCAAATGCATTCCTTTTTATGGCTGAGTAGTATTCCAGTGTATATATGTACCACAGCTTCTTTATCCATCTGTCGACGGACATCTAGGTTGCTTCCGTATCCTAGCGGTTGTAAATAGTGCTGCAATGTTTGTTGTTTCTACTTTTCTTAGGATTAAGAGATGGGAATGAAGATCAAATCTGGAAGGTATGGTGAGAATTGAAGAGACGGGACTCTAGATCCACAATTACTTCCTCCAGCAAGCATCTTTCCACTCACTGAACCTTTTTTAGAAATACATTTTGCCACTTGCCTTTTTCACTTTAAACAAGATTTCCTTGTCTTTAAGAATAATATTCTTACACATAAATTTTTTGTCCTTTATGAGTCTTTAAGATACACTGCTCAGTCATACACTGAGTATGAGAGAATGACCATTTCTAAGGCTCTTAATACATGTTTTTTTTTTTTAATAATGCCAAAATTGGATACCATGATAATGAATAAAGCTCCAATCCGATAGACAAGAAATGTCATCACTGTTGTACTAACAATTTTTTTCCTGTTCCACCTGGCCACTAGGACACTTAGGTAGTGGCTCTCAAAAAATTCAGTGCAAAAAATTGGAGTGAAACAAAATGAACAATGTGCAGGGTGAGATTATATATATGGTTTTATATTACGATATCCTATAAAATGGCCCACTAGTCTTATGACACAACTATATACCTACATTGTCTAAAATGCTAAAACCTAGTGCCGTCCCGTGAACACAAATTCACAAACACAGTTATCAGTATACAAGCAAGTTTTGTGGGGATTAGACACACATCTGCTTCTGCAATAAATGCTCCATTTTTGAAGTATATAAACCACAAGCTTTATAATCTGATATTTTGGAAAACTTATGAGCTAAACTCACATTAAATCAAAACAAGCTGAAGCTAAATTATTTTATAATTAAAAACCGACATCAAGTGGAAACCATAAATTAACAAAGTACAACACTGGTGTTGCACTAGGCTTCCTTGAACTCTGGGTATTCAAACTACACCATGTGCCTGTCTTGGTACTGAGCAAACAAATTTCTTAGGATACTGGAGTCCTTAGAATACTCCTAATAATGTACCAGTTTTAATTTATGAATATCAAGTTTTAACAAACTTTACTCATTTAGGTTGCTGTTGAGGAAAAGGGCAGTATTTTTAGGTCAATGGGCAGCTGACCATATTTACAAAACATTTATCATAGAGACTCATGGTCCTGGTTCACTGCTCCAGATGACTCACTTCACGGGTGCTTCATCAGTGCTGATGAATGGCCAGTGGAAGGAGGAAGTGACGCCATCAGCTAGATCTAAAGCATGGAGGCTCATACAAACATAGCACTTCCATCCTGCACCTCTCAAGGAAAGGCCCTTTCCTCCAGTAATACACAACTTCGTAGCATGAGATGAATTTAGTCCTAAATGTTCACTTTAACATAAGTTACCATTAAAAAAAAGATCTATAGTATGAAGGTTATGTTCAGAGCAATTTGTGGAGGGTCTAACTTATTCATTAAATTTGTATTTTATATATAGTTGTACTAAAGCACTTTAAGAGGCAAAGACAAATTAGGGAGAACTAGAATCAGTAGGTATAAGCTACAAGGAGGTGAGTTCAGCTTGAAATAAAATTTAACCATCAAAACTCAGTCAGTGGGCTACCAAGTGCAGTAGACAGTCTCCCATCTCTTGAATGTTCAAGAAAGGATTGCCCAGTTACATGATGTTATTTGTACAAAGGATCCTGCTTTGGGTGAGAGATGTCTTTTCAACTGTAAAATGTGATTTTATGAATCAAAGTACCTGTTAGAATGACCTTTGAATCAACTTCAACTTAATTGTTTCCTCAAGGCGATCCCTATTGCAAGCTTTATCTTGGCTTTCCTTCTCATTTACCAGTCATAGTGGGAATAAATCATATCTGAACAGCTAGATAACATGTTTGAAGAGAAATTTCTGGATGGCATCCTATTTCTTAAGTTACGGTATTTTATTTTCAATTATCACAAAGTATTTTATAATAAGAGTCAAATATGTGATAATACAATTTTCTTTATTAAAAATAATTTACAGCATCAGTAACATATACACAATTGTCATCAACTGAACTTTGCCTCCAATATATTTCTATACAATACTTAACATTACTGAACTTAAAACTGTTATACTGTTTTGTTGGCTTTAAATAATAGACAATGATTTATAGTTACTTAAGTGAGATATATGGTTTCATAATGACATACTATGTGTAAAACTGATAAACATCGGCACTATCACACTTCAGGGAAAAAGTCACTAAAGAAGACTAAGTCCACCTCCTTCCCCTCTCTTTTATTTAGTATTCCAAATCAAACTAAGATAGGGTCAACATCCAGTATCTTAGCACTTTCTGCTAAACCTAAAGGCAAAAGAACGATGTCTTTTAATTCAACTACAGAAAAAGGTTAGTCAAATAATTTCTCCTCATCCTGTCACTTAACACTGAGCGGGTGAATGCGCACAACACTGTTTCCCTAGCTGTAAACAACTAGAATTTTCATTTAGGTCTTAGCTGTGCTTTTTGTCCTTTAGTACCAATGAAGTTTGATTCCCAGTGAAACACTGAGCACTTTGCTAAAGGGATTCTAATACCTCTCATTCAAATGTCAGCTTGGAGATACAACAGGAAATAACAACTACTATCTCCGAAACTTTTTAGGTATATTAATGGCATCCAGTGACTGGATGACATTTTCACCAATTAGAAAAACCAAAGGCATGAACTAGTGCAATGGTATGTAGCATAATGTTTTTTAAAATATGACATAAATGCTGTTGTTGATAATGACCTTTGAAATTTTACTTTTAAGTTCATAGCACTAATTTGCTTATTTCATGGGCCTATTATATTTCTTCCCACAATATCTGTGTATTTTTTTAAAAACACAAAATTATCCAGATATAGTCAATAAAGGAGATATGAAAAACAATAAAAACCAAGAGGTGCCACATTTTTGCAAACACAATTTGGCTGGAGGAAGAATTACAGGTGCACTCAGGGTCATACACCCACAAGTCTCTCCCCAATTGATAGCCACTGCTTATCAAGTTTTTTGGTTCACTGTATATTAACAAGAGATTTTAAGAGAACCTTTTTTTTTTTTTTTCCTGAAATAAAAGATCTGCTTGTACTTTTACTGGACTAGGTAGACTGGAAACATAAATCCTTAATTCATAGCTTGCTAGCTTTATCATCTCTTCATTTCCTGGATCTGGTGTTCACGGTGATGTCCAGGCCTCTGACCACAGGCTACACATTGTATTACAGAATGGCTTAGAAATAATACAGATGTTTTCCCCACACACAATCTGGATTATCATCTCCTCAAAAGCCTATAACTGATATTTTAACTTTCAACTTGTAAATTCTCCAACCTTAATTCATGTTTTCATGTAAATTAAAAACACATGCACTGACAAATACACAGCATAATAAAATATCAAGAACACAATCTGACTTGAAAGTACCAAAGAAAATACTTATAAAAATTTTTAAATAAAAGGGAAATCGTTTTACCAAACTCTAGTCCATCTAATTGTCTAAACACAGAATATTTTCGAAAGATTGTATGACGGATTATGTGCAAAGTTCTCAGTGGTCTTTACCCACTGGTTTGGTAGTTTCAGCATTTTAGCTTAAAACAATTTATTTTGTGCAATGTAAGCTAATTCTGAATTGCAGTAACTTAACCAGGTCATATGATGATCTCCATGTGGGGGTTGGGGGCGGAAATCACTACAATGAACCTTCTGCCTGCTAACTTTAACTTCTTAATTTTTTAAAAAAGGTATAGGACTTTCGGAATTAATTATCCAACCTTTTCTTAAAAGTCACCAAACTTTTTGTTAACAGAACATTTGATGTGGTAAACAAACATGCATACAGAGAAAATATGGTATTCAGACAGCAATAATGTAAGTGTTTTATCCTAACGGTCAGCAAAAGCATATATAATTAATAGTATCATGCATCCCAGGTAAAATGATGACTCAAAATGACAGGAAATTGATTTATATAATTAAGAAGAAACCAACATTTAAAAAATGTTTAGGGTTGAACAACCATATAATTTAGGGTGGAAAATTTTAAAATCTAGAGGAAATCATGTTAGTGTTTAATGATTAAATAAAGTTCTCCTTAGCAACTGTAAATGAGTGTGGAATTTTGGTTAATGATACCTAAAATATAGGTCATAGAAGTTACAGTATCACATAAAGTGAGCAAAGTAATCTAATCCAATTAACATAATGCCATCTGAGACTTGCCAGGGTCACAGGAGCAAATTACTGAAAAAATAAGGGCTGCATATGTGGTACATATTTTCACGGCTAATACATGGTGCTGCACAATGAATTGTATTCTGTAACAGTCCATCTTCAGATGTGGAGGGAACCTCGACTGGATTGGACAGAATGATTGTGTCCAGGGCAAGTTCTATCCTTTGACTGAGACTTAGGAAAACCCTGGCTTATATTACAAATTAAGAATGCCACTACGTCCAGCTCAATTCTGGAAAGGAATGAACATATCTGAAAGTCCATTTATAAATCAGATTTCACTTTCCACAATTTTAGAATTATCTGGCTTCTTAAATTTCCATCCACTACTCTTAAACCAACAAACAGTAGTATACAGTTTTATAGGTGCAAAACTAAACAGGAGACTTCAGGAAGGTTATTCATATAAGAATCTTCAACACAAGTTCAAATTCTGCCTTTATTTACAAAATGGTCTGATAAAATATTCCCCCTTACTTATAAGCCTCTTCCACAACACACTTCACACATTGATTTTAGCAATGTTATTAGCACCATTCGTATATTATTTAAAATCAAGATTTCATTTCAGTCACTACGTTGATTCATAATCATTTACATCCATGGATGAGATAAGTGGGCATACTGGGACTATCTGCAGCTCCATGGTAAGGATTCCTGGGTCCAGCACAAAAGGCTTTGTTTGCAGTCACCAGTTATGAAAGGTATTCATGGTGAGTAGATACTATGAGAATTTCCGTGCCACAAAGTTTAATAATCCTCCATGTTTGTACAATGTTATCTCCACATCATTTTCAAATGAAGCAATCACGCTGAATACTTTTCCAGTGCTTGTCTTTAAACAAACAAAAACATCTCACATGAGTGGTAAAATCTTGTAATGTTACTTAGTGGTTAAGACTATTTGTCTTCCTATTCAATGACTATACTCATCACATATTCTGTCTGAGAAACATTTCTCTTGCTTGAGAAACAAGTAAGATACCTAATTATAGGCTTCACAGCTAAGTAGAAAAACAAATATTTCATCCCTAATTCTAAAGAACAAGTACTGTTATCATTTAAAGTATTAAATCATTCAGATTTTGACTTACTAGTTAGGGATGTTATACTAATTACTCATGTTCATTTTGTTAAAAATCAAATATTCACTGCATATAATATCTGCTACTCATTTTCCTTTTTTCTTAGTTGTAAAGTCTGTGATACTCTAACCATGAACACTCAACTCTGGCTTCTAATGAAGTGGTGTACATGCCTGGACTAAAAATTACATTATCACAGAGAGCTGATAACAAGGAAAAGGAAGTTGAAACATGTAACTGGAAGTTCATGTTTTTTTTTTTCTGGACTAAGTATATACATTTTCTACTTTTCCTCAGAGACCAACTATATTAACACAGGTTTAAGTACCAACAAAATAAAGCCTTCTTAAACTACAATTTGTTTACTAGCTGACATTAATATGTAATTTACAGACATTGTTTATTACTCAGTTTACAACCATCTAGTTAAACATATAGTACTGTACATGATCATATATTTGAGAAATTTAGGTATACCTTTATATTTAATGTAACTCCAGGAGACAGTTCTTCAGGAAATGTTAAAGAAAATGTTTCTCTGCCAGAGAGGCCCAGGGAATCTGCACTTTCTCCTGGAAGGAACTGAAGTGGAGCTATGCCAATTCCAATCAAATGATCTTTGTGAATTTTTTCATAACTTTCAGCCAAAACAGCTTTCACACCCTGTAACAAACATGCATTTTATTTCCTTCATTCTACTACACAATTTTAAAAGGGAAAAAACTCTACTTTTGGCTTTTCTGTAAAAACTTCAAACCCATTACCCCATATGAAGGTCAATGTTATATCAAAGTATTTAAAGAAACCTTTTACAGATTATTTTCCTGTATCTCTAAGTAGCTCCTTAACTCTAACTGCCCCTCTGCCACTCCAGGATTAAGTACCGCCAGTGCCTACCACATACTAAATGTTCTCCATAACTGGGGGCAGTTGCTTGAAACTCAAAAAGGGCTAAAGCGGATTTCTGTTTAATTATGGTAGATCTAACATATGTGTTTATCAACACTCCCTCTTAAACTGCCATTAAAATAAGGGAATAGAGAAGTATAAATCCACAGCAACAAAGAGAACAGGATGTGCAAATTCTGTAAATATTTAGAAAACAGAGATGGGTGACTGACTTAGCAGAGAATGTTGAAACTACAGATTGACAAACTGAAATTAGAGTGATACCCAATCTAAGGTTTGAGTCACTCTGCAACAAAGAACCTAGAAATGGCTTGAGGCTCAGAGGCATAAGGTTCTCAGAATACTGGGATACTAGTGAGAAGTCTGTAAAAAGAAGTAAGATCTCCAGCTCAGTCCCCACTCAGAAAGAGTGGAGGTTATTCTCTGGAGAAAATAAGCTGAAGACTTGTGTATCTCTCCTTTTTTCCATTATTATCCTCCTAAGGAGCCTTTTTTTTTTCTTTTTTAAGACATTTCCCTTCTAAACACATCTTTCTCCTATCTGCCCACCTCCCAAAATTTAATGTCACAAAGATACTGTGTATCTGTTTAAGTATATATATGTGTGTGTACTTTACACATACAAAGAGTAAGATTTTGTGTCACCCCTTGGGAGTGCACCACCCTGTAGAGCAGGGGTGCTCTCCACTGAGGAGGAACACCAGGCTCACAGGAAGGCCAGGTGAGAATATTATCAGATTCGGGGCAGGAGTAAGTCTGTTTCTTCAGTGGGTCTCCTTCCATGAAGAAACTGCATGGCCTCAAGTGAAAATATTTACAGATACTGATATACAGGGCTCTCTCAATGAAAAAGGTAGCTTATAATTAGTAAGGCCCACTAACAAAACCCAGCCCACAATCCCAGCTTGTAATCTTTTTTTTTTTTTTTAACATCTAACTGAATAGACAGCCAGGATCAACAACTATATGAGGAAAGCCTGAAATATTAAAAAACAAAAAAGGGGGGGGGGCTAAAAACTCCAGAAAAAGAGAACTTATAATTAATATTTTGTGATACAGGAGATACCACCTTTTTACCGAGCTTTCCCAATAGTGCTTTTTTGTTCTATTTTTAAAAATTGAAGTTTTGTGGCAACTCTATGTCAATCAAGTCTACAGGTTCCATTTTTCTAAGAGCATCTGCTCACTTGTCTTTGTCACATTTTGATAATTCTTATACTACAAATATTTTCATTATTATTTTATTTGTTGTAGTGATCTGTGATAACTGATCTTTGATGTTACCAAACGACGCTCAGATGATGGTCAGCGTTATCATTATTTTTTAATTAAATGTACAGTTTTTTTGATTCAATGCTGTTATACACTTAGTAGACCACAGTATAGTGTAAACAATTTTTATATGCACTGGGAAACAGAAAAACTTGTGCAACTTGCTTTATTGCGATAACTGCTTTACTGCAATGGTTAAGAACCAAAACTGGACTATTTCTGAATTACGTTGGTACTTAAAATTATTATTTTACAAAGATGAAAGAATTAGGCTTATTCCTGCAACTCCTTAAGAGTATCCACATTTTAAGGAGGGAGAGGTTAAAGATTAAAACCAAATGACATTTGTACGATTATGATAGCTAAGAAGGCTATATCTTGACCAGCCTTTTTCACAAATACAACTGTAAAGAGAAACACAGATAAGGAATGGCAGAAAGCACGTATCACACGACTATTCTCCCCAGCAGATCCCCTACTTGCTCAACAAAGAAATGGTCTCAAGAGAGAGGTCTTTTAGCTGATAGCCAGGGACCATCATCCTCTATTTGAAAACAAAACTAAATTTTGGCTCACTATCTCTAAGTCTGTTAACCCTTCATGGAGCAAATCAGAGAAAATTAAATGAAAAAGGGGCAAGTAAAACTACCAATAGGTATAATTATTATTATAAAGCAGTAAGCTGAGACAGAATCTCCTTTCCCTCTATTATATTTATTTTCACAAATAAGACTGATGTAGGTTTAATCAAATTCAGAGTACTAAGATGCAATTAGGGACTTCCCTGATGGTTCAATGGTTAAGAATCCACCTGCTAATGCAGGGGACACAGATTCAATCCTTGGTCTGGGAAGATTCCACATGCCAGGGGGCAACAAAGCCTGTGCACCACCAGTGCTGAGCCTACGCTCTCGAGTCCTCATGCTGCAACTACATAATCCCTGCTGCTGCTGCTGAGTCGCTTCAGTCGTGTCCGACTCTGTGCGACCCCATAGATGGCAGCCCACCAGGCTCCCCCGTCCCTGGGATTCTCCAGGCAAGAACACTGGAGTGGGTTGTCATTTCCTTCTCCAATGCATGAAAGTGCAAAGTGAAAGTGAAGTCGCTCAGTCGTGTCCGACTCCTAGCAATCCCATGGACTGCAGCCTACAAGGCTCCTCCGTCCATGGGATTTTCCAGGCAAGAGTACTGGAGTGGGGTGCCATTGCCTTCTCTGACATAAGCCCTAGAGTCCTGCAAAAAGAAAAGCCACGGCAATGAGAAGCCCACACACAGCAACTAGAGTGCCCCCCATTTGCCACAACTAGCGAAAAGCATGCACAACAACCAAGATCCAGTGCAGCTAAAAAGAAAATAATAAAATACATGAATAAAATCTAAAAATTTTTAAAGCACTAGTACAATGCATATAAGATCACCTAAAAAAAAAAAAAACCTATAAATGAGATCCAAGTAGACATAAAAATAAAAAGTCTAAATAAACAAAATAAACTTTGATAGAATGTTACTGACAAAAAGGAATATTTAAAACTCTTTGAACTTTAAGATAAAATTTAAGAAGCAATACCAGCAGGTATGGTCCTTTGGCAGCCCAATCTCTTGAATTTCCTGAACCATATTTCTTCCCTGCTAAAATAATCAGTGGGATACCTTCCTTCTGGTACAGCTCTGCAGCCTCAAATACATCCAGCTGTAGATTAAAACAAACATAAAAATTTTAATACAAATTTTAATCTAGTTAGCAACTGCTTAAACACTCTGTATATATCCTTACCGTCTGTCCTGATGGAAAATGAATTGTTTTGGGAGCTGGTTTTCCAATAAACTTATTAAAAAGCTTGATATTTGCAAAAGTGCCTCTTGTCATTACAGCATCGTTACCTCTTCGGGCTCCGTAAGAGTTGAATTCACGAGGGGTAAGGCTGCAAGAGTGTTAGTTTTTATTTCAGATGGAAAATAATCACATTATTTAACTGTAAAACATTTAAAAAAACCACTTTTTTATGAAGATATCACATTTTAACTGGACATGTTTCAGTTTGTTTCTCTAAAAGATATGGACTTAAAAATACTACCTTGATACAAATAAACAAAACCTCTAAACTTCTTAGTATCAGCTAGCCAGTAAATACTCAAATCTCCCTGGTTTTCCTTTTTAGCTGTTGGTTTGCTCAAATCAGATCCAGGTATGTTTTATAAATTCCTTCAGTTTTCTCAAGACTTTTTTATAATCTGTATGTTCCTTCTCCCTCTTTGTCCCCTTATATACTTTATGTAAAGACATAAGGTCATTTGTAGTACAGTTCCTATATCTAGACTGCACTGACTACATCGCCACACTATCATTTCATATGTTGTTTTCCCTCCTGTATTTCTTGTTAACCAGATGTCAAATCTAGTGACCTGCTAAGAGTCAGGGTTTATATTTTTGCAATGATGCTTTATAGATCTTACTTCCATTGCTTCCATGATACCCACTTTTCTTTCTGAAATGCTACCAGTGACTGATCATCATCATCTAGACTGCATTAGGGACTGCAAAATGATGATGTTGTATTTCCATTATTCCTTCATTTTTCAAGCTGGAAAACCTCTATAAAGACAAACTTTCCTTCATCAATGATTTGGTTATATTGAAATACATTCCATACACAAAAGCCTTTATTGTTAAATAATGAGATGGTTCCTCATCATCTTCCAAAGGTAACTTGGTGTTTTTAATTTTTTTTCTTCTAGTATCATTATGAACTCATGGATTTAAACATATTCATTATGTTTCAATCCACTCCAGTTATTCTTTATTGATGCTCAATATATCCCATCTTTGAGCAGTGACAGATTTCAAGTTGGGTCCTGAGACCTTTTGACAGAAAGCCTGGTAGTTTTTCATAGCTCTTGCTCTTTCTTGGTTTAAGACATAGAATCAGCTTGTACATTTTCCAGTGCCAAATCTGGAATCAACCATTTCTACATGAAGAACTGGTTGCCTGTGCTAAGAATTGGTATTTAGACAGCATAATCTGTGTGCTGTGGGTGTTTTTTTGCTACTGGATTGGTCACTATATAAATGAACTTTTAAGGACAAGAGAAAACTAGGCACAAGCATCTCAGCAACCAACAAGCAACTTCCATCTATCTTTAATTTCCTCTTCTTTGTTAAGACAACAACTGTTCTTCTAATTTAAATATCTTACCTCAGGATGTGCATTTAAACATTGGTGGTGGGGGGTTTGAGTGTCTTTTAAAAATAAAAATTCAAACTGACGACTACTGTATTAACTATGCTAAGAAATCCATACCAGAAATTACAAAAAATATAAAAATTGTGTATTTGAGAGACTTTTTTTGGGGGGTGGGGGGAGATGGAATCTATATCACAATTATGACCAAGATGGAAATTACAACCTATTAAACAATATTTGGGAGAAAGAAAATTTTTATTTCTCACCATATAAAAAGCCGTATGTAAAACAATCTGATTTGTTTTCACTAAATCACACCAAACAGAGTTGCTATTAGCGATTTCTACCAAAGTGTTTTAATTTACACCAAACTACAATTAACTAGAAATTCAAACACAGATTTCACAATAGGACTAATGAGATTATAATAAGAGCTATGCAGTATTACATGTCAAATCAAGCTGTCAAATGTAGCACTGATTTTTATTAAGATATTTTCAATGAAAATGTCGTTTGCATAGCTCAGGCATCAAAAAGCTGATCAGGCAGTGGTACCACAAGTTCTACCTTTACCAAAACTTTATCTCTGGTGTCAAAATAATTCTTTGAAGAGGGAGCAACTCTTATGTTATTAACCATGTAGAAATGAAACAAAACGTTTCTAGTTTTGGGTTTATATATCCTATGTAAACGATTTTTACATTCACATTTATTATTCTTGTGAAATTCTTCAGCTCAAGAAGACCAAGCCTAGCCTGTGCATGTATATTTTTATAGCCCCCGATACACATTTAAACTGTGCAGTCCAACACTGGAAGACGGTTAGCGCCATCAGGCTTCATTCGGGAGGTGAAACCAATTCGACTTTTCAACAAAGTAGCGCTGAAAAAGAAAAGTCTTGTTTCCAATCATTTGTTTACTTGAGGACAAGGGCTCAATTTAAGATCGGAACTTCCATTTCTAAAGTTACAAGCAAAAGCAAATACAACAGGTATTCCAGTTATTGCTTAGGTCAAATACACTGACAATCAGACACCCATGATAGCATGTGATTTTCTGAATAAAGGAACACGACGCAGTAAAAGTCTCTTAATAAGGATGATAAAACAAAACAGTCTATAAGCATACACACATACCCTCTGTTTGTCAAATACTTAGCAGCAGCACTACTCCTAGCGATGCTTCCAGCAGGTGATATGTGATCTGTTGTGATAGAGTCTCCCAGGTATAATAAGACATGGGCATTTTCAATAGGCTGGAGTGCAACTGGCTCTTTGGTCTAAAAGGTAAAAAAATGTTGAAGGCGATTAACTCTTCATGAGGTTTTTTCAACTTCCTAACAATTTTTTAAAGATTAAATAGTAAAGCAGTACTTACAAGCTTATCAAAAAATGAAGGACATCTGATATAAGTAGATTTTAAATCCCATGGAAACAAAACTGAATCTGGTGCTTCTAAAGAATTCCACCGCTTATTTCCCATCTGTGAATATGGTTTTCATTGATAAACCAAAAGAAAGATAAAATGGAGTCAGAAAATGAGGGTTATGAAAACAATCAAGAAAATTAAAACAGTACTTAAGCTAGAACGAAAAAAAGAAAACAGGCCTCATCCATTTGCAAAGAAAGCCAAGGTGGTGCATTCTATAAAATTATGACATCTTTGGACAGAATGGATAAAATCTGCTCATCAAATGCCAGCACATCAGATTTTCAGGAATACCCAAAGAAATAAATTTCAATACAAAGTGAATGTGAAAGGCTTCACAGAACTCCAGAAAATCCAAAGAATTTAGAAAGATCTAAACATGTTGCTAAAGAGATTAAGTGTGTTTTGAGGTATACTTTCAATCTTTAAGAATATTATCATGGAGAAGAACTTGTGTTTTTCAAAATATCTGTCCTATATCACTGCATTATTAGTCCTGCCTTCAAACTATATTCACAACTTCACCATTCACCACCTCCATTTGGTACCTAAAATGTTCCATCCTATTACCATTTTTTATTTTGGACTACTACATACAACAGGTTCTCCTGATTCTATCCTTCTCATCACCCAACCCTCCTGCCCCAAGATATTTTCAATTTCAAGACAGCAATCTTTTTTGATTATGACACACCTGTTCCACACTTTCCAATGACTACCCATCTCTCTTCAATCAGAGTAAAAGACTAAATTTTAATAATGGCCTGTAATTCCATATATAATCTGGACATCATTTCCTATCACCATCTTTCCTATTTCCTATGTTCTAGTCACACTGCCTTCACTACGGTTCCCTCCCTAAGGCCTTTTACACTGGTCCCTCTATCTGCTTAGTCCCATTCTTTGTTTAGATATATGACTAACTGTTTACCTCTTAAAAACTTTGCTCCAATACCATGTTTTCAACTATCCTATATATAAAACTGCAATCTACTTTCTGAATTTTACACAATTGGTTCTTTTTACCCTGCTCTTTAATTTTCTACAGCACTGATTACTTTCTAACATGCTGTATAATTTACCTAATTATTCTGTCTACAGTTTGCTACCTGCCTCTCCCCTTCAGAACTTTGTGTTTTCTTCACTGATACACTGCAAACAGCTAGAAGAGTGCCTGGCACATAGTAGGGGCTCAATAAGTATTTGTTAACTGACTAAATATCATTTTTGCTCTCATATTTATATTCTAAGTTCTTTTTAAAAAGTATGAACATACGTATTTGCTTGTAGATACACAAAACATCTCTGAAACAACGCTTAAGAAACTGACATAAACTTGTTGCCTTTGAGGAGGTAAACTAGATGGCTAAGGAATGGGTGGGAGAGAGACTTCACTGTCTGCTCGTATTTCTTTTGAACTTTGAATCATGTAAATGGGAACAATAAACAAGGGCAGTTTCTATGAAGTGTGTCCATGTTCAGGATGCCAAATATAAATGGTTGCTATACATTTCTAATAAGTAAATAAAATCAATTCTGATACTCTAAGTCTCTTAGATATTAGAGATTTCAGATACAAAATGACCATCATTCATCAAAAACTGTGTATTCAAAATAATATAATTTTAATTTTGATCCTATTCAGAAAGATGCATAAAATAAACACACACTGCCACTTCACTACGGAGAAGGCAATGGCAACCCACTCCAGTACTCTTGCCTAGAGAATCCCATGGATGGAGGAGCCTGGAAGACTATAGTCCATGGGGTCGCTAAGAGTCCGACACCACTGAGCGATTTTACTTTCATTTTTCACTTTCATGCCCTGGAGAAGGAAATAGCAACCCACTCCAGTATTCTTGCCTGGAGAACCCCAAGGACAGAGGAGCCTGTTGGGCTGCCATCTGTGGGGTCGCACAGAGTCAGACACGACTGATGTGACTTAGCAGCAGCAGCAGCAGCCACTTCACTAAACTATTTAAGAAACAAGTGAGTCTTACCTCTATCTTCTCTTTTAATGCTTTAAACATGGATAATACAACATGTTCTTCCTCTATCTGATGAACTTCTTCTCGACTAGGCCAAATATCATGCAGGTAAATGTTCTTGCCAGTAGGGTCAGTACCTGGTTAAAATTTTTTAGTATGAAATTCAGTATAAAAAGTAATTACATCAAAATGTTCACATCTTTTCAGACATATAGAAACCAAGTATATTATTCAACAGAGTGCTTCAGGCATAAACAGCTAAAAAAACTGATTACTTGTACATTTTATATTCTTCATATGAATCAAAAATTAATAATGCATGCATTGTGATAAGATTTCTTGAAATAGTTCAAAGAATGAATGGTCTAGGAAACATTTCAAAAATATAACTTTTGGGGAAAAAAGTATGTGCAGGGTATATATGCATACATACAAAGGAAAACATACCTAAAGGCTCTGTCTGGAAATCTATATTCACTGTGCCTGCTATGGCATAAGCTACCACTAAGGGTGGAGAGGCAAGATAATTGGCACGAACACAATCACAAAGACGACCTTCAAAATTTTTATTTCCAGATAAAACCCCACAAGTAACCAAATCACCCTAAAAAAGAAAAACACACACACAAACAAATATATTCAAGAGATGGTACAAATGTGGATACTCACATATAAGCAATCTCAAAATATTATATTTCTGAGGAAAAGATAACCAAAAGTATATTTCTAATTATTAGGCACAGAACTATCAATTCTGTAAACTAGGAAGGAATTATTTCAAGGATCTAAAAATGATTTCAAAGAATCATTTTATGATTGATAAGTTACTTTTCTCAAGAGATGCAAAGACTATAGAAATATAAATACATCAATATGTATATGTGATAATTTAATAGTGAAATACAGTTAAGGAAAACCATTTGGATGTCCTAGTGATCCACATAGTTTACCTGTTTTACTGCATTTAAAACTGCTTCTGATAAGGGTGCTGTATTTCCCACACATGTTGAACATCCATAGCCAATGATTTCAAATCTGCATTTCAAAAAATACAATGTGATTGGATAGAAAAATCACAACATTTTCTGGTAAAGAAAGGACCAGTCTTATCTTTCATTTGCAGCACTATAATAAGATTGTTGAAGAGAATATTAACAACACATGAACCTTCATCAACATGTTCATTTCAGAGCTCCTGAATAATCCAATCAGACTCTCAGGCATGCTGTCTGTACTGAATGCAAACTTCTAAAGAGCTGATACTTAGGACTCGCCCTAGTTAGATTTGGTTAACTAAATCTGACACAGAAATTATCACACTACACAAGAAAATTCCTCAAATATTACCTGCTAGGAATATAACGTGACCATTCAAAAAATGGATATTATACTTCCCTACAAAGAGGTTTAACTGTCAAATATCAAGAGAACCTGTCTGCAAAAATTTGACCAAAGGACCCAAAGAGGCACTGTAATTGGGTACTCTGATAGGAGTAATTTTCTAATTCTCAACCAACTAAACTCAAGGAAAGTCCCTGACAAAAATTCCACGATGATACTAGGTTGGCACAAAAGTAACTGCAGTTTCAGACTGTGAATTTTAAATCATTACAACTAGGCTTAAACACATTTTTATTAAAATCAAAATAGGAACAATTATACCAACACATTTTTGCCTATGAGAAATAAGTTGGCTTATTCCTGCAGTGTAAAAATCCATGTTTCAGGATTTGACGAACTGGAAGCATTTTCCCTGTAAAAAGTTGTCAAGATGTTTGAAGAAGTGGCAGTCAGTTGGCAAGAGGTCAGGTGAATATGGCTGATGAGGCAAAACTTCATAACCCTATTGGCTCAACTTTTGAAGCACGTGGCAGGATGTTGTTGTGGAGAATTGGGCCTCTTCTGTTGACCAATGCCAGCTGCAGGCGTTGCAGTTTTCAGTACATCTTATTGATTTGCTGAGCATACTTCTCTGATGTAATGATTTCACCAAGATTCAGCAAGCTGTAGTGGATCTGATGGGCAGCAGACCACTAGTGACCATGATCTTTTTTTTCAGTGCAAGTTTGGCTTTGGAAAGAGCTTTGGAGCTTCTTCTTGGTCCAACCACTGAGCTGGGCGTCACTGGCTATCGTATAAAATCTACTTTTCGTCACACGTCGTAATCCAATCGAGAAATGGTTCGCTGTTGTGTAGAATAAGAGAAGATGACCTTCAAAATGACAATATTTTTGATTTGCAGTCAGCTCATGAGGTACCCAGGAGAAGGCAATGACACCCCACTCCAGTACTCTTGCCTGGAAAATCCCATGGACGGAGGAGCCTGGTAGGCTGCAGTCCGTGGGGTCGCTAAGAGTCGGACATGACTCTGCGACTTCACTTTCACTTTTCACTTTCATGCATTGGAGCAGGAAATGGCAACCCACTCCAGTGTTCTTGCCTGGAGAATCCCAGGGATGGCAGGGCCTGATGGGCTGTGTCTATGGGGTCGCACAGAGTCGGACACGACTGAAGCGACTTAGCAGCAGCAGCAGCATGAGGTACCAACTTAGCCTAGCTTTATCACCTTTCCAACTTGCTTAAAATGCTCAATGACTGTACAATGGTCGATGTTGATTTTTTTTGGCAACTTCTGGTGTAGTTGTAAGAGGATCAGCTCTGATGACTTGCACTCAGTTGGTCACTATCAACTTCTGTTCCTCATCTTCAAGGCTCTTGTCTCCTTTACAAAACTTCTTGAACCATCACTCCACTGTATGTTCATTAGCAGTTACTGGGCCAAATGCATTGTTGATATTGCCGAGTTGTCTCCACTGCTCTATAATCCATTTTGAATTCGAATAAGAAAATCATTTGAATTTGCTTTTTGTCTAACATCATTTCCACAGTCCAAAATAAATATAAACAGCAAGTACAAGTCATTAGAAAAAAAATGAAGCAAGAAATGTGCATTAAATGATGTATAACATAACCATATTTATTTAAGAATGTATTCCAATATCGAATGGCAAATTTCAACAATATAAAAACTGCAATTACATTTGCACCAATAACTGAAAAACTGTACATATAATCCTCAAAATTACTTCCAGCTACTCTTCTAAACAAAGAAAAAACCCTAAAACCCTATCAGTTTTGCTTTATGTAAGACAATATGTTTCTTGATACACAGTGAAAACATTGCTAGCATCAATTATTTTTTTGAAGTACTTAAGAAATATAAGAAAAGTTATTTTCTCCAATGTTCAGGGACAACTTAACCTATGCTTAATGGATCAAATAATCTCACAAAACCACAATTAAGACAATTTACTCATTAATAATGCAACCTATTAGATTTCACTCAGTTCTGAAAACTGATCTACATGCCTCACAGAAATCATGCCATACTGTTACCATCCCTTATCCTGTCATTGTTACTTGGCTTTACTTGTCTGTCTTGTGTTTCTATCCTTAAACTAGAGATCACATCTACTTCTCTGTAGCCAACACACTGCCTTGTTGACTAAATACACCCAGTAAATGCTGCATGATACAGCCTCAAGGATTTTCAAGCAATGGCAAGGCAACAAGTAGAACCCTAAGTGTTTTTCCAATCTTCTTTTTGCATACAAAAAGCCCTAACAAGTAGCTTCAATCACTGCTGAATACTAATATTAAAAAGTGGTAACCATCACTTACCCAAGCTTACTAAGATACGGTAATACTCCACTTGAACTGAGGTAATGTGTAACCATCCCACTGCCTGGAGATAAACTTGTTCTTATATAAGGTTTAACCTGTAGACCAGCTTCAACAGCTTTTTTAGCCAAAAGACCTGCAACAGTAAAGAAACAATAATTTATTATGGCAAAGTTTCTCTCCCTCTTTCCCTCATATTAAAGTACAAAGTAAGAAAGGGTTCATTTTACAGGTAACCTCCAATATAGGTTAGGGTGAAAGTCTGACATTCACAAAATTACTGTCATTATCCTGTCCATTTTATTCTACTGATTTATTTCATTTAAACAAAAGTTGTGGTAGATACACTAGTGCCTTTATATTACACATTGTTAAGATATGGTTGGGTATCAAGGCGTCATGCACACAAATGGAAGAGTATGTAATAACGTCATCCACACGGGGTATTAACGTGTATCATGATTTAATGGTCCATTAAATGAACCATTTTAAATGCTATAATCATAATGCAGAAGTGGCAATTTAACATTTATTATACTTGATTTTATAAAATTTGTGACCTGTTCTATGTATATAGTTGATTTCATGTATATTCCTTGACAATGATCTTTTACTTCCTTTATATCTCAGTGGAATCTAGCACACTGCTATGGTAAATGTCTAATAGATTATCAAGAGATTTACTAATTAAATACACTTCTAAACTGATAGAAAAAGTAGATATAATCTAAAACTCAGATACATAAGTTACAATTTTGAAAATTTACCTTCTTCGTAATAAAAATAAAATAACATAAATCAATCTTAGGCTCCTTTAGACCTAATTAAAACCTCAGAAAGGCTCTCAAAATCAAACATAGAGGACTTCCCTGGTGGTCCACTGGTTAAGAACCCAGCTGCCAATGGAGAAGACATGGGGTTGATCCCTGGTCCTGCAAGATTCCACATGCTGCAGGGCAACTAAGCCTGTGCACCACAACTACTCAGCCTGCGCTCTAGAGAGCATGCTCCACAAGAGAAGCCACTGCAATGAGAAGCCTGAGCATTGCAACTAGAGTAGTCCCTGCTCACTGCAACTAGGTAAGAGTCTACCTGCAGCAATGAAGACCCAGCACAGCCAAAAGAGTAAATAAAAATTATAAAAAAAGAAAAGCATCTTCAAGAAAACAAAATCAAGACACCTACACTTATGCATAATCTAAGAAACAGAATATGAACAGAACAGAACACTGTCTGGATATAAACCACAACCTACCTGCAGCAAGCATGACAGATGGATTGCAATTATTGGTACAACTGATGACGGCAGCAATGACCACAGATCCGTGAGCCAGCTTATAGTCACTTCCTTCATAATGAATAGAGACGATATCATTTTGCTTTTCAGCTGCAATTTGGAAGCCTTTAAATCCAACCTACACAAATTTGCACATAAATATATAAACTAAATATTCTTGATATGTATAGAAAAAAAAGATGGGTAGAAAATATAGCAGATCCTTGACATCTGATAAGTTCTGACTATTTGGGAGTGATGCTGAAGGCCATGACTTTCAGTAGTTATAATTCAGTTGAAGCATGAATTTGAATAATTGTGACAGGAGTCTGGTGGTACTCCTAAGCTTTTATCTACTGAGTGAGTCCAGCCAGCTACTCAGGACCCAGGTTTTACTTGGCTTTGCTGTTCTTTATTTATTCTAATTAACAGGAATTCTCAAAAGATGGTAAACATTTTTTCTTTGTTTGAAAATGGCCCTGAAGATTTGCTTCAAAAGATCCTTATGTCTACAGGTGTGTAGAACAGATGAGGTAAGATGGTAATTGTTTAAGGGAGGTACATGGGAATTCATTACACTATTTTATTCCTGTAAAGTTTTAACATTTTCCACCAAAAAAAAAGGAAGAAAATAAAGAAATTACAAAAGGCTCTGAAAATAAAGCCAGCTATTAGTTCTCAGAATAGAGAAAGTGACAAGATTAAAGCCATGATTCTTAAGACAGAAAGTACAAACCCCAAAAGTCAAAGAGGTCACCTGGTATCCAGTTACTTTACCAGATTTAAAGACAGTCATTGCAACAATACGGTAGTTTTTTCCTAGTCTGGGAAATCACAGAAAGTCTAGACCACTGCTGCCCAATAGAACTTTCTGTGATGATATAAATATTCAATTGTTATGCTGTCCAATACAAGAGCCATGGCTACATGAAGCTATTCAACTTAAAATGAGGCTATAGTGACTAAGAAACTCAGTTTTTAATTAACTGAAATTTTTATTTAAATATACCCAGTCAACCTCTGGTCCTCACAGTGAATCTGGGAACAATCTCATGAGATGTCTGACTGACTTACATTTTGGACAGAGGAACAGTGAGCTGCTGGTGTGTGCCATAATATATAAAAATATAGCAGTAGATTGAGTTCATAGATCATCCTGCTAGTTCCTGGCTACTTACTTAGCACAAGGTGTACTGACAAATAAGGTAATCTACCTTTTCATTTAAGCAAGCTTGGAAATCACTTTTCATATCTGTCAAAGCAACTCTATCCTGAGGTCTTTTTGGACCACTGACAGATGGAACTATTGAATTCAGATTAATCTGGATCACCTAGAAAATCAGAGAGAGAGGGAGAAAAGGAATTAGAATTCATAAATACAGATTCCAACTTGAGTGCTACTTTCTGATGCAGAATGAGTATATTCATATTCGTTTTAATATAATCTGTTTCAATGATGACATACACTCCCAAGAAATAAATACATTAAAACCTATTTATGAAACGTATAAAAATTTGCTAAAAGACTAGACCAGTACACAAACTACCGCAACACCAACTGTATATAGTCTACATAAAATATTTTGTTTCTCAAATGTTTTTCCCCCGACAAAGGTAAGACTGTCTTCACAAATGCCTGGTGATAAAGTAGATGCTTGTGCCAGCTGTCACTTTATTGCTTCTGATGTCCAAATTCATCCTTTGCCTACTCTGTGATAACATGGGTAGCCTTGGTAAACATTTTTCTGTTCTCAGCTTGCATGATGTTAAGTCTGGTCTACAGAGGGTTCTGGGGGGACATAGCAGAAAAAGGGGTTTGCTAATCCTGGTTCTAATGCATCTAGCTAGCCAGGCCCCTGCAGACCATGCTTTTATTCTTTTTTTTTTAAGTCATATTTTATAAAAATCCCACCTCCCAGCTAGGTTTCTGTTTAATTTCTTCTGGTATTTCTACCATTTTCCAATATACATTTCATTTGGTATAATAAATTCAAATTAAATTTCTCTTCACTATGGCTTTCATCATTATTTAACAGCCCTGTTTATTCTGGTTCATCACAACGGAAACATCTGCTTTTTTTACACCTTTGTTTCACCAACCCAGGTGATCCTAGTCTGTGCCTTTAGTATGTGAATTTCTCTTGAAATGAACATTCTGATGAATTTTAATTCTATTTCTTATAATATGCTCAAGTTTTTTAATAGGCAAATTTATCCCATTTCACTATACCACCAAAATTTTTCCTTTAATTACATCTCTAAAAAAAATGTGGACAAAGCACTAGATTCAATAAACAGGGCAGAAAGGGACCAGAAAATAATCAAAGAAGTTCAAAGATTTACCCAAATGTCCCACAAATTCAATTCCGATGGGTTCTATCCAGCATTCAATATACCTATATATATTCACTAATTCACCTGTTACTGAACATCCGGCATTTATGTGCCAGGCATTTTTTTAGGAGCTAGGGATAGAGTGCCAAACAAAACAGGTGAAGTTCCTGTCCTCATGGGGCCTACTTGTATTCTGGCAATGGAAAGACAGGCAAATAATCATACAATTTAACAGACACAAGCTAGGAAGCAGGGACACAAGCTAGGAAGAAATTAACAAAAAAGAGCTTAATAGTTAACCATACCAATAACAACACCAACCTGATTTAGATCCCTGACACACTTTTAGAAAGTGAATTTTATTAAAACTTTCCTGCAAGTAAATTCTACCTACCTCAATAAAAGTTTCCAACAGAGAAACATTTGCTTAGACTATAAAGATATGTTTAACATTAAAGGCTACATAACTATCTTCTTATTAGATAATAATTGTTATCATTTATTGAGTACTTACTATGTTCTTAAAACTGTTATAATGAATTTGCATTTAACCTCTTAAAAATCCTGAGGCAGATACTATCCTCATGTTTCAGAGATAAGGAACTGAGGCAAAGAAGCTAAAAAAGTACCCAGGGTTGCATAGCTGGTAAGTCTTAGAGCTGGGATTCAAACCCAGGAGGACAGGCTCTAGAATTTACAGTCTTAACTACTATTAGGTGGGTTATTTTGTAGATACCTGGGAATATTCAGGTTCTCCTAAATTATCTTGCTCATTTCGAAACAATTTCACAGCTTTAAGGTATGCTTCCATTGACTCGAGTTTGGCTTTGTCAAAACCTAAAAAGATGATTAAAACAAAAAAAATCCTGTCAGGAATTTCTGAATCTTTGGGAGTAAGGATGCTGAACTTCAATGATGAGTAAGAAACAGATGTTACTTACAACTAAGCACTCAGAAAAGATTTCTTTACAAATTTATAATATTACAATTACAATATTGATATTATAAATTGATAATAACAATAGTAAAAATTTTGCTCTTCATGAAAACTCTACTTTATAAAATACATACCAGAACCCCTCTTTAAAAGTTACTCAATCACTCTGGTGGTCCAGTAGCTAAAACTCTGTGCTCCCCATGTAGGGGGCCCAGGTTTGATCCCTGGTCAGGGAACTAGATCCCGCACACTGCAACTCAAGATCCTGCATGCTGTAACTAAGATCCAGCACAGCCAAACAAATAAATATTTTTTAAAAAGAGCTACTCATCACAGACAAGGTAAAAAATACTGAGCCAGTTATATAATACTCACAAAAATATTGTTTGCAAGAGAAAAACCAGTGATGAAATTGAACCTAATAAATTACTCATAACCACCACGAAAGACGAAATTCAGTACTTTCCCTAAACAACAAACACCGCTAGTGTACCAGTCAAAATGAGTCAAGTAAATGAAAGAACAGTTTTAGAGAGCAGAGAGATTTAACAGCATCTTCCAAAGGTTCAAATAATTTAGATGTTAAGAATAAAAGCTTCCGATTAAACATTTTGGTAGTTATCCGTAAGCCTGATGAAAAGTAACTGTGGTAGATTATATTTGCCAATTACTACCACAATTTATATCCCAAGATATATGTTCTCTTACAATGTGACAGAGGCAGAAAATATGTTCATTCCCCAAATGCAGGCAATGTGATTTCTAGCTGGCTAATGCACCCTCTCTCTCTCCCCCAACCCTCCTCTCTCGGGTTACTAACCCTTGAAAAGCCACCATGACAGAAAGCCCAGATTACATGCAGAAACCACATACGGGTGTTCTGGCTGACAGTCCCGGCCAAGTTCCCAGCTGACAGCTAGCATTCACAGCCAGACATGCACGTGAACAAGCCTTCAGGATTCCTGGCCCTGGCTTTTTAAGTCTTACAGCTGAGGCTCCAGACATCACGAGGCAGAGACAAGCCATCCTGGCTGTGCCCTGTCTGAATTACTGATCCACTGAAACCGTGTAGCAATAAATGATCATTGCTGTTTTAAGCCACTAGTTTTAGGACAATTTGTTACTCAGTAATAGTCATTACTACATTAACTCATATTAATGTGAAGAATGAGGCATTTCTCTCTTGAACCACTCTACAACCCAAAGAACAGTTTAGAGAAAACTCTGAATTCTATGAGGACCACTCCCTCCAAGGTTTCAAATGACCAACCATCCATTTTGCCATTTGATTCAAAACTTAAAATAATCCACCCCCAAACTGAATACTAGAACATATCTCCCCAATATACTTAATGATTAGAGATTAGTATCAATAGTTTAGTAATGACCTCTTGAAAAATACAGAAACTGACTTTTAAAGAAGAGGGGTCTTATAAAACCAACATGTTCTCATTTTGTACGTATTTTCTATATTAAATGGTCAACAGAAGAGTGGTCAAAGTTGCCAGTCAAGTAGGCTACAATAAGAATCTGGAACCTGTAACCCTATGCTATTTTACACAAAATTAAGTGCTGCTTATTCTTTAGAGAGAGCACTGGTTCTCAAATAATCTTGTCTTGTGACTCCTCTCTTCCTGGATGTAGAAGACAACAATGGTGAATGTGGGAAAGCATGACTTACATTAAACTGCAACGTCTGATCACTAACAGGGTGAAGGTATCCATTATTATGGGGAAAAAGTGAAGCAAAGAGCAGCAGTTTGAATAATTTCTCTAAATTGTTGTACTGGGTCACAGTGGACTAGTTTGAGGATACAACACTCTTTAAGCACAGCTGATGCAGTTTATTTCAAACTTGCTATTTCAAAATAAGATCATATCATGAATATTAAATAACATGTACAAGGTAGTAATTTATTGTAAAATATTTCCTAGTCATCTTACATCTTACCTGTATGTTCTAAATGTTTTAATGTCACATTGTCAACAGGGAAAAAGCTGAGGATAGCACCATATTCTGGACACATGTTTGCTATTGTAGTTCGATCTACTATAGATAATTGTGAAACTCCACTTCCAAAAAACTCAACAAACTTTCCAGCCACTCCTACTTGCCTGAGATGCTATATAAAGAGATAGATAGAAACACATACAAAATTAGCATGGATTCTCTGAAAACCATAAAATCTAATTTTTAACCCATTACTAGTGACAGTGAAGGAAAGAGGTCCTCTGTTATTTTTATGAAACATCAACTCACTCTGGTTTCCAGCTAAAAGCAAATAGTCAATAGAAGAGTGGTCCAAAGTTACTAGTAGGATAAAAAAGCGCTTGAAAATTCAAAATGTCTCTGATATCAGGGTATACCATAGACTCTATTATATATCTGCTAACTGGCAGTCTTCTTTTTTTCTTAGCTTCTAGCCAATGAAAGCGTCTTAGATTTAGTGAAATACTAATATACTGATGAAACTGTGTATTTAAGTTTTAAAAATTATATACTGCTATAAAGATTTTTCAAATTCCAAATACTGGTCCAAATATTTACAGCATCATTAATTATAGGTAAATTTCATTTTGATAGAATTTAACATATGGCTTCAAACTTAATTCCTTCTAAAATTATTTTTATTACCAGGTAACCAAAACAGCTACCCAGCTTTTCTGAATTGTAAAATGGTTGCAGAATGGCAGGGAGTGTGCTCAGGACAATGACTAAGTATGAAACAACCTTCAGTCTATGAATAATATTAAGCTCTAACATTTTAGAAGCACTAAGGATCATTTAATCCTAACCTTTTTATACATGCAGAAACTCAACCCTAAAAGAAACATGTTTATTTTCACTGTTGTATTTTTGATGGTAAGAGCAATATAGATTAGAAATACCAAGTCAAATGCTGCTTTCACCAAATTTATGAGGTACCACAATATACATTTTGAAAAACAATGATTAATTCTATAAAGATATGACTAGAACAGGACCTCCAAAAAGGGACAAAATATTCAAAAAGGTACGCACACATATAGATTTAACTTTCATTATCAATAAGCAAAAATGTCTAAAGTAGATGTATAACACTGTTAAGAAAAAATACAGCCAGAGGAATCTAAAAAGCAGCATTAGTTTTCAGGATATGCGAAGGAAAAGAATTGATTTTTCTAAAAAACGTAATAGGCTATTCCTTTCCTCTAGGAATAATCCTTCAATTCTCAATTTAACTTCTTGATCTTTTGTTACCATACACTGAATCAATCATTTCTGCAAGATGTCAATTTTTTTTCTAATTAGGGAAGAAGGATCAATATTAAATGGTGAGAAGGAGGCAATACCGTTTTCTTTCCCTGCGGAGTATTCTAAAAGCCTTTAGCCCAGAAATCTAAGCAAAAATGCTGAGACTCTGGGATCCAAATATGAATTCTATTTGGAACATTTGCCAGGTTCCTTCATTTAATGAAATGGGACTTAATCATAACAATAAAGTTAGTGAAAATGAAATTTAGGGTGGAGAGTTACAAATTATTGTCTTTAAGAAACCCTAGATTACATGTATTAAACGCATGCAGCCAACATTTTAAAAATTCAGAGAAAAAGTTTCTATAGTTTCTTTTTGTATTGAAATACAGTTGATTTATACTGTGTTAGTTTCAGGTTTAGGGCAAAGTGACTTTATAAAAATGTTGAAACAGTCAACAGAAAAATTTGACACTACCACACTTTTACCCATAGTTTTTAGTATTATCTAATACAGTAATAGTTCCCAGAAGACAAATGATTCAATTAAATATTAAAGGAGATGCAATTAGACATTTCCTAAGTGGGATTTTTTAAAATTCAAGTAGGCAACAAGTATTTACTGAGGCAATAAGGCATAATGGTTAAGAGCATGGACTTAAGAACCTGACTGCTTCGATTAGAATTCTTGTTCTATACTTAATATTCAACCCTATGACCCTCTGGTTAAGTCACTAATCCTTACCTTGTCTCAGAATTAAAATGAGGATACTAACAGTACAATCTCATAGGCTTGTAACGAAGAATAAATGAGTTAACACTTCAAGGGAACGATGACACAACAAACTGCTTTGTACTTACCAGTATAAAGTATTACTATGGTGACAACTACAATGACAAAGCTAATACCAGCACCAGAGTGCTGAGGATAAGGGGATAAACTGAAATGCCTGCTTGCATGGGGCTCTTCCACTTACAAAACAAAATCATGTCTACTGAGTTATACAGCTAGTAAAATTCTAGCTTACCTTTGTAATACCAAGAACAACATCTATGGACGTAACAAAAGGATTCGATGAACCAGTTAATTCACATCCAACCACCTCTGGTAAAGTAAGAGAAACTGGCAGGCCAAGCATAACTGCTTCTGTTTCAATGCCTCCAACCCCTAATGTAATAAACACAGGTATATGAGTATGGTGCATTGAAAGATAAGTCATCTTTTCAACATCTAAATCTCTAGTGTCTCACGAGTTTGTCTTAACACAGTACCTTACACAGAATTGCTATAATGCTATCATTGTAGATAATGAAACTCAAGTCCTCTCAAAAGAAGGACTTCACTCACAAGGTTGAAAAAATTTTACTTTTACCATTATTTTAAATTCAGAAAACACTTAGTGTCTACAATGCTAGTTACTGTACTGTGCTCAAGATACAGATATGAATAGAACCCAGCCCCCCTCAATCTCAAGAAGCTAAAAGCCAACAATTTAAAAACCCTGTAAAAGAGTAAATGCACTCTGAAAAAGGGAACAGCTGGCACAAAGCCATGAGGTGTAAGAGCACAGCCTACTCAGAGAAATAAACAAGCCTTTACGATGTGTTTGGGTAAATGGCTAGGGGCACCAAGTTGCCAAGGACCCTATTAAAAGCATGAAGAAATTTGGATTTATAAAGAAGGCCAGGAAAAGCCACTTGAAGGACTTTGAACAAAGGAGTAGCCACATCGCCTTCACAGACATCATCATCATTAGAAAAGTGAAAGTGTTTCTCGCTCAGTCCTGTCCAGCTCTTTGCCACCCCTTGTACTGTAGCCCACGAGGCTCCTCTGGCCATGGAATTCTCTAGGCAAAGATACTGGAATGGCTTGCCATTCCTTTCTCCAGGGCATCTTCCCGACCACCATCACTAATCACACCACAAACGGCAGTGCTGTGCTGGTCACCGTGCACTGTTCTTTTCATAAATTCTCTCTTACGCCACACTGTCCACAAACACTTGAATTTAGATTTAATTTTTGTTGTTAACTGTTATAGGTGAAAAAACAGCCTCAAATAGGCTATAAAGACCCTGCTATTTACGTTCTTTTATAATGTTCCTGACATCCTCTCTCAAAAGAATTAAATGTATTTAGTCATTTACTTACCCCACCCCAGAATCCCCAAACCATTCACCATGGTTATATGAGAATCTGTGCCAACAACACTGTCTGGGAAGAGGAGGTCCTTCTCTTCAAAAACCACTCTTGACAAATACTCTAAGTTTACTTGATGAGCCATTCCGGTTCCAGGAGGGATCACAGCCACATTCTTAAAAACTCTTGAACTCCACTATATTTTATTCAAATTTAAGAAATCAACTGTTAGCATATATCTGAATTCAGTTCACAATTAACATATAAATAAATATTGAAATGGAAAATATTTTACCAATGTTCATTATGGTCCAAGTTTACAATACATAAAAACAAATATG
Organism: Bos mutus; assembly: GCF_027580195.1. Lineage (NCBI taxonomy): Eukaryota > Metazoa > Chordata > Mammalia > Artiodactyla > Bovidae > Bos > Bos mutus. The sequence goes on along the minus strand of NC_091637.1, from coordinate 30,138,433 downwards.
CAGGTACTAAACCTACATGTATTCATTTTGCAGATTATTCAGACAAAATAAAGTCAAAGAATAATGTTCTAACAGTCCAGATAAACAGCAGCTTTCAACTATGTTCCAAGGATTTTGAGGGATAGAAAAAGGGGAAGGCTCAAGTAGAAGACTCTGCAGGCTCACCTGAACTAGAGCCACTGTTTTTAATATTTTATTATATACTAGGGTTTCTGATTAAGATTTTACTTGAAGGAAAAAGGCAAAAAAGGGTTCTACTGCTAATATTTAAAATTTTCTGGTCTAAAGATATTAAAAAATTGTACCTTTCAATATTTTATAAACTTCTATTAAAAAATTTCCCCCAAATCATTTATACCTTGAAAAATTGAAGCCTCTCTCGATTTCTGCCAAATTCTACTTCTTGATTTTTTAATACTGTTTCAGGTCTAAAAAGAAAAAAAACTGGCATTAAATGGATGTATTATAGAAAAGAGGTGTCTTGTTTCTAAGTCTTCATTCTTATGCACTTACATACAAACACATTTTTAAAATTCTAGAATAGTAATTTACTAGACTTTTCAGAATCAGTTATTTTCTTTTCAACAATGAAGTTCTGCTTTAAATAAGACCAGAAAGCTATTGCAAGGGCTTAATATTTAAGTCACATCCACACCAGTGTCCCAAACTGTACTTAATATGCATCACTGTGAGATTTGGCTAAAATATTAGAAGTAGCATGGTAAGCTTTGTTGGATTTTCTAGTGCAAGGAAAAAGGAGAGTAGTTACCTTAATGAATATACAATAAGCATGTATGTTTCCACCCACTTGACACTTATACCACTTTAACTAGGAGATGATTGTTAATTATCACTATGTGGCAGTGACAAACAACATCATTTTATAAGTTTAAAAAGAGTTTTGGGCAAAAATCTTGTATTCATCCCACCACAAATCGAAGGTTCTACTTTATGTAAAGTTTTAGTTTAGTTTACATGGATTATATTTTATATAAATTATTTAAACTAAGAGATAAAAACAATTCACTGCCAAGCAGTAAACATACTGCCATTTTTAGGGAACTATTTTTATCTAATGGATATTTTAAAAAAAATGATTTCTAACGGCTTTAAGTTGTTTATTTCATCTGCCAGCTGGTGATTTAAGTTTTGACTAGAATATCAATATAACCTAAATTATACATGTCCTCCAGGGTTCAGATAATTATAGTTGTTTAATTGTCAACTTTTTTTAAAACAAAGATTAATAATTCATTGCTGAGTGATCATCTGAAGCCATAGCAGACCTTAATGAGATTTTTCTTAGGACCTCAGGGAACAAAGCTTTCTAGAGCCATTCCAATTATTTTAGCTTTCCATAGTACATGAAAGCTACAAAGTACTTTACCAACATTTATTAGCTCATAACCTGACTCCAAATTAAGCAATGATTTCAAGTGCCAGGTGTATGCTCTGAATTCTCTACCCCTCCATTTTCTGTCTACAATACTTCATTGATGCATTAAAGCACGTGAAAAGAGTTACTATTTTCATACAGCGAGACAATATCTAGTTTTAATATTTTGCAATTTAGAGTTAAAATTAAACAGAAATGTTATACCAGATTGGATTTTTAGAAATAAAAACATACCACCTTAGGGCTTCATACCATTTATAAAAAGATAACCAAGAAAAATCAATGGTTTTTTGAATTAATAAATTTTCCTTTTCAGAAAATTAATTTCTAAACAAGAGACATCAATCTCAAAAGTTCAACAAGTCCCTAAAAACCAGGAAAATTAGGTAAGAGGAATAGAGTACTTACATAGAATTGACATAGCAAAGGACCCACAGACTATACTCAATTCTTAGGAAGAGCATCTGAGGTCACTTATAACCCAAGGTTTTATAACAATACTGAGCACAAAACTGAGAACCACCTATAACTTGAAAGATCTAGTTTAGGGACAAATGACTTAAATGTTACTATTTGGCACTTATGATGAAATATGCATTCATAATATCCTTAACCTATACCTTAAATTTGCTAAATTTTTTAAACCTGAAAAAGTCTAAGTTATTTTTAACTAACCTTTAAAAGATTTGATAGTATAATAACAATGGGACAAACAACATAACTCTCTTGAAGACTTTGGAAACTTTATAGTATACAAAAACGTATCACGGAGCTTTTATTACTTTGAAAAAATTACATAGTAGGAAATTTAACCAACTCTTAAGAAAAGGATTCTTTTCCAGACTGGTTTACTGCTTTCCATAGTACCATTTAGGAAACTGCTTTTCTAAAACAGCTCAGTAAGTCTGTGACATGTGATAATGAGAATATTCTTAACACAGAGGTCCCAATGCAATAAGAAAGAATAAGAAATCTCCTAGAAGGAAAATAAAGCTAAAAAATATAAGTAGGGATTTCTACAAAAGAAATGTGAATGAATAATGAGCATGTGAATGAATGGTATAAATTCACTAAAATAAAAAACTCAGTTTAAGATATTTCTCTGCCTACATTAGTTACAAAAATTAAATATATTTATAGAAAATTCTTAAAAGTTTTCTTCTGAAGAAACAGAAATAGATTATGGTATTTGGAGACTACCATTTTAATTATTTTTGCTTCTTTCAGTACAACAGGAAGCACAATAAATATGAAGGCAATGTAACTGGGATCAGGAGGAGAAGGAGAACTGAAAAATAACTTGGCACTAACAAATATTTTAAAAAACATGTCATACTCAGGCACTGGTTGCAAATGAAAAGGACATAGGATGGGTGTGTTTTCAATCTGCGAAGAAAATTTTCCTGAGTTTCGGCCTAGTTCTCCAGAATCACACGATCCTCGGCAGGTAGTCTGGCCTCTGCAGGGAAGCTTCTTAGGCTGCACTCTAAGTGGAGAGAGCTTTCCTGCTTTCTGTAGGTCACCACCTCCAGGATTTGGAGCATTCTGTATTGCACTATCATTCCAAAAAAAAGGAGACAAAATAAAACCATTTAAAAGTGACAGAAATTTAGCTCTTCAAAAAGCACACACCAGCAATGCTATCTGGAAGTAACAACTGAATGTTATTCAAAGGTTAAAGTATCATTTAAATCAGGTTTTAAAAGCAAATCTCAGATTACAAAAAGGAGGGGAGTTAATTTACGACGATTAAAAAAATAATTCTAAGTGCCCATTAAAATCATTTTCCTACAATAACTTGTGGCAAGTAGCAAAATTGATCTTCCCCCCCATCTAACAACTTAAAAGAATCTGGGAGCCAGAGTTTAACCTACAGCAAAAGCTTTAATAAATTGTCTTATTCCATTACTCCAGGGAAACTAAATAAGCTGGTGCATGAAAACATAATCATGTCTTCTCAAGTTTGATTTTGATCAAAAGGATCATTTAAATGTAAGAAAATTTATTTCAGTGGAAGGAAAATACAACTGTAGTAAGCTCAGTGTTTACAATCATCAATTTAATATAATTAAAGACGTCCATCACTCATATCTTTAGAGTCTCTCTGGAAGGGAAATTAAAAAACAAAAAGGAAATGAAGGCTTTTTTCAGATACCCACTCTTTGAAAAGCAGGTTCTAGGCTGATACATTTCTATAAAAATGGCAGCAAAATACACAAACAGGAAAATCACTTTAAACTCAGACTTAGTTAAATATAAATTTCACCAATCCATCAATTTTCACCAATTTTTCTTTTTGTATATTAGTCAGTATTAAATGTTGCAAACTTTACTCTGGCACAAATTATCTCTATTCCCTTTCCTCTATACCATATACTCCTAGTGGACTGGCTGGCAGTCAACTTGCATGTCTGTTTTTATAAATATCAGTATTAAAGTACCATTTGTTGAAGTCAATTTGCAAGGAATGGTCAACCGTGAGATCTGTCGGACAGGCAGGATGGACTTTCTTAGGGTCACCTCCAAGAGTTTTCACTGCCTCCCTCATAGCAGCAAAATCCACCATTGCCGGTATTCCACTAAAAAATAAGGAATAATTAACTTCTAAGTCTTCTTTTATATGTGCTCAAGTGACCAATATGCATTTATTCATTTTTAAATTTAAAAAGTATCCCTTTTTAGTTTGCATTCATGTTTGATAATGTATCCAAAGTTATATGTAGCTTAGTTTCATGAGAATATTAAATATTATCTGAGAACTTGGGTGCTAAAAGGTCATGTGCCAAAGGTAATACAACAGATGATTCTTAGAGGCATAAGGTAACTTCAAGGAAACTGCTGACGCGAGTCCTTTTTCTTGTCTTAAATTTTAAGATATCCCGTCCCTTTTCCCCAGCTCCAGCCTCTTCACTCCCAGTGCCTTGTCTCCAAAGTTATTCACTAAACATAGCAATCTATAGATAGATCTGTATCTGCATACGTATCTCCAGCCAACTATATAACAAGCATTTACCAAATGACTTTGAGGTGCTAGACACCAATAGTACAAGGCTAAATAAGGGAGAGTAACTGTTCTCAAGGAATTTGTAGGAAAGATACAGTAGCAATTACAGAAGAGTATTTATACACAGGGTACACAGAGAAGTAACATACTAACCAGATACAGGTGAGTGGGTAAAGAAAATGTTCTTATTTGTTTAGCCAACTCCTACACCTCCTTCAAAACTCAGCTAATGGTTAAGTCTTCCAATAAATAATTCTTGGACACCCAAATTAGGCAAAGTCTTTCAAGCTATAGTAAAGACTTCAGATTTTATTCTAAGTGTGATGGAAGCCTACTGGAGAATGGAGGAATGATATGACCTTTATCAACATTTTTTAACCAAGTCACTTCACCTACTGCGAAAAGATAAAACTATCCAATCCAACTGTGGAAGCAGGGATACTTGTTCAGAGACTATTATAGTCATAGTCCAGGTAAGTGAGAATGGGGTTAGAATGAGAACAACGGAGCTGTAGATGGTAAAAAGCATTTGGATTAAGGACATGTGTACTTCAAAGGTAAAGCTCACAGAACCTGCTGATAGACTGGATTATGTATGAAGGAAAGAGTGGAAGCAAGGTTAACTTCTAGATTTTTGCTCTAAACAGCATTATTCACTATGATAGAAAAAACTTAAAAAGGAGTAAGTGAGGGGGCTGGGCAATGACGTTTAGGACATATTAAGTCTGAGAAGCCTATTGGCTATGACAAGCAGCTTGTTAGGATGACAAGTAGCTTATTGGGATGACAAGTAGGCAGTTAGGTAGAAGCAGTTTTTAAAATAAATGGCTACAGGAAAATAAGCTTCTAATTTTTTGAAAAAACTTTTAATTTAGTATTGGAATATAGCTGATTAACAATGGAGTGAACAGTGAAGGGATATATGTGTGCATGTGTGTGTGGTTGTGTGTATCCATTCCCCCAAACTTCCCTCATCCAGGTTGCACATAACATTGGGCACAGTTCCATGTGCTATACAGTAGGTCCTTACTGATTATCCATTTCAAATATGCAGTGTGCACATGTCCATCCCAAACTTACTCTCTCTTCCCCTCAGCAACTGTAAATTTGTTCTCTAAGTCTGCTGAGTCTGCTTCTAAGTTCATTTGTTCATTTCTTCTTAGATTCCACTTATAAGGGATGTCATACGATATTTCTCCTGCTCTGTCTGACTTACTTCACAAGTGAGACAAATTGCTTTAGTTTCAGTTCAGTTCAGTGGCTCAGTCGTGTCCAACTCTGCGAGCCCATGAATCGCAACATGCCAAGTCTCCTTGTTTATCACCAGCTCCCAGAGTTTACCCAAACTCATGTGCATCGAGTCAGTGATGCTATTCTAGCCAACTCATCCTCTGTCATTCCCTTCTCCTCCTGCCACCAATCCCTCCCAGCATCAGGGTCTCTTCCAATGAGTCTACTCTTTGCATCAGGTGGCCAAAGTATTGGAGTTTCAGCTTCAGCATCAGTCCTTCCAATGAACACCCAGGACTGATCTCCTTTAGAATGGACTGGTTGGATCTCCTTGCAGTCCAAGGGACTCTCAAGAGTCTTCTCCAACACCATAGTTCAAAAGCATCAATTCTTCGGCACTCAGCTTTCTTCACAGTACAACTCTCACATCCATACATGACCACTGGAAAAACCATAGCCTTGACTAGACGGACCTTTGTTGGCAAAGTAATGTCTCTGCTTTTGAATATGCTATCTAGGTTGGTCTTAACTTTCCTTCCAAGGAGTAAGCGTCTTTTAATTTCATGGCTGCAGTCACCATCTGCTGTGATTTTGGAACCCCCAAAAATAAAGTCTGACACTGTTTCCCCATCTATTTGTCACGAAGAGATGGGACCAGATGCCATGATCTTAAGTTTTCTGAATGTTGAGCTTTAAGCCAACTTTTTCACTCTCCTCTTTCACTTTCATCAAAAGGCTTTTTAGTTCCTCTTCACTTTCTGCCATAAGGGTGGTGTCATCTGCATATCTGAGGTTATTGATATTTCTCCTGGCAATCTTGATTCCAGCTTGTGCTTCTTCCAGTCCAGCGTTTCTCATGATGTACTCTGCATATAAGTTAAATAAGCAGGGTGACAATATACAGCCTTGACGTACTCCTTTTCCTATTTGGAACCAGTCTGTTGTTCCATGTCCAGTTCTAACTGTTGCTTCCTGACCTGCATATAAGTTTCTCAAGAGGCAGGTCAGGTGGTCTGGTATTCTCATCTCTTTCAGAATTTTCCACAGTTTATTGTGATCCACACAGTCAAAGGCTTTGGCATAGTCAATAAAAGCAGAAATAGATGTTTTTCTGGAACTCTCTTGCTTTTTCGATGATCCAACACATGTTGGCAATTTGATCTCTGGTTCCTCTGCCTTTTCTAAAACCAGCTTAAACATCTGGAAGTTCATGGTTCACGTATTGCTGAAGCTTTAGTTTAGAGAAGGGAAATTTTCAAATTTATAAATGAATCTTCACAATTAAGAGACATCTAGGAGTATGACTCTAGAAAGAAAACGCTCTGAAAATTCATCATGAAAAATAAACCTACTACTCACGTAAAATCTTGAAGAAGAACACGGGCAGGGAAAAAGGGCACTTCAACATTGCTCTGTTTGGTTTTCCAGTCTAAAATGTTCATAACATCTTCCTTTTTCATTAAAAAGCCATCACAATTTCGCACAGCAGCTTCCAAGAGGACCCGTATCGAGTAAGGCAGAACATCTGATTCAAGAGAAAATATTACTATTAATAAGGGAATAATCTTAACTACATATTGTAAAAATTATAATAGCAAAATGTCAGACAAAGACACAGATGTACTGTTTCTCAATTTAAAAAATTTTAGTCAATAAGAAATAACGATTTGCTGTAGAGTACAGGGAATTATAATATTCAATATCATATAATAAACTACAATGGAATATAATCTGAAACATATATATAAAACTGAATCACATATATAAAACTGTGTATACCTGAAACCAACAAAATACTGGAAATCAACTATACTCCAATATAAAAAAAGTTTTTAGTCCAGTAAACAGGAAGTAAAACACCATTCTTGTTAATATAAGGCTTTCTATAAATCTGACTTTCCTGTATGTAAGCTAAGACCCTGAAAAAGCAGAGATAAAGCCTTCACCTATACTTTAATAAAATAACTGGAAAATTAATTAATTAAAGAAAACCTTTACACAAGAGCTGCACTAACTTGGGCATATAAGACTGACAAATACAAATAATTCAGGAAAGACACAGAAAAACTGAAAAGCACAGATAATTAGAATGAATACAATAATGAAAACATTTCTATTATGTTAAAAAATTGTTAGTTTGTAATAAATTTAAAAGAATCTTTATAAAAAATAGTTAAGGTTTAAAAATAAATCAGGGTGCTTAAGTGAGCAAAATTCATTTCACGAAAATTGTCACTTAACTCTTGATTACTAGTTTAAGAATACTAGAGAGAAATAAATTTCAATATTTAAAAAATTTTTGATTATATTAAGTTCTCACAACAGATTTTGCCACTTGGAAAGTATTTCCTTAATACTGAAAGGAAAGACTGAATCAGTATGAAATTAAGGAATTATGCTAAGCCACAGTAACCCACACAATGGATTACTATGCAGCTGTTTAAAGGAATGATAATCTCTAAATACTAAGAAGTGATCTCCAGACTATATATTCATTAAGAGAAAATTAATGCAAAACCATGTTTATAATATATACCTTTACAGTAAGAGTAAAAAATCAAGTATAAGAATATGAATGTATTAAATATAAAATTAAAAATTATATAATTTAAGTGTATTATATCTAATTTAAAATATTACCTATTAAAAATGTAATAATGTACATACACCCCCCCAGAAAGAACAATGAAAAGATAAACTAAAAAAACTCAGTATGTATTCCACACAGTATTTTGGTTGCACAGTATTTCATTGTGGAACATATACTAGGGGCAAAAACATCCATAAAGAAAAAATTATATTCAGTTATTAGTATTGTTATCTGCAATTTTGAAATTCTCATATATAAGAGAAGAAAGTAAAAAGTTACTTTCTTTTTACCATTTTTACTATGGTTGGGAACCAAGATTTAAGAGTAATGACACAAGTGTAAAATCAGAGTAGCTAAGTTAAAAAAAAAAAGAAAAAACCTTACATTTTAATTTGTATCATCAGTACAAATTCATAATTTTTTCTTTAAAAAGAACATGTACTGCTTACCTCTGATCAATGAAAATGCCTAAAATGATGACAATCCAATAGTAATGAACCGCTAGCAACTCAGCCTGCTGTTTCTAAATATTATTTCCCATTATAAAAAAAAAGAGTTCCTTGCAGAAATGATTGGTTCCAAATTCGGAAAAGGACATGCACAAAATGAGCCTGGAACATTTGGTATCAGAAACCAAAGAAGTTATCAAAAGCTAACAGGGACACTAATGGGTCAATGTGAGCAATAAAATGAGTAATGACCGTAATACATTAAAATATATCAAATATATAAATAGCCCTTAGTTCATAATGACTCTTTTGCTACAGAGAATACTCCAAAAACTGACAAAGAGGGGAAAATAAATCGTCAACCCCATCTTTCCTGATTTCAAATAACAAAATAGTTAAGAAGATAAAGTTTCTTGTAATAGAAGAATTACAGCTAATAAATGTAGAAGGGCAGTGATATAATTAGAAAAATCACCAATGTGAAGCATCTAATGAAATAATAGATCTATACAAGGATCATAAGTGGATGATAAAATCATGAGGTAATATATGAATGGGGAACTTATAATGGATGGATCAAGCTGAGAACAATTACACCCAACTCAGCATCACCAAAAGTAGGACATTATAGATGTTAAATGCCTCTTGATTTAACAAGAAGTACAAGCCCCCAACTATGAAATATTCTTTGCAAAAATAATACAAACATGAATCTAATCAAACATCCAGTGACCAAGAAACATGGGAGATAGTACGACAATAAAATGAAACCATGAAGAAGCAATCAAATCTACAATGTAGTACATTCTACAGAACAAAGAACCTGTTTTTTTCAACATAAAAATGGCATGGAAAAAAGAGAGAGGATGAATATTTTTATTAAAAGAGATTTAAGAAACACAAAGACCAAGTGCCATGTGTGGACCCTATTTCGATACTGTGTGAATAAACCAACATTTACATATTTCTTATATAAATATATAAGAATATACTTACATAATTATATAAGAATATATTTATACCAGGGAATCCACATTAAACCAGAGAAATGTGAATATGGACTGGATTTTAGAGCATAATAAAGAATTATTGTTAATTTTGTTAGTTACAAGTCCTTTTGTATATCGGAGATACATACTGGAGTACGTTTACAGATTTTTTAAAATGGTGGAATATTTGAAACAAAAGACTGACAAATGTTGACAACTGACTGACAAACATACGGTGGGTTATTATGCTATTTTCTCCCTACTTTTATGCTTGAAAATTTTAACACACACACATTAAAGCATAATAAAGTTGTAAGTAAAGAGGATAAAGGACTACATAATCAGAAATACTAAATTCAAAGCCACTATTTGCTATCTGCAATAGGTATGACTTTTGGAAAGTGACTCAAATTGATGCATTTTCTCATTTAAAATGGGGATGCCAGCTACATAGCAGATGTGAAGAATACCTTACTTCATCATCTATCTAGTACATGTAAAACCCTCTAACAAACATATGACAAATAGTAAGTACTTAACGAATATTCATTTCCATTTTTCCTCAATCAAAAATAATGAAGCCCACCCCCGTTCTCCCCACCTCCAAACCAAGAGAAATTACAGAGGGGACATTTTTACAACAGAGCATTTGGAAATAACAAGAAGTAAAATTTATCACAGAAGCCAACACACAAAATTAACTTTGGTTAATTATTCTGGAAAAATATCTCCTCAGGAAGCTTTTTTGTTTCAAGTATCTTCATAAAAAGCATTTTGTCAGATTACTAGCAAAATACAGTAAAAATAAACACCAGTAATTATCTCTACTCTCTCCTGAAATCCACTAGGGTTAACAGTAAAGAAAGTTATAAACCCACAAGAACAAAGAAACAGAAGCAAAGCTAACAAAAATTTTGGAAGATGGTCCTTAATTGACTGGTAATAGACTGAGCAGATGGAGAAGGCAATGGCACCCCACTCCAGTACTCTTGCCTGGAAAATCCCATGGACGGACGAGCCTGGTAGGCTGCAGACCATGGGGTCGAGAAGAGTCGGACACGACTGAGCGACTTCACTTTCACTTTTCCCTTTCATGCATTGGAGAAGGAAATGGCAACCCACTCCAGCGTTCTTGCCTGGAGAATCCCAGGGACGGGGGAGCCTGGTGGGCCGCCGTCTATGGGGTTGCACAGAGTCGGACACGACTGAAGCGACTTAGCAGCAGCAGCAGACTGAGCAGAACAGAGAAAGCCGAAACTAAATGCCCACAAAAGGAAAAGGCGATCAGAAACAAAGACTAGGAATCAGGATAGCCTGCAATAAAAGAGGAATGTGAAAAACTAGAAGGCAAAATCCCTTCAAAATCCCAAGTGAAAATAACTTTCAGCCTAGAAATCTGTAAATAGATAAACTATCTATTAATTAGGCAAGGTCTCTGTACAGCACAGGAAACTGCTCAATGTTATGTGGCAGCCTGGATGGGAGGGGAGTTTGGGGGAGAGTGGATATATGTCTATGTATGGCTGAGTCCCTTTGCTGTCCACCTGAAACTATTACAACATTGTTAATCAGCTATACATACGCCAATACAAAATAAAAAGTTTTAAAAAAGAAAAACAGCCAAGCAGTGACAAATTAAAAAAAAATTAGTCAAGTTCTCAAAAACGTACTTCTCAGGCACCCTTATGTAGGAAGCTATCAGGATATGGTCTATAAAATAAGGAACTGGAGAGTAAAAAATCATGAAATTTAGGAAACAGTCTAACATAAGAAAGAGCAGAGACTCTTCTAGGGCAATACTGTAAGCCAGCCACAGTGCGGCCAGCCTCAAATGCAGCATAAAATGAAGTCCAGATGGTATGCTGCCAAGAGATGGGGGAAAAAACTAACTGATAGATTACTTGGTTATACCAGGAGTTTAGTTCTTCTGGAGAGCATGGAGATGAATTATTGATAAGGACACAGAAAACTAAGCAAACAAAAAAGGACAATCATTAATTTCAGAAAAAAAAATATACAAAGTTGTAGGAGAAACGAGATGCAATCGTCATTTACTACATGGACTGGTTGAGAATATTTATAGTTATAAGTACCAAAATCAATGCAGATGGTGATTGCAGCCATGAAATTAAAAGACGCTTACTCCTTGGAAGGAAAGTTACGACTAACCTAGATAGCATATTAAAAAGCAGAGACATTACTTTGCCAACAAAGGTCCATCTAGTTAAGGCTATGGTTTTTCCAGTGGTCATGTATGATGTGAGAATTGGACTGTGAAGAAAGCTGAATGCTGAAGAATTGATGCTTTTGAACTGTGGTGTTAGACTCTTGAGAGTGCCTTGGACTGCAAGGAGATCCAACCAATCCATCCTAAAGGAGATCAGTCCTGGGTGGTCAACGGAAGGACTGATGCCGAAGCTGAAACTCCAGTACTTTGGCCACCTGATGCAAAGAGTTGACTCACTGGAAAAGACCCTGATGCTGGGAGGGATTGGTGGCAGGAGGAGAAGGGGACGACAGAGGATGAGATGTCTGGATGGCATCACTGACTCAATGGACATGAGTTTGAGTGAACTCCGGGAGTTGGTGATGGACAGGGAAGCCTGGCGTGCTGCGATTCATGGGGTCATAAAGAGTCAGACATGACTGAGCGACTGAACTGAACTGAACTGACTGAGTATTGTTTTAACCAAAATTATAACTATATTAGGAAGAGGTACGTGGTATATACGCAGAAGAAAAGTGCCAAATTCTCATTTTCCACAGTAAAAAGTTAGTAAAGTCTAAAACTGAAAGATCAAGAAACAGCTGTATAGGCAAGGGTATTTAATAATATGGAGGAAATAATTAAAAGAAATGACCAAAAGGATTAAAAATTGTATTCTCTGCAGAATAAAAATTTGGGGCAGAGGTACTCTTTCGGTTATAGTTTCAGTGGTCTTACTGTTTTTTAACTCTCCCATTTGAAAACTAGCATTAAAGTAAAAAGCAATTATCAAATAAAGAGTGTGCTAAGAGTGGACATTTCGTCATTAAGGAGTACTGACTTGCAGATCTGTCTAATTTCATGAAAACTACTAGAGGCCCACAGCAAGGAAAGATGCAAACAACGCCTTCTCCCACAAACAAAACAATTTATTTCTTATTTCTCTCTGCAGTCACCAGCCTCCAAGATGATACCAGTAATCTTCACCTCTCAGCATTCATGCTCTCACACAACCTACACTGAAAATCAGCTATTTGTATTACCAAGAGTATGGCAGAGACGACAGTGGGTTTTTCTTTCTTTCTTGCATTGAAGTACAATTAATTTACAATGTTGAGTTAGTTTCTGGTATACAGCAAAATGACTCAGATACACACACACACACCATTATGGTTTATTGTAAAATACTGAATCTAGTTACCTATGCTATACAGTAGGTCCCTCTTGTTTATCTATTTTATAAATAGCAGTATATATCTGCTAATACTAAACTCCTGATTTATCCCTCCCCCGTCCCCTTCCCCACTGGTAACCATAAGTTTGTTTTCTATGTCTGTGAGTCTATTTTTGTTTTGTAAATACGTTCATTTGTATCATTCTTTTAGATTTCATATACAAGCAATAACATTCTGTACTTGTCTTTCTCTGCCTGACTCACCTCCCTTAGTATATATAACTGCTAGGTTCATGACAGTGCATGACTTCTAATGCTAGGTTACAAGTATTTCAGCATCAGCCTTCTTCTCTTGGATAGCTCACTCTGGGAGAAATTGACAGTCTGTTATAAGGACAATCAAGAAGCACTGAGGAGAGGCTCATGTGGAATAAAACTGAGGCCTCTGTGCCAACAGTAAGCCCGACTTGCCAGTCATGTGAATGGGCTGCACTAAAAGCGGGTCCTCTAGCCCATCAGGCCTTTAGATAACCGCTGCGCCAACTAACACCTAGCTGTAACTTCATGAGAGATCCTGAGCCAGAACTATTCAACTAAGACATTTTTAAATTCCTGACCCATAGAAACTGTGGGATAATGTTTACTTAATGCTTTAACCACAAAGCCTTTTGATTTAAAATGTATTATGCAGTAACAGAAAACCAATACAATTTTCTTCTTCAACTTTTTAGACAGTAATATCTATAGTTATTCATTTAAGATCTACTATGGCTGTATATTGTCACCCTATTTATTTAACTTATATGCAGAGTACATCATGAGAAACGCTGGACTGGAAGAAACACAAACTGGAATCAAGATTGCCGGGAGAAATATCAATAACCTCAGATATGCAGATGATACCACCCTTATGGCAGAAAGTGAAGAGGAACTCAAAAGCCTCTTGATGAAAGTGAAAGTGGAGAGTGAAAAAGTTGGCTTAAAGCTCAACATTCAGAAAACAAAGATCATGGTATCCGGTCCCATCACTTCATGGGAAATAGATGGGGAAACAATGGAAACAGTGTCAGACTTTATTTTTCCGGGCTCCAAAATCACTGCAGATGGTGATTGCAGCCATGAAATTAAAAGACGCTTACTCCTTAGAAGGAAAGTTATGACCAACCTAGATAGCATATTCAAAAGCAGAGACATTACTTTGCCAACAAAGGTTCGTCTAGTCAAGGCTATGGTTTTTCCTATGGTCATGTATGGATGTGAGAGTTGGACTGTGAAGAAGGCTGAGCACCGAAGAATTGATGCTTTTGAACTGTGGTGTTGGAGAAGACTCTTGAGAGTCCCTTGGACTGCAAGGAGATCCAACCAGTCCATTCTGAAGGAGATCAGCCCTGGGATTTCTTTGGAAGGAATGATGCTGAAGCTGAAACTCCAGTACTTTGGCCACCTCATGCAAAGAGTTGACTCATTGGAAAAGACTCTGATGCTGGGAGGGATTGGGGGCAGCAGGAGAAGGGGACGACAGAGGATGAGATGGCTGGATGGCATCACGGACTCGATGGACGTGAGTCTGGGTGAACTCCGGGAGTTGGTGATGGACAGGGAGGCCTGGCGTGCTGCAATTCATGGGGTCGCAAAGAGTCGGACACGACTGAGTGACTGATCTGATCTGATCTGATCTGATGGCGTATGTATCAAGGTGTTTTATATACATTACCTCATTTAATTCTTAAAGTATATCTATAGGTGGATACTCCAGAGCCCTAACAGCAGAGACTAGCTACCTCGGCTTCTTCCTACTTTACACATAAGCCTAGATACCTCTGGATTTATCCTTTTCCCAATTAAGAAGGCAGCTGTGGACCTCTTCCTACCAAATGCCAACTTACTATAGGAGCTCTGTATGCAATTCCCAGTTACACATTAGGACTCATCTGAGATGAGTCTAACAATTTTCTCACCTTTCCTCTCCTTTTCTATCCTTGAACTGGATTTTTCCCATCATCATTTAAAGTTCCTACCTCCAGTTTCACACAAACTTGTGTACACAAGTACACACACAGTTTCCAAGTACTGCTTTCTTCAAACTCTCAACCAAGTTTTTTGAGTCCCTCATATTCCCAATGTCCACTTTCCTACACATTTCCTCTTATACTTCTAAACTTCAGCCCAGACTAATCTGATTTCTCAAAGTATCAATGAAAGAGTTCTAACTAGAATTACAATATCTTCTCTACAATATTCAACGGAGCTAACAATTTCCTCCTCTTTGAAACATTCTTTTTCTACTGACTTTCACAATACCATTTTCCATGTCTCCTATCTCACACTTCTGCACCACTTGCAAGCAGAAGCGATGACTGGCTTTGTTCCAGACTGTCTTTAAAAAGATGTTAATATAATGACTAGCCTTGGGAGATAAACACAGTGTCTCTTATTGGAGCAAAGGGCAGGCATGCAACCGTCCGTTGTGAAAGATTTGGGTTCCCTAAGTCAGATTTCCTCTTCGTTAACACAACCTCGTGTGCAGGTTTTACCTGACCCTCTTCAACAAATGCTGGTACCAAGCACACCGCTTTGCTATGGGTAATAAACTATCCATTGTCTCTGATCCAACAGTTTTGTGTCTTCTGCCAGCATTTAGGAAACTGTCAGTTTAACTTGCAAGGACAGCAAACTGTTCGCTCCTTTACAGTTCTTAACATTTTCTGGCAGCCCTGTTTTGGTTTCCTGGCCGACCTCTACTCCTTTGTCGTTGTTAAGTCACTAAGTCACGTCCAACTCTTAGCGACCCCACGGACCCCAAGCCACGGCTCCTCTGTCTACTATGTCTCGGAGTTTGCTCTAATTCATGTCCATTGAGTCAGTGATGCTAACTACCCGGCTCATCCTCTGATGCCCCCTTCTCCTTTTGCCTTCAATCTTTCCTTTACCTGATCTTCAAATGTAGGAGTTCTTCAGAGTTCATATCTAGGCTCACTTCTTTTCTCACTCCATACTGTCTCCTCTTAGGAGCTTCAGTTGATCCCGTGGCTTCAACATACTATCTCCACAGTAATACCAAAATATTCTTCTGCAGTCCAGGTCTGTCGCCTGAGCTCTAGAACCATGCAGCTAACTGCCTCACAAACATCTTTACTTGAATACTGGTATGTGCCCAAGCTCACTAGTACCTAAACGGGACTCAATGATCTTCCCTCTGCCCTGTCCCATATCACTATCATCTTCTGTGTTCTGAAGCTCAGTGAACAGCACCACCATCCACCCACATGCTTATGCCAAAGCATCTAGGCATCATCCTTAAGTTATTTGCTTTTCCCACCATTTTGACATATGTACTGAAGGTTCAAAAACAATGGTGGATAAAACTGCTGGTGCCTTACAGGACTCAGAGCAATGGCACCAACTGTACTTGTACTCACTGTATTCTTCATTTTCACTGTATTGTTCACTTTCATACAAAATACCAGGTTCACTTAAGAATGTCCTTGATGAAGCAGAAAAAGTATTAATTGTATTAAATCTCAATCACTGAGGTCAAGTCTCAATATTCTGTGTGACAACAATTAAGTGTATAAAAGCATTTCTGCTCAAAACCAAAGTACAATGGTTGCTTGAGGGAAAAACACTTGTGTGACTGAATTACAAGCTAAATTAGCCAGTTTTCCCAAAGAATACTATTTTTACTTGAAACAACAACTGACAAACTCTGGTTATTCAAACATGGATATCTGGCTGACCTTTTTTCAAAAATGAATGAAGTAAGCCTGTCTGTCTCTTATCTAGTCCCATCAACATCTACTCACTGTGTGCACTGAAGATCTTTGAGAAATAAAGTTTCACTGAGTTATACAGATCTGTCAAATGCAGACACATGTTATTATACAATATATAAAAAATGCAGACATACATCTTTATTAGTATCACCACAGCCCCCCTTTAACATGGGCACCGAGAGCCCCCAGGCAGCTATGCACTCTGAAAGACTCCTGCCTGTGCCAGTACCTGGATCAAGAAACTCCGCACAGAACAGCCTTTGCCTTGCCACTGCCTGCACTTTCCCTGCAAGCTGCCTGCAGGGTCACACAATGAGCAGCTGCTGCTTCTGCAAGCCCCCATGTGTCCCATGACTCTGAAGGACTCTTGCCCCCACCAGCATCTGTTATCCATACACATCTCCACACCACCAGATGCGGCTTGCCCAGTCCCCTGCCTGATCGAGGATGGCCTACTGCTTGTGCAGCAACTCCAGACCAGCTCCAGCCTGACCAAAGCAGCAAACGTCTCTGCTATCTAATGAGTTAAACCACAACTTCTCCAGTGATCTCTGACTCGCTTCCAATCTGCTGTTCCTTGGGTATTCTCTGTCAGCCTTACAGTAACATGTAATACAGCATTTCCAAACATCTTACAGTTACTCTTGTATCACAGTTAATAATTATTTATATTAAATTTCCCTTTCCATTACTAAACTGTGTGCTTTCTTAAGCACAAAGATACCATCTCAGCCATCTTTCACTCGCCAGGAACATGTCAGTACTCCATGCTAACTGAATGAATTAAACAGGGTTGTTGAGAGATACATGCACCAAGCAGAGAACTGGGCTGGATTAATGCCACCTGTTCTAACCAGGAATTTCTAGAATCCTACCAATCTGGAAAGCTAATCCTTTAAGGATAGGTAATCAAAAAGACACCTGGGGAACCAGAACAAGCCGGTGACTTAAACTGAAAAAGTACAATAATGTGTGTTATCATACTTCTGAAATGAACTGATAACAATAGATATCCTTTTGATCAATTACTCAGTAGATCTAAGAGGTGGTTCAACCTTTAAAGAAAAGATGCTGAGGCCTGCTGTTTTACATGGGAGGCGGCTGATGAAAAGCGTCTCCAGGACTGCAGATCTTACCACTGAAGGTTAAGTGGCTGCTACCAAGATTAGGCAATGTAATGCATCTCTCAGTGCCGGGCTCAGAAACCGGCCTACAGATACGTTTTGTTTTACACAGAGTTTTAACATTTTAAAGTTCAACTGCCAACACTGAAATATTAGAGATTTTTTTAAACAGGAAAACCCAAATTTCTGGCTCCTTAAGATAAAGAGAAAATTTTATAACTCCAATCTCACATTTTTGCTGGAACTGAGTAGCATTTACTCCTTTATATAGGGCATCTGCTCTCCAGTGTAACACAATTACAGCCAGAGCCACTCTGCTTGTATATGGTGCCTCTACAGTCCTGTAAGCGAGAGCACAGCAGTTTTACACACACAGGCTTTGGATTCACAGGTCTCTGTTCAAACTTCTCCTCCACCGCTTATTACGTAATACTTAGGAGCAGTATCTTGGCCAAGTGGATAATAACAGAACTTATCCTAGAGTGAACACAGTAAATAATAAACACTAACTAGCACTTTATTAATGCCATTAAATTGGGAAACAGAATGGTATTAAGGGGGGTGGACACTGGTCTGAAATCAGAAGATACAAGTCTAAGACTAAATCTTCTCACTTAGAAGATATGTGATCTTAGGCAATTTATTCAGATTTTTAGTCTAATTTCTTTATCTGCATAAAACTATCTTCCCTGCCAACCACAAAGCAATGTGGTAAAGACAGATAATGTAAAAGGGTTTTGTTATTTCTCAAAAGTGATCATTCCAGGTTTAAACAGTAGATGGAGAAATTACCCATAGGAGACACCAGTATTAACAACAGGCTTTAGGTAAACTAAATATGAAAGAGTAATATACTGAAGACTGAAGCAAGGAGAAATTACTCAAACACTCTAGGCCTGCCTAAAGCCTCATAGAGGGTATCTTTGGAGTCCAGACTAAGAGAGTAAGTGGACTGGTAAGAACCTGCTTGAGTAGCTTTAGGGTAAACCTAAAATCCCTGTTTGAGGCCAGGAGCCTAGAGAAAAGATTAAGAAACTGTTTTAGAAGGCCCTGTAACCCCAGGTCTAAGAGGTGGTTCAACAACAATGATTTTGCAACAGTATTAACTCACCCCCATGTCTCATTAGTCAAGGTATTGTTTCTCTCTCCCTAACCAGTACCAGGCTGGATGGGATTGATTTCCAATAAACAACTCTGACCTTTGCTGCTGCTGTTTTAATTTTGCTATGGAGCACCTAAGGCGGCGGAAAGAGAAAACAGATTCCTGCTTCTTTAAGATTTTTTCTTGGCACTCACTGACAAAGGTAGAGAAAACCAAACAAAACAGTATCTATTATTGACAAAGGTACAAGCAAACTCACTCTTCTCATCTGCTCCTGGTAAGCATGTGATCTTGCACTATCTGCTAACACAACAGGCGGACTTCATGATGCCTGTCCAAACTGCCAGCTGTGGAATGGAGAGTGCTCAGTGTCCCATTACCTCCCTGGCTATAGCACTGAAGCAAGAGCCAACCCCTTGGCAGGTAAATGACCAATGGCCTAGTGGAAAAAATACACTAGGACAATTAGATTCCTCTCTCAGGAATTTGCAGTCAGGACACAGACTGAACCAGAAAGTTGTTAAGCACTAAGCTAGAGACAGAGGCTGCCATTTGTGGCCGTTTATCAATGTAGCAAGCGGAGGCAGCTTGTCTGCAGTGAAGCAGAGGGAGCAGAAGAGTGGAGAGGGGTCAGGAAGCACTGAGAGGAACATTAAAGAGCTCTCTTAATTCCAGGCCCACTGCCCATTTTCTTGAGATACAGCCACCTTTCATTGCCTAGGAGCTCTGTAATATCAGAATAAATCTTTCTTCACTTGAGCTAGTGGGTGTCTGTTCTCTGCTACCAAAAGGACCTAATCCAGAACAGAAACTATCTACAAAAGCAAGTTAAAACCAACAGACCACTGGACAAAATATGGAAGGCTGGTGAATGCATGGTTATAGATGGAATAGAATCACATTGTGCTAAGTCGCTTCAGTCGTGTCCGACTCTGTGTGACCCCATAGACGGCAGCCCACCAAGCTCCCCCGTCCCTGGGATTCTCCAGGCAAGAACACTGGAGTGGGTTGCCATTTCCTTCTCCAATGCATGAAAGTGAAAAAGTGAAAGTGAAGTCGCTCAGTCGTGTCCAACTCTTAGCGACCCCATGGACTGCAGCCTACCAGGCTCCTCCGTCCATGGGAGTTTCCAGGCAAGAGTACTGGAGTGGGGTGCCATCGCCTTCTCCTGAATCACATTAGGTAAAGGTAATCCTTAGCAAGTTATGCCTTGTGTATAAACATTATAAGCAAACTATTTCATTGCTTACCCAACTTACTGCCCTTTCCAGAGTCCATGGGAGAGACAAGATTAGAAAACAAGGATTTGTGCTCCTGTCAGTAAGATAACTGACCAGCAACAGATGTCTGATTTGCCCAGTCAAACTATAGGTTAACTGTAGTCGCTCAGTTGTGTCCGACTCTTTGCGACCCCATGGACTGTAGCCTACCAGGCTCTGAGGAGCCTCTCAGTCCATGGAATTTTCCAGGCAAGAGTACTGGAGTGGGTTGCCATTTCCTTCTCCAGGGGATCTTCCCAGCCCAGGGATCAAACCTGGGTCTCCCGCACTGCAAGCGGACGCTTTACCATCTAAGCCACCAGGGAAGCCCTTAAAACAATAGGTGAAAAAGTCATTTAGGGATATAGGCATTATCGGGCTGGTAAGCCCAGCATAACATACAGAGAGGGCTGGCAGTGGCAATACTGTCTATTACACAATACCAGTAAGTAAAGTGGGCTACAGAGAGAGAAGACTGGAGAGCAGACATTCAAAAAGAAACAAGGGTAAAGAGAACAGGCAATCTCCACATGACAGAACGAACAGCCTCTGGCTTAGAAATTCTAGTTCCCATGAGGCCTGACTGAGCTTTCTTCCTTTGCCATTGGATGTCTGGAAACTGCAACAGCATCTTCTTTCTTGAATGCTGAGTTAAGTGAGTTTTTGTTCCTTATACTGACTGAAAGGCAATGACTGGAAGAGACAGTACATATACAGTACCAGTGAAAAAGAAAAGTACCTGATGGGGATGGAGGAAACAATAATGTCAATCCAATAATGCTATATAATGAGCTGGCATCAAAACTTAACTACCTCACACACAGCTTTGTTTATAAATACAGAAAAGATGGTAACAACTTCAATATTCAAAGATCTGGTAACTAAACCATGAGGCTTTCATATAGACAATACTGTGCAGCCCTGAGAAGCTGTAGAAAAGTGTATATAACCCTTTCTACTCAAAACTCACACTCCCTGGTTCATAAACCACACAGATTGAGAGAGCAAGGGATACTTGTATTCAATGACAAACAAAGATGTTCGTGATGTATTAAATTAAAAAAGATTACAAAACAATATACATTGTATTTTTGTTAAAGTAGCACATTTACATATATTTATATATGCACATAAAAATGAAACTGTCTCTACACTGCTTATAATGTTTCTGTCTGTGATTTTGAATCCCAACCTAACTTCTTATAATCAATAAAAACTCTCCTAAAAAATTAAATACAGATTTTCTTTTGGAGATTGTAAGGTAGGATTTGGAAAACCAAGTCCTAGCTCCACTACAGGATTGAGCAGTACTACGGTTACAAAGGAAGCAATTAGGAAGGGAAAGAGAAAGATGAATGAGATAAAATGAGATAAAGAAGGCAGCCTGAGGCTTTATACCAGCCTGAAAGCCCTTTTGCCCAATAACAGCCACTTGCTAAAATATGTTTCACTAGAGCCAGGCCAGCGTCTTCACCGCCCTCCTCCTCACTCATTTTCATTTATGTCTTCCATTATGCTTGCCAGCCATTCGAAATCCCCCAAGTGTTAACTGGCCTCTGTAATCCCTCTGCCATTCCAAGCAACAGTGATTTCTCTCTTCCTGGGAACCAGGTATATTTTCAAATTCAGAGATCTACTTAAGAAAATCACTCAAAATTTCTAAGGTTGTAGTCAGCGCACTCAAGTGCCAGGTAAACAGCTCCAGATGGTTAAAACAGCATTTTGCCACTAGTGAGATTATATAAGTTTAAAATGTGATCAATATGCATGACGTGCATATTCCACTACTGTAAGGTAGTCGCCAAGTTGTGTCCGACTCATTTGCAACCCCGTTTGCTAGTCCTAGCAGGACTAGCCTGCCAGGCTCCTCTGACAATGGGATTTTCCACTCAAGCATACTGGAGTGGGTTGCCATTTCCTTCTAATGGGGATCTTCCCGACCCAGGGATCCAACGTGAATCTCTTGCACTGGCAGGCAGATTCTTTACCATTGAGCCACCCAAGGAAGCCCTTCCATAAGGATCCGTTGAGTATAAACTAGAGAAGCAAAAAGGTAAAATGGCAATAAAAAAGCAAAAATCAAATAATTTGTGTTGTATTCTATCTAAGAACAGACTTAATAAAGGGAAGCATTGTTAGTGAGTCAGACAGCCTAGGCTAGTTCACTCACTTTTCCCTTGTCTTTCTCTATTGCAAAAGTCAGAAAACGGAATCTTTCAGGCTTTAAAGTTGAGAGAGGTAAGAAAATTTTGGCCAAGGAGATAAGCTCCTGGGGAGGGTTTTTCTTCCTGTTTTGCCCTTCCACCTGCTTATAATATGTACATAATGCCTGGAGGTACAACAGCTATTTGCAACCCCCAAAATGAAAGCAAACAGAAAAAAAGAGAAAAGCCTAAGTCCCTGCTGATGTTGGTGCTATATAGTCCCAGTATGTCCACACCCAGACTTCTTATTAGATGAGAAAAATAAACCCCTATTTGTTAGAGTCACTGTACAGGAGGATTCTGGTTCCTGCAGCTGCAGGCATTCCTGACACAGTTAGCAGGGAGCTTAGAAGAGTGTTCTAGACTACATTTTCTCCCCAACACGTAAGAGAGCCAGAACGTTTTCCCTTCATTAAGTTACTCATTACAACCATGATTCTCAGCCTGGTAGGTATCCGAACGTGGGAAGCAGAGAACACAGTGGTCAGGAACCGTCGTGATCACCAAAGTGAAAATGAAGTCCCTCAGTCGAATCCAACTCTTTTCGACCCCATGGACTGCAGCCTACTAGGCTCCTCCATCCATGGGATTTTCCAGGCAAGAGTACTGGAGTGTGGTGCCATTGCCTTCTCCGGGTGACCAACAAAGCAATGTCTCTTAAGCACAGGTCTGGGAGGCCATTCAATTTGGTCCCTCCACAAAAATCCAACAAGGATTTTTCTGTTTTTCTACTCAAGTTTCTACTTTCTTTCAATATCAATTCTTCCAAATTTTATTCCCTATTAAACACTCATTAAGAAATTATTTTGGTAACTATACAATAAACCTCTCATAGTAACCATTCTATTAAAAAAAAAAACAACAATATCTTAACCCCAGAGAAATAAAACCCAAATTTCTGTTTTAAAGGCATTTATATATACAGGTGTTCTATTATTATATTTATCATGGTTATAAAAACCCTGGTACTCTGGAATTCAATTATGTACAGATGCTCACAACAGCTTATTTTCCAGAGATAATATAGCTCTTACACTATTGATCATTCTCTCAACGTATTTTATAGTTGTTTTGATTTCCTGCATTTGGGAAATACAGGCTATCTTCAAGTAGGCACATTTCCACAAATTATCCACAGAAAGAACTTATACTCAAAACTAAAAACATCCCCACATATGTTCTTTTACTTTACTAAGCTATAAAATGTAGGTTAAGAAATTTCCAGGCTAGAATCACTAGATATTTGAGATAAGTGAAAGTCACTCAGTCATGTCCAACTCTTTTTGACCCCATGGACTACAGTCCATGGAATTCTCCAGCCCAGATCAGAATACTGGAGTGGGTAGTGTTTCCCTTCTCCAGGGGATCTTCCCAACCCAGGGATCGAACCCAGGTCTCCCACATTGCAGGTGGATTCACCAGCTGAACCACAAGGGAAGCCCAGATATTTGAGATAAGTACAGTGGGAAAAAAAAGATCTTTCTTGTATATAATCAACTTAGCTGTTCCCTTTTCAAAATTAATACAAACTCATCAGTGAAGAGATAAAATAAATGTGAATGAACAACACATAGCACTAAGAAAAGATAACCTCTCAAATCACAGCAACTAAATATGCACAGTAAAAGATTTTGGTGAAATGTTTATTTTTAAATGGCAACCTAATTCTCAGACAGGCATCTTCTCCAAAATACACTCTAAAATATCTAAATCTTCTCAGAATACACAAGAAAATACTGCTAGAGTATAAAACCTACAGAAAAATCAAAAGCAATCTTAACCAACACAAGAAGGGAAAAAACAAAAACAAAAAATCCCAAGGTTAAAGAAAACTTTCCAAAACTACAACAGATTTGGCATTTAATTTCTCTTTTCACTGAAAAGTCAGAAAAGAATAATCTAAATTACTCTTTCAAACATGTCTTCCCTTTAGTAGCCTGGTTGAGAAAGTTACTCAGTTGTCAATAAAGTCAAGGCTTCATCCAATACTATGCGGTTCCGCCAAATTCACTCTTCTGAGGCTTCAGTGAAAGGTTTGATCCTGATCAGGAGCCTGCAAAGGTCTGCCAAGAGGGCTGGTGCACAAGCCTGGGCAAACCATGCCCTGGTCAACAACTCAAATCAGTGGGCCCTATTGATGATTCCTAATAAAAGGACACTAGATAAAGAACTCTTGGAACTGTTCACTTGAAAAATTAAAATATACATTTAATAGCTCTAGAATATCATCAGTCAGGTTTTTATTGCTTTTAAAAATGTATTAGTAGTTTCTTCAGGGAAAGAAAAAATCATTACAAAACTAACAAGATTTGAAAATAAGAAGCTACGGTATGGGCTTACATCCTCCTCTCACGAAAGCTGTCCCAATGTTAGAGATATGTGTAGGTGTGCCTACTATGACATGGTGGGAATAAACTTAAAATTTCTTCAACTCAGCTTGACAAATGCATTTTTATTATTAGAAACTAAATAAACCCAAGAAAATGTAAGCAACATTACCATACTTGGTGCCTCCAAGTCTAGGAACATTGAAGAACTTCTTATGTGAAGTGTCATTTAATGTTTCAATAAGGTACTCAAAGGCATATCCTGGGAAGAAAAAAAAAACCTTTCATTATACACTGTTACAAAGTGCCTTATTCAAAGTGAAAACACCTAGAAACCAGATTTGTCCAACAGAATTTTCTCCAATGGCACAAATGTTCTGTATCTGAGCTGTTCAATAAGGTAGTCATTAGACACATGGGGCCACTGACCACTTAAAATGTGGTTACAGAGACAGAGGAATCCTTTCAAATTTTATTTAATTAATTTAAATAGTCACACGTGCCTAGTGTCCACTTTACTGGACAGTACAACTCTAAACCATGACTCCTTCAAACAAAAACTGGCAAAATAACTCCTGAAACGCGATAATAAAGAATATCTGGAAAGGGACAATAAGAATGATTTAAATGATGTATACACACGTTTGTGAAGACATGTCCTGAAAATTGCATAAATACAAACAGGGCAATTTGAGAACACCACAATTATGTTAGAACTGATTTTTTTTAAATAATCAAAAGATAGACGTTTACACAGCATTCAACAACATGAACAAAATCAAAAGCAAACCAAACAACTTATCAGATAAGACCTTAATAGGCCTTAAGCCTAAAGGTAAAAGTGAACAACAAAATATCTGGGTAAAATAGCAGATTTTCCCTAAAAGACCCGTCTTTCTGGTTATGCACGAATTGAAGCTTATCTACGAGGACCCACGGGTCTCATCTGAATGTGCCCCTGCTTCTCAGGTTCTTGGGGGAAGTGGCAGAGAGGCACCCTTGAGGTTACAGAACCTTGAGATCTTTTGTGCAGACTCACTGCGGTGGGTGGGCAGGACCCCCAACACTGTTAGAACCTTGGTCTGAAATGAGATGCGATAAGCATAGCCCACTTTCTGAGAGTACATAATGTTTTTCTTTTTCTGCTGAGGGGGAAGAGAGGAAGGTGGATGGTGGGGGAGGAGGCCCAGCTCTGCAATAATTAATGGTCAAAGAACCGGCTGACCAGTGATCGGCCTTGACCACCCCCGACCCTGCTACTAGAGGCAAAGAGAGAGGGAGGGGCTTGAGTCTGGACAGCGGAATAAACAACTAGCTGCGTGAGACCCAAGCGATGAGACACTGGCCCCCATCCTCATCTCTTACAAATGGGGGCGGGGGAGGGCGGGGAGAAGAAGATGGTGGGCCTTTCCTCGACCTTAGGGCCACTAAGGAACATAGGGAAGCCCTGGCAGCCAACAGCGGCGCCAACAAGCTGAGGCCGCCAAGGGTCAAAGCCAGCGGCGGAGCAGACGTCCCCGGCGGGGTCACGCTGAGGGGCGAGGGCTGCGAGGCCGGGCTCTCGCGGCCTAGGCGCAGAGAGTGCGGCCCAGCAGGCAGGCCCCTGGGGAGCAGGACCTGAGCCCGGAGGGCCCCCGCGCCGGCCAAGCGACTCCAGGCGACAGAAGCAAAGAACTCGGAGCCCGGGTAGCGCGCGTCTCCACTGCCAGATCCAGTTGGCGGACTGAAACTAACCTGCACTTGGGGCGTCCATCGCCGGAGACCATATTATCCCTGCGGGGAGGGGGCCCGCGGGGGAAGGAGGGGGAGGCCGGGCGGGGAAGAGGGGGAGGAAGGCAAGCGGACCGGCACGGGAGGAAGGAAAAGAGTAGTCTCGCGCAAACACCGCGAGAGCTGCAGAGCCGGCCCCAGGTCTCAGCTCGCGGGATTTGCCTCCCAACTCTCGCGAGATCCTAGGACGTGGAAACAAAGAGAAGGGGGCGGAGCGAGGCGGAAGGCTAGTCTTTGCGCAGTAGCTTCTGTTCGCGCAATTTGGGGCAAAAGGCTGGAGAGGCGGTGGCGTAGGCGTCACTGCCTCTGCCGTCTTAAAGATCTGTTACATAGTTGTAGCCTCAAGTGTCCAGTTGAGGTTGTGAGGTCCAGCGGTGTATGGGCTCCTACAGGGTATCCGGTGGGGTGTATGTGTGGAGGAGGAGGAAGGTCGGAATTGGGACTCTTAAGAAAAACAACAGGGAGAACCGCTTTCTCCTGAAGATAAAGCTTTAGGTTAAATCTGTCACATGTGTAGCTTGTAGGTCACTGGAGAGGGTGGTAGGACTGATAGGCACGTAAGAAGCGCTCAACTAATTGTTGAGTGAGTTTTCCTTACATTCTTGTAGCTTCAATCTCTCCCATTCTACTGACTTCTTCTTAGTGGCACCTACATGCTTAAGTCTCTATCCCTCTTCTGCCTCAGCTCCTCAAGTCCCTACGTTCTTGTCTTATCTCGTCTTATCTCCCGTTGGCAGCCAACTTTACGGAAAGAGCTGTTTGTGCTTGCCGTTGCCCTCCCACTCCTTATCCCTCTCCAATCTGCCTTTCACCCCCTAGAAACACCTCTGGTCAAAGCCACAACTCCATTTGCTAATCTCACGTTTCTCAATCTTTACTTGACCTCTCCCCTTGTTGAGAAATATTCTTCCGTCAGCTTTTGTGATCTCAGACGCCTATTCTTACTGTTATTTTTTTCTTCCTATCCTTTAAGGGTGCTCCAGCTCAGTTTCCTCTTCAGGCCCCTCCTTCTCTTCCCTGGCACATCCCATCTTCTCCTTTGACCTCAGTGATTGTATACTGTTGCTTCCCTGTCTACCTGCAACTTAAACACAGCGCCTGAGCCTAGAGGTGTATATTTTAGTACCTACTACATGCCTCCACTCCCACAGGCATCCAGACTCAAAATCTCCAAAATGGAACTCATCATTTCCTCCTTAAAGTCCACTGCTCCTTTTGTATTGCCTGTTATCAGTGAATGGCACGTCAACCACTCAGTTACCTGTGCCAGATACACATCATTCTTGATACTGTACCCTCTACATTTAATCACTGATGCAACAAGCCCTGTGGAAGTAGACCCCTTTATGCTTCCTCTATTGATGTGGGGGCTTCCCAGGTGGAGCTAGTGGTAAAGAAACTGCCTGCCAATGCAGGAGATATAAGAGATGTGGATTCCATTCCTGGGTTTGGAAGATCCCCTGGAAGAGGGCATGACAACCCACTCCAGTATTCTTGCCTGGAGAACCCCAGGGACAGAGGAGCCTGGAGGGCTAGAGTCCATAGGTCGCAAAGAGACACGATTGAAGCTACTTAGCACAAACGTACAGCTTAAAAGCTGATTCTGGGCTTTCTGTACCCAGCCATTTTAGATTAACATGTTATTATAGGCTTCCCTGGAGGAGGAAATGGCAACCCACTCCAGTATTCTTGCCTGGAGAATTCCATGGACAGAGGAGCATGGTGGGCTACAGTCCATCGAGTTGCAAAGAGTCGGACACGACTGAGCGACTTGGCACACATTTATGTACCGTTCTAACCATTTCTCCTGCCATCACCCAAGTCTAGATTTGAACATTTCCTGTATAGGTGATTATGACAGTTATCCTCTCAAAAAGAGCCTAGGACACGAGTACTACCATAATCATCATTTTCATGATGATGAAACCGAAAACTTAGGAATGGTCAGTGGTTAGTTACCAAGTGACTGAGTCAGGACTTGATCTTGTATCTCATACCTATCGTTAATAACCTTTTTGGAAAACTTCCTTTAGGCAGAATCACTTCTATGTGACTCTGTAGTATCTCACTTGCTGTTCCCTCTTTATGAAACACCCTACTGTGCCCTATCCTGCTAACCCCATACTCATACTTCAGGTCTTGGTCCAAATATTTCCTACAGGAAATAGTCACAGCCCTGCAGCCCCCAATTTGGGTTGGGAATGTGATGAAATGCTTCCCTATCTTCCCATAGTTCAATTAGATCTCTTTATTACACTCCGTTGTAATTGCCCATTTACTGTATTCTCATATCCTGGTTAGATATATACTTTAAGTTGCATGCAAGAGAATACCCAACTAACAGTGACTTAAACAATACAGACCTACAATTATCCACGGGTGGCAGTTCGAGGATTAGTGCAACAGATCGATGACACCATCGAAAACCCAGGCTCTTTCCTTGTTTTGGTCCCATGCTCCTCAGCAATTTGTTTTGTTTTGTTCCCTAACATTTTAATTTTTATTTCTCAGACTTGTTGCCACCTGGTTCCAAGATGAGTGCCTCATACAAAAGCATCATGTTGTCCTAGAACTTCTGAAAGAGTGAGGGAAAGTCATGCAGAGTCCCTCTCTTTTTTAAGCAAAGAAAGAATTTTCCTAAGGATTCTCCACAGACCTCTCGTTGAACAGAAATTAGACCAGTAGTTCTCCCCTCTGTCCCAACACCCCCTTTTCAAGACAGATATTTTGTAATATCTCCTTTACTATCCTGGCATGAAATCATAGATAATATCATCTTCAAAAACAAAAAATAATCTCTATAATAATCCATGTATGCCCTAATGGCAATATAGAGGAGAAATAAAATGAATTTATTAGAAAATAATATGTATCACAATATGCAGGCACACAGGCATATCTATACTATACAAAAAGATGTAGTCAGATGCTTGCACCTGTTTATAATGATTTCACAGAACATAATATTTAACCAAATGTAGTCAATGTTTTTTTCTTTTATTTTGACATTTCAAAATATATCATGCAAAAATATATATCATGAATGCATATGTATAATAAATGCATTTATATAATTATATGTGCATATATATTGCAAATGACTATATTAAGTTGAGGCTAATGGAATGTATTGGTGACTCAAATATTATTGGAAGCACTGCCACTGCTAATTTTCTGGAATGATAAACAATTCTTGGCAAAGTTCCAAATAAAACAATAATCTCTCCTCTTTTAATAGGATATTTGCATTCCTGGAAAATTCAGAGTATATTAAAACCATACAGAAATTACCTTTGCAGTTATTTGTAAATGGGATTAAGGTCTAGGTTCAGATAAGTATACATGTTACTGTTTTTGTTTTTGTGTGTGTTATTTACATGTTGTTACTGTTTTTATGTTTGTGTGTGTATGTGTGTTATAAATAAAACTGAGCACTGAAGAATTGACGCTTTTGAACTGTGGTGTTGGAGAAGACTCTTGAGAGTCCCTTGGACTGCAAGGAGATGCAACCAGTCCATCCTAAAGGAAATCAGTCCTGAATATCCATTGGAAGGACTGATGTTGAAGCTGAAACTCCAATACTTTGGCCACCTGATGCAAAGAACTGACTCATTGGAAAAGACCCTGATGCTGGGAAAGATTGAAGGTAGGAGGAGAAGGGGATAACAGAGGATGAGATGGTTGGATGACATCATCGACTCAACGGACATGAGTTTGAGCAAGCTCTGGGAGTTGGTGATGGACAGGGAAGCCTGACGGGCTGCAGTCCATGGGGTCACAAAGAGTCAGACAACTGTGTGTTATCTCCCTGAATATCTGGCAGCATGTTCAGTGGGGGAGGCTGTCTTATTCTTCGTTGTGAAATTCTTTCCTATGCAATATGGGAATCTCATCCTTTAGTTGCTAAAAGTGCTCCCCTCCTATGGTGACAATCAACACACCTTCCCATTTTCTGTTGTGCATTTTTTAACAGCTTTATTGAGATTTAATTCACCCATTTAAAAACCTTTTTATTTTGTGATAATTGTAGGTTTACATGCAGTTATAAGAAGTAAAGGAACTAAAGAGCCTCTTGATGAAAGTGAAAGAGGAGAGTGAAAAAGTTGGCTTAAAACTCAACATTCAAAAAAAGATCATGGCATCCAGTCCCATCCCTTCATGGCAGATAGAAGGCAAAAAAGTAGAAGCCGTGACAGATTTTCTTGGGCTTCAATATCACTGCCAATGGTGAGTGCAGCCATGAGATTAGAAGATGATTGCTTCTTGGAAGGAAAACTATTACAATCCTAGACAGCATATTAAAAAGCAGAGTCATCACTTTGCCGACAAAGGTCTGCATAATCAAATCTACAGTTTTTCCAGTAGTCGTGTATGGATGTGAGAGTTGAACCATAAAAAAGTCTGAGCCCTGAAGAATTAATGCCTTCAAATTGTGTTGGTAGAGAAGACTCTTGAGAGTCCCTTGGACTGCAAGGAGATCCAACCAGTCCATCCTAAAGGGAATCAGTCCTGAATATTCATTGAAAGGACTGATGCTGAGGCTGACGCTCCGATACTTTGACCACCTGATGGGAAAAGCCAACTCATTGGAAAAACCCTTGATGCTGGGAAAGATTGAAGGCAAAAGGAGAAGGGGGAGATAGAAGATGAAATAGTTAGGTAGCATCGCTGACTCAGTGGACATAAACTTGAGCAAACTCCAGGAAATAATGGAGGACAGAGAAGCCTGGTGTGCTACAATCCATGGGGTGGCAAAGAGTCAGACACAACTTAGTGACAGAACAACAACAAATAAGAAGTAATGGAGATTTCATACAACTCTTCGCCCAGTCTTCCCCAGTGCTTACACAGATTTAAGAAGTTTTACAAGTGCTCTTTTGTTGGGAGCATATATATATTTAATTTTTATATCACATGTGTAGGGTTGTGTGACCACCACCATAGTGAAGATACAGAATATTTCCAAGGATCCCTCCTGTTTCTGTTTTATAACCATATCCACATTCCTTCTAGGCTGTACTTCATCATCCCCTAACCCTGATCATGGAGTGTGATCTCAGGTGGGCCTTAGGAAGCATCACTATGAACAAAGCTAGTGGAGGTGATGGAATTCCAGCTGAGCTATATCAGATCCTGAAAGATGATGCTGTGAAAGTGCTGCACTCAATATGCCAGAAAATTTGAAAAACTCAGCAGTGGCCATAGGATTGGAAAAGGTCAGTTATCACTCCAATCCCAAAGAAAGGCAATGCCAAAGAATGTTCAAACTACCTCACAATTGTACTCATCTCACACACTAGCAAAGTAATGCTCAATATTCTCCAAGCCAGACTTCAACAGTATGTGAACCGAGAACTTCCAGATGTTCAAGCTGGATTTAGAAAACGCAGAGAGGGGAGGAGCTAAGATGGCGGAGGAGTAGGACGGGGAGAACACTTTCTCCCCCACAAATTCATCAAAAGAACATTTAAACGCTGAGTAAATTCCACAAAACAACTTCTGAATGCCGGCAGAGGACATCAGGCACCCAGAAAAGCAACCCAAGTCTTGAAAGGAGGTAGGAAAAAATACAAAAGACAAAAAAAAGAGACAAAAGAGGGAGGGACAGAGTTCCGTCCCCGGAAGGGAGTCTTAAAAAGAGAGAAGTTTCCAAACACCAGGAAACCTTCTCACTGCCGAATCTGTGCGGAGCTTTGGAAGCACAGAGGGCAAAGTAACTGGGAGGAAAAATAAACAAACAAAACCCGCAGATTACAAGCCCTACGGTAACTCCCCCAGCGGAGAAGCAGCGCAGACGCCTGCACACGCCATTAGCAAGCGGGGGCTGGGCAGGGAGGCGCGGCGCAGGCTGCATCGCTTAGAGTAAGGATCTGGCCTGAATACCCCGAGAGCTATCTGAGCGAAATAATTTGGGCTAGCAAACCAGACTGTGGGATATCTACCACACGAAAAGCCAGCCCTAACCTAAGACACCGCCAGGCCCGCGCACAGAACAAAGGACTGAACAGAGATAGCTGGCTGCAGACCATCCCCCTCCGGTGACAGGCAAGCCAGAGCCGGAAGGGGGCAATCGCAGCCCCAGAGAGACATTATCTATAAAACTGTGAGCAGGCTTCTTTGCTAACTAAGACTTCTTGGGGGTCTGGACGGTCAACATCTGCTGAGAATGTGCTCCGGTTGTACATCTAGATAACTGAGCGGCGGGGAGGCGATAAGTCACAGCAATCGTGCTCGCCAAACACCTCATCACCTGAGCTGCTCGGACCTGGGAAGGGCACAAAACGCAGGCCCAACCGAGTCTGCGCCTCTGAGGACTACCCGAGTGCCTGAACCTGAGCGGCTTGGACCTGGGGGTGCAAGCAGCCCAGGGCCGGCCACGGACGGTTCCCAGCGGAGCAGCCTAGAGCCTGAGCAGTGTGGGCAGGGAGGCTACACGCGCCGTGAGCGGGGCCGACCCAGTGTGGCTGAGGCACTGTGAGCACACGCCAGTGTTATTTGTTTGCAGCATCCCTCCCTCCCCACAGCGCGACTGAACAAGTGAGCCTAAGAAAAAAAAAAAAGTGTCCTCCACTGTCCCCTTTGTGTCAGGGCAGAAACCAGACACTGAAGAG
Source organism: Bos mutus (assembly GCF_027580195.1). Lineage (NCBI taxonomy): Eukaryota > Metazoa > Chordata > Mammalia > Artiodactyla > Bovidae > Bos > Bos mutus. Next base: position 30,105,225 of record NC_091637.1, on the reverse strand, counting down.
ACCAGCAAACAGAAGAAGCTTTAACAGAGGGAACCGCCTTGGAAGCTACAGGCAATAGATTAAAACCCTGTGGTTAGTACCGTCTACATAGGAAGGGGCCTATAGATCTTGAGAAATATAAGTCGGACCAAGGAACTAGCCGAAAATGAACTGAACCCACAATACCGACAACAAAACCAGAGAAAGTCCTAGATATATTTTTACTATTTTTACGATCATTCTTTTTTTTAATTAAAAAAAAATTTTAAGTCCTCTATTATTCCTTTAATTTTCACTTTTATAACCTACTATTACTTTGCAAAAAAAAAAAAAGACCCTATTTTTTTAAAAGCAAACTTCATATATATATTTTTTATAATTTTTTTGACCTTGTTTTTTTTTTTCTTCTTTTCTTTAACATTGTATTTTTGAAATTCCAAACTCTACTCTAGATTTTTAATTTTAGCTTTTTGGTATTTGTTATCAATTTTGTACCTATATATATATATTTTTAATTTTTGTGACTTTTTTTTTTCTCTCTCTTTTCTTTCTCTTCCTCTTTTATATAACATTGTATACCTGAAATTCCAAACTCAACTCTAGATTTTTAATTTATGCTTTTTGGTATTTGTTATCAATTTTTTACCTATATTTTCTTTATAATTTTTATGACTTTGTTTGTTTTTTTTTTTTTTTTCTCTCTCTTTTTTTCTTTTTTTTTTTTTAACATTGTATTTTTGAAATTCCAAACTCTACTCTAGATTTTTAACTTTTGCTTTTTGGTATTTGTTATCAATTTTATACCTATATTTTCTTTATAATTTTTGCGACTTTGTTTTTGTTTGTTTGTTTGTTTTTTTCTTTCTTTTCCTTCTTTTCTTTAACATTGTATTTTTGAAATTTGAAACTCTACTCTAGATTTTTAATTTTTGCTTTTATGTATTTGTTACCAATTTCATACCTTTAAGAACCCAATCTTCAGTACCCATTTTTCACTAGGGAGCGAGATTACTGGCTTGACTGCTCTCTCTCCTTTTGGACTCTCCTTTTTCTCCACCAGGTCGCCTGTGTCTCCTCCCTAACCCCTCTCTACTCTACCCAACTCTGTGAATTTCTGTGTGTTCCAGACGATGGAGAACACTTAGGGAACTGATTACTGGCTGGATCCGTCTCTCTCCTTTTCATTCCCCGCTTTTATCCTCCTGGCCACCTCTGCCTCCTTCCTCCTTCTTCTCTTCTCTTTATAACTCTGTGAACAACTCTGAGCAGTCCACTTGTGGAGTGCACATAAGGAAGTGACTACAGGCTAGCCCACTCTCTCCTCTATTGATTCCACCTCATCTCATCCGGGTCACCTCTAACTCCCTCCTCCCTCTTCTTTTCTCCATGTAACGCTGTGAACCTCTCTGGCTGACCCTCACGGCAGAGAAACTTTTCATCTTTAACGTAGATGTTTTATCAATGGTGCTGTATAGAAGGAGAAGTTTTGAAACTACTGTAAAAATAAGACCGATAACTGGAAGCAGGAGGCTTAAGTCCAAACCCTGACTCCAGGGAACTCCTGACTCCAGGGAACATTAATTGACAGGAGCTCATCAAACGCCTCCATACCTACACTGAAACCAAGCACCACACAAGGGCCAACAAGTTCCAGGGCAAGACATACCAAACAAATTCTCCAGCAACAAAGGAACACAGCCCTGAGCTCCAAGATACAGGCTGCCCAAAGTCACCCCAAAACCATAGACATCTCATAACTCATTACTGGACACTTCATTGCACTCCAGAGAGAAGAAATACAGCTCCACCCACCAGAACACCGACACAAGCTTCCCCAACCAAGAAACCTTGACAAGCCACCTGTACAAACCCACACACAGTGAGGAAACGCCACAATAAAGAGAACTCCACAAACTGCCAGAATACAGAAAGGATACCCCAAACTCAGCAATTTAAACAAGATGAAGAGACAGAGGAATACCCAGCAGATAAAGGAACAGGATAAATGCCCACCAAACCAAACAAAAGAGGAAGAGATAGGGAATCTACCTGATAAAGAATTCCGAATAATGATAGTGAAATTGATCCAAAATCTTGAAATCAAAATGGAATCACAGATAAATAGCCTGGAGACAAGGATTGAGAAGATGCAAGAAAGGTTTAACAAGGACCTAGAAGAAATAAAAAAGAGTCAATATATAATGAATAATGCAATAAATTAAATTAAAAACACTCTGGAGGCAACAAATAGTAGAATAACAGAGGCAGAAGATAGGATTAGTGAATTAGAAGATAGAATGGTAGAAATAAATGAATCAGGAACAAAGAAAAATGAGTTAAAAGAAATGAGGACAATCTCAGAGACCTCCAGGACAATATTAAATGCTACAACATTCGAATCATAGGGGTCCCAGAAGAAGAAGACAAAAAGAAAGATCATGAGAAAATACTTGAGGAGATAATAGTTGAAAACTTCCCTAAAATGGGGAAGGAAATAATCACCCAAGTCCAAGAAACCCAGAGAGTCCCAAACAGGATAAACCCAAGGTGAAACACCCCAAGACATATATTAATCAAATTAACAAAGATCAAACACAAAGAACAAATATTAAAAGCACCAAGGGAAAAACAACAAATAACACACAAGGGAATTCCCATAAGGATAACAGCTGATCTTTCAATAGAAACTCTTCAAGCCAGGAGGGAATGGCAAGACATACTTAAAATGATGAAAGAAAATAACCTACAGCCCAGATTATTGTACCCAGCAAGGATCTCATTCAAATATGAAGGAGAAATCAAAAGCTTTACAGACAAGCAAAAGCTGAGAGAATTCAGCACCACCAAACCAGCTCTCCAACAAATACTAAAGGATATTCTCTAGACAGGAAACACAAAAACGGTGTATAAATTTGAACCCAAAACAATAAAGTAAATGGCAACGGGATCATACTTATCAGTAATTACCTTAAACGTAAATGGGTTGAATGCCCCAACCAAAAGACAAAGACTGGCTGAATGGATACAAAATCAAGACCCCTACATATGTTGTCTACAAGAGACCCACCTCAAAACAGGGGACACATACAGATTGAAAATGAAGGGCTGGAAAAAGATTTTCCATGCAAATAGGGACCAAAAGAAAGCAGGAGTAGCAATACTCATATCAGATAAAATAGACTTTAAAACAAAGGCTGTGAAGAGAGACAAAGATGGTCACTACATAATGATCAAAGGATCAATCCAAGAAGAAGATATAACAATTATAAATATATATGCACCCAACATGGGAGCACCACAATATGTAAGACAAATGCTAACAAGTATGAAAGGAGAAATTAACAATAACACAATAATAGTGGGAGACTTTAATACCCCACTCACACCTATGGATAGATCAACTAAACAGAAAATTAACAAGGAAACACAAACTTTAAATGATGCAATAGACCAGTTAGACCTAATTGATATCTATAGGACATTTCATCCCAAAACAATGAATTTCATCTTTTTCTCAAGCGCACATGGAACCTTCTCCAGGATAGATCACATTCTGGGCCATAAATCTAGCCTTGGTAAATTCAAAAAAATAGAAATCATTCCAACCATCTTCTCTGACCACAATGCAGTAAGATTAGATCTCAATTACAGAAGAAAAACTATTAAAAATTCCAACATATGGAGGCTGAACAACACGCTGCTGAATAACCAACAAATCATAGAAGAAATCAAAAAAGAAATAAAAATTTGCATAGAAATGAATGAAAATGAAAACACAACAACCCAAAACTTGTGGGACACTGTAAAAGCAGTCCTAAGGGGAAAGTTCATAGCAATACAGGCATACCTCAAGAAACAAGAAAAAAGTCAAATAAATAACCTAACTCTACACCTAAAGCAACTAGAAAAGGAAGAAGTGAAGAACCCCAGGGTTAGTAGAAGGAAAGAAATCTTAAAAATTAGGGCAGAAATAAATGCAAAAGAAACAAAAGAGACCATAGCAAAAATCAACAAAGCCAAAAGCTGGTTCTTTGAAAGGATAAATAAAATTGACAAACCATTAGCCAGACTCATCAAGAAACAAAGGGAGAAAAATCAAATCAATAAAATTAGAAATGAAAATGGAGAGATCACAAGAGACAACACAGAAATACAAAGGATCATAAGAGACTACTATCAACAATTATATGCCAATAAAATGGACAACGTGGAAGAAATGGACAAATTTTTAGAAAAGTACAATTTTCCAAAACTGGACCAGGAAGAAATAGAAAATCTTAACAGACCCATCACAAGCATGGAAATTGAAACTGTAATCAAAAATCTTCCAGCAAACAAAAGCCCAGGTCCAGACGGCTTCACAGCTGAATTCTATCAAAAATTTAGAGAAGAGCTAACACCTATCCTGCTCAAACTTCCAGAAAATTGCAGAGGAAGGTAAACTTCCAAACTCATTCTATGAGGCCACCATCACCCTAATACCAAAACCTGACAAAGATCCCACAAAAAAAGAAAACTACAGGCCAATATCACTGATGAACATAGATGCAAAAATCCTTAACAAAATTCTAGCAATCAGAATCCAACAACACATTAAAAAGATCATACACCATGACCAAGTGGGCTTTATCCCAGGGATGCAAGGATTCTTTAATATCTGCAAATCAATCAATGTAATACACCACATTAACAAATTGAAAAATAAAAGCCATATGATTATCTCAATAGATGCAGAGAAAGCCTTTGACAAAATTCAACACCCATTTATGATAAAAACTCTCCAGAAAGCAGGAATAGAAGGAACATACCTCAACATAATAAAAGCTATATATGACAAACCCTCAGCAAACATTATCCTCAATGGTGAAAAATTGAAAGCATTTCCTCTAAAGTCAGGAACAAGACAAGGGTGCCCACTTTCACCATTACTATTCAACATAGTTTTGGAAGTTTTGGCCACAGCAATCAGAGCAGAAAAAGAAATAAAAGGAATCCATATTGGAAAAGAAGAAGTAAAACTCTCACTATTTGCAGATGACATGATCCTCTACATAGAAAACCCTAAAGACTCCACCAGAAAATTACTAGAACTAATCAATGATTATAGTAAAGTTGTAGGATATAAAATCAACACACAGAAATCCCTTGCATTCCTATACACTAATAATGAGAAAACAGAAAGAGAAATTAAGGAAACAATTCCATTCACCATTGCAACGGAAAGAATAAAATACTTAGGAATATATCTACCTAAAGAAACTAAAGACCTATATATAGAAAACTATAAAACACTGGTGAAAGAAATCAAAGAGGACACTAATAGATGGAGAAATATGCCATGTTCATGGATTGGAAGAATCAATATAGTGAAAATGAGTATACTACCCAAAGCAATTTATAGATTCAATGCAATCCCTATCAAGCTACCAACGGTATTCTTCACAGAGCTAGAACAAATAATTTCACAATTTGTATGGAAATACAAAAAACCTCGATTAGCCAAAGCTATCTTGAGAAAGAAGAATGGAACTGGAGGAATCAACCTACCTGACTTCAGGCTCTACTACAAAGCCACAGTCATCAAGACAGTATGGTACTGGCACAAAGACAGAAATATAGATCAATGGAACAAAATAGAAAGCCCAGAGATAAATCCATGCACATATGGACACCTTATCTTTGACAAAGGAGGCAAGAATATACAATGGATTAAAGACAATCTCTTTAACAAGTGGTGCTGGGAAAACTGGTCAACCACTTGTAAAAGAATGAGACTAGAACAGTTTCTAACACCATACACAAAAATAAACTCAAAATGGATTAAAGATCTAAACGTAAGACCAGAAACTATAAAACTCCTAGAGAACATAGGCAAAACACTTTCCGACATACATCACAGCAGGATCCTCTATGACCCACCTCCCAGAATATTGGAAATAAAAGCAAAAATAAACAAATGGGACCTAATTAAACTTAAAAGCTTCTGCACAACAAAGGAAACTATTAGCAAGGTGAAAAGACAGCCTTCAGAATGGGAGAAAATAATAGCAAATGAAGCAACCGACAAACAACTAATCTCAAAAATATACAAGCAACTCCTACACCTCAATTCCAGAAAAATAAATGACCCAATCAAAAAATGGGCCAAAGAACTAAATAGACATTTCTCCAAAGAAGACATACAGATGGCTAACAAACACATGAAAAGATGCTCAACATCACTCACTATCAGAGAAATGCAAATCAAAACCACTATGAGGTACCATTTCATGCCAGTCAGAATGGCTGTGATCCAAAAGTCTACAAGCAATAAATGCTGGAGAGGGTGTGGAGAAAAGGGAACCCTCTTACACTGTTGGTGGGAATGCAAATTAGTACAGCCACTATGGAGAACAGTGTGGAGATTCCTTAAAAAAACTGGAAATAGAACTGCCTTATGATCCAGCAATCCCACTGCTGGGCATACACACTGAGGAAACCAGAAGGGAAAGAGACACGTGTACCCCAATGTTCATCACAGCACTGTTTATAATAGCCAGGACATGGAAGCAACCTACATGCCCATCAGCAGATGAATGGATAAGAAAGTTGTGGTACATATACATAATGGAGTATTACTCAGCCATTAAAAAGAATTCATTTGAATCAGTTCTAATAAGATGGATGAAACTGGAGCCTATTATACAGAGTGAAGTAAGCCAGAAAGAAAAACACCAATACAGTATACTAACACATATATATGGAATTTAGAAAGATGGTAACAATAACCCTGTATACGAGACAGCAAAAGAGACACTGATGTATAGAACAGTCTTTTGGACTCTGTGGGAGAGGGAGAGGGTGGGAAGATTTGGGAGAATGGCATTGAAACATGTATACTATCATGTATGAAACGAGTCGCCAGTCCAGATTCGATGCACGATACTGGATGTTTGGGGCTGGTGCACTGGGACGACCCAGAGGGATGGTATGGGGAGGGAGGAGGGAGGAGGGTTCAGGATGGGGAACACATGTATACCTGTGGTGGATTCGTTTCGATATTTGGCAAAACCAATACAATATTGTAAAATTTAAAAATAAAATAAAATTAAAAAAAAAAAAAGGCAGAGGAACCAGAGATCAAATTGCCAACATTTGTTGGATCATCAAAAAAGCAAGAGAATGCCTGAAAAACATATACTTCTGCTTTATTGATTATGCCAAAGCCTTTGTCTGTGTGGATCACAACAAACTGGAAAATTATTTAAGATATGGGAATACCAGACCACCTTAACTTGCCTCCTGAGAAATCTGTATGCAGGTCAAGAAGCAAGACTTAGAACCGGACATAGAACAACAGAGTGGTTCCAAATGTTGAAAGGAGTACGTCAAGGCTGTATATCGTCACCCTATTTATTTAACTTATGCGTAGAGTACATCATGCAAAATGCCAGGCTGGATGAAGCACAAGCTGGAAAAAAGATTTCAGGGAGAAATATCATTAACCTCAGATATGCAGATGACACCACATTTATGGCAGAAATCGAAGAGGAACTAAAGAGCCTCTTGATGAAAGTGAAAGGGGAGAGTGAAAAAGCTGATTTAAAACTCACCATTCCAAAAACTAAGATCATGGCATCCGGTCCCTTCACTTCATGGCAAATAAATGGGGAAACAATGGAAACAGTGAGAGACTTTATTTTCTTGGGCTCCAAAATCACTGCAGATGGTGACTGCAGCCATGAAATTAAAAGATGCTTGCTCCTTGGAAGAAAAGCTATGATCAACCTAGACAGTGTATTAAAAAGTAGAGACATTACTTTGTCAACAAATGTCCATCTAGTCAAAACTATGATTTTTCCAGTAGTCATGTATGGATGTGAGAGTTGGACCATGAAGAAAGCTGATCGCCGAAGAATTGATGCTTTTGAACTGTGGCATTGGAGAAGACACTTGAGAATCCTTTGGACAGCAAGGAGATTCAACCAGTCAATCCTAAAGAAAATCAGTCCTGAATATTCATTGGAAGGACTGATGCTGAAGCTGAAACCAATACTTTGGCCACCTGATGCAAAGAACTGACTCACTGGAAAAGACCCTGATGTTGGGAAAGATTGAAGGCAGGAGGAGAAGGAGATGACAAACGATGAAATGGTTGGATGGCATCACCGACTCGATGGACATGAGTTTGAGCAATTTCCGGGAGTTGGTGATGGACAGGGAAGCCTGGCGGGCTGCAGTCCATGGGGTCACAAAGAGTCGGACATGACTGAGCAACTGAACTGAACTGATACAGATGGAATCACACTATTTTATAACCTTTAGAGATTGGCTTTTTTTTTTTTTTTTTCACACAGCATCATTCCCTGGGGATCCATCCAGGTTGTATCACTAGGTGGTTCCTTTTTTATTGCTGAGTGTATTCCATGGTATGGTTGTGCCATAGCTCGTTCAACCATCACTGAAAAGCATTTAGGTTGACTTACTTGAGTTTGGGGCTATTTATGAATAAAGCTGCTATGAAAATTCATGTACAGGTTTTAGTGTAAACATAAATGCTCACATTTCTTAAATGCCCAAGAGTGCAGTTGTTGACTTGTATGGTAGTTGCATATTTAGTGCTTAAAGAAACAACCAAACTGTTCTAAAGTGACTATACCATTTTACATGCCCTCCAGCAGCATCTGAGTGGTCCGCTGATCCAGTTTTCCTACTTCCTTACCAGCATTTGATGATGCCATTATTTTTTATTTTAGCTATTCTGATAAGGATGAAGTGATATTTCATTGTGGTTATAATTTCCAGTTCCCTAGTGACTAAGGAGATTGAACACCTTTTCGTGTGCTTATTGCCATCTCTATATCCTCTTTGGTGAAATGTATGTTCATGTCTTTTGCCAATTTTCTAATTGGAGTGATTTTTCTTTCTTTTTTTATTAATTCTTTTGAGAGTTCCTTATACATTCTAGATATTTCAAATCCTGAAAGATGATGCTGTGAAAGTGCTGCACTCAATATGCCAGCAAATTTGGAAAACTCAGCAGTGGCCACAGGACTGGAAAAGGTCAGTTTTTATTCCAATCCCAAAAAAGGGCAATGCCAAAGAATGCTCAAACTACCGCACAATTGCACTCATCTCACACACTAGTAAAGTAATGCTCAAAATTCTCCAAGCCAGGCTTCAGCAATACGTGAACCGTGAACTTCCAGATGTTCAAGCTGGTTTTAGAAAACACAGAGGAACCAGAGACCAAATTGCCAACATCCGCTGGATCATCAAAAAGCAAGAGAGTTCCAGTAAAACATCTATTTCTGCTTTATTGACTATGCCAAAGCCTTTGACTGTGTGGATCACAATAAACTGTGGGAAATCCTGAAAGAGATGGGAATACCAGACCACCTGACCTGCCTCTTGAGAAATTTGTATGCAGGTCAGGAAGCAACAGTTAGAACTGGACGTGGAACAACAGACTGGTTCCAAATAGGAGAAGGAGTACGTCAAGGCTGTATATTGTCACCCTGCTTATTTAACTTATATGCAGAGTACATCATGAGAAATGCTGGGCTGGAAGAAGCACAAGCTGGAATCAAGATTGCCGGGAGAAATATCAATAACCTCAGATATGCAGATGACACCACCCTTATGGCAGAAAGTGAAGAAGAACTAAAGAACCTCTTGATGAAAGTGAAAGAGGAGAGTGAAAAAGTTGGCTTAAAGCTCAACATTCAGAAAACGAAGATCATGGCATCTGGTCCCATCACTTCATGGGAAATAGATCAGGAAACAGTGGAAACAGTGTCAGACTTTATTTTTCCGGGCTCCAAAATCACTGCAGATGGTAACTGCAGCCATGAAATTAAAAGACGCTTACTCCTTGGAAGGAAAGTTATGACCAACCTAGATAGCATATTCAAAAGCAGAGACATTACTTTGCCAACAAAGGTCCATCTAGTCAAGGCTATGGTTTTTCCTGTGGTCATGTATGGATGTGAGAGTTGTACTGTGAAGAAAGCTGAGTGCTGAAGAATTGAACTGTCTTGAGAGTCCCTTGGACTGCAAGGAGATCCAACCAGTCCTTTCTGAAGGAGATGAGCCCTGGGATTTCTTTGGAAGGAATGATGCTAAAGCTGAAACTCCAGTACTTTGGCCACCTCATGCGAAGAGTTGACTCATTGGAAAAGACTCTGATGCTGGGAGGGATTGGGGGCGGGAGGAGAAGGGGATGACAGAGGATGAGATGGCTGGATGGCATCACTGACTCGATGGACGTGAGTCTGAGTGAACTCTGGGAGTTGGTGATGGACAGGGAGGCCTGGCATGCTACGATTCATGGGGTTGCAAAGAGTCGGACATGACTGAGCGATTGAACTGAACTATACATTCTAGATACTAGTCCTTTGTCAGATATGTAGTTTGCAAATATTTTCTCAGCCTTTAGCACACATGGCTTCCCCTCCCCACATACATTGCTCTTTGCACAAAATTGGAGTCTTATTAACACGGAAAAAGAGGAAATTTCTGTAATGTTGGCAATCCCTAGTGTCTGCCACATATCACTGCTCTGTAAACTTCATGTAGGCAGGTGCCATATTTGTGTTAGTCCTTGCCAAGTCTCCAGCATCTAAACAGTACCTGGCACCAAGTAGGTACTAAGTAAATGTTTTTGAAAAGTATGAAGTGACATTCAAAGTTGTACAACTGGCAGAACCAGATTAAAAAGAGAGACTAGTAATTTGGTTCTCTTTTAAACATTAAAAAAAAAAAGTAATTAGTTTCTATTTAGAAAAGAGACCAGGGAAGTGCAGAGAAGGAGGACCTTCCCAAAGAATCCAAAAATGATGGTAACTATCTATGGATCCTTCACTTTGTCCTTAAGAACTTCATCTCTTGAACACAAGTGAGTTGTCCAAGAGTTTTTTTGCAACCACATTTGTAGTCTCTGAAGAGAAGTTTTCACAATACATTGTTTCCAAGTTACATTTCTAATTAGATTTTAAACACTCCAGTGATATTTCAGCACCTTTTTAGATCACTGTCTTGGGTAATGTCTAGGCTGGTTCACCTCTTCTTTTTTAATTCAACTTTTTATTTGAAAAATTCAAAGATACAGAAAAGTTGTAAGAAAATTATAATATATTTTCTTATACATATTTCACCTTGATTTATTTAATGTTAACACTTTGCTACATTTGTTTTCTCCCTCTGTTTACATATGACATAAAATCCTCATTATTTGGGGGGAGGTTATTTCATTGAGATACAATTGACATACAGCACTGTGTAAGTTTAAAGTGTGCAATGTGATGATTTAATTATATCTATCTATCTATCTATATGGAACTTCCCTGGTGGTACGGTGGATAAGAATCTGCCTCTCAATGCAGGGGACACAGGTTTGATCCCTGGTCTGGGAAGATTCCATGTGCCTCGGAGCAACTAGGCCCATGGACCACAACCACTGAAGCCCACGCACCTACAGCCTGTGCTCCACACGAGAGGAGCCACCTCAATGAGAAGGTTGCGCATCCCAATGAACACCCAGCACAACCACAAAGAAAATAAATAGAATCATAAAAAATGATATATACATTGTAAAATTATTACTATGATAAAGTTGTTTAACACATCCATCACCTCACATAGTTACTTTTTTTTCTCCTGTGGTGAGAGCCATTAAGATTTACTCTCTCAGTGATTTTCAAATATCAATATAGTACTGTTAAGTATAATTACCAATCCTCATTATTTTTAATTCTAGTTTTCTTTCTGAACAATTTAAGAGTAAATTACAGAGATTAAAACCCTTCAACCCTAAATACAATATGTATCTCCCAAGAACAAGGAAAATCTCTTATACAACCAGAATACAGTGATCAACTTCAGGAAACTTAAAATTGCTACAGTGCTATCATCTAATTTATAGCCCATATTCAAATTTGACCTATTATCCCAATATTGCTTTTTAAAGAAACGTTTCCCACAATTCAGAATCTAACTCAGGATTGAATGATGCATTAGATGTCACGTCTCTTCAGTGTCCTGTGATCTGAGACACTTCCTCTGCCTTTCGTTTTCTTGTATGACATCGACATTTTTGAAGAATACTGGCCTGTTATTATGCAGCATTTAATTCGGGCTTGCCTGGTTGTTTCTTTATGATTAAATTTAGAGTATGCGCTTTTGGCTGGACATGAATTGGAGCAAACGCTGTGAGACAGTGAAAGACAGAGGGTCCTGGCATACTGCGGTCCATGGGGTCGCGAAGAGTCAGACACAATGTAGCAACTGAACACCAATGTGCTTTTGGCAGGGGCACTGTATATGCAATGCTGTGTCCTTTGCAGTGCATCATATCAGGAGACACCTGATTTTATTCAGTTCTCTTTTTGGTGACTGAGGCAACCGTAAAATCAGGGCAGGTTTCAAGCCCAAGTCTGCGGGACTCTAGCAATGGTCTTTTTACCCTTCCACAGTTTTGTGGTTAAACATGTTCTCAGTTACTGTGAACGGAGGGGGGTCATGCAGGCTCCCACATCTTTCTAAATCTTCTCAGTAAGGCCTCCCACTAGCTAAGTCCTGAGTATCCTTCTAATCCACACTTTAATTCTAAACAGGAACACCTCTTTGATTATTAATGGCTCTGAAATAAAGACCATGTCTTAGAAAACCAGCATCATGATGAAGATGAACACTTGCCATTTGGCAGCTCACCTTGGAAGCCACAGCTGAGCCTGATGACAGGTAAAGTAAGAGCAGTTGGCTGCCTGCCCTTGGGATAAGAAATCAAAGGGAGCCATTGTACACCCAAAGCAGGTAACCACGTGTTCTACCCATCTAGTCAAATGGAACACAGTTAAGAGTTTCTTACCTTCAGCTGACAAGAGTAGACCACACAGTAAAAGTTTTTGGAAAACTCACCCGTATTCTTGTCTCTTGCCAGCAGGTGGTTAAGAATATCAGTGCAGGCTTGCAAGGGCAGAACCCTATCCTTGGAACTGAGATAAGACATAAAATAAAAAGAAAAGACTCTTATTCCTCAGATCCATATTTCCTTTTCCAAGGGAAAAGGCAGAATTGCCATCAGTAGAATGACATAGGACTTTCAGAAGTAGTGTTATGAGTTGAATTGTGCCCTGCTCCCCAAATTCGTATATTAAGTCCTAACCCCTAGTACCTCAGAGTGTGACCTGATTTGGAAATAGGGTCATTGAAGAAGAAATTAGTTAAGATGATGTCGGGCATGGTAACCCACTCCAATATTCTTGCCTGGAGAATCCCCATGGACAGAGGAGCCTGGCTGGCTGCAGTCCATGGGGTCGCAAAGAGTCAGACACAACTGAGTGGCTTACAAGCACACATGCATGCACGCACACATTCTGGGGTGGGTCTTATGATTGTGTCCTAATGACTATGTCTCCTGTGGGGACCCCAATGACTGGTGTCCTTATGAGAAAACAGGGACGTGGATAAACAAAGGGGAGGCAGCCGTATGAAGAGAGGGACACACACAGGGAGAACGCCATGTGACAGGAAGGCAGAGATCAGGACGATGTGCCTACGAGCTAAGGAGAAAGGCTGGGAACAGATTTCTGCTTCACAGCCCTCTGAAGGGACCCATCCCCTCAACACCTTCTTTTCAGGTTTCCAGCCTCCAGAACCGTGAGACAATACATTTCTCTTGTGGAAGCCATCCTGTTTGCTGTATTTTGTTATGGTAGCTGCTGGACACTAACACAAATACCTTCTTGGAATATCCAAGGTGCAGTGGAACCAGCACAGGAGAATAGTCAGGAGACTAGGATTTCAGTCCCAGCTCAGCCCCAAACCCACTGTGTTGTCATATCCAAATGAATGAATCTATCAGGCCTCAGCTGTAAAACTGATTGGTTGAAGCAAGTGCTCTTCCAGGTTAAAGAATTATTTTACATAATCTGTGACTGTATGTTTCCTCTTAGGACATATACACTTTCCTTTGTTCCTCTCACAAAAGGAATCAGGGTGTCCTATCATATTAGACTTCCTAAAGGTCTCTGCTTTCAAACTATGGTGCTGGAGAAGACTCAGAATCCCTTGGACTGCAAGGAGATCCAACCAGTCCATCCTAAAGAAAATCAGTCCTGAATATTCACATTCATTGGAAGGATTGATGCTGAAGCTGAAGCTCCAATACTTTGACCACCTGATGCAAAGAGCTGACTCATTGGAGAAGACCCTGATGCTGGGAAAGATTGAAGGCAGGAAGAGAAGGGGACAACAGAGGATAAGATGGTTACATAGCATCACTGACTCAATGGACATGAATTTGAGCAAACCCCAGGAGATAGTGGAGAACAGAGGAACCTGGCAAGCCATCTAGTCCATAGGGTTGCAAAGAGTCAGACACGACTTAGTGAACAACAACTATTTGGATTATGAAATGACTCAGCTTTCAAAAGTAATTTTCTCCAGGAATTTTGTAAATAGCAAGCTATCCTATAAATTCGAAACTATAACTCACATTTAAAAATTCAACTGATGGAAACGAGCCTTATAAAGTGGTGCCCTGGATACTTTCATTTGGTTCAACCATTATTTAAGTATTACTTACCGCATTCAAGAGTGGGGAGGAGGACTTCCCTGGTGGTCCAGTGGCTAGTACTCTGTGCTCCCAATGCAGGGACACAAGTTCCATCCCTGGTCAGGGAACTAGATACCACATGCCACAACTATGAGCTCACATGCTGCAACAAGGATGTGGTGCAGCCCAATAAATAAATAGTAAAAAAGAAAAAAGAGGGGGATGGACTCAACCTGCCCTTGAGAAGCTCGTAAATAGATAATGTCACTGTAAATGGTAATAAAAGTCATAATAACTAATACCCATTAAAACTTGTTAAGTAGTTTACATACATTAGCTCACTTATATTTTCAGAACATCCCTATAAGGCATTTGTATCAGTTAGGATGCTTTTGTATGCACATGTGCTAAGTCCATCCAGTAGTGTTCAACTCTCTGTGACTCCATGGACTGTAGCCTGCCAGGCTCCTCTGTCCATGGGATTTTCCAGGCAAGAATACGGGAGTGGGTTGCGATGCCCGCCTCCAGGGGGTCTTCCCAACCCAGGGATCGAACCCACATCTCATGTCTCCTGCAATGGCAGGTGGGTTCTTTACCAATAGCGCCACCTGGGAAGCCCCAGAATGTTTCTACATGCAAACAAAAGACACCTCCAACGCAAACTGGGTTAAATTCAAGCCACTGCTTATACCCATTGAAGTACTTGCATTTTCTCAGAAACATTTAGCCTGCGTGGGCGTCATCATGACTCCATACAGAATCAGAAAAAGGTAGCACTTCCTGAACGGTTCACAACTCTGGAGCGAGCAGCCCCAGTGACCAACAAACATTTATCTGGTGGTTGCTGTCAGCCAGGCCCTGGGCTAGAAGCTGGGGACAGATGACAGACAAGCCTAGGATGACTCCAGGCTTGTCCCTTAGTCTCACTGAAAGGTAAACAGACAATGACCAAGTTCCCAAAGAGTCAGAAAATGACTTCACTGGAAGACAGCAGTGTTTGAACTCAGAGACTTTGTGATGGACCTTTCCCAGTCAGCGTTGTTGATATTTGGTATCCATTTCCTGGCTCTCCTGCCCAGATGACTCTGACCTCCTTTTGGGCAATTCAACCCTTCCCCACCACCCCCATTCATAGGTCCACCGTGAGGCTCAGTATTTAGTCCGGAAATTGAGGATTAACATAATGAGAAGCAACAAATCACTACAAGAGTTTTGCTGGGCTATCTGAAAAAAGGAAGCTTTCTTTTTTCCTCTAGAAGTTACAGGGAGTGAGGTTGTGACATCTGGAACTGCTGCAGCCATTTTTTGCCACCACAGTGGTGATCCTGGAGCCATGGGGTTCTCTGTGTGAAACCTGAGAATAAAGCCAAGACTGTGGAAAACAGACACAAGAGACAGAAATACTGAATCTTGGTGTCATCCATTTGGGTTGTGGGTCAAGCCCGGCCTGTTCTCCACAATTGCCTCCTCCGGAAATTTTTTCGGTTATGTGAGCCAATAACCCCCTCTTCATAGGTTGAAGCAATCTGTGTTTTGTTTGTTTGTTGTAACGTGCATTGAAAGACCTGATAGCTATTTATTAGCTGTGTAACTTTGGACAAATTACTTCCCTGAGTGGCAGCCTTTCCGGTTGTAAACTGGGAACAATAACAACAAGGACTTGGATACTTGTGCCAATTAGATGTATGTGAGGGATTGTACTAGTTCCTAACAGAGGCTGTAACAAATTACTACAGATGTTGTGGCTTAAACAGCACAATTTTATTGTCTTAAAGTTCTGGAGTCCAGAAATCTGAAATGGATTTCACTGGGCTCAAATCAAGGAAATGGTAGGGCTGCGTTCCTGTTGGAGACACTAGGGAAGAATCAATTTTCTCACCTTTAGCAGTTTCTAGAGGCTGCTCTCGGAGAAGGCAATGGCACCCCACCCCAGTACTCTTGCCTGGGAAATCCCATGGACAGAGGAGCCTGGTGGGCTGCAGTCCATGGGGTCGCTAAGAGTTGGACACAATTGAGCGACTTCACTTTAACTTTTCACTTTCATGCACTGGGGAAGGAAATGGCAACTTACTCTGGTGTTCTTGCCTGGAGAATCCCAGGGACAGGGGAGCCTGGTGGGCTGCCGTCTATGGGGTCACACAGAGTCAGGCACAACTGAAGTGACTTAGTAGCAGCAGCAGCAGAGGCTGCTCTCATTCCTTAGCTAGGGGGTTCCCTTGCATCTTTAAGGCCAGCAATGGTCTCACTCAGACTTCTGGCTTCTATCATCACATCTCTTCCTCTCACTCTCCTGTACCCCTCTTTCACTTTTTAAGCAGATTTGTGATTATATTGGGCCAACTGGATAATCCAGGATAATCTCCCCATTTTAAGGTCAGCTGATTAACAACTTAATTCCATCTGCAGCCTTCATTCCCTCTTGCCATGTAATATAACGGGTTCTAGGGATTAGCATGTGGGCATCTTGGGAGGTAGGGTGGAGGGGATTATTCTGCTGACCACAGGAGTCTACCCTGTTGTGGGCGTATATCCAGTACTTAGTGAATTACTTCCATAGACTCTGAAGCACAGATGCTAAACATTTAACCCCACTTGGTGGGAATCAAAGATTTCTTAGAGAAGATGACATATAAGCTGAGTCCATTCTAAACTAATGTCTGCCATTTATCAAATACCTCAGATGTTCTGCCAGATGGTTTGCATAAAGAATTTTGAATCCTCATAATAATCTTGAAGATAAATCTTATCATTAGCCCTGTTGTACAGATTTAAAAACCGAGGTTCCAGAAAAGTAGAAAAATAAGATTCCTTGTTGTCACTCATTAACTGATGGAACTAAGAGGGGTCAGTTTTGATGCAAGCAAAAGAAGAAAAAAATGCTCCAAAAATCTTGGGGGCACAAGACAATCTCTGGGCATGTCAGGAAAGGCAAGCCCAGAAGGAGCCTTGCAGTGTGGTTTTGCACGTTTCCTTGGATGCCAGAAGGGATGTTTGGGGAAAGAGTGAGGAAGGGTGTAGGGATGTAAAAGGAATCAGGAATGATATGGAGACCATATTCTATTTAATATATAGATTTCATAAGCCGTTTTACCAGGTCAGAGGAAGAAGGGAAAATGGAAAACTGTCCAGTTTAAGGGCTTGCTGTTTGAGCATGGGTCTTACTGGAGTTCCACCAGTGAGTTATCCAGTGAGATGAGAGCCTAGCAAAATGGGAAAACAGGGTCCCCATTCCCACATTCCTTCTGGAAAAGCAGGCCAGGTGCCCTGGGGCTAGGCATCTTAGAGTCACCCAGGGCTCTGCTGTGCTGCTCTGCACATGGATCCGATGGTTTGCGCCCAGAGAACACACGGTGTCGTTCTGGAGGCGTGTCGTTCTGGAGGCGTGTCGTTCTGGAGGCTCGACGTAGGCTGCAGTTAGGCAAGTAGCCTCTGGGGGGCAGCAGCATGAGGCATTGTCTGCGAATGCTACAGCGACAGTAAGATCCTGGCATCAGTGGTGAATGAAACACTGAGGGAACAATCAAGGAATGGAGTTCCCAGTTGTATCCTCTAATCCTCTAACACGGCAATGAATACTGCTTTTTTTTTTTTTTTTTTTTACTTAGGACACCCAAATGGCCCATTCAAAGCAGCCATCCTACTAGGCTTGATAATCTATTCTAAGAGTTTGTCCCCACTCGAAACACTGCATCAACCCTTCTTGCAGAATGGCTTTCAGAGCCCAGGGCTGGACTAGATGGGTCAGATTTAAGGGAGAGCATTCATCTGGGGGGTGTTCATCTAAAGCTCATGTTGTTAAAAGCTAACCTTTCCTCCCTAAGTCCCAGGCCCCCTGGGCCTTACTCCTGCAAACGTCTGTTCTTGCCCCAGTGATAAGAACTACCACCAGATTATTGTAGTGGGCTCCTGACTGGTCTCAAAACAACAGCCGGAGGGAGTCTGTCCAGAGGGAGCTAGCTCTTGTCACCCTCTGCTCAGAAGTCTGCACTGGCTCCCATCTCGGGGTAAAAGCCGAAGTCCTCACTGTGGCCTCCAAGGTCCTATGTGATCTGCCCCCCACCTTTCTAAGAATTATTTATTTGACTGTGCCAAGCTTAGTTGCCACACAAAGAATCTTCAAGCTTGGTTGCCACGTGCAGTATCCTTTTTTTTTTAGTTGCAGCAGTGCTAACTCTTGGTTGTAGCATATGGGATCTAGTTCCCTGACCGGGGATCGGATCCCAGGCCCCATGGAGTCTTAGTCACTGGACCACCAGGGAAGACCCTGCTCCCTTTCTTGACCTCCCCACCTTCTCTCCTCCCCCATCGCTCCACATCAGCCTCACTGGTCTCTTTGCAATTTTTCAAACACCAAGCACAGTCCATTCTCCAGGCCTTTGCTCTTAAAGGTCTCTCTGCCTGGATCACTCCTCCCAGATATCCGTATGACTTGCCCTTCACTTTCTCTGGCTCCTTGCTCCATTTGACCTGCTCAGTGAGGTTCTTCCTGACCACCCAACACATTTGGCATATCCCAGCTCTCCTGATGCTCATTACTCTGCTTTATTCCTCTCTGTAGCACTTATAATGATCTCACATGCCATACATTTAACTCACTGTTTCTATCTGCTGCTAGAATGTGGGCTCCATGGGGGCAGGGGCTTGATCCCTGGTGCCTAGACTTGGCACATGGGAGGGGTTCAGTTAATATTTGTGGAGTGGATGCATGAATCAATTCACTGCACAGGCGAACTCGAAGAGCATACTTAACTTGTTTTTCTGAATGCAGAATGGAGAACATCAGAGGCAGGGACCTCCACTGATCTCTGGTCGAATCCATCTCTGTGTCTTCAGTAGGCTGAGCACTTAAAGGTTCAAATTGGAAAGGTTTTTACCAATTGAAGGTATGCCTTGTGGTGTCAGCAACAGCGATTCTGGGAGATTGTTTAAAAACAGAAGCTAGACACTGCCCTAGTGGCCTAGTGGTTAAGAATCTGCCTTGCAGTGCAGGGGACTCGGGTTTGATCCTTGGTCCGGGAACTAAGATCCCAGGTGTCTTGGGGCAGCTAAGCCACAACTACTGAGCCTGCACTCCAGAGCCTGTATCAACAATAAGAAAAGCCCACATGCCTCAAGGAAGACCCAGCCAAAATAAAAAAATAAATAAAAGCAGAAGCCAGACAAGCTCCCCAAATCCATGCAGCAGAGAGCCCCAGAGCTCGAGGAAAGGCATCTCAGTTCTGGGCCACAAGAAAACTCACACTGCCCCCCTAGTTTTAGGACCCAGAATACCTTTGTATGTCTCGGAAATGGGGTGACTTGGTCCTGACATTCAGAAAGAGCTCTAGGGAATCAATATAGTGTTGCATGGTAGGAACTGAAGTTTGACTTCCAGGTCCCTGGGACCTGACTGATCTCTAACCTGAGTTCCAACTTGACCTTCTAACCTGGCATCCACCTGCACCCCACTGCCCAGGGTTCCAGAATCGACTTTGATTACAGTAATTTTCCTGCTTAAAGTTCCTAGTCTCTACACAAAGGCCAAAGTCTCTAGTCTGATATTTGAGCCCTCTGGTACAGTTTGGAACACCTGTTTCCATTCTTGTTAATGTCTCACCTTTCCGGCTGCATCATCTCACATGGCCATCTAACAGGTCCCCAAGCTTCCCCACCTCAGCATTTCTGCTTTGGCTCTGTTGCCCCACCTCCCACTTGTCTCCCATGCCAGAACACCACCCCCATCCTCCCCAGCTATCCAGACTCACCCAGCGCCCAGTGTCCTTGATTTTCTGAAGTCTTCCCAATCTTCCACATCTCAATAGGATCACTTCTCCCTCAACATGGATGACATCCTTTTCTGAGCCTTTTCTAAAAGATCTCTTTGCAGACTTAGGGGAAGGGCCCTTTAAGCCCAGACAGTGCTGTGAGGAAGGGTGGTTGGATTGAGAGGGCTTGGCAGGGTGGCCGAAGAACTCTTCGGCATGGCTGCTTCACTTTGGCCTGATCTCTGGAATCCCTCTTCCAACATGCTGGCCTTTGACCTTTTGGAGCCCCACTGTACACATTCCCCCTGCTTCTGGCATCAAGCACCATTCCCTGTCCTTCCTCTGGTCTTTGCTTTGCCTGCCCAGCCCTGGGTCTATCCCCTCAGTGGAACTCAGTACTGTGAGTATCAATATCCCAGCACTACGTGTGTTTATAGCCCTGAACATTTTCTATTTTCATACAACACAGTCCCCAGACACAAGACCACTACTGTATCTGGTGTTCAAATATTCCAAACTAGAAGAAAAATTGGCTGTACTGATATTATTGGAAGATGATCTTGTCATGCAATGAGTACATAACTAGGGATTTTCAAGGGTAATTCTGACTGCAGAGGATTTTACTTTGTGCTGACTTTAGAAACTAGACCTATACAAGCTGTCAGTCCAATGTGTATAGTTCATGGGATCATTAGGGATAAGACTCTGGACAAACAGCTGCTCTGCACAGGCAGGTGCCTTTGTATATTGTCTCCTGAGTCGCAGGATGTCTTTCCCTTAGAGGGTGAGCCCACTGCTAAGTCTCAGAATCATAGATCTGAGCGCTGGGAGGGAGATGGGGGCTTGCACCAGGATAGAGTCTTCTATCCTTTTTTTTTTCCTGGTGTGGCACAGGGGACCTGTCCTCCCTGCAGTGGAAGTGCAGAGTCTTAACCCCTGGACCTCCAGGGAAGTCCCTCCAGCTCTTTTTGTTAGATGAGGCAGCTGAGGCCCAGAGAGAGAGAAAAGGGGAGGGGGGGACCCAGTTTTCCAGTGATTCTTGGGGCACATCTCTTCTCTCTGAGCCCCACCAGTTGTCCCTGGAAAGAATAAGAAAGAAGACAGGATTGGGAGAGCACGTGTTCCCCATGGGAAGCATCAAACTGCCCTAAGTTAAAGGCTTCCTGTGGTTTAGCTCCAAGTCATACCTCTTCGGAGCAATCTCAGCCAGTGTGTGCTCCTGCGACAGGTCCTGATGGGCCTCTCTTCTGCTTCATAATGAATCAACACCAAAGTTTTGGAAGGCACTAAACTTGCCCAGGATTCTCACCCTCGGCAGAGCTGACACTGGGGCATTTGCCTGAAAAATTGCCAACATCAGAATGGGCCTGGAGATGCTTGCAGGCTTACACAGCAACTCAAGGGTTAAGTTTCCATGGCAAAATCAGAATTCTTTTTTTTTTAATGTAATTTTATTTATTTATGGCTGTGCCGGGTCTTCATTGACATTCAAGGGCTTTCTCCAGTTCTAGAGAGTGGGGGCTACTTCTCTGTTGGGGGCCCTAGGGCACACAGATTTCAGAAGTTGTGGCTCACGGGTTTCAGCTGTGAGCTGTGGCTCACAACATGTGGGCTCTTCCTGGACCAGGGATGGAACCTACATCCTCTGCATTGGCAGGCAGATTCTTATCCACTGTACCACCTGGGAAATCCAAAATCTGAGTATTCTTAATTCTCTTGCTCTTTAAGGAAATACTTTCATATTGCACAAAAATGTAATTCCTTGTTAACTGAATACCAAAGAGCTGGGAATCACAGGACTAACATTTATTGAGTACTTACGTGCCAGGTGCTTTTGACATGTTAGTCGTTGCAAAAAACAATTAAAACAGGTGTTAGGAGGAGGAAACTGAAGCTCAGAGAGGGTAAGTGACTTGTCTAAGGCCACACAGGCAACAGGTAGCAGTCAGGATTTGAAACCAGGTTAGCCTAACTCAGAGGAAAGAAGTTTTCCAAATCCCATAGTTTCTTCTTTTTGGAAAAACATTATAGATACCAGGACCCTGGTTTTATGTGGTCTAGACTCCGAACAAATGCAGGAATTTCTTCCAGAACTGCAGACGGAGAAAGTGGAGCAGGTAGACAGGGCACTGAGATGGATGTCTGTATTCATGGATTATGATTTTTGACTCCGTCTTGGACAACCCAAGTTCATCTGTCTCTGAAGGCTGAACTAGTCTCCTAAGAGGTCTCCCAGCCCTAAAAGTCGGTGATTCTGTAGCAAACACTGTGGACTGACTCACGTGATTCCTTTCTGGACTGTAGGGGCTGAACCACCAATGATTACATTTCCAAGCTCTTCTGTAGGGCAGGATCTGGTTATAATTTACAGTCTGCTGGTCAAATGCATTCATCTGAGACTCATTCAGAACTGAATCATGGGGAGAAAGAGGTGGGGCAAGGACATCTGTTTTGCTGGCACAGAAAGGGGTACAGTTGGCCTGATTCTGGGGCGAGCAGGGGAGGACAGCGTCCTGATTGTCACGTAATAACAATGCCCGCAGTTGCTCAGCTCTGCAGAGTAGTTTTGTGAATTGCGCTTGTAAACTCAGACTAGACAGCATCCCAGTGGTTCATTAGGCTTTATGTATCTCTTTGTATCAGCAAGCACTCTCTAGTAGAGGACAGAATCCCTTTGAGTTCATTTAAGCAGAAAATGGTTCACTACAGGGTAGGAAAGGGCTTAGAGCTGAAAATACCTCATAGGTTGAAGTCACGTGAATGACTCCGAGAGGGTCCGGGGGAGCTGCTACCTTGTCGATCAGGACGCCAATAGCTCCAGCACCACACGGATGCTGCCACCGTCCAGAAGCCTCTATGGTTATCAAACTGTCACAACCAGGAGGCCACCATGATCAGAAACCACAACCACAGTTGCAGCTTCAGAGGAGGCACGCTGTGCCCACTAGCCTCTGCCAGTGAATTTGTCATACTCTGCTTCCCAATACTTAACAAAGTTAGTGATTGGACACCGAAATTTCTGCAAGGGCTGCTGAAAAAATCGGTAGACCCAGCAAACTTGTGGCTTCCTCCTCATCTCTACCTTCTGTGCCAGCCCACCTGCAAGCCTGGCAAACACAGACTAGCTTTCCAGTCTCGTCATTAGAGGAAGACAAAGAAGATGGCGGAACTGATGCTAAGCACAGTCTACCATTATCAACCCTTTTCTGTTAAAACTCACTGGAGGACATTCAGATGTCTACACACCAAGACCCCTCACCAAGCAGGCTCTGTCTCTAGTGCCAGGGCACTGACCACGAGATGCCTGTTGATTATGTGAGTGTGATTTTGGAAACGTTTTCTTTTATGTTTTAATTTTTTTTAATTAAACATCTTACTTTGTATTGGGAGTATAGTCGATGAACAATGTGGTGATAGTAAAACATTTACTTTTTCTGTTGTGCTGAAACCTGCACTCCTCTGCCTCACCTGGCCCTGGTTTGCTTTCTGGCACCAAACAGGATGAGTCAGCCCCCTATGTTCGCATCCAGAGATCTAAGGATGGTGACGATGACATTCCCCACGCTGCACAGCAGCACCAAAAAGCCTGACTTTCAAATGAAAAACTGTCGAGGAGAGCCAAGCACCAAAGCAAAGGCAGAGATGGCCCAGGATGAAAGAGATGGCAAGGCTGACCACCAAGAGATGTATCCATGGCAGCTCAGAAGGCAAAACCACAGCCATTTGGCAACTCCCAGTCTTTTGAGAGGCTGAAGAAACCAATTAATTCAAAATGTATTATATACTGTATGCTAAATTGGTCACTAGAGGGAGTCTAGATATAACAAGGTCTTTGGCTAAAACCGTCATTATAACGGTTAGTATCTGGAGAGCTTTCCCCCTCTTCTTTCAACTAAAGTGCTCCAAGCACCTTGCCACCCCTGGTCTCATTACAAACAAGTGCCTCCGTGAGCTAGGCAGGTGGCCAGTCTCATTATCCCACTTTTTAAAGAAGGGCACCTAGAGGTCAAGTGACTTTTTTCCACATCATGCTAATTAAAACCTTCTGTAGCTGTTTTTGAAAGTTCATGGGCTCCTTAAAAGCTTTGTCAGTGATTTAAAAAGCCAAATTCACTCACGGACTGCTTTGACACTCTCATTAAGGAGAGGAGTCAAAAATGAAGAGAAAGGAGGCAACTTCCCCTCATTTTGGGTATGCTTAAAGGTTAAATAATTTGGTAAAGTAAACTAACCACCTTTAGAGCTAGAAATTATTTATTCATACTTCTTGATTTCCCATGTTGAATAAATATTATGGACTATATAGAGATTGAAAACTTGATCCCTCAAGACACACAATCCAGCTGGGAAGGGCTGTATGCGTGAGCCATTTCTGGCTGGGCTGATGCAGAAAAGCTTCATTAAGAGATGGCAAAGGATAGGAAAAACAACATGATACAAAGTGGTGGACCTGCTCTCCTTGCTGCAGGAGCCTTCTCAGGAAGTGACCAAGGAATTCTGGATGCCCTGGTCCTTCTCCTGGCCCTTGCTCTGCTCCCAGTGTTCCCATAGATTCAGGGGCAGTTCAATATCTTTCCAGTAAATTCCATTTTGGCTTAAGCTCGCTGATTCTCTGGCTGATAAGGAATACTTTCTGGGCAAAAGCAGGGAGTGAATCATGTCCTGGAGAAAGGAAAGACCAGGCTTTTCAGGGAGGGATGAAACATAAGATTTGAATGACAAGGTTTGAACCACTAAATCTTCTTTTTATACTAGATCCTTGCCAGATGGTACAAGTACCAAACACATATTTTAGAAGTGTGCTACCCACATGTCAAATATTACCATGAGAGGAAGCTGGGTAGAGGGTACACAGGACCTCTGTATTATTTTTGCAACTTTCTGTGAGATTACAATTATTTTAAAATAAAAGCGTTTTTTGTTTGTCTGTTTGCTTGTTTGTTTTTAAAGCGCATTGGTTTTGATATGACTAGTGGAGACTGAATTCCCACCTCTTCTCCTAAGGTGTGTGGTTGGGGGAGGTTCACAGTCAGGGAAAGGAAGAAGCCGACACCAGAGTTGTAAGCTTAACCAAAACCACACTGGGGAGCTGGCTGGGGGCCATGTCAGGAAGTGGAGGAAATCCAGGAGCCTAAGGTCAGGATCAAGCCAACTCAGCGTGCCAGGCATTCAGGACCCGGTGGAGAAGGGGAGGGCAGAATAGTTTGGAGCTTCAGGCTGAGACGTGAGCAATTACCTCCTGGGTCCGCTACTGTCTGAAATTTGCTCTTCCAGGCTGCTGGGGTGTGATGCAGGGGTGTGTTAGCCACAACTTAAAAAAAAAAAAAAAGCAGCAGAGAGATGAAGACACAAAGATAGGAAGGATACAAGGATAAACTGGAGAAGAGAATGCTTGCTGACCAGACACGAGACACTGAGCCAGGTCATCCTGTGGATTTCATTTAACCTTCATGTCACCTCTTCATGGAAGGTGATACCATCTTCAGCGAATAGATGGAGAAAAGCAGCTCAAAATGACTTGCGTTAGACAGTACAGCTAATAGGTGGCAGAGCAGATCTGCCAGACTCTAAGCCCTCTGGAGTGATGCTCTCGAAGCCAGGAGCTGCTCCCCACCCCAACCTCTCTGCAACTCTAGTGGCATAGAACTCTTTCCCCTCAGGGTACTAACGATGTCCGTCACCTCACCCACAGCACAACCGGTTCTCGGTGAAGAGGCCTCTTGTCCACTCTGCCCTCAAGTGGGCGTGCTGTGTTTTATACAAAGAAACCCCGGGGTGGTTACTTTACTGGAAGATAGGCCGTCTACAACTGGCTATGGCTAGAGCAATTGCTGGACCCAAGGGCATGTACATCACTGATTTTGATGAATCTTGCCAAGCTGCCCTCCTCAGAGTTTGCACCAGATGCTCCCACACCCTTTGATACCCACTGTCATCAGGGTTTTTGATCTTTTCCGATCTTGGGATAATTTTTTTAAAAATCAGCATTATTGAGGTATAATTCACGTCTGAGACTCAGGGCAGTTTTGATCACACTTTCCCCCTTTAATGGGCTTCCCGGGTGGAACAGTTGTCAAGAGTCTACCAGCAATGCAGGAGTCACACTCAGTTTCCATCCCTGGGTCTGAAAGATCCCCTGGAGGAAGAAATGGCAACCCACTTCAGTATTCTTGCCTGAGAAATCTCATAGACAGAGGAGCCTGGAGGGCTCCATGGGGTTGCAAAGAGTCGGACATGACTGAACACACATGCACTCTCCCTCTTTACAAGTGTGGCTTCCATATCTTCATATGGTTAAATGATGGGGCAGGCATTTAAGGTCCCTTCAGTGAAAAGAGTTCTGCCCTGCTTGGTATCTTACTTTAGCACAAATCCCCCATTTGTGTGAGACAATCATACTTCTTCTCTATCCCCATTAAAGTGCCAGCAGTTGTCACTTGGGTCTTTTCTGGTTTTAAACCAAAGACCGCATGAGCGTCATGTACATTATCCTGTCTGATGCTCACAGTTCTATGAGGTGTTTATTATTTCCATTCTAGGAATAAGGAAGTGGAGGAGACACAGTAAGCCAGTGGCAGTGCTGGCTTTAAATTCAGGTCAGAATCCATAGCCCAGACTCTTCTGACTCTCTCTCACTGTGATTGTTGGACTTGGTGTCAGACCACCAGGACTTGCATCCCAGTTCAGCCATCAGTTGCTGCAAAACACAGAAAATCTTGTCCCCTCTCCAGGCCTCTATGCAAAGAGTGGTTGGAGTTGCCAACTTCCAGGACCTGAGTGGGAGAATGGGGCAGGCAATAATCTAAGATTGTCTAGACCCCAATCTATTTCATTACTCATCAGAGTGAGTGAGCTGCAAAGCAGAGGAAAAAGCAAAACCTCTGCTCCTGCAACACAAAACAGCAGCACTTCTCGATGCATTCAGTCTTGAACCCTGGGGACGGGTGGCTGAGGGGGGAGAAGGTCCATATTTCAAGTATTTATGCAACACATGTGAGGCAGTCCAGCTTGTCAAGAGGCTTTTCTTGTCCCAGGAACCAATTATGAAGGCAGGTGGAAGTAGTTATGCTTGTTGAGAGAAACAGGGCACAGGAACTCGCTCAGAGGCCCTGAAAGATGATGAGAATGAAAACCAGATTCCACGGGGTTATGGGAGAGAGTAAACTAGAGCTGCCATTTAGTTTTAGAACCTGGGGTAGGGAGAGGGGGGCACGCACTTAAAGGGGAAAATGAAGCATAGACAGTCAAGTGTTTCGCTCAAGTTCGCACAAGCGTTACGACTTGAACACAGATTCCCAATGCAATTCTTACCATCTCCCTACACCCCCCTGCGACCAGCCAATCTGCTTTCCCACCAACCCACAAGGAGACTTGGGAAGGCCTATCAGGCTGGAGAGGAGACACAGAATGGAGTTAAGTCGTGGTGATGCTAATAGGATACATCTGCCGTTGTATAATTACCTTTGGATATTTGGTTACAATGACTCTGTGTTTTTTGCTCCACAATTTGCTGGAATCTGCAGAGGCAGAACTTTACTATAAAGAAGATAAATGAAACATTCCAAAGATGTGGTTCAGCCTAGGACCACGTGATTTTTACCCAGAGCTTGTAAAACATCTCTGTCCTTTTAAACCCCTCTCAGCTGTGCAGCACACGAACTTTGCTTCCTTAGGGAAGCTTGGAGACCAGCAGTCTCTGAAATGTGCTGGTCTCCACGTTGGTCACAGTTCTGGTTATATTTTACCACTGGACTGGGTGAGGGAGCTATGCTGGGCAAAGTCTGGTGGTGCTTAACAGTCAGTCGTGAAGTATATTGTGAGAAATGGGGGTAGGGAAGGAGAAACGGCAGCAGGAAAGCCAGCCCACAGGCTGCTGAACGTTGGCTCGGCCACCTTCTGTTGTTACTATCCATTCTTTAGGTCGCTAACACCTGGGAAAAAAGATATAGATTTTTACTGCAGTTCTGAACCAAGATACAAAGGTAGAACCCCAAGGCTTTGGAGTCACAGTTCTGCTTATCAGCTTATCAGTTGACCCTGGGCAAGTTACTTCACTTCTGAATCTGTTTATTCAAAAGCAAAGTATGAACAATAGTACATACATTATAGGGCTATTAAGAGGATCACATGAGATAATATAAGTAATCTTTTTAGCACATTATGAGGACTCAGAAAATGACAGTATCATTACATGTTTCATCAAAGCAATGATGTCATCAATTGTAAGAGGCACCATTTTCTGTACCACTAAAAAAAAGAAGAAATTCTACCTTTAACACAAGGCTTTCTCATGTAGAATTTTAAACATGTCTGTAATAAAAAAAATCTCTATTTAGACATGGATGTTTGATAATATATTACTTTTGTACCTGCTGCTGCTGCTAAGTCGCTTCAGTCGTGTCCCACTCTGTGCGACCCCATAGACGGCAGCCAACCAGGCTCCCCTGTCCCTGGGATTCTCCAGGCAAGAACACTGGAATGGGTTTCCATTTCCTTCTCCAATGCATGAAAGTGAAAAGTGAAAGTGAAGTCACTCAGTCGTGTCCGACTCTTAGCAACCTCATGGACTACAGCCTACCAGGCTCCTCCGTCCATGGGATTTTCCAGGCAAGAGTACTGGAGTGGGGTGCCATTGCCTTCTCCAACTTTTGTACCTACATAAGGGGAAAAAAAGTAAGCAAAATGAATTCCCTTCAGAAGAGAGTCACTTGTTAATTCAGCATCACTAATGACCATATTTTCACATAATATTGTCCTCTGAGCCATCAAGAATGAGTGATACACCATTTCTTAAAAAAGGTGGAGAATCTTCTCTACTGTCTCCAGAATTTCCTTCCAAGCCAAAGATCCCCATGCCCAAGGTTTATGCACGTGTGTGGACAGAGAGAGCTGTGTGTAATGGCCTGCCAACCGTGATTGTATTGTGTATCCAGAGTGCAGAGACATCAAAGTGTGGGGAAAGTGTGCATCTGAGAATTCATAACATCTGGTATCCCCAATGTGTTACAGTCAGTTGTGAAGTATATTGTGAAATATTTGTAACTATTAAAGCTTTAAGCTTGTGAAGGCTTCCTTAAAATATATCACTGTGTCCAATATAACTATTCTTCATGGCAGAGTTACTACCAATTATTATTACACCAACATAACAGTCTCTGAGTGCCATTCACTGACATGAATTATTAATGTATTTAATTATTAATGCATTTAATTCTCACAGCAACCACATGAGGTAGATACAATTGTTATGCTCTTTTTACAGATAAGGACTCTGTAAACTGACACATAGAGAGGTGGAGTAACTCAGCTGAGGTCACGGAGCTTGTCTTTCTAGAGTCTATGCTTAACTACTAGACTGGGGTTTCTCAACTTTGGCACTATGGACACTGGACTAGATGAATATTTATTGTAGGAGGGTTGTCCTGTGATTGTAGGCTGTTCAGCGGCATCCCTGGTATCTTCCCTCTGGAGACCAGTGGTGCCCCCACACACCCAGGTATAATGACTGAAAATGTCTCTGCTGCTGCTACTGCTGCTAAGTCGCTTCAGTCGTATCCGACTCTATGCGACCGCATAGACGGCAGCCCACCAGGCTCCCCCATCCCTGGGATTCTCCAAGCAAGAACACTGGAATGGGTTGCCATTTCCTTCTCCAATGCATGAAAGGGGAAAGGGAAAGCGAAGTCGCTCAGTTGCAATCCCATGGACATTACCAGATGTGACCCCCGGGGCAATATCGCCCCAGGTGAGAACTACTGCATTATACCTGGTCCCTTAAGGTCGCCACTGAGGAAGCCAGATCCCAGGTCCTGTTTCATTCAAGCCCTGAAATGATGGGAAGCCCAAGATTCTGGGCGAGTGACCGGTCAGCCTCAGGTAGAACTGTGGATCTGTGGAGGGTGGATTGCTGTGTAGTGCCAATGGCAGAGCAAGTGTTAAGAGTTTGGGACCGGAAAGTCAAGAGAGTCTCAGAGATGCATCAGATGCAACTGACATGACAGCCTCACTTCCGGAGAAAATGAAGTTCTCTTTGTCCTTGAAACCCCTCCTCACTCCTTTTCCGCCTTCTTAAGGACAACCTCTGTCACGAATGTGGCATGCTCCTTTCAGTTTGTTTGTTTTGCTTTTAACATTTATATACATCTGTGATAAGTACATAATACTGATTTTTCTATTTGAGAATTTATATAAATACAATTTAAAATTTATACCAAATATCAATTTTTGTTTTAATTCAACAATATATTTTGGAAATCTATTCAAAATGACACATATAGATTTAATCCGTTCCTTTTAACTGCTGCGGACTATTCCATTATGTGAATATACTATATTTTGCTTAGTCTCTCTCCTATTGATGGACAATTGAGTTGTTTCCAGTTTGACATGAATACCAACATCCTGTACTGAATATCCTTGGAGGTATTTCCTGTGTACATGCTGAACTCCTCTCTGGCACATCCTTCAAGATGGAATTGCAGGCTTATAGGAAATTGCAGGCTTATAGGAAATACATGTTCCATTTCATCAGGTGCAGCCAAATTGTTCTCTATTGGGTTTATATCAATTTATACTCTTGGGGATTTCCCTGGTGGCCCAGTGGCTAAGATTCCACATTCCCAATGCAGGAGGCCCAGGTTTGATCCCTGCTCAGGGAACTCTAGATCCCACATGCCACAACTAAAGATCCTGCTGCAACTAAGACCCATTATAGCCAAATAAGTACATAAATAAAAATAAATATTTTTATAAATTTATCCTCTCACTGTGCCGTGCTGTGCTTAGCTGCTCAGTTGTGTCCACCTCTTTGCGACCCCATGGACTGTAGCTGGCCAGGCTCCTTCTGTCCACGGGGATTCTCTAGGCAGGGATACTCTCACTTGCAATGTATAAAAGTTAACCTTTCCCATCAACACTTGGTGCAGCCATTTTTTTTTTTTTTACCATTTTTGCTGATCCGAGGGAGTCTATTCCCATTGCGGGTGGGTCCAGCATGTGGATAAACAACATCCATCATGTGTGTCTCAAAGGGGAAAAGGTTGGGAGTCACTCGGTCTGTGAGAATAGTCGTGTTTGACCACAAACATCATACCGAGGTTCAAAAGTTGATGAATTGCCTAACAGCTCCTCAGAGTAATTCACCTTAGCCAGTGAAACACAAACTGCTCTTAAAACAAAGCAGTCATCAAATTAACTGCTGTGCTGAAAGAACTTCCCGGTGGACTTCATAAATTCGGTCTGAAGTCTGTGCAGTGGGTCCCTGTGGCTGTGCCTTGGCAATGGAATCACACTGAGCCTGGAGGTCCACCCTGCATTCCATGCGGCTCTGCACGTGGGCAGGTGTGAGATGAGGGGCCTTGGCAGTTCCTCTGGGATACCTCCTCCCGCATCCCCCACTGCTTGACCAAGATCGGTGGGCAGACGGTTGACGGCCTGCCAGTCAGCCCACCAGGGGAGAGGCCAGGACTGGCCCAGCAAGCCTGCTTCAGAAAGTGAGGTTTGCCAGGGTGGGAGCTTGTCTGTACTGAGACCCCCGCCCCCAGGCCTTTCAGACCTTCCTTGCTCACCTGTTCCCTCCTAGTCACAGTCTTTAGGGTGTAGATAAAATTCAGCAGGAAGCCAAGGAATCCAATCTGGGCTCTACTCTGCCCATCACCCAGTGACCAGGGAACTGCCTGTGTTCAATGGGGAGGGTCCCTTTCCTGGGGACTTCTCAGGGTTAGTGTGAGGAGTGCCACTGGTGACAGGTGAAGTGGGGAGTACTTGGTTTAGCAGAGGAGGCTCCAGTTGGGCTGTTCAGCGGCCTAGGCTTCATCACTTAACCAGCTGAGTAACTTCAGGAAGCCTCCTCTGTTCTCTGGGCCTCAGTTTGCCCATCTGTGACGTTACTGTATTGGGTCAGATCAGCACTTCTGAAACTGTATTCCACCCAATGTTCCACATGCTCCATGGAAAAGGGATTCCATTGTCTACTAAGTCTGGGGAACACTGAATGCCATAACTACCCTGGTAATCACATTGCTACTGCTGCTGCTAAATTGCTTCAGTCGTGTCCGACTCTGTGCGACCCCATAGATGGCAACCCACCAGCCTCCCCCTTCCCTGGGATTCTCCAGGCAAGAAAACTGGAGTGGGTTGCCATTTCCTTCTCCAATGCATGAAGGTGAAAAGTGAAAGTGAAGTCGCTCAGTCGTGTCTGACTCTTCACGACTCCATGGACTGCAGCCTACCAGGCTCCTCCGTCCATGGGATTTTCCAGGCAAGAGTACTGGACTGGGGTGCCATTGCCTTCTCCGATATGAACTTATAGAATAGTATTTATTATAGTATGCTAAGTCGCTTCAGTCGTGTCTGACTCTGTGAGACCCCATAGACGTCAGCCCACCAGGCTCCCCCGTCCCTGGGATTCTCCAGGCAAGAACACTGGAGTGGGTTGCCATTTCCTTCTCCAAGGTAATCACGTTAGAAGGTAGCATTTGAAGGTTTGGAGATATCTGGCAGGAAAGAAACATGACATTTCCCAAACATCTTTGGTTTTGGAACACTTTTCCTGTTGAACGAATAAAGCTTTTTTAACATCTCTGAAATTACAGATGTATCTCACAATTGATGCATTTTGAGAGACTTTGAAATATGGTTTAATAAATAATAGCTATTGGGTAGCAACTAAATTTTGGCACTCGTTAAGTACTTAACATGTAGAATTGATTTAATGTTCCCAGTAATCCTGTAAATTCGGGACTATTATTATTCCCACTTTGCAAATGAGGGAACTGAATCACAGAGCAATTAAGAAACTCAAAATCAGAAAGAGAAAAACAAATATATTATGTTAACATGTATATGGAATCTAGAAAGATGGCACTGCTGAACCTATCTGCAGGGCAACATTGGAGACGAAGACACAGAGAACAGACCTAAGGACATGGGGTCAGTGCGGAGGAGAGGGTGAGATGAATGGAGAGAGTAGAGGAAACATATGCACTACCGTATGCAAAATAGATGGCCTGTGGGAATTTGCTGTATGACTCAGGGAACTCAAATTAGGGCTCTGTGACAACCCAGAGGGTTGGGATGGGGTGGGAGGGAGGAGACATGTATACCTATGGCTGATTCCTGTTGATACATGGCAGAAACCAACACAATATTGTAAAGCAATTATCCTTCAATTAAAAATAAATTAATTAAAAAAAACTCACTCAGGATCATACATCTAATAAATAGGGAAGCTGGCACTTAAGCCCTGATGATCCTGAACGCTTAACCACATACCCCTGATCTTTGGAATCAGATTTATGATGCAGTGACTATGAAGGACATAGGCAAGGTCATCAATGGCCTTGAAGGGACTGCTTTCCATGAGAAAGAGCAGAATCATAAACGGGCAGAGGCTATTTTAGTGCAAGTATCAGAAGAGAGGAAGCTGCTTCAGGAATGTCTTTGAGTGAGTGTGAAGAGAAGAAGGGACCGAAGTTGGGAGAGCTCTGAGAGGGGTCCAGATATGATCTTTCAGCAGATTTCATATTGCAGTCTTGCAGGGTAGAGAGATCAGACACCTGGTCGACCTCATAATAAGGACTGTGCCCAGACTTGTGGTCTGCTTGGAATCCTGCAAATCCTGGCAGGCCTTAAATCACACCTGCAGGGGAGGTGGGCAGGATTATGACCCTCATCAGAGAAGGCTGCTGAGGCCCAAGGAAAGTGAATTTCAGACATGTTTTCTTGCGGCTTTTTCTCACTGGAGTCTGTGGGAGCCGTCAGTTCTCCAGACTCTGCAACATGCAGGAGACAAGGCAGGCAGAACTTGACCCTGAGAAGGTGAATTTCTAGGCCAGTGTGTTTCTAAGGAAGGCACACACTGCTTCCTCTCTTCCCCTCCTTCATGGTCCCTTTAGAACCTGGTGCCCTCTCTGGGTTCCTAACATCCTGTCCCCCAAAACAATCTAAAACTCACTCCTGTTGGAGTGTCTCTGACTGATGTCAGCTGTCTTCCTCCTTCGAAGGGGATTTGCATCATTGCAAGGGAATGCAGCACTTATAACCAGACATGTTTCTCAAACTATAATGTGCAGACCAATCCAGGGGGGTCTCGTTAAAATGCCGAGTCTGAGTTGGTAAGTCTGGGTCATACATAATGAGCTTCCAAATGGATGCTGAAGCTGCTGGCCCAAGGACCACACTCTGAGTGACAGAAGTGGTTTGGTGGAGACTCTGGGGTCAGGATGGCTGCCCACTTTTCTATCCAGCTGACTTTTGGAAAGCTACTTACTTGCTCCTCGTGTTAGTTTCCCCATCTGAGTAGTTGTAGTAACTGCAAAGAGCCGACTCACTGGAAAAGACCCCTGATGCTGGGAAAGATTGAAGGCAAAAGAAGAGGGCAGCAGAGGATGAGGTGGTTGGATGGCATC
The DNA here is from genome assembly GCF_027580195.1 of Bos mutus. Lineage (NCBI taxonomy): Eukaryota > Metazoa > Chordata > Mammalia > Artiodactyla > Bovidae > Bos > Bos mutus. Next base: position 30,070,558 of record NC_091637.1, on the reverse strand, counting down.
ACCAACTCAATGGACTTGAATTTGAGCAAACTCTGGGAGGTAGTGAAGGACAGAGGAGACTGACGTGTTACAGTCCATGGGGTCACAGAGATTTAGCAACTGAACAACAATAAATGAGTAGCAAATACCTAATAGGATTTAATAAATGCCTAGTTATTATTGAAAACCCCAAATAGTGCTATCTACTTAATGGAATTGTTAAAAAGGATTAAGTGAAAACAGTAGGTACATAGTACTTAATCCAGAGCCTGGCATGTAGTAAACCCTCACTAAATAATAATTAGCAGATGTTATTAATGGGTATGGAAAGACTAAACAACAACAACACGGAAAGGCTAGTCTGGTAGAATCAGGCACTGGGAAGCCAGCAGGAAGATGCGGGAGAAAGCCATTCTTTCTGGTGTCATGAGGATAAAGCTGTTTGTATTCTGGCTTAGAACCATTGGAGGCGAGTTTCTCTCCTGTACTTCATCACCACTGCTGCCCTGCTGGTTTCCCTGGAAAGAATGAGAGCCCAGGTCACCCTGGGCAGATGGGATGACAGGTCACGGATCCAGCCTCCTGTCTCAGCAGCTTTGTCTTCCCAGGAGTGTCTCTGCGGGTCTTTCACTTACTTGCAGCCACCCTCAGCTGCTTCTCCTTAAATTATCTCTGCATCGCAGAGGGTTGGGAGCCTGCCTGCATCTCAGGGGCTCCAGCTGTCTGCTGTGGACTATGAATAGTGCCTGTCAGGCTATTTGTCTCGTCACCTTTGCAATCTGCTTTCTGCACAATGTCTAGATGGGGCATGTTTGCAGGCTTGGTGAAGCCAGTTTTTCTCAGTGACATTTTCTGGGAGAAGCATGGATTCATGAAGAGATAAGGACAGTCCTTGTTTATGATGGGAACTGTGTGGCCCACTTGTCATCTGCATCTATTTGTCCTACATACCTGTGCACACTCAGACTGCAGAATCAAAGGGTTGGAGCTCAGCAGTCAAACTGCAAGGTACAAGTGAACCTCCTGGGGATCTTGTTAAACTGCAGTCTGGTTCAGCAGGTCTGGGGTCAAGCCTGAGATTTTTGCATTTCTAACAAGCTTACAGGTGACCCAATGATGCTGGTCCATGGACCACACTTTGAGTAGCCAATGGATCTCAAACTTTAGCATGCATCCAAATCACCTGTAAGCTGGTGTAAAACACACACTACTGGGCCCCACTCCCAGATTTTCTGTTTCTGTAGACCTAGGGTGTGGAGAAGGAAATGGCAACCCACTCCAGTGTTCTTGCCTGGAGAATCCCAGGGACAGGGGAGCCTGGTGGGCTGCCGTCTCTGGGGTCGCACAGAGTCGGACACGACTGAAGCGACTTAGCAGCAGCAGAAGCAGATCTAGGGTGGGACCTAATACTTTGCATGTCTAAGAATTTCTCAAGAGAACCTAATGCTGCAAATATAGGCACTGCACTTTGAGAACCAAAGTCTCCCAATCTTTTCATTACTTTTATTGGTGTCTTTTGAGTTCTGTTAGTCTGTAGTCCTACCTGCTTGTGACAGTGTAATGGTACTAGTCTGTCATATGCATAGCTGGCAATGCCCCAGACTTGGCCAGTGATGTCCTTGTGTTCGTTACGACTCTGCCTTGAACTGGTTGCTTCGACTTGCCTTACACTCTGCAAGTTTGCTGGCCTCATTTCCCGACAGCCTCTCCTGGTCCTTTTGACAACAGCAGCTCCAGCCTCGGTCTTTGTATCACTGCTCTGCCACGCCTAGACCTCCTGCCTTGGCTGCCCTGGGCAAGCAATGCTCTCCTGTCTGCACCCACTCACTGTCTTAGGGTACCCCTTCTCCTTTCCCGGTTCCTTTAAGGACACCAGGCAGCTTCCAGGGGCCTGGCATGCGAGGCTGTGCCCAAGGAAAGCAGAAATCATGTTGTTAATTAAACCAGCATGGACATACTGCCCCGGAACTCAGGAGCCTGCCCTCTCCTGCCCCCTCTGACCAGAGCCTCACAGAGCTGGAACGAGTTAGTTCAACCTTCTCAGTTGATGTCATTTACGAGGTGGTTGTGCAATCCTTTGTTTAACAGGACTGGTTTCTGGGCCCGGCCCAAGGCTAAGCTGGACTCTGGCAGGCATCCATGTCCCCAGCCCTTCCTGCTCCCTTGAACTTCCAGACCCTGGCCATTGCCCCCTATATACCAGGCTGGCATTATCTTGTTGCCAGCATCCCTGAACTCTTTTGCCTCCCCGGAGGAATCCAAGGACAATGCCTCTGACCTTTCCCTGAAGCCCTGACTCTGTGGAGCTTTCTGTTTTACGAGCTGGCCTTTCTTGTCTAGAGAATCCGTTTCTGTGTTTGTAGTCAGAGCAGGAAAAAACTGCCCAGAGAGGCTACATGGCTGTCTGGGGGCCTGGTAGCCATATCTCTGTGACTAAGAGTCTTTGGCCTCCAGGATGCAATCTTCTCTCTCTTCCTTGCTATAATTCCCAAAGTTCTTCCTAACTTTGTGTGACAGCTTCTGCCTCAACTGTACCAGGCTATCTTTCCTGAGCCCAGCACACAGGAAGGGCAAAGGCTCGGTGTCAGATTGGCCTGGGTTCAAATCACTTCTTCACTGCTTTTCAGCTGTATGACTTTGAGCAAGTGACTTCTTTGAGCCGCAGCTGCCTTGTCTGTAAAATAAAGAACACGATTCCCACCGCCTCTGGGGGCAGTCTAGGGAGAGGATGTGGTGAAGGACGGGCACAGTGACCAGCAGACAGGGTTGTCACTGGTCCCCACAACCCAGCCCTAGCCCCCATGGAGGTCTAGGCTTCCAGTGGCTCAGTTCTTCAGACAAGGAATGAGTGGGTGCAATTCCAGGCCGGCTTGGTTCCCTCTTGGCACTAAACCGGCTAAGGATGGCTGGGTGGGCTACCACCACCAGGACAGAGGGCCTGAGACCCAGGCGTGGCTGAGCCCCTCCCAGCCTGTATGATGTCAGGTAACCCACCTCCTCCCTCTCTTTCGTGCTCTCACCTGTAAATGAGGCAGCTCGACTGTGAAACCCAAGTTCTCTCCAGCTCCATGATTTTAAAATAGGTAAACTCAATAAACACATTCAGGCGGGGAGATGGGCCTTGCAAGAGATGTGGGGTTGCTAGGGTGGACTCTGGGCCCTTCTCAAGCCTCACCTCTTGGAGAATGCTGAAAACTAAGACCTGATCTCTCTTCCCCTGGGCTCACCCTTCAGGGTCCCCATCCCCATCACAGAATTCTCAAGCCCTGCCCTGCTGAACTGTGCTGTGATGGAATCTGTGTTTTGCATCTTTCTCCTCTAAGTGCAGCTTCCTGGTGAGCCCAACATCTTTCGAGCCACATGTGGGACAGCGGTGAAAGGTTTCAGGGCCTGTAGGTGGTCCCTCCCCAGTGGGTTGGTAATCACTTCCCGGATTCCAGAGGCTCATTATGTGAAATCTAAGCTGGACGCCCCAGCCGGGGTTTGCCTCTCCCATCTCAGCTGTCAGCGGGTGCTTGAATTGTTTACAATTATTCCAGGGTCGAGAAAGGAGGACTGAGGCTCAGGAAGGTCTGTTTGCAACCCCCTCCCTCATGCTCTCCCTGTTGATGTTAGCCCCACTGGAGTCTCCCCCAGAGCGGTGGTCCCGCCCCCTGGGTGCACCTGCTATGGGGGCCTGCCAGCCCCGCTGGGCTCGGGGGTTTGGGGGGGATGTGTGTGGGTGAGGGTGGAGTATTTGACTTGGGCTTGACCTTCCCATTGGGAGGCGGGGGCTGCGGGGCAGAACAGGGGATTCATCAGCCAAGAGCTGTTTGACAGTGTGTTCACAATCCTAGAATTGAACTTGAAATGGGTCTGCAATCCTTTCTACCATTTCTTCCATTTTTCCTTTACATAAAGAGGGTGAAAAGACTCTCACAAACCCAGAGGCAAGTACTGGGATGGGGGAAGAATTACCACGCATAGATCCTGCCTGTAAGGAAAGAACAATCTAGAGAGAGGTCAGAGAGAGTCGTTCCTCCATTCATTCTTTTGTGTTCTGGGTGAGTAATTAGCCACCAAGGCCCTTTCCTCCCCTCGAGCCTCAGGTGGAAATGGATAAGTTTGGGGGTGGATGTGGAAATTCTGAAGCTGAAGAGAGGCTGTTTTCCTACTTGCACTCCTTTCCTGGGGGCTGGTGCAGACAGGAGACACTGAGATGGGAAGCACAGCCCCTGCCTGGGGTTGCACAAGGCCTAGTAAGTACAGGAAGAGCTACAATACAAGACTGACTCCGATCAGAGCCTTCATGAGGCAGAGAAAGAGAACCAGGGGTTCCCAGGAGGAAAGGGCCACACCCAACTAGTGCTCCCAGAAAGCCTCCCTGGAGAAGGCCATGAGCTGGGCCTGGAAAGATGAAGGGTTTCCACAGCTAGAGATGGAAAGGGCGGGATTAAGGGTACTGGCAGTGTGTGAGAAACCCATGGGAAGGCTGGAAAAAGCAGGAGATACTCAGGGAACAAGTTCACTGGAAATTAACTAGGGGAGATTCCCTTTCTTTTAATGGCTGTGTGGTCTTGGACAAGTCCCCTAACCTCTCTGGGCTTGACAGCTTTGTGTACACAACACAGAGAAGGCAGAGAGCTGCTGTGAGGCCTTTTCATCTCATCTTTCTTTCCTAAAGCAGTGAATAAGACTGACAAAATCCCTGCCCTCATGGGGTGGGGAGAAACAGAATAAACAAATAGGACAGATGGTACTAAATGCCTTGGAGAATAATAAATTAGGGAAGGGAATGGAGAATAGGGGATTGGATAACAAATTGAAATAAGATAACAATTGGTCCAAGATCTGAAGGACCCAGCCATGTGGATACCTGGGGAAAGAGCTATAGAACAGAAGAAACAGTTAGTGCAAAGGCCCTGGGGTGGTTGCAAGCTTGGTGTGTTCGAGGCCCAGGAAGGAGGACAGTCTTTCTTCCCTAGAAAGGAAGAGCAGTAGGTTTCCATAGAAACTGGTTCTAGGAGGATGTATATAGCTGGCTCTCTCTCTGCCATGGCTAAGTACCATTGTGTAATCAGAATCAGCTTGATAGGGCTTGTTAGCAGGAAGCACTCGCAATGCTAGCACCAGCAGCTGGCAGAGTGCCCAGGGCACCTGGCGGCAATCAGCTGGACCAATTGGCTGTGCTGAGAGCATGCTTCCTGACCCACCAACTGCAGGGATTCTCAAGTGCTCCTGTCTTTGGTCTAAAGGGCTCTGAAGCTTTATCTGGAGTGTATCAGGGGTACAGCGTGGTCCCGCAGCAGCAGGCCTCCAGCACAAACAGTGCTATCTCCACAACCAGACACTAGCCCTGAGTGCAATCTCCAGTAAGGCGACAACAGGTTGGGAGGAAAACCACTGACATCATAGCTGGGCCCATTTTCCCCAACCCCCAACACTTCCATCTCTTGATCCTTCCCATTCCACCAGTCAAAGGATTCCTCCCTTGCTCCCTGATGGAAGAGGTGATACAGTAGAACCCCCAAAACAGTCCTTTCAGCTACTGAGTCACAAATACTAAGGTCCTGGAGATATTTATGGGACTAAGGCATGAGGATGGAGGAGAAGTAAGTTCATGGTTGGGAGGTGGGAGGGGAGGGAGAGGAAAATGAAGATTGGATACGGGGAGGGGGAGGGGCCATTGAAAGGGGTCTGTGTTCTGCCCTCCTCTAGATCAAGTGCCCAGTGTGGAATGGGGGCAGAGGGGTGACTGTGGGGTATGTCCAGGCCAAATGGGGTTCAGGAGAGTCTTCCCCAAGCTCTCTGGGTCCAGCTTGATGCTGGTACCACATTTAGCCCCGTGTGATTAAAAATGGCCTGGGTGGGGTCATGGAAACCAGAAAGACCCACCAGGAATGGTGGGAACACATCAATGTCAAACTTCCATATAAAGAGGCTGCTGCTGCTGCTAAGTCGCTTCATTCATGTCCAACTCTGTGCGACCCCATAGACAGCAGCCCACCAGGCTCCCCCGTCCCTGGGATTCTCCAGGCAGGAACACTGGAGTGGGTTGCCATTTCCTTCTCCAATGCATGAAAGGGAAAAGTGAAAGCGAAGTCGCCCAGCCATATCCAGTGACCCCATGGACTGCAGCCTACCAGACTCCTCCATCCATGGGACTCTCCAGGCAAGAGTACTGGAATGGGGTGCCATTGCCTTCTCCACCATATAAAGAGGAGTAGGTATTTATTGTATATAGCATTTATTCTAAAGCATTAACTCATTTAGTCCTCAGAACAATTCAGTAAGGTAGGCACTTTATCATCCCCATCTCATAGATGAGGAAACTGAGAGGTTAAAGAAGGTCCCACCGCCAGTCAGAGACATGGCTAGGTTTTGAACAGGTAGTTTGGCTCTGGAATCTGTTCCCTTAATAACCACTCCACTATATTGCTAAGATCAGGCCGCCTTGCTGGATGATGCCCACGTGGATCCTTGACCACACTGAGGATCAGATTCCATACCAACCCCCTCCCCACTCCCCTCACCACCACTGGTTCTCCATAAACCTCCCCAGAGCTTAGGCACCGTTCAGATAAAACAGGGAGGGAAAATTCCAAATTGACTGCGATTAAATTTCTACCACCTGATAGAAGAGGGCTCATCAGTGAAACTTAGTTCAGTTACAGACCACTGTCAGTTATGGACTAAGTTCACCCTCATTACGATAACCTCCTAGGACCGGAGTGCCTCTCCCTGCTATTGCTGCTTCTCCTGCACTGTCACCACCATCAGGCCACCTGCCGAGGAGCAGGAAAGGGTGCCACCTCACCTAGGGTGAGAACAAAGATATACCTACTACTGGGGATGTGGCTTCCTCTTCCTTGGTCAAGGGTTTCTGATTTTTAGGTTGAGCCATTCCAAGTGGGTCGGGTTGGGGCATTTCTCTTGACTCCAGCAGAAAGCGCTCTCTGATTGGCTGGAGCCATCAATCACCCCACTCACTCATCCAATTATGCCTGCAGTTCTACCCTCATCTGGAAAGAATGAAGGCAGCAAAGCACTATGGTCGTCTAATGCAAACCATTTGTGTAGTCAGAAGGAAAATGGGACGTGATTCACACGGACTTTCCAGCTTCTTTTTTAAGAGGCCTGCTGTCAATAAAGTGAAGGCAGGGCATTTTGCAGAAAAAAGGGACATTTCTGGTCAGCCTGGGTTCATTCTCCCGCAACCATCTCTGGACTTCTTTGGGAAGCAGGGTCTGATCCATTCTTGGTTCCCTGCAGATGAGCTATGTGTGTGTATAAAAGGTCAGGAGTTTTAGAAATTCCAAGTGTGTGAGTTTCACATCATCTTAATTTCTCACAAGCCATGTGCCAAAATGCAATGATGTATTTCACACACCAAAGAACACAAAGGAAACATTTAACAGTTATCATGTTTTAGTAGATTGTAAGCTCCTTGAGGGCAGACATGTTTATGATTGGTTTGACCTCCCAGACCTAGCACAGGCCCCTAGGAGGCAGATGCAGAGTTTTATCTCAACACCCCTTCCAGCCTCTCATCCCTCCATGTATCCTCTGCCTCAACCATCCTTGGACTGCCACTCTTCTGCCACAGGACCTTTGCACATACCTTCCTTAAGCCTGGCGTGTCCTCCCTCCCTTACTTACCTAGTTAACCTCTGTAACTTCTGAGCTCTCAGCTCAGACATCACATCTTCAGAGAAGTCAGCCTCCCTAATTAGGCCAGTTTCTGCAAGACAGATTCTCATTCCAGGCTGTCACCTTCCTTGTTGAATCTGCCACGGTTGTCATTTTATGCTTTTTCACGTGTCTCTTTGATGAAGGTCTGTCTCCCTCTCCACTTTGCCAAGTCTAGGAGGACTTACCACCATCTCCCCCACTGTCCTGCCTAGCTCCTGGCACTTGGTAAGTATGGAATGTATTGGTCAGCCTTCACTGAGCACCTGGTCCTATGTACCAAATGCTGAATAACCCCCCCCAAATGGGTATTACCCTCCCTTTGCAGAGAAGCAAACTGAGGCCCAGAGAGGAAAGAAGAATTGCTCAAAGTTCCATGCTTTGTAAGGGCCAGAGGCAGGCTTTGAATCCAGTTTTTCTGACCCAGGTACCAGCATTCTTTCTGCTGCCTCTCTATGGGTTGGCTGAAGGACTGAGCTGACTACTTGGGATGGACGGCATCAATCTTGCATGTGAAGCTATAGAGGAAAGGCTGCGGTTCCAATGCAAATTAGCAGAGGTTTTGCCCAAGGAAGGAGGCTGCTTGGGTTCAGCTCCAGGCCAGCCTTTCCCTGCTTAGCTGGAGACAGCAGTTCGCCAGCCAGACAGCCCCGTTCTCTGGTCCTTTCCTGCCCTGCTGGGCCATGAACTCTGTGGGCGGTGAGGGAGGCATTTCCGGGGCCCCGGGTTATACGCCTCTCGGGGGTGATGGCTACAGCTGGCCACATGTTCACCAACTGCACTTTGGTCAATTGCCCCAGGTCCTGGTTCACAGAATTGCCGGGAAAATGACAGCTCTGGGTCCACATGAAAGGCATTCTTGAAAAATCTCTCTCCCCTCCCTCCTTCCCCTGCTGGAGAATTTTGTGCTGTGAGTTATTGCAGCAATTGGCAGTCCGGATGGGTTTGAGTAGAGGGGGCTGGGCTTTCTCGTTGCTTTATTGCTCCAATGTGTGCGGAATCAACTCAGTCCTCTGGCAATCTTTCCTCCCAGCCTCTTCATGGAATGAAGATGCTCAGAGAAGTGGAAGCCGTAGACAAAGAGCCTCAGTTTCTTTGCAGTTTGTCCTGTAAAGCAGGGGTCCCCAACCTCCAGGATCTAATGCCTGATGATATGAGGTGAGGCTGATGTAATCATAATACAAGCAAAGTGCACAATAAATGTAATACACTTGAATCATCCTGAAACCATCCCCTGCTACCCTGGTCTGTGGAAAAATTGTCTTCCACAAATCTGGTCCCTGGTGCTAAAAAGGTTGGGACCACTGCGGTAAAGCTCCCCTGCACATTGCAGACCTCCTAGCAAATAGAGAGGGTGAGGGAAGAGACTGGGGTTGGGGGGGCAGGTTGCAAATCTTTGCACTGAATCCCTGCTCCATGTCTCCCAGAAGTGACGGCCATGGTCATGACCAAGGTGCATCCACAGTAGTGGGCCTGGCCATGAGGAAGAGAAACCTGCAATGTCAGACCAAGGACTTCATCTGGACAAGAACGATACTTAATGCTTATGCATTTGATCTCAAGTAGATTTTTATCTGTCCGTGGCCACTCCAGGGGTGTCAGGGAATGTCACATATCACACATTGCAGGGGGGCAGGGGGGGGTAATTGTATTTCCAACACCTTCCTGTCTGAAGAGCAGGGCTGTCCAATAGGACTTCTTCGAGGAAGAAAATGTTCAATATCTGTGTCCTCTTAGGATGGAAGGCCCTGGTCACATGTGGCCCCTGAGCACTTGAAATGTGGCTAGTTTACACTATGTCTTGAATTTCAACTAATTTTAATTAGTTTGAATTTAAATAGCCACACATGGCTAGGGGCTATCATATTGGAGAGGGTGGTTCTAATGACTAGCAACATCAGCATCACCTGAGAGCTTATTAGAACTAAGCCCCGCCCCAGATCTGTTGAATCAGACTGAGCATTGTCACAGGATCCCAGGTGAAGCATATTAGCAATTGAGAAGGGTTTCTCTGGAGCACAGTCAAGAACAAAGGAGGTGAGAAAACAGAAAGCAAGGAATAAAGCTAGTGGACAGAAAGAACAACTATCATCAAATCTTTGTATCTTTCACACAGCATTTATCTGGGGGGTATTGATGCTTACTTTGGAGTCCATTCTCACAGCACTGGCTGTGGGATTTTTTTTTTTTTTCCCAGTCTGCAGTAGATTGGAAGCAGCAGTAGAGGCACCATGGGAGCATCTTTGCCATCTCTAATGCCACTTGTTTAATCAGCATAAAGTGTCTGTGAATATAAGGATCACGATAACCAGAGCCATTTGGGAAGGTGAGGTCTGGACCATCTCCCTAAGACCACACGGGAGTCTCTCAGCTTGAATTCTGCAAGCCAGGGCAGCATTTCAGAATCTCATTTTTAAGTGCACGTTAGTGTCTGCTGTAATGAAACACATGCCGTAGACTGATGAAATTTAATGTTCAAGCTAAATAATAAAATCTTTTATTTATGGGCAAGTTTTACGTCTCCCTGAGGGGAGATAAGCTAGTGTACAAGTCTTTCCCACTTTCCCTGGGTCTGATGTGAAGCCAGCTTGTTCCCCCTTGACATCACAGGGGAAAAATGAGTCGGAGGGAGGTGGAAGGTGGGGGGAGAGGAGGCTCTATATTTACAAGCCTGTGGTATGATGCAGCCAGATGCAGATTCTACTGGGTTTGTGGGTGTGAGGACATTGAGGGAAGTAGTTAAATAGGACTTACCTTTCTGACCTCAGCCAAGTCTCCAGAAGGACTCATGGGGAGGGTCGCACTGGAGAAATTTTAACTCTAAAGAGACCACAGATGATCAGACAATGCTAGAAAGGGCTCCCAGCCCTCACAGACCCCATCCTTCACTGATAAGCTTGCTCTTTCATTCCAGGAGTCTATCAGCAAACAAGAATTGAGCTCCTTCCATGTGCCAGGCACTATTCTAGGTGGTAGGGGATTAAACAGTGTGAAACAAATCAGAGAAGCCCTGTCCTCAATGAGTCTGCATCTGAGTGGGACACAGACATGTACACAAGTAATTTCAGGAACTGAGAAGGGTTGTCAGGAGGATAAAATTAGTAGAGAGGCATGACAGCAGTCCAAGAGGGCTTCATGGAGAAAGTGACATTTGCATTATGTCCTTAGAGGTAGTGAGAAGAAGGCAGTCCCTGAAGGTGTGAGGGAAAGGCACTTCAAGGAGGATAGGAGTGGGGGTCGGGGGGATGGAGTGAATCATGCCAGGCCAGAGTGGTGGGATTTTATTCTAAGCGAAATGGGAAACCATTAGAAGGCCATGTCTTAAGAAGAGGAGTGGTATTTCCTATGCTTACTGTGGTTGCCATATAGAGACAGGACTATAACTTTGGGGGGAAGAGCAGCAGCAAGGAGAACAGGGAAGAGGCTGTTGTGTTCCAGATGACAGAGGATGGAGACTGGGTTGAGGGTTCATAGTGGAGGTATAAGAAGAGGCTGGATTTAAGATATATCCTGAAAGAGGGGCAGACAGGTCTTCCTGTGACCTGGATGCGTGTGGGAAGGTCAAGCTCAGGTGCCTGAATAAATGGGTGAATGATGCCATCACCTCCGGAAAGGAAAATGTTTGGAAGAGGAAATCAGTGTTTCTCTAAATCTGAGATGCCATTAGGATATCCAGGTGGATTAACATTTAGGAGTCTGGCGTGCAAGTTCTTGAGATTTTTAAAATGTGGTCGTAGTCAGAATATAGAAAAGATTGGGAGCTACAGGACTACCAGAAAACAAAGAATGCCTAGGGAGGGATAAGATTAAAGACTGAGCCTAGAGGGACACCACCACCTAGAAATCTAAATGAGATGGAGGAGCCCACAAAGGAGACTGGGAAAAAAATGGCCAGAGAGAAAAAGGGAGAAAAGATAGTGGAAATAGTAGACCACATCAAATGCTGCTGAAAACTTGAGTAAGATGGAGACAGAGCTGGTCTTTGACTCTGGCCTGAGAGAGGTCACTGTTATGGGTGGACATAAAAGTAGATTTAGAGTGAATTGAGGTATTAATATTTACTTCTACAAGGAATAAGAAGAGAGGCCTATCAGTTGCCTCTAGGGAGGGAAACTGGGTTGTTGGGAGAAGGGAAAGGGGACTGCCTGCTTTTTCACTAGATATCACTTTGTGTGTTTTATACCCTTGTTATAAGCACCTATTCAAAATGCCCCAGCAGATTGAGGAAAGAATGGGCAGTAAAACGAGTGGGGATATCAAATATAAATGACACTTGGGAGATATTTTGCTGCAAAAAGGAAGAGAAAAATGGGTCGTTGTGGGGTCAAGGAAAGGTTTCTTTAAAGGATGTTTATACATTGGTAAGCGTGGTCAAGCTCACAAGTGGGAAATGGGTAAGACAGGAAGGGGAGGGGATGGCTGCAAGGGCAGGATCCTTAAAGAGGCCACAGCGAGGAGACGAGCTTTGAAAGTGGGAGCTGGCCTGAGACTGACAGTTCATTTCATGGAACAGGAAGGAAGGTGGGGGTGTAGGTTTAAGCACAGTGGGATGATGAATAGATGGGAGGATGGTGAGACTTAAATGTCAGTTAAGGGTGATGGGGGGTGTGACAGAAGATACTGGAGGGTCAAGGAGAATGTATGAAATGGTTATTCTAGGGAGTGGAAAAGTAAATTCCGAGGAAAACAGTGACAGTTTTGCTCGGCAGTACTGAGCACCCACTTGAAGTCTGGGGTCGGAAAACTAGAGTGAAATAGTTGAGGGGGGGTGTGTCTGGAGCAAGGAAGTGGAATGACTTCATTTGCGTCTCTCTGCATCTGGAGGCCTGCTTTGATTCTTCTTTGGCAGAAAAGTCTTTCATCTGTGCTCTTTTGGCACATTGGATACTTTTTGGTGGGAAGGCATTGTCAGAAAGTGGGGTGCCATCGAAACACATGAATGTCATAGAGCTGGGATTACCAGGCATTTAGAAGAGCAGCTGGCGGCAAAGGACCAGCTAGTTCCTGGAAGAACTGTTGGTGATGGGGCAGTGGAACATATTGGTAATGGGATGGATGTGTGGATCTGGGAAAGCTGGCTTTGGATACTGGTGCTAGCTTGGTGGTGATGGTGTGTGGGCAAAGAGGTATTGGCACTGGGGTGTTAAAGGGGCAAGAATAGCTGAGGGACAACAAGAAGGGCTGCCATTATGAGGTACAACCCAAACTGTGACTTTGAAGAAAGAGATCAGAATGAAGCTTAATCTACAGAGACAGAATAGCTTAGTGGTGGTCTGGGGCTAGAGGTGGGGCCAGAGATTAACTGTAAATGAGATCTTATTGGGGGTGATGAAAATGTTCTAAGACCGGATGACGTTGATAGTTACACAACTCACTAAATCTACTAAATATCATTGAATTGTATACTTGAAATGGGTGAATGTCATGGTATGAAGATTATACTTCCATAAAACTGAAAACAAAAAGAATGACAAGATAATGCTTGGCACATAGCAGGTCCGCAATAAATAATTGTTGAATGAATGGACTATCTCTTCACCAACAAGTGAAAGAAAGTCAGAGTTCAGTCGCTTAGTCGCATCCAACACTTTGTGACCCCGGGCTCCTCTGTCCGTGGGATTTTCCAAGCAAGAATATTGGAATGGGTTGTCATTTCCTTCTCCGGGGAATCTTCCCAGCCCAAGGATCGAACGCAGGTCTCCTGCATTGCAGACAGATGCTTTACCATCTGAGACACCAGGGAAGCCCCTCACCAACAAGGAGAGATGCCAAAACACTGGCCACGTTTGTTAAAAGGAGCATGTATTACGCTTACCATCAGAAGATAATGGAGGGTTTTTTAAAACGGTGGGGGCCCTTGGCATTCTCAGTCCTCTATTCTCATTACAAGGTTCCCTTCCTGTGCCGAGCCCTTCGGACCTGGGTTTCCACTCGTACCTGCCTGCTATCAGCACCATGTAACTCAGCCAGGTCTCTGCTCTTGAAATCTCATGTTCCCAGGCTCCATGTTTGAAACATACCCATCATCTCCATCCCTTCCACCCCACCCCCACCTGCTCCTTTTCCTCTTCTCCGCCTCAGTGACTATTCTCACCCTCCACCCTGTGGTCGAACCTGGAATACTCCTGGACTCCTCCCAGCGCATCCAACACACCACCATGCCCTGACATCCACCTCACACCCGCCCTCCCCTCCCCACTGCCACCCTTGGTCTAGGGCACCCTCTCCTCCCCACCGTCTCATTCCTTCTCCTGGTGTCTGCCTCAGCTGCCTCTGCATATACTCCTGCCTTAGCCAACCCCTCCTCCACACTTCAGCCAGAGTGATAAGCCCAACGTGTAAATGTGGCCACCTGACACCCCTTCTTCAATTTCTCTGATCCTCACAGCCCACAGGATAAAGTCCAAATTTCACCCCAGGGCTATTCAGGGTTCTCCACCTCCATCTCCTCTCTAGTTCAGTCCAGTTCAGTCTCTCAGTCATGTCTGACTCTTTGCGACCCCTTGGACTACAGCATGCCAGTCTTCCCTGTCCATCACCAACTCCTGGAGCTTACTCAAACTCATGTCCATTAAGTTGGTGATGCCATCCAACCATCTCATCCTCTTTCGTCCCCTTCTCTTCCCACCTTTAATCTTTCCCAGCATCAGGGTCTTTTCCAATGAGTCAGTTCTTTGCATCAGATGGCCAAAGTATTGGAGTCTCAGCTTCAGCATCAGTCCTTCCAATGAATATTCAGGACTGACTTCCTTTAGGATAGACTGATTGTATCTCCTTGCAGTCCAAGGGACTCTCAAGAGTCTTCACCAACACCAAAGTTCAAAAGCATCAATTCTTTGGCACTCAGCCTTCTTTATAGTCCAACTCTCACATCCATACATGCTGCTGCTGCTGCTGCTGCTGCTAAGTCGCTTCAGTCGTGTCCGACTCTGTGCGACCCCATAGATGGCAGCCCACCAGGCTTCCCCGTCCCTGGGATTCTCCAGGCAAGAACACTGGAGTGGGTTGCCATTTCCTTCTCCAATGCATGAAAGTGAAAAGTGAAAGTGAAGTCGCTCAGTCATGTCCGACTTTAGCGACCCCATGGACTGCAGCCTACCAGGCTCCTCCGTCCATGGGATCCATACATGACTACTGGAAAAACCATAGCTTTGACTAGATGGACCTTTGTTGGCAAAGTAATGTCTCTGCTTTTTAATAGGCTGTCTAGATTGGTCATAACTTTTCTTTCAAGGAGCAATTTTAATTTCATGGCTACAGTCACCATCTGCTGAGATTTTATTTACCGCTCTCCAGATCCTCCCCTGTGAGGAACGCCTCCAAGCCTTTGTGTCCTGTCTGCCTGGAACTCCCTTTCCCTGTCCAACTGGGAAACTCCCAGCCTTCTGGGGCTCAGCTCTGTGAACCTTCCACAGCCCATTTGCATGGAAGCCCGATGCTCTCCTCTGGGTTCCCTATCACCGTGCAGCCTTGTATATGTGTCCCTACCCCAGCCTCAGCTGTGAGCCATCTCAAGGACAGGGGCCCTGCCTCCTACCTGAGCAGCCTAAACACCTGGTACTGGGCCTGGCCCAGACCTGAATCCCGACTTCCTGGGAACCTGCGTTAGCTGCCCACAGCCAGGCTGCCCAGTGACTCTGGGAAGAAGAGAGTATTAGCACCTTGGAGGGGGCCTCGGGTCTGCACCCTATAGGTAGATCACACCCGCCTTGTTGTCTGCCACATCCCATTGCCCAGTACAGGGCCTGACCATAGCTGTTGTTCAGTCACTAAGTCACGTCCTGCTCTTTGCAACCCCATGGACTGCAGCACGCCAGGCTCCTCTGTCCTTCACTACCTCCCAGAGTCTGCTCAAATTCATGTCCATTGAGTCACTGATGCTATCTAATCATCTCAGCCTCTGCCACCCCCTTCTCCTTTTGCCTTCAATCTTTCCCAGCGTCAGGATCTTTTCCAATGAGTCAGCTCTTCACATCTGGTAGCCAAAGTATTAAACTTCAGCTTCAGCAACAATCCTTCCAGTGAATTAGGGTTGATCTTCTTTAGGATAGACTGGTTTGATCTCCTTGCTGTCCAAGGGACTCTCAAGAGTCTTCTCCAGCACCATAATTTGAAAGCATCAATTCTTCGGCGCTCAGTCTTCTTTACGCACCAGCTCTTACATCCATACATGACCATTGGAAAAACCATGACTCTGACTGTACAGACCATCATCAGCAAAGTGATGTATGTTTTTTAATACACTGTCTAGGTTTGTCATGGGCTTTCCAGGTGGCTCAGTGGTAAAGAATCCATCTGCCAATGCAGGAGCCACAGGAGATGTGAGTTTGATCCCTGGGTCAGGAAGATCCTTGGGAGGAAGCAATGGCAACCCACTTTAGTATTCTTGCCTAGAGAATCCCATGGACAGAAGAGCCTGGCAGTCTACAGTCCATAGACTGTAAAGAGTTGGACATGACTGAGCATGCACACACATCTAGGTTTGTCATAGCTTTCTTTCCAAGGAGCAAGTGTCTTTTAATTTCATGGCTGCAGTCACCATCTGCAGTGATTTTGGAGCTCAGGGAAAGAAAATCTGTCACTGCTTCCACTTTTTCCCCTTCTATTTGCCATGAAGTGATGTGACCAGATGCCATGATCTTAGTGTTTTTTTATGTTGAATTTCAAGTCAGCTTTTTCACTCTCCTCTTTCACCTTCATCAAGAGGCTCTTTAGTCCCTCTTCACTTTCTGCCATTAGAGTGGTATCATCTATGTATCTGAGGTTATTGCTATTTCTCCTGGCAATCTTGATTCCAGCTTGTGATTCATCCAGCCTGGCATTTTGCATGATGTACTCTGCATAGAAGTTAAATAAGCAAGGTGACAATATACAGCCTTGTTGTACTCCTTTCCTAATTTTGAACTAGTCCATTGTTTCGTGTCCAGTTCTAATTGTTGCTTCTTGACCTGCATATAGGTTTCCCATGGTAAAGTGGCCTGATACGCCCATCTCTTTAAGAATTTTCCAGTTGGTTGTGATCCAAAACATTCAAAGGCTTTAGCATAGTCAATGAGGCAGAGGTAGATTTTTTTTCTGGAATTCTCTTGCTTTTTCCATGATCTGATGAATGTTGGCAATTTGATCTGTGGTTCCTCTGCCTCTTTGAAACCCAGCTTGTGCATCTGGAAATTCTCAGTTCATGTACTGCTGAACCACTTGTACTGCTCAATAACCACTTGTCAAAGGGACAGAGGTTTACAGGCATGAATGAAACAAACCCTCATGCCTGGAAAGACCCAGGGGTCATTTGGCCTGACCTGTACCACCCACATGTGTCCCAAACAAAGAAGCTGAAGTCCCCCATGGAGCAGAGGCTTGCTCAAGGAGAAGTAGTGGCCTCTCCCCACCAAAAGACTAAAACCCAGATATCCTTTCCTTCAAACGCAAGATGGTTTCCTCTCCAAACTCTATAAAGGAGAAGGCTTCAGGAGCAGGTGGGGTCTGCTACTAACGCTGCCCACCATGTCTGAGCACATGCTGCGTGCCAGCTTGGTGCTGGGTGTCTTCATATATCTACTCACATAATCCCACGTGAGCCCAGAGGGAGGCACTTTTGTTACCATTTTACAGCTGAGGAACTGGAGACTCAGACAACCGAAGCTGGTGAGAGAGAGCTAAAGAGAGAATTTGAATCCCTATTTATCTGCCCTGACGATTGATATTCTCAGAAACTAAGTCCTGCACCAGGATGGTTTGGAAAGGAGTGCCTGAGGGGTGGAGTTGGCTGAGCAGTGTGTCCTATGTGAGGCAAAAAAGCCCAGCAGGGTGATGGCCCCTCGAGGACATGGCCCCTGGCCCCTGACCCCTGGCCCTTGGGGGCAGAGTTGGGAGGAGGTAACACTTAGAACCCAGGAGACAAGGCCTCCCTTTCTGAAATACTAACTGCACAGGTGCAGGCCTTTCTTCACTCTGGCCTCTGATGGTCTTAAAACTGGAGTGGATTTTTAGGGGGTTATCCTAAAGGACTTCATTTGGGTGCAGAAAAGATAGATTCTAAAGGAGAAGTCAGGTCATGGCCTGAGCTGACACCCCAAAACCATGACATTTGAGACCTTTGTCAGGGGCTATGGGGGCTCTTCTTCTATGCGCTTTGCTTCCATCCAATTCCTTCTTAACAAGCTAAACAGGCCCACTTCTGGCCCCAAACTAGCAATGGTTGTTGGCTGTCAACTAGCCCAGATATCTTACTCTGGCATTCACGGTGCTCTTTGGCCCCATCCTTGACTATCTGTCCTACCTCATTTCTCTCCCCAGTCTCTTAAACAAGCTCTTTGCAAAATTACACTGCTTACTATGCCTCTGAACCTTCCTGCTGCCTTCCTATCTCTGAGCCTTTGTCCACACTATTCCCTCTGCCTGGAATGCCCTCCATTCCCATCTTCTCCTATGGAAATCTTACCCTCTTTTCAAAGTCCAGTTTTATTGGCACCACCTCCTTTCATGGATTTTTCCTTCAGCTCTCAAACCTGTTGTTGTTATTGTTTAGTTGCTCAGTTTATCCGACTCTTTGTGACCCCATGGAGCCTGCCAGGCTCCTCTGTCCATGGGATTTTCCAGGCAAGAATGCTGGAGTGGGTTGCCATTTCCTTCTCCAGGGGATCTTGAAGGGCTATTTTTCTCTGACTTTCTTAGGACCCTTAACTCACTGCCTCAAGTGTAGATTATCTCTGTGTGTGGCCTTCTCTTTCTGGACAGTGTATGTGCAAGGGTCTTATCCATCTCCCTACCCTCGAGGGCCATGCACACAGCAAGTGCTCGATGAATGCATACTGGCCAAATAAAGGCATGAATGGTCTTCTAAAATCAGTCAGAAGTATTTCTGGTCCAGGGGTATTTGCATCTTAATAGAGATCACCACTTATCCTAAATTAGAGAAATTATCCAAAACCTAGAATTAAGACAAAAATGTGCCCTTTAAAAATCCTCCTAGATCTAGAAACAGAGAAGGCAATGGCACCCCACTCCAATACTCTTGCCTGGAAAATCCCATGGATGGAGGAGCCTGGTAGGCTGCAGTCCATGGGGTCGCTAAGAGTCGGACACGACTGAGCAACTTCACTTTCACTTTTCACTTTCATGCATTGGAGAAGGAAATGGCAACCCACTCCAGTGTTCTTGCCTGGAGAATCTCAGGGACGGGGGAGCCTGGTGGGCTGCCGTCTATGGGGTCGCACAGAGTGGGACACAACTGAAGCGACTTAGCTGCAGCAGCAGCAGGTCTAGAAAGATGGTACTGATGAACCCATTTGCAAAGCAGCGATGGAGACACAGACACAGAGAACAGACTTATGGACTTGGGGGGGGAGGGGGAGGGGTAGGAAGGAGAGGGTGGGGTGAATGGAGAGGTTAGTATGGAAACATATACACTACCACATGTAAAGTAGACAGCCAGTGGGAATTTGCTGTATGACTCAGGGGACTCAAACTGGGCTCTGTGACAACCTACAGGGGTGGGATGGGGTGGGAGGTGGGAGGTAGGAGGGAAGCTCAAGAGGGAGGGGACATATATAGACCTATGGCCGATGCATGTTGATATAGGACAGAAACCAACACAATATTGTAATTGTCCTTCAATTAAAAAAAAATAAGGGAAAAAAGCATTTTCTAAGGATTGCCTAAGGGTTACTGACTCTAGGGATGTAACCTCATTTGAATTACTATTTATCATTAGTCAGGGCCCAGATTTTGTAAACATTGATGTTAACTATAGAAAATTGATAAGCTACAAAGGATTTCCAGACATTCAGAAAAAAAAAAAAAAAAACAGCCCTACAGGCTATGGTTTGACTGTCCTGTGGGACATGAAGTGGTTTTGTATCTAATTTAGCCATCTTATTGCAGCTTTCTTTCTTTCGATAACTATATATACCCTGTGCCTTCCTTTGAACCAGCTTTGCCATTCTGCTGGGTTCAATTCTTCCCCCATTGCCCTCTTTCATGAGTTCAACAAATCTTTGACATATGTCCATTACATGTTTGTATGAAAGCTCTGTGTTATAGATTTTTGTTATAAGTTTTGTGTACATTGACTCAACCTTTGGAGCATATTAGAATGATCTGTGGGGGCAATTAAAACTTTTAGATACCCAGGCTGCACCTCTGTATTCCGATTCAGAAAGTCTTGGGTGAGGTGCTCATGTCTATCTATTCTTTTGACACTGTAAGGGACTTCTAGTTAATATTCAGAGTTGAGGACCTCTCTGCCAAAGGGTGTTGACCAGATGGTCAACACCGAAATCAGATTGATTATATTCTGTGCAGCCAAAGATGGAGAACCTCTATACAGTCAGCAAAAACAAGACTGGGAGCAGACTGTGGCTCAGATCATGAACTCCTTATTGCCAAATTCAGACTTAAATTGAAGAAACTAGGGAAAACCACTAGACCATTCAGGTATGCTGCTGCTGCTGCTAAGTCACTTCAGTCGTGTCCAACTCTGTGCGACCCCATAGACGGCAGCCCACCGGGCTTCCCCGTCCCCAGGATTCTCCAGGCAAGAACACTGGAGTGGGTTGCCATTTCCTTCTCCAATGCATGAAAGTGAAAAGTGAAAGTGAAGTTGCTCAGTCGTGTCCGACTCTAGCGACCCCATGGACTACAGCCTACCAGGCTCCTCCGTCCATAGGATTTTCTAGGCAAAAGTACTGGAGTGGGGTGCCATTGCCTTCTCCCATTCAGGTATGACCTAAATCAAATCCCTTATGACTATACAGTGGAAGTAAGAAATAGATTTAAGGGACTAGATCTGATAGTGTGCCTGATGAACTATGGATGGAGGTTCATGACATTGTGCAGGAGACAGGGAGCAAGACCATCCACAAGAAAAATAAATGCAAAAAAGCAAAATGGCTGTCTGAGGAGGCCTCAGCTATTTAACAAATAGCTATGAAAAGAAGAGAAGCGAAAAGCAAAGGAGAAAAGGAAAGATATACTCATTTGAATGCAGGGTTCCAAAGAATAGCAAGGAGAGATAAGAAAGCCTTCCTCAGCGATCAATGCAAAGAAATAGAGGAAAACAACAGAATGGGAAAGACTAGAGATCTCGTCAAGAAAATTAAGAGATACCAAGGAACATTTCATGCAAAGATGGGCTCAATAAAGGACAGAAATGGTATGGACCTAACAGAAGCAGAAGATATTAAGAAGAGGTGGCAAGAATACACAGAAGAACTGTACAAAAAAGATCTTCACAACCCAGATAATCATGAAGGTGTGATCACTCACACTCACCTAGAGCCGGACATCCTGGAATGTGAAGTCAGGTGGGCCTTAGGAAGCATCACTACAAACAAAGCTAGTGCAGGTGATGGAATTCCAGTTGAGCTATTTCAAATCCTGAAAGATGATGCTGTGAAAGTGCTGCACTCAATACACCAGCAAATTTGGAAAACTCAGCAGTGGCCACAGGACTGGAAAAGGTCAGTTTTCATTCCAATCCCAAAGAAAGGCAATGCCAAAGAATGCTCAAACTACTGCACAATTGCACTCATCTCACACACTAGTAAAGTAATGCTCAAAATTCTCCAAGCCAGGCTTCAGCAATATGTGAACTGTGAACTTCCAGAAGTTCAAGCTGGTTTTAGAAAAGGCAGAGGAACCAGAGATCAAATTGCCAACATCTGCTGGATCATCAAAAAAGCAAGAAAGTTCCAGAAACACATCTATTTCTGCTTTATTGACTATGCCAAAATCTTTGACTATGTGGATCACAATAAACTGTGGAAAATTCTGAAAGAGATGGGAATACCAGACCACCTGATCTGCCTCTTGAGAAACTTGTATGCAGGTCAGGAAGCAACAGAACTGGACATGGAACAACAAACTGGTTCCAAATAGGAAAAGGAGTAAGTCAAGGCTGTATATTGTCACCCTGCTTACTTAACTTATATGCAGAGTACATCATGAGAAACGCTGGGCTGGAGGAAGCACAAGCTGGAATCAAGATTGCTGGGAGAAATATCAATAACCTCAGATATGCAGATGACACCACCCTTATGGCAGAAAGTGAAGAAGAACTAGAGCCTCTTGATGAAAATGAAAGAGGAGAGTGAAAAAGTCGGCTTAAAGCTCAACATTCAGAAAACTAAGATCATAGCATCTGGTCTCATCTCTTCATGACAAATAGATGGGGAAACAGTGGAAACAGTGGCTGACTTTATTTTTCTGGGCTCCAAAATCACTGTGGATGGGATTGCAGCCATGAAATTTAAAGACGCTTCCTCCTTGGAAGGAAAGTTATGACCAACCTAGACAGTATATTAAAAAGCAGAGACATTACTTTGCCAACAAAGGTCCATCTAGTCAAGGCTATGGTTTTTCCAGTGGTCATGTATGGATGGAGAGTTGGACTGTGAAGAAAGCTGAGCACTGAAGAATTGATGCTTTTGAACTGTGGTGTTGGAGAAGACTCTTGAGAGTCCCTTGGACAGCAAGGAGATCCAACCAGTCCATCCTAAAGGAGACCAATCCCGGGTGTTCATTGGAGGGACTGATGTTGAAGCTTATACTCCAATACTTTGGCCATCTGATGTGGAGAGCTGACTCATTTGAAAAGACCCTGATGCTGGGAAAGATTGAGAGGAGGAGAAGAGGACGACAGAGGATGAGATGGCTGGATGACATCACCGACTCGATGGATGTGAGTTTGAGTGAACTCTGGGAGTTGATGATGGACAGGGAGGCCTGGCGTGCTGCAGTTCGTGGTGTCGCAAAGAGTTGGATGTGACTGAGCGACTGAACTGAACTGAACTACCAAAGGGAGACAGGCTTTAAATTAAAGCACTTAACCACAAGCCTGGCACATAGTAAGTGCTTATTAAAGTTAGCTATTATTTCTGGTAGCCTTAACAATAGACATTGAGAGTGAAGGTTTGCCATAGGGCCACCATCGGTGTTCCTGAAGTCATACTACCTCCGACCTCTTAGATTATGATGTGCAGCCAGGTTTATCACTGTGTTTTTGTTTCTTATTGCAGCTGTAACGAATTATCACAAACTTAGTGGTTTAAAACAGCACAGATGTATTCTCTTACAGTTCTGAAGTTAAGACGTCTAGAATGAGCCTTGTTCAGTTGCTAAGTCTTGAGTCCAAGTGTTTGCGACCCCATGGACTGCAGCACATCAGGCTTACTTGTCCTTCACCGTCTCCCAGAGTTTGTTCAAACTCATGTCCATAGAGTAGGAGATGCCATCTCATCCTCTGTCACCCCCTTCTCCTCCTGCCCTTAATCCTTCCCAGCATCAGGGTCTTTTCCAGTGAGTCAGCTTTTTGCATCTGGTCAAAGTATTGGAGCTTCAGCATCAGACCTTCCAATGAATATTCAGGATTGGTTTCCTTTAGGATTAACTGGTTTGATCTCCTTGCAGTCCAAGGGACTCTCAAGAGTTTTTTGCAGCACCACAATTCAAAACCATCAATTCTTTGGCAGTCAGCCTTCCTTATGGTCCAACTCTCACATCCGTACACGACTACTGGAAAATCTAAAGCTTGGACTATACGGATCTTTGTCGGCAAAGTGATGTCTTTGCTTTTAAACACATTGTCTAGGTTTGTCATAGCTTTCCTTCCAAGAAGCAAGCATCTTTTAATTCCATGGCTAAAATCACCAGGGCCATTTCTTCCTGCAGACCAGGGGAGAATACATTCCTTGTCTCTTCCCATTCCAGTGGCTTCCAGCACTACTTTGCTCAAGGCCTCATCCCTCCCATCTCTGCTTCCACGTTTATATGACCTTTTCCTTTTACCTACTCATTCTGATCTCCTGCCTCTTCCTCCTATAGGATTACATCAGGCCCATCTGAATAAACTGGATAATTTTCCCATCTTAAAATCCTTAATGTAATCACATCTTCCAATTCCTTTTGCCATAAAAGGTAACATTCACAGGTTCCAGGGATTAGGATATGGATATCTGGGGGGAACGTCATTCAATCTACTGTAGTTCCCAACCCCCTGAGCCCCTGGGACCCAAGGAATCACCACTTGCTGAGCACCAGCTGCTGTTTCCCCCAACCACCACAACCCCTATAACCATAGGGGACTGAGTCTGTTCTGTGTTGGGGGTCAGAGAAAGCAAGTGGAAGCTGTGCAAACCTCCCAAACTAGGATTTTTATACTGAAAACTGTAATATATTTGGGACTCAGGAAGTCAGGAGGGAGAAGTTAAGGCAGCTCTGATGCTCAAGTAGCCTGTGGGTTGTCCACAAAGCAAGTGTGACATCTCCCTGCCACACAGCCAGGTCAGGGCCACCTCTCTTCAGTACTGGACGCTCTGCTGCCTGGACTGCAGCTGCGTTTACTGTGTATTAAGCTGTTAAAACCTATCTACTGTTTTTTTTTTAATTATCTCTATAGATAATAATAGACACAAGTTGAGATTGTTGCTGTTATGTGTCCATTAAACAATTATAATCTAAGAGCCCCACAAAAGTCCATTAGAGAAAAGGTAGAGGAGGTTCATTTCCTTCCCTCTAGCTGGACATGGCCTAGGTTTGCAAGGGTAGGCAGGGACACTCTGCACCATGAAAAGGCATGCCCTTCACGGTCCTGTGCCAGGGTGAATGGCTTGGCAAGCAGAAGACGCTGGATGTCTGGTGAGACTCCCTTGAAGAGTCAACAACATGTAGATTCGGACATAGCAGCCCTGCTCACCCAGCTGCATCCATCTCCCCCTACGCCCACCATATGTGAATTTATTTCACAGAAGCTCAGTCTTTACAAACTCTCAAAGCTTTCCCCCACATCCTCTCACTCAGTCCTCACAACAACCCTGAGACATTGCCCATGTTGGTACTACCGTCCCATCCTAGAGATGAGGAAACTGAAGCTAAAAGACACGAATGACTTGCCAATGTCAGTGGATGAGTACGTGCTGCGGCTGGATGTAGAAGCGCCACCTGTGTGACATCACTCAGTGTAAGGGAGCCCTGGGGCAGGGAACGGGGCATGCATTTCAGCAGGCAAGGTTTCCATCTTGTCACCTGCTACCAGAGGCCCAGCCTTTAGGAGGTTCCTTTTTAGGAAGCTACCCACATTCTCCACCCCTCCCTGCCCTCCTCAGCATTCTCACTTTTTCCACTTCTGATGGATCACACCTCTAAGACACTCAGCAAACACTCCCTGCTGCCCCCAACCATCATTACATCAGTTTCCACACTACAGGCCTCAGGGCAGATAAATCACAATTACTTACTCAAAGGAGTAAGGGAATTAACATGCTCTGAATGGATTTTGCCTTTAGTTGAAGAAGCCAGTACATTTGCTGTGGGTCTAACTAAAGAGCCTCTTGATGAGGGTAAAAGGAGTGAAAAAGCAGACTTAAAACTCAACATTTAAAAAACTAAGATCGAGATATAAAAAAAAAAATAAAATAAATAAGTAACTAAGATCATGGCATCTGGTCTCATCATTGCAAATAGATGGGAAGAAAGTGGAAACACTGGCAAATTTTATTTTATTGGGCTCCAAAATGACTGTGGGTGGCGACTGCAGGCACAAAATTAAAAGACATTTGCTGCTTGGAAGAAAAACGATGACAAACCTAGACAGTGTATTAAAGAGCAGAGACATCACTTGGCCAAAAAATGTCTGTATAATCAAAGCTATGTTTTTCCCAGCTATGTTTTTCCTGCATATGTTTTTTTACATGCAGATGTGAGAGTTGGACCATAAAGAAGGCTGAGCACTGAAGAATTGATGGTTTCAACTGTGGCGCTGGAGAAGATTCCTGAAAGTCCCCTGGACTTCAAGGAGATCAAAGCAGTCAATCCTAAAGGAAATCAACCCTGAATATTCACTGGAAGGACTGATGCTGAAACTGAAGCTCCAATACTTTGGCCACCTGATGCAAAGAGATGACTCATTGGAAGAGACCCTGATGCTGGGAAAGATTGAGAGCAGGAGGAGAAGAGGGTGACAGAAAACAGAGGATGAGATGGTTGGATGCCATCACCGACATAAGTTTGGACATGAGTTTTCGCAAACTCCAGGAGATAGTGAAGGACAGGTAAGCCTGGCGTGCTGCAGCCCATGGGGTCACAAAGAGTCGGACACAACTGAGTGGCTGAACAATGAACAACAACTAGACTGAGGCCTGTCCCATCAGGGCAGCAGCTGGCTGGCCTTTCACGGGGCATCAGGGCCAAAAGCAGATGAAGCTCAACTGCACTGACAGGAGGAATAGGCAGCCAGGTTGGAGGACTTGGAAAACAACTTGGTCCTTTGTTTCAGCATAACTGGAAACTTCTCAAACTGGGAGGCCTGGGTGCCCCCGCTTTGCTGAGCAATGCTGATTTAATGATGCTTTCTCTACCTGCACTTCATGAAGGCAGAGATTAGAGAGGCATCCCACCCACCCTTTGCTTAAAAACCTTTTGCCCTCAGGTTGGCAGTAGATCCTACCTGGAGACTTGTAGTAAGAACAGACCAAGGAATCCTGTCCAGGGGTCCCCAATCTCCAGAATCTAATACCTGATGATCTGAGGTGCTAAGGGCTCAGTCACTTCAGTTGTGTCGGATCCTTGCGAACCAATGGACTGTAGCTTGCCAGGCTCCTCTGTCCATGGGAGTCTCCAGGCAAGAATACTGGTGTGGGTTGCCATGACCTCCTCCAGGGGATCTTCCAGACCCAGGGATCAAACCTCCGTGTCCTGCATTGGGAGGTGGATTCTTTACCACTGAGCCACCTGGGAAACCCAATGGTCTGAGGTAGAACTGATGTAATAATAATAGAAATGAAGTGCACAATAAATTTAATGTGCTTGAATTATCTCAAAACCATCCCTTCCTCCCCTGGTCCATGGAAAAACTGTCTTCCATAAAACCAGTCCCTGGTGCCAAAAAAGTTGGGAACCGCTGCAATGATTAGACAAGGGACCCACTGGAGCAGGTCGCTCACTGGACCACAGACTTGCAGATAGAATTCAGGGGGGTCTGTAGACTTAGACACACAAAAATGACACCTTTGTTTTTTCTAACCTCTAAATGTAATTCAGCATTTCGCCCTATGGTGAATGCAAGCAACAAGCCCCAATAATATTAGCAGCACTTGGAATTCTGTCCCCACAGAAATCACCCATATTTTCATATCATATTACAGTGGTCACAGGTATCTTAAGATACAGTTTGTGCTCTTCACTACTTCAAAATTAGGGTAGTTGTTGGATGCACTGCTAGGTCCTAGCGGATGGCTTAAAAAGAAACATGCATGACATCTCAGAATTCAAAAAATATTTTGATTTACCATATTCCAATATAATTGATTTTCATTTACAATCCTATGTATTTTATTTTAGGTATTTAAAGACATTACGCTGAGAAGGGGTCTATGGCACCAAGAAAATAAAAGCATTAAGACCTCATACGTCCAAAGTAACCTTCACAGTGGACAGAAGTTGCAGATCACATCACCAAGGTGGAGGGGTTAGAATACAGATTCACAAGATGAGTTCTCTGGAAATCTTACTCTGAGAAGGGGTTTAGAGTTCAGAGTTCAAAAGGAAGTACCTTTGGGATCCATACCTGAGGAAGGGAGAGCGAGGAAGAGGGACTGGGCAGAGGGAGAAAATGTAGTCTCCATGGAGGTCTCGGCTCGCCCCTTGTGCAGTTCTGGGCCTGGGACGACTCTGCAGATTTGTTGGGGTGTCGGGGCCAAGCCAACTGTTGACTACTTATTAGAAGCAATCATTCCTGGAAAGGGATAAGATCTTGGGCAAGGCTGCTCTTGCAGCCAAGACATTTTCCAAAGGGAGCCTGCAGCTGAGGGCTCCCTGCCAGCAGAAGCCACCCATCCTTGAGGGCACCTAGTGATGGCTCACAATCCACCAGGGCCTCTACCTCAGGCCCACGGCAGCTGGATCCCCGCATGGAGTCCAGGACCTGTCATTTTTAAAGCTCTTCCAGTGATTCTGATGCTCTACACAGTTTGGAAGTCCTTGATCCCAGAACTGGAAGGGTGGTGGCTGGGGGAGGGAGGGTTGGATTCTGAGATCCTGGCATCCAAGGGACTTGTTCAAGGCCAGGAGGCTGCTGATCTGGCCTAGTCTATTGGCAAATTTCCATTTACTAGTTGTACTACGCTGGGCCCTGGGGGTCCATCAGTGAGCAAAAGAGACATAGTCTGCCCTCAGGACGCTTATAGTCCAGGGTCTCACAAACCTCTCAGTACAGGAGGCTGTATGGGGAACTGAGTTGGCACAACTTCTCTGCAGGGCAAGTTGGCAATATTATCAAAATTATAAAGGAACCTACTCAGCATATCTACTTCTAGGTATTTATCCTGCAGATAGATTTCCACATGGGTGAAGTGACAAATGTAAAGGATATTCACCAAGAAATTATTTATAGTAACAAACAACTGGAAAACCTCAGTGTTCAATAGAGGCTGGTTGAATAAATGTAGTGCACACAAAGGAATCCTATGTTGCTATTTTAAAGACAGGTAGCTCTGTATATGTATACATATGAAGAAAACCAACAACAACACTACAAGACATATTAGTAAACGAAAAATAATAATAAAAAGGAAGATGCAGAACCATATATAATGTCAAATTTGGGGTGGGAAAAAAGGGGAAATATTTATGTGGATCCATGAGTTTTCAGGCTTCCCTAGTGGCACAGTGGTAAAGAGTCCGCCTGCCAGTGCAGGAGAGGTGGGTTCAACCCCTGGGTCGGGAATATCCCCTGGAGGGGAGGAGGAAATGTCAACCCACTCCAGTATTCTTGCTTAGAAAATTCCATGGACAGAGTAGCCTGGTGGGCTACAGTCCTGGGGTTGCAAAGAGTCAGACGCAACTGAGCGGCTGAGCACGTATGCCTGAGATCTCAGTTGCCCAAGAGTTTTTCATTTTAATGAGGGAATCAGTCTGTCCAGTTAGAAAAACAAACCACCAAAGGTTTCTCAGACAGAGAGAATTTAAATCAGGGAATTGACTAGACAAGTGATGTAAGAGCTGAGAAGCCACACAGGGGAAGGCAAGGCAGCTCAGAAACTACCAACTCAAAGAAGCCGCTGCACCTGTCCCCTGGAAGGACCAAGGGATGAGGCTGTTCCTGGGCTGGAGGAGCTGGAGTCCCAGTGGGTCTGGAACCCTGGCAGATGCATCCCTCATCCACGGAAGAGACACAGCTGCTGCTGAGAATCCACATACAGCAGAGAAGGAGGGGAACAGAGGACCTTTTTTCTCCTCTGTCCGCCCTTTATTTCCTGCTGGGTGCCTGCCCTTGACTTGTGCTCCACCTGAAGACAGCCAACCCAGGATCTTAGAAACGGTAGCCTGTGAGGAACAGCGTCTTCCATTACAGAGAAGAGCAGGGGAGGCGGGATGTGGACTTGTGGGCTGGCGTAACAATGGATGAGCATAATGAAAATCAAAAGTGTTAGTCACTCAATCATGTCCAACTCTTTGTGACCCCATGGACTGTAGCCTGCCAAGCTCCTCTGTCCACGGGATTCTCCAGGCAAGAATACTGGAGTGCGTAGCCGTTCCCTTCTCCAGGGGTCAAACCCGGGTCTCCCGCATGGCAGGCGAATTCTTTACCATCTGAGCCACAGCAGTACGTGCTTATAAAATGCACATAAGAAGTAATAACAGCATGGCCTCTAGTTGCTGGGGATTGGGAGGGAAACTTTACATTAAGTTCCCCTGGTACTTTTCAATTTTGTACATGTGCTCGCATTGCCTTTTTGAAACAAGATGCCTGCCTGACATTCCCTGGAGGCACAGGGAATATTTTGTACATCAGAAAGGGCAAGGCTGTTAAATTTTTTCATTGAAAAACATCCAGGAAAAATAGTGCCAGCAAAATCTCCCCCCAAATCTCCTGTGATTACACCACCCACCCCCTGCCAAGAGAGCACAGCCTTTATTCTGTGGGTCTTTCTTACAAGTGTCCTCTTCCAATCCCTCCTTTCACGGCCCCATCCCTGAGAGGAAGAAGCATGGCCCTGAGCGGAGGCAGAGCGGTGGGGAGAGCGAAGAGATGTGGGGAATATCTTTGCCTCTCATCAGCAGCTGGCCGGCTGCATGATCTCACACCACAGCTGTAGCCACTTAGAAAACTGCCAGCCGGAAGACCTCAGCTCACGGCTTAGAGCTGCGCCTGCCTGCCAGAGCACCGGGCTTACCACCTCCTGGCAGTGGCGGCTGCTCCAGAGTGGGGCTCTCACCCTCCCCCGGGGAACAGCACACACTGGCTGCCGCCGCCAAAGCCCCAGATGCCTGCAGGGAGGATGGCACAGGTCCCTGTGCTCTTGGGCTCTGCCCTTGATGGATGTCACATTCTACATTCAATACTCCATAAAGAAGGGCAATGGAAGAAGGGAGGGGCCCCTTCTTCTCTGAAAATTTACCCTCGTTGAACTCTGTGACGGGAAAGCAGAAGCACACGAAGTGTAAGTGACTTGCCTGAGGTCACACTGCTTGAGTGTGGCAGAGACAGGATGCAACCCGATTCTGGGTGGGACGATGAGTCCAGCCCTCTCACTGAAGGACAGGAACTCCAAGGCCACCAGGGAACTCACAGAGATGTTGGCCCAGGGTCTGTGCCCTTCTCTGCTGCCTCCCTTGACCCTTTTGTTGTTCAGTCGCTCAGTTGTGTCCAACTCTTTGCAGACCCCATGGACTGTTACATGCCAGGCTTCCCTGACTTTCACTGTCTCCTGGAGTTTGCCCAAGTTCATGTCCATTGAGTTGGTGATGCCATCCAACCATCTCATCCTCTGCTGCCCTCTTCTCCTTTCTCCTTCAATCTCTTCCAGCATCAGGGTCTTTTCTAATGAGTTGGCTCTTCACATCAGATGGAACTTCAGCATCAGTCCTTCTAATGAGTATTCAGGGTTTGATCTCCTTGTAGTCCAAGGGACTCTCAAAAGTCTTCTCCAGCACCACAGTAGCAATTTCTCACTAAAGCTCTCTGAATCTTAGTTTTCTTGGCTATAAGATGGGACCACTAATACACACCTAAAAGGTTTTGATGAGGATTGTTTGCCGAAGACAGTAATGCTTCAGGCACATATGTCTCAACAAATATGAGTGCCCTTCTTTCTTCTCTTTAGCTTGTCCTGAAACCTCACAGATGGCTTGAGGCTCAGACAAGAACACTGCCCTCCCTCCAGAAGCCTCGGATTTTGCCAAAATCCCTGGGCAGGCCTGGGAGCTAGGCTCTGCATCCTGCATGCTTCTGCCCTGAAACCCAGATCCAAATTCGCTTGGCTTGCCATCCTAACTCAAGGCAGCGAGTGCAAAAGTTGGGTTAACTTTCCCTGTTATTAACATTTCCAGGACTGTGTTCCCAAGTAAATTCTGAAAAATTTTCCAAAAAAAAGAAAAAGAGATGAAATGCTCTGTAATCTTGAGCCTCCGACTCCTCAAAGGCAGGGCTAAGTGGGTTCTCTGGCAGATGGACTTGCATTAGCACATCTGGGACTCTGCTCAGCTCCCCCATATCTGCCCCTCTTCCCCAACCCCCACCCCCCATCATGATGATCTAAATAAGCAACCGGATCTATTACTGAATGGAATGGCTTATACCTGTGCTTCTAAGACAAGTCTCTCTGGCGAATGTCCCAGGCCTGGCTCCTGGCCCCAGAGTTCTCCTTTCTTTTTTTTTTTTCTTCTTAAGTATTTTTATTATTATTATCTATTTTCTGACATTTTTAAAAATATAAATTTATTTATTTTAATTGGAGGCTAATTACTTTACAATATTGTATTGGTTTTGCCATACATCAACA
Organism: Bos mutus; assembly: GCF_027580195.1. Taxonomy (NCBI): domain Eukaryota; kingdom Metazoa; phylum Chordata; class Mammalia; order Artiodactyla; family Bovidae; genus Bos; species Bos mutus. The sequence goes on along the minus strand of NC_091637.1, from coordinate 30,039,134 downwards.
TGAATCCACCACGGGTATACACGTGTTCTCCAACCTGAACCCCCCTCCCACCTCCCTCCCTGTACCATCCCTCTGGGTCTCCTTTCTTTATGACGGAGCCTGCTCTCATCGTGGACTCCACCCCCTCCAGCCTCTGAGACTGAGGTTGTCAATGGTTGGTACCAATGGAAGGAGCCCGAGGCTGCTACTTACCTGGGTGGCTTAATTTCAGATCTTCCTTGCTACGGGCCTCGCTGTGACCTCCCACCTGGAGTGCTACCTCTACTGTGTCAGCTCCCATAGCATCCTGCAGCTGCTCACTCGGCTAGACTTCCCTTGTTGCCTGTAACAGTTGGGCCGGCTGTCAGCTTCCCTGAGCCATCCTCATTCTCTCTTTCTCTCATCTGCTAATGTCTGCTCTGTGCAGCTCCTGGGCATGGAGATTTGGAAATGAAGGAGATACAGCCCCTGGTCCCCTAAGTCCCCAGGACTAGCAGAAGAGACAGGCATTAATGAGACAGCTACAGCCCAGGGTGGCCAGTGCTCTGTTGGAGCAATGCACGAGGAACTCTGGAAAAAAAACAAAACAAATAAGGGAAGAAGCATTGAAGTCTCTCAGAGGAGTCAAAGGTGGTGTTCCAGTTATTTCTTGCTCCAAAACAAACCACTCTAAAACTTAGTGGCACAAAAATCCATGCACAATTACAGATTATAGAGGTCAGGAATTTGGACAGGGTGCTGTGAGGCTAGCACTTCCCTGTTCTATGATAGCATATTCAAAAGCAGAGACATTACTTTGCCAACAAAGGTCCATCTAGTCAAGGCTATGGTTTTTCCTGTCGTCATGTATGGCTGTGAGAGTTGGACTGTGAAGAAGGCTGAGCACCGAAGAATTGATGCTTTTGAACTGTGGTGTTGGAGAAGACTCTTGAGAGTCCCTTGGACTGCAAGGAGATCCAACCAGTCCATTCTGAAGGAGATCAGCCCTGGGATTTCTTTGGAAGGAATGATGCTAAAGCTGAAACTCCAGTACTTTGGCCACCTCATGTGAAGAGTTGACTCGTTGGAAAAGACTCTGATGCTGGGAGGGATTGGGGGCAGGAGGAGAAGGGGACGACAGAGGATGAGATGGCTGGATGGCATCACTGACTCGATGGACGTTAAGTGAACTCCGGGAGTTGGTGATGGACAGGGAGGCCTGGTGTGCTGCGATTCATGGGGTCGCAAAGAGTCGGACACGACTGAGCGACTGAACTGAACTGATGATACATTGGGCTTCAGCTGGGGTGACTCTGAAGGCTGGACGTGACCTGAAGATTGGGTGTCTGGGCTGGGCTGGCTGAAGAATGGGCTCAGCTGGGACTGTTGGCCAGAGCACCTACTTGCGGCTTCTCCAGCTTGGTGGTCTCAGGGAAGTTGGGTTTTTTACATGGTGTCTCCGGGATTCCAGAGTGAGTGTTCTCAGTGAACAAGGTGGAAGCTTCATAGACTTTTTGACCTAGCCTCAAAAGGAATGTAGTATTACTCCCGACTTTTCTATGGGTCAAGCAGTCATAAGATGGGTCATAGAATCCATTTCTTCATGGGAGGAGAAGCAAAAAAAAAAAAAATTGCAGCTGTGTTTCAAACTGCTACAGAAGATCTTCTGAAAAAAAAAAAAAAAAAAAAGAAGGTCTTCTGGAAGAGACACTCTTTGAGCTAAATTTTAAAGGCAGAGTAGAAATTCGCCAGACAGACAAAGTGGAGAGGGTGTCCCAGACTGAGATATCAGCATATGCAAAGGCCCAGGGACACAAGAGTGGGTTGTATTGCATGAAGTAAATCAGATTTCCTAGGGGCTCAGCAACATATCCTGCCTGTCTCTCACCAAGCGGTTATTCTCTGCTGGTCCTCCCCAGACTGCCAGGGCCCACTGTGCCCCAGAGTTCAGACACCAGCTCATCTCAGTTAGGGATTTAAATGGCATATCTACATCCCAGTGATCCCACCTGGCTCCCCAGGCCATTGTGAGCACGCAGGGAGTTGCCACCTGGAAGAGGCTGGAATACAGTCTAGCCATTCCCCACATGCATGTTCTCATCTTCAGCTCTTGATTTAGAAGCCCTTGCAGCTCAGCCAAAACTTTCTTGGTTTGGTTTCTTAAAGCACTGAAGGCTCTGTGTCTGTTGGCTTGAATCCCAGCAATTCTTTCCATAATGGTTATTCCTTTTGATTGTGGGCATAAAAACTCAGACTAGATTAAACAAAAAGGGGAAAATATTGGTTCTTGTAACTAAAATGTTCTAGAAGTGAACTGTGGAGTTTAAACAGTATCAGCATTCTCTCTCTTCCTCTAAGCTTCTTAACTGTACATTTTCTGTATTGACCATTTTCAGGCAGCATCTCCACAAAAGTAATGACCATTGGCTTGAAAGCTCTAGGCTTAATAAATTCTGAGAGCCAGAAAACCCAGCCAAAAGAGGGTTCCTCTTCCCTGGGGCCCCTTCCTTCCCAAAGAGGGTTCTGATTGGCCCAGCTCTGATCACATGCCCTGTCCCAGAACCAATCACTGGGGCCAAGAACATGTCATCTTCTGACTAGCTATGACTGAATCAAGCTAAGTAGGGGTTAAGGGTTACCCCTGCAGTAACCACATAGAATCATTTCATTTCAAAAAATAAGGTTTCTTTAACTAGAATGGAAAAGGAAAATGTGAAGGGCAGGCAAAATTTAGCTGCGATGGTCCCAGGGCCACTAGAACAGTTGCCCAGTTTGTGCACTGTGCAAGGGAGGATGGGGTGCCTTCTGTATTTGCTCAGAGAGCATTTCTTTCTCTAATTCACACAAAAGTGGACATGTAGACTACTGCCAGGCTTTGCAAAGTCGATCACACACTCTGCATTTCCCAGTGTTTCAATACTGCCTGGAAAATCCCTCCTTCTTCTTCATGTCCTTGTTCAAATGCCTTCTCCCCGCTGAACTGACTGTGATGAATCATGAGGTTTCCATTTGTGCTAAGCTGCTTCAGTCATGTCCAACTCTTTGCAACCCCATGGACTGTAACCCATCAGGCTCCTTTGTCCATGGGATTCCATAGGCAAGAATACTGGAGTGGGCTGCCATTTCCTACTCCAGGGGATCTTCCCAACCTGAATTCCCCACAGGCTCTCAGAATTATGGCTTCTGCCTCAGTTCAGGGTCATACAGTTGAACAGTTTTTTCCTCACCTGTATCTCCTCACCTGGCCAAAGACGGGCTCCAGGAAAACAGGGAGTGGGTGTGAGCTCCCCTCTCTGGCAGGCAGGAGGGCTGCAAAGGTGGGATCTGTTCAGTGGATGGGAAGAGACCAGAACAATCCTCCTTGCTGCCTAGTCTCTCTCCTAGCTGTGGCTGCAGCAGCCAATTACAGGGGAATGCAAGTCTGGCACTTTGGTTATAAAATGACTGTTGGCCTAATCCGTGCATCTTCCATCTCCCCTCTCCTAGCCCCTGGAAACCTTGCCCAAAGGAAGGGGCCTTGAATGGTGCGTCCAAAGGGCCACCACCCAAAGCAGGGGCTCCAGAAATCTAGCACCTTTCTCCAGGAGGCCTCTGAGGAAGAGAAGGTGGCTGGGCTCCATCGGGGCCTCACTGAGGACTGCCAGGCCACTGCTCCAGGGTTCAGCTCTAGCTCCTGATTAAAACCAGATCCAGGAGCTTGGAACCTTTGGTGAAACTAGATACCTATCGATGGAGGCAAAGGAAATATACTGTGGGAGGGAGGGAATCTGGCCAGCAGCCCAGCAGCCCCGGGCTGGGCAGCAGGTTGAGCTTTCCTTCGGAAAGGTCCCCAGGAGCCCTTGCTATGTGAGGTGATGACAGCTCTAAGAAACTGGAGACAAGAGGAACACACCCACTGCTCTGTCACTTGCTTACCGCTTCTTCTCTTTGTCTGCTTTTCTTCTTTAGACAGAAGGCCTGGGCTCAAACCCACTACCAACATTTGGGGTAGAGTTATTTAACCTCTCTGAGGTTAAATAAACCCACTACCATCCATTTGGGGTAGAGTTATTTAACCTCTCTGAGATTAAATAAACCCACTACCATCCATTTGGGGTAGAGTTATTTAACCTCTCTGAGCCTCAGTTTTATCATCTGTAAAATGGGGATGAAAATTGTACCAACTTGATTAGTTTATTGTAGGATTAAAAGTGATACTGCTTGAAAAGTGCTTAGCACAGAACTTGGGACAACGTGTGTCCTGTCAGTCGCTCAGTCGTGTCCGACTCTTTGTGACCCCATGGACTGTAGCCCACCAGGCTCCTCTGTCCATGGGATTCGCCAGGCAAGAACACTGGAGTAGGTTGCCATTTCCTTCTCCACGGGATCTTCCAGACTCAGGATCCAACCCGAGTCTCAAGTCTCCTGCATTGGCGGGAGGATCCTTTACCACTAGGACCACCTGGGATGCCTTGGGACAGAGTAAACCCTTATTAAATGCCAATTATTGTTATACTGTCTTTTTTTTTTCCCCTATGAGAAGCCATTTGGTATCATTAAACTACAAACACTATTTTGTAGTCCCTTGAAGAGCTCTCATTTTCCTAGGCCCTGGGCTTGGGGCACATTCCTCCCCCACAGCGGGACACCTGGCTTCTGACTTTGCCTTCTCACCCCGGCACATGGTGGCAGGCGACAGGCTGAGAAGGCTGAAGCCAGGCTAGGAACCTGGATGAGCTTCCAGGGGCTTCCTTGGGTGGGAGATGGGGCTGGGGGTTGGGCCTGGTGCTCAGGTGTTGGGGCTTACCCTGTGCTCTTGCCCTATGACCTCTGTGGAGGAACCGCCTGTGCCCCTCAGGTTAGAGTGGAGCGGGTGCCCCAAGGTAGCCCAGAGACCCCTCAGCCTGAGGGCGAGACAGAAGCTGAGATGGAGAGCAACCCCAGCTCCAAGGGAGCCTCTCCGGAACCCTGCGCCACCCCCGCTGGCGCCGTGAAGCTGCACAAGAAGCTGGAGCTGAACCCCAAGGAGTCCCAGGACATCAAAGCTCTTCAGAAAAACCTCGAACAATCTGCCAAGCTCGTAAAGCAGAAGAGGATCACCCTGGAATCTACTCAGGCTGCTGTGGGGCTCACCCTAGGGGTTCTCTTTGGGAAGGTGTTCAGCTAAATTACAATCTGCTGTTTTGAGGTTTTGAGGCTCAGTTTCAAGGACATGTATAAGCTGTGGCCCCTGCTGCAGAGGTGGGTAGAGGAAACTGACAAGAATGAGAAGCTGCAGGAGATACGCAAGGCAAAACCCCCCATGCAGGCCTGGAAGAGAAAGCAAGCGAGTATGGAGAACTGAGTGAGAGGCAACCTGGGGGGCAGAACAGAGGCTTCCTGCACTGCCCAAAGCCCACCCTGCAGCAGCCTAGTGGCCCAGCATTTGGGGCTTGAGAAGGATGTGGTTCTGCAACCATCGCCAGAAGGGCTATCAAGCAATGGCTGCTCATTCCCAAGGAGAGGATTTTGAGGTTGCTGCAAAATCCTTGAGGTCTCTTTTCTCAGGGAGACCAATACCTTTTCCTGTGGTGCGGGGCCCCATTTTGGTACCCCAGGCTATGGGGGCCCTCACTTCACTAGGCTGTACTCCTTGGTCCCATTCCCTGAAGGTGAGGCCTTTCCCCCAGGAGTCTGCCACTGCTCTGGGCTCTCCTGTGCATTCAAACTGCAAAGCCTGCCCTTCCTAGGAATGGGGGGCAGAGGAACAGGAGAGCTAGGGAGAGAACCCTGTGGGTTTGTACTGGGGGGTGGGGGATTAAGTTCTTCATTCATTAAGAGAGGAACTGGGAACACAAAGGGCTTGGGGGCAGGGAGTTTGGGGGAACTGGTTGAAGGGAAGGTGAAGTTCAGTGATGCTCTTGATTTTAATCCCCACATCAGTCATCACTATGTTCTTCCATAAAGAAGTCTGGGACCTAAAAAAATGAACATGATCTCTGGTGATAACAGTAAGGGGAACATCTCGTGTCACCAGTGATAGAAAAAGCATTGGCTCTGGGGTCAGACAGCCCAGGACTGTAATCCCAGCTCTGCCATTTACAAACTGGGTAACTCACTCCAAGGACTTAACCTTTCTAAACCTCAGTGCTCCCACCTATAAAATGGGACACTGGTATTACCTGACTTGCCTACGTCCCAGGATTGCTGTGCATGTCACAAAGGATACATGTGTGAAGCGGTACTGGACACTGGACACAGCCATACACCTTGGTCATTGTTATCTCTGCTTCCGATATTGTGGCTTTTTGCTGTCTTCTTTTCTCTTCTTTGGTCCTTCTCTTCCTTTCCCCAAAGTCTTGAGTCAAAAAACTTCATGGGATCATAGTGTTAGGAGCCAGGAGATCTTTGTGATCATGGGTTCAGTTTTTCTATTAAAAATCACTTGGGGAAACACAAAGAAATTCAGATTCCTAGGCTCTATCCCAAACCTTGACAAGAATCAGTATTTCTTACTCTTATTTCTTACTGATTCTTGACAAGAATCAGTATTTCTTACTTGTAATTTAAAATGAAAATGTTTTAAATTACAAAAGTAATACATACTCTTTCTAAATGAATTCCAGCAATACAGAAATAATGAGAGTTAAAAACAGCCAATTCTCAGAGGGAACTGCTATTTAGCAGTTTGGTGTGTGTCCTCGAGGGTTTTGTATTTGTCCTGAAAAGAGCTGACCATGTAGCTTTTATTTTTCCCATTAAACAAGATCATCACTCATTTTTAAAAACGATATAGCTTGGACATCTTTTCACATCAGTACACATGCACATGCCTCATTCTCCTTGACAGCTGCAGAGAATTCCATGCTGTGGTTTATTGTAATTGGTTTAACCATTTCTCTGTTGGTGGACATTTTGGATTCCCCCTGGTGATTCATATGCAGCCAGTCCTCCCTCTGTTCACATTTGGCAACCTCTGGTTTGCACAGATGGGGAGTGAGAGCCTCAGGGAGGGGATGTCAAGAACAAGAGCAACTTACAAAGCAAATTAGTGGCAAAGCCAGGCTTACAATTATGATCCTCTCATGTGGAGAAGGCAATGGCAACCCACTCCAATACTCTTGCCTGGAAAAACCCATGGGCGGAGGAGCCTGGTAGGCTGCAGTCCATGGGGTCGCTTAGAGTCGGATATGACTGAGCGACTTCACTTTCACTTTTCACTTTCATGCGTTGGAGAAGGAAATGGCAACCCACTCCAGTGTTCTTGCCTGGAGAATCCCAAGGACGGGGGAGCCTGGTGGGCTGCCGTCTATGGGGTCTCACAGAGTCAGACACGACTGAAGCGACTTAGCAGCAGCAGCAGCAGCAGCATGTGCTCTTTGCATTGAACTATATCATTACAGTTTTTTTTTTTTTTAATGACCAAGGGAACTTAATATTTTTCTGAACCTATTCCTGATAGGAAGAGAAAAAAGAAAAAACAAACTCAGTGTTAATTTTGTTGTGTGTATGAATTGGGTTTACCCCCAAACTTTCTCAGTTTTCACATTTCATTATGTTCTCTGTAAAAGTCCATGATTCAATGATTTTTTTCTTGCACATTGTTTGCAAAGCCAACTTTTTTAAATGCTACAATCCCCAAATCTCACTTCCCCTGAGTATGACTATTCTTGGAGACCCTGATAAAATTCCACTTTAGGGACCCCTAGGCCCTCCCCTTCACTCACCATAATTGATGAGTTTTCCTCTCCTGGAAACAAATGGAATTATACAATTGTGACTGTCATCTATTTTCTTATTAAGTAAATTTCTCCAAGTCCTGTAGGTAACTTTCCCAGAAAGATAAATTACCCAGTTGTAACAAATATGATGCATAATATTTGCAGAACCCTTGTGAGAATTTGCCCTTTGCCCAGAAATTATGCTTAATTTTCAGACAAAAGGATGGAACATTAATCCTGCCTCCCATGGAGTAAAGAGAGGTTTGATTGGGAGTGACCACTGCAGATCAAGTCACATGCTGTTTAAAGCAGATGCCCTCAGAGCTTGGTGCTGAATTGCATACAGATGTTTCCCAATCTACTGCCTCTACTACAAAGGGGTTGGTCAGAAACTACTCAGATTTCTGAGTAAAAAGGAAGAGATGTCCTTCTCAGAAAACTGACCACAGACAGCGTTGGTAACATCTGAATGTTGTTTAGCACTGTCTTGGGCAAAAGATAAAGGAACACAGGACTACAGAGTAACTCTTTTGTCTAGTACTTGCCTCTTGGGTCCTAGAACTCTGGCTTCCAAATTAGACCCCTCCCCTGGCTCCTAAACTGTGGCTTCTATTGATAAATCCCATTGCCTTCCAGAAGGACTGGAGTTCTTGAAGAAATGGGTTATTCCAGGTCTGGAGCAGGAAACACACCGAATGAGCCTGGAACGTCATGTCATACCAAACAGCAAGGAATTTACCAAAGATGACCAGGGCCCTCCTGAAGGCCTCAAGAGTCAATTTGAAAAGGCTCTCACTGGCCAAAGATAGGCCACTTTCAGCATCTATAAGGATAGCAACTGCAATGAATTAAAACACATCAACTATGTTTAGATCTACAAATTCACAGTGACTTTCCAAAAGAAAGCAAAAACAGGGACTTCCCTGGTGGTCCAGGGGGCACTTTGAATGCTTTGAATGCAGGGGGCGCCGGTATGATCCCTGGTTAGGAACTGAGATTCCACATGTTGCATGGTGTGGCAAAAAAAAAAAAAAAAAAAAATCCAAACCAACCAAACAACAGACAAACAAACAAATAAAAAACTCATCAAAAATACATTGCTCTCTTTTAAAGGATGTCAAGAGAACCAATACATTGCTTTGAAAACTAGTAAATACAGGGAAAGAATCAAACATTGATTCTGCCTTTCCTATATAAGGGCTTCCCTGGTGGCTCAGACAGTAAAGAATCCGCCTGCAACGTGGTAGACCTTCAATCCCTGACTTGGGAAGATTCCCCTGGAGGAGGGAATGGGTACTCACTCCAGTATTCTGGCCTGGAGAGTTCCATTGACAGAGGAGCCTGGCTTGCTACAGTACATGGGTTCACAAACAGTCAGACTTGACTGACTGACTTTCACTTTCTATATAAACTGTACCTCATGATAACCACATAGTGGATGAGAGGAATCATCTTTCAATGGAATATTCCAGCTCAAAAGTGAAGAAACAATGATAGAAGTAGAATAGCCCTAGGTTTCAACCTCTAGTGAAACCATGACCCTAGGCAATGGTCACTAGTGGCTGCCAATATCACAGAGAGGGAAACAGACGTCACGAGTCCACTGAGGGATGGACAGCAGACCCATGACCTCTGCAGTATTCTTGCCAAGAAAATCAAACCAGAATCTAAATGAGCTTGTGGCTCTAACTACCACTTCTCAAGAAATATAGGAGAAACAAAACATGTTAAACAACACCATGGAAATTTAGACTATAGGAAAATTTCAAGACAAACAACCTGTTTCTCCCACAATACACTGTAAAAAAAATAATAATAAGATGAGGTAGAGGGGAACTTACAGATTCAAAGAGACTTAAGAGAGGTATCAATCAGTCACAAAGTATGGCTATTTCAATCCTGATTTGAACAAGTAGGAAGAAAAAAATTATGAGACAGGAAACTCTGAACACTGACAAGATATTTGATGATATTAGGAATTATTTTTAATTTCCAAAATGTGAGGATGATATTGTTACTTTTAAGGTAATTAATAACATCTAGAGACAATATACTGAAACGCTTGTAAGTAGAATCTTAAAATGTCTGGAATCTGCTTCAAAATAATCCAGGAGAGGAGAGCATAGATGAAACAAGATGGAACACAGTGGTTGTTGAAGCTGGGTGGTGGGTATATGGGGAATCATTATACAATTCTATTTTTGTGTATGCTAGAGATTTTCAGTAATAAAGAGTTAAAAAAAAAAAAAAACCTCACAATCCAGAGAAAGAAGTCTTCCTGATCTTGACAAGCACCTACAATGATGACCCTGGGCAAATCATTTCTCCTGTCTGAGTTTCATCTCTTCACGGTTGAGAGCGCTTACAAGCAAAGCGGCCCTGATGAGTTGGGATAAGCACAACTGTCCAACCAATTTAAGGGTTTTCAGTCAGAGAAGACTTCAAATCTACTCTGACCCACGTTTATCTGACCATCGGGGACTTTGTAAAGATTAATTTTTCACCCAGTGACATACTGCTTTTCTTTTATCTTAGAGGAGATGGTTTGCTGGACACTGGGGAGGGCAGATATAGGTGTAAGAGACATTTTTGAGAAGATCCAAGGACTTTACAGACACAAATGAGCTTTAAAGTAAAGGAGGGAAGAGCCCTGGAGTATACTGCCAGACAACAGATGGCTCTGAAAGCAGTGGGTGGGGTTAGACTGGTGGTTCAAAAGGTTGCATTGGCAGGCTGGTGGCCCTACATTTTCTTGATAACATCCGCTGTTCACTTGGAAATGTTGGCTGCCATGATGAGGAGAAGAAGATGAAGTAAAAGGGAATTTGAGGGACTTCCTGGTGGTCCAGTGGCTAAGACTCCAGTGGTCCCAGTGCAGAGGGCCTGGGTTCAATCCCTGGTCAGGGAACCAGATCCCATATACCACAACTAAGAGTTCACATGCCCCAAGGAGGATCGAAGATCCCACCTATTGCAACTAAGACCAGTGCAGCCAGATAAATAAATAAAATTTAAAATTTTTAAAAGTAAAAAAGGGAATTAAGAACAATGTTACAATATGCACAGAATCTTAACTGCCACAGAATATTTTGACATTAGTTTTTCCTTTGAGCAAGATGGCACATTGTCCAGTTCCATAGCACTGGTAGTCATCATCAAGACAAGACTTCCTAGAAATCTGCAATCCAGACAGGCCCCCGTCCTTTCCATCACCTCAGTGTATCAGTTTGAAATGCTTTTACTTGCAAGTATGGAAACCACTGAATTAACAGGCTTAAACACACAAGGGCTTTTTTCTCTTTTTTAGATCACATGGCAATACATCCAAAAAGAGGTAGGGGTTGCACTATCTCAATGAGTCTGAGCTGACATCTCTTTTCCTCATGGTTATAAGATGGTTGCACCAGCTCCAGGCATCACAATCACATACCATAATGAGAGGCAGTAAGATGTTACCTTCTCAGGCTCTCCTCTCTTGTCAGGAGGGAAAAGTCTTTCCCGGAAGACTTCTGGAAGACTTACCTTTATGTTTCATTAGCCAGAATTGGGTCACATGCTCAATGCTAGTTACAATGCAGGCTGGGGAAAAAAGCATTGATTTTCCCAGCCTCTACTGTGGGAGGTGGATGGAAGGGGTGCTGGGACAAGCAATCAGTAAGTTTGCTTCTTCCAAGTTTTCCTGCTCCTGAACAGGGTTTCCTGCACTATTCACACTTTTATTTCAAATGAGTCTTGCAATCGCTATCCCCCTGCCTCTGAGATATAATATGCTATGTGTATTATATATCCTACCTACCTAAGGGATTTCTCTTATTGTTGGATGGTGTTTGAGTTGAGAACTGCTGTTTGTGCCCATATGTCTGCTTTTCCTTGCAGACATCCATTTAGGAAGGTTTGGATCTTATAAAAAATGTTGGCCCTTCATCAGTCAGATAATCAGCACATGTTTACAGAGTTATCCCCATTTGCCAAGCCCTGAGGTGGGGTAGTCGGGGGTGGTGGGGGGAGGAGGCAGAGATGGTTAAGCAGCCATTCCTGGCCTCAGGGACCACACAGGCTGGTTGGCGGAAAATGTCAGAAACCTAGGAGATGTGGAATGACAACACAGGACCACAATAGAAGCCCTTCAAGCACAAGGCAGCCTGTAATTGTGAGCCTGATGTTGGCACAAGAGACGTAGAGAGAAGATGCCCTAGAGGAGGTGAATGTGGGCCTTGAAAATATAAAAGATCTGAGAGACTCAGAGGACTGGGAATCAGGGTCTGGACCCATGTGGCTACAGGGCAGGATTGTGTAGAAATCTCAAAAGCTCTTTTGTTGTTCAGTCGCTAAGTTGTGTCTGACATTGCGACCCCATGGACTGTAGCCCACCAGGCTTCTCTGTCCATGGGGTTTTTCAGGCAAGAATACTGGAGAGGGTTGCCATTTCCTTTTCCAGGGGATTGTCCCCACCCAGGGATGGAACCTGTGTCTCCCATGTCTCCTGTATTATTAGGCAGATACTCTACCAGAAGCCACCAGGGAAGATAAATATAAAGCTTTTAGTACTTTACAAATCTTACTTCCACTAATCTCCACACCAGGCCAAATGGATTTTATTGCCCTCATTTTACATAGCAAGGGACTAAATAATTTGTCCAAGGTTTGCTAGCCAGCATGGAGGATGGCTTAATCAGTTCCTTCCTGCTGCTGCTGCTAAGTCGCTTCAGTCGAGCCCATCAGGCTCCCCCATCCCTGGGATTCTCCAGGCAAGAACACTGGAGTGGGTTGCCGTTTCCTTCTCCAATGCATGAAAGTGAAAAGTGAAAGTGAAGTCGCTCAGTCGTCTGACTCTTAGCGACCCCATGGACTGCAGCCCACCAGGCTCCTCTATCCACGGGATTCTCCAGGCAAGAGTATCAGAGTGGGGTGCCATTGCCTTCTCCAGTTCCTTTCTACCCAGTTCTTTTCCCCCTATTCTTCCTTTTCTAAAAGGTTCTGCCCACTAGCCCAGGAGAGGTCACACGTCTTAGGCCTGGCCAATCATTGTACTGTGTTTCCCTCAATTGTGATTGGTCCAGGGGTGGTCATATGACCTGAATCAATTCTATTAGGAAGTCAAAATGGAGTCAGAGATGGAGGGGTAGAGCTCTATCTAAGGCACAGCTCCTGAGGCTTTTGCTTGAATCCTGAGAGTTTCCCCAGCATTCTTCACAAATTCAGTGGTTTTTTGTATGTTTGTAGAGTTGTGCAACTACCACCACATCAATTTTAGAACATTTTCATTACCATAGGCCCCCCTACCCCAAAGAAACTTTTTACTCCCATTTCCTCTCTTTATGTCCAGCCTTAGGCAACCACCAATCCATCCTGTGTCTTGGATTTATCATTCTGGACATTTCATAGAAATGGAACCATTCACTATGAGGTCCTTCGTTACTGGCTTCTTGTACTTAGCATAACGTTTTCAAGGTTCAGCTGTGTTGTCGCAGAGTATGTTCCTTTATGCTGGGGCTGGTTGGGGTTGGGTTTCTTGTATTTGCAAACCAAAGGTGTGGCCAGGAGTTGAAGCCAGGTGTGACAGACGCCAAAGCCCTCATTCTTTGTTTCGCCTGGTGAGACCAAGACATGGAGGGCGCCGGAGAGTTTGACCTTTCTGTCGCAGACCGTGGGTTTGCTGAGCAGATGAGTGACATGTTTAGAATAGTGTCATAGTGAGGTTATTCTGATGACAGTGGTATTTTGTGTAGGTGTTCATCCTACATGTATGTGTAAATTATATATCATATGTAATGTGTCTGTGAGTTGCTCAGTCGTGTCCGACTCTCTGCAACCCCATGGACTGTAGCCCACCAGGCTCCTCTGTCTGTGGACTTCTCCAGGGAAGAATACTGGAGTGGGTTGCCATGCCCTCCTCCAAGGGATCTTCCCGACCCAGGGATGGCAGCTGGTTTCTCACGTTGTAGGCAGATTCTTTACTATCTGAGCCACCAACGTGCGTACACATATTTAAAGGTTGAAAATTACAGCAGCAACTCCCATATTGGGTCCCATGCTAATGTCCTGTGAGCAGTGTTCCAAGAGAGGTGAGCAACACTCTGCCTTTTTCTCCGGAAAATGAAGAAGAAAAGGATTCAAAAGAAACAGGCTACAGCCTCTGTTCTGAGTAAAGTGGTGCTCCAGACAGTCCTGGTGCTCCCCTTCCTTAGAGGTGCCACTCCAGCCCCTTTCCTCCAAGAAAACATTAGGCCACTCCTTCTACATGTAAGTAGTAGAATCTTTGAGAAAGAGCCAAAGTTCCCATCAGCAAAGTAGGGTTCTGGACTGCGGAGGTGTGATGAGTCAGGTAAAGGTGTCCTCGTTTACATACAGGTGGTGGCACCTGGGCCTTAGGTGTCTGCCCGTCAGGGTGTGAACTCTTTGAAGGTGAAAGTATTAAGTCGTTCAGTCATGTCCGACTCTTTGCAATCCCATGGACTGTAACCTATCAGACTCCTCTTTCCATGGAATTCTCCAGGCAAGAATACTGGAGTGGGTTGTCATTTCCTTCTCCAGGGCATCTTCCCCACCCAGGGATCAAACCCAGGGTCTCCTGCATTGCAGGCAGATTCTTTCCCATCTGAGCCACCCAGGGTGAGCTCTTTAGGGTCACCTTAAACCAGTCATCTAAATTGGGCCTCACCCATGCCCACCCAGCCAACTCTGTCCTGGCTTTGCCAAGAATCCCTGTGCCTAGGACGTCAGGAAGAGATGCCCAAGAAGCCAGGCAAGCAATGCAAATGAGGGCAGAGGCAATGGTGGAGCCCATGGGAAGGCAGAGACTGTAAGTTCCACTTAAGGGGGAAAGTTGCTAAGCCAAATGTTGCCCTGTAAGAGATGCCAGATTTTTCCCATTTTTCTAAGGAAATAGAAATGCAGATTTGCATATGAATTCTCCTGATTTTTCGAATGTTAGAGTTGGTGACTGTGGATTATTGTCCTTTTGCATGTTGGGATCCATTCTCCTCTTGGCTATGTCCTAGGAGGGTAACTCTTGTGGGCAGTACCCTCCTCCCCCCCCCTACCTGCCCACTTTTTTGCCCTCTAGATTCCAGATGGGTTTGGCCAGTGGACAGAATAAGTAGATCAGATTGAAAGTTGGGTAGTCAGTATATTTAACCCCCTTGTTCCAAGCCAGAGACTCTCCCCCACCCTCTGAAGCCCCCTCTGCCCACATCCTGGGGCTTTGGCAGCGACCACAATCTTCTGTGTACTCCACAACTCTCGTACGTAGTGGTCTCTCTTCCAGGCTCTTGTGGTCTGATGACCCCTCTGTCCGTCTCTCTAGGGGAGTATACCAGCTCCCTACTGCTGGTCTCTGAGTACCTTACCATCCTTCTTGGTTTTCTTCACCCCGCCCATGTCAAGGCCTGTGTAAAGAGTCCCTTCATTCTGAGCTCTCCTCAATTAACCCTTTCAAATGTGCCCTCCCTTTTCTGCTGGGAACCACCAATATATCAACTAATTCAATCAAAACACCAGCATAGTGAGGTCTAAGCACACCTGGATCTTCAGTGTGAATCCTTTCAGAGGAAGCCCAGCTTGCCACCCTTGCTGTATGCTCCAAGCTCTGCACCAGGGCAGCAGGTGGAAGCTGAAAGCCCCTACACAGACCAGTGCAGAGCTTGGGTCAGCAGGATCACTAAGACCTTTGTGGAAACTGAAGAGGCAGTCCAAAGAAGGAGAAAGCCTTGAGGTGTGTACACCCAGTTTAATGACTGATGAAACCATACAGATGCCAGACTATGGAGCGCCAGGGAGACAGAGGCACAAAGCCTTGGGGAAAACACTACAGCATTACTGGGGGGACATCGGGATCACCTAACGTTAATACCGGGGAAGAGGAGGTCCACTGGCGGCTCAGAGCTATGACATTCCTTGGGGGAACATGCATCCCACCCCCAAAGCTGGAGCAAGCTGGCCGCCTTCATTCCCGAACATAAATCCTCGTGCAGACCACGTCATCGGCGCCGAACGTCTGCAGGGAAGGAAAACCAATCAGTGCAGATGCCTGTGCAAAAATGTTTAAAGCATATCGCTAATAAGGCCACTTACTGCCCTGTTAAAAACTCTTTGTAACAGACATTCAATTTCCTGTGCTGTGTGTTCATGCTCAGCGCTAAGGATTTTTTTTCCCCTCCCTTGAGCTCTGCACTGGCAGAGAGGCAGCTAAGGTATAGAATTATATTGTGCGCAGTTTTCCTTTGCTTCTGGAACCTGGGAGTGCTGACATAAAAAATGCAAGTTTCCTGGCTTTGGTTTTTTAAATTAAACTGGAGTGGGGGTGGTGGTATGTCATACTGAACATTTCTGAAGTGGTTCTGTCTCTTTTCAAGTGATTTCAAGAGAGCAATGGGCCCCGGCCACTGAGCCCTGGGATCCAATAATGAGCAGTCAGGTGGGATATCCTTGGAAAGGGTATAGAGGTGCCTTCTAGGAAGTGGCTGTCCATCCTGAGAGACACCTGAGATACTCAGGTGTCACTGATACTCAAGGAACCTGTGAGCTAGAAACGTGGTCTTGGCTGCAAGAGCATGGCATAGGCCTCCAAAGCTAGGCCTGCAATTCACAGCCAGGTGAGCTGGGGCACTGCTCTGGTCTTTTGGACAATTCAGAGATGGAGCGGCAGGGAGTTGAGGGCAGGAGAGCAATTGAACAAGATGACCCCAATTCTTTCAGCTACAATTTTATGACCCTTTGTTTGTTTGTTTGCTGTGGAGAGGGCACAAATCATTCCACAAATGCAGGACTATTTTCTTCTGGCCTCTGAAAAGATACCCCTGTAAGTAAGCTGTCTCCACTCTTCCAAAAACGGGCAATTACACACAGGCCTGCTCTCCTGGGTCTCTCACAGATAACTGGGACAGAAAAAGCAATATGTATATTAAAAAAAAAATTTAAGACGAACAGGATGTCCCCAGTCTGTCGACTGACATAGATATGTTTGTTTGCAGACATACATTTTTCTGTGGGAGAGTCCCTATCTTTCAAAATGTCAAAAGGGCCTTAGGTTAAAAACCCTGAACTAAGAGCGTGAATGGGCTTCCCTGGTGGCTCAGTGGTAAAAAAAAATCCTCCTGCATTGCAGGATCCACTGGAGACATAGGTTCCATCCCTGGGTTGGGAAGATCCCCTGAAGGAGGGCATGGCAACCCACTCCAGTATTCTTGCCTGGAGAATCCCATCAACAGAGGAGCCTGGCAGGCTACATAGTCCATGGGGTCACAAATGGTTGGACATGACTGAAGCAACTTAGCACACATGCACGCAAGAGCCTGAACATACTTGTAGCTTCCCCTGGGTCACTCAGTTGGTCATGAGATGCTCTCAGAGAACATGAGCTGGGACATTATTCTAATGTGTGTTTCAGGGAAATACTAGTCATTAGTGATTATGAAGGAATCAAATGCTCATCTCCAGCCTAAATAGGGAACTGCTGATCATACCGGCACAGCTGTGCCTGCTCTGGACACTTTCTTGGTCTTCCTCCCTCTCCTTATTAGTGAGGGATTAGCAGATGATGCTGGGTGCTGGGGGAGGGTGAGGCAGGGGTTCTCATAGAAATTCCCCTCTCAAATGTCCAGACCTCTCAGAACCATGTCAGTTTTCCAAAACGCTTCCAGCTTTCTGGCCATGGAGTATCCCATGGCAGGCCAAAGTTTGGGGATTGGACTCTTTATCTGTGCTAGATTGATTGACACCTCACCCAGGCCATCAAATGGCTTCACGAAACAAGAAGAAATGGCTACATTTCCAACCACATTCAAAATGTCCTTCTCAGCCCGCAAACTATTATGAGAGGTTCCTGAAAGAAACTCTCCGTAGTGTTCCAGAGTGGTTTAAGGGACTTCGCTCAGTTTTCAAAAGAAGGCAAGTTACAGCCCAGGGTTGCTGGGAAAGCTTATTTCAAGTTAACCAGAATAAATTGCCTCTTGTTTATAGAGACAGCATCTCCCTACATTTGGATTTATTAATGATAATAACCCTTGGAACAAAAGCCCATATTTTAGATCCCAAATGCCAAGAATTAATGTTCCCTTTGAGGCTCGTATGTATGTATGTATATGTCTGCTGAGCCAGGGAGAGAAGCACGGGTGGAGATGTAGTGGGGGAGTTGGAAGTGGGAGAAATCTCCTAACAGAATCAAGCCAGTGTGCGGGCTGCTCAGATACTACAGAGATTAATAAAATCACACTTTCTCACCAAGCACACCGAGCCTACTTAACCCTCAGCTACCCTCAAGAACTCTAAAAATCATCTCCCTCTTTGCTTCCCTGGTCCCAAGGAATATGTCCCTTTTTCTCTTAAATTTCCATCTCTCGGCCTCAAATTGCTCCCCCAACCCCATCAATGTATTCCTGCCCTGGAAACAACATTAACCAGGTTGCAAATGAAGCCAGTCCTTTCTGTGTGAAAGGAGGAAGTCTGGGAAATCATCTCAGGGAAGAACAAGAAGGCAAGAGAGATCAAGCAGCCTCCGCTGAAGTAACAGAAACAGCTCAATTGAGGGTCTTCCTACAGAATAAACATGTAATTTCAGGGCTAAGAGGGACCTGGGTGGGGGGTGGGGACCAGGCTTCAGTCCAAACCCTCATTTTACAGCTTGGGGAGGGAAGGGCCAGGCCTGGGTCACAGTGAGTCCTGTCCTAGCGTTCCTTGCCACCTCCTTTCCCGACTTTTCAGGGTGACGCTCATTAAGACAGGGCAAGCAGGCAGTCTTAGAGGGAAGATGTTAACAGCAGGCCTGATGGAGAACAAAGGATATCATTTCCTGGTTACCCACAACAGCTTTCCCCTTTTCTAGTGTGGGCATGGGGGTGGGGTGGGGGTGATTGGGGGGAGTGAAGAGGCGGGCAGGGAAGGCTGTTGTCAGGAAAGCTTGGTCTGTTCTGAAACACAAAGGGAGCATAACAGGGAGCTGTCCTTCACTCCTGTCCCCCTCCACTTCCTTTGCTCCCCTAAGTAAAGGGGAAGGAGGTGTGTGATTTAACTACAGAGGTTTCTAACTTGGCCTCAGCAGGTATATTTTGCATGGTCAGAGATGTTTAAAATACTTCAATCTGATTCCCTGATTACCCTCTCCAGTTAACCCTCAGACTGTCTTAAATTAGCATTTCTTGTCTGTCTCCCGGAAAGCCATTGGAGTCTGTAAGTCCGGGGGCGGGGGTGGGGAGGTGGAGGGGTGGCGATAAAAAGACTTCCAGTGCAGGCGTACTGAAATTTCTGAAATCTTTCCTAGGCAGCAAAGTGGAGAATGGTGAGGTGAGGAAAACCCCTTCTGCAGAGTGAACTCTGGGACCTCGCAGAGCCCACGCACGCTGAACCCAGCTGGAGGGAGGTTGGCTTAAGCAAGGCAGCTAGTCACCGCGGGATGTGTGGGTTTGGATAGTGGCCGGCAGCGCAGCATGTCTCTAGCCCCTACTCTGCCCTCTGAGCCACTCCGCTCTCCTGCCAACCTTCGAACAGTGATTTCCTTTGGCCTAAACTATCATCCCGAGCTTTTCTACTTACATTTTAAGCCAGGGCATAGAGTGTCTCTCCCTGAATGGGCGAGTGAGGACGACGTTGGTGGGGCCCCGCTGTGAGCAGCAGCTGGAAACCTTCGAGCTCCTTTCAGGGTTGGGGGGTGGGGGTGGGGGTCTCACTCACCAGGATGAGTTCGTCGTTGGCCAGCTCGCGGGTCCAGTAGGTTTTGGGGCCGTCCCCCTCCAGAAGAGTTTGTGTGCAATGGATCTTGTTCTCATTCTCCCAAGTGGGTAAGCTCTGCGGGCAGGAAAACCATTAGTGACATTAATTACAGTCTTGGCAGCGGGGAGCAGAGACAACAATGAGCACGGGAGAATAATTGCTGTGCAGAGAAGCAACACATGGTCCCTGTCAGCAGCGCACAGAACCTTCTCTGCTGTGCCTTATCAAGCCCAAATTCAGAGGGCTGACCACAGATTTTATGGGAGTATAAATATACCTTATATTACACACACACACACACACACACACAGACACACAGAAGCAGCAAAGCCTCAGGCATGCCTTACATCTTCAGGAATAAAATTGAGAGCATAAAATGATTCATTTATGTCAAAATGGGCTCCCCCTTCAAGCAATTTGGCTGTTGAGGGCAAAAAGCTTCACAACAGAAATACAAAATTTTAGAACGGTTAAGACACCATATTTGTGACCACATCTAGTCAGCAAATCAGGACCTGTTCCTTGCACGGATTTGGGGATAATGCCTCGCTTTCTGTTTGCACTCAGCAGATGCAGTACACAGCCTGCTCTGATAATCCTGAGTTTCTCTGACTCTGAGAATAAAAACACTGCCACTTTCCAGGTTACATGTCTCTAGAAAAAAAAAAAAAATTTTTTTTAAGATCTGAAGGGTCTTCATGCTGTCGGAGGTAGGAGGCAAAGAAGGGATTCCCCTGTAGTTTTCCCTGGCTTCTGCATGAAGCAAAATGCTATACAGTTGGGCGAGGCGGCTGTACTGAATGCGCACATACTGGGTTTTTAACTAACACACGGGACACGTTCACTAGGCAGGGTGGGGATGGATAAAGCCCCGCTCCCCAGGCTGTCCTGTGAACCTTTGATTTCTGATCAGAATTACTGTCTCCAGCAGTACTCACTGTTGGATGTACCCAAACTGAGTTCTGCCTATTGCCAGGCCTTTTACCTTAGACTCCCAGACCTTCCCTCTACGCTGAAGAGATGTCCTGCTCTTTTGTTTTTGCAAACAGAGCAGTGGCTGAGGGCTTGGATCTTGCCAGCTCCAAGCCCAGATATCATTTTCAGGCTGTGTCAACTCTGGGGGTCAAATATTGCTTCGTGGGCCAGGATGCTTCTGGGGGGCTGTGTCTCTATGTCCTCCCAAACCCAGTGCCCAGAGAGTCTCACTCTAGATCAGACAGGCACGGCTCCGGAAAGGTGAAAAACAATTTCTCACTCTCTGGAATGCTATGAGTTTTTCTTTTTTCAAACCTTGGGGGAGAGGAGGGAGACATTTTGTCACTTTTTAAATAAGTGGTAGCATCAGCGATTGTTTTTCCATCTGTCCTCAAAATACATGGGTAGCCAACCTTCCATTCTATTCCAGAGACCAACCGAATGCGACTTTGCCCATCTAAAAAAGGGATTTACAACCTCTTGCTTCAGTCCACCGATTCATCCCTGGGACCGATAAACGGAGAGAAACAGAATTCTTGCCCCTGAGGACTAAAAGAGGGCACTCAGTCCATTTTCCGGGCAGAATCTGCCTTGCTTTTGGAAAGGTTTCGTCTTTTCCTTTAAGGAACCTAACTGAGGGAGGGCAGGAGAGGTACCGGGGCCATCAAGACTGCTGAAACTGGATCCAGAGCATTCCCAAGGGCCCAGGGACCTGGAAGGGCGGGACGCAAGAGCTGCGGCTCCACCTGCGACAGGAAACGTGGCAGCCGCACGGCCAGGCAACGCGGCCCAGCCACCTCCTCCTCCTCCCCAGCCGCCTGCGCTCGCGCGAGGATCGCTGCAAAATGCCGCAGAAACGCCTGCAGGGAACGCGGTGTAACCCAAAGCCCGCGCTTTAAGCGCGGCGGTTAGCACCCCGGGAGGCAGTTTAGGGAGGAGGTTGGGAGGGGCTGGGGTGGGACTTTCTCCTGAGCCCAGGGCAACGAGTTGCACAGATCCTCTGAGCAAACAGCCGGTGCACACGCCCTGCAAGGAAGGCGCGCCACAGGCTGCAAAAGGAGACGGGGGTCTCATCTGGCTGCAACGGTTCCTGAGTAGGGAGCAGGGATCTGGGAAGGCTGCCCAGACTCTGGGACCTCACCCTGCACTTGCGTCCGTCCACGGTCTCCTCCTCAAAGCCTTCTCCGACCTTGAAGTTGATCTCGGTCGTGCGCACCGTGGTGGACGTCTTGATGTAGAACTGGTCCCCGTCCTGGCGGATCTCCACGTGCGGCTTGGACGCAGCCGCCACGGCCACTTTCCTCAGCATGGCGTTCACACCTGCCCCGGGAAGAACGGGGAAGACCCGGGTTCGGGTCACGGGGTCTCGTCACCCGCCCATTGTCCCAGAACTGGCCCGACATTTCCCAAACCCTCTGACTATAGAAGGGGGACTTACAAATGAACCATTCCTCCCCCGGCTCTCGCCCTGATTTTCAAGATGAGAAACTGAGGCTCAGAGAGGGTAAATGGCTTTCCTTCGGTAGCACGTGGTAGGGCCTGGTCTCAAAATGAGTCCCCAAATTTAAAGTCCCTGACCCTCCCAGGATTTCAGTAATAATCTCTCCTCGCGATGATCTAGCGCGAGATAAAGACCGAGCCGTCGGGGAAAGCGCCAAGGATCCAGCAAACGTTCGCTGGATGAGTGGATCCCGGGCTCTCCTCGCCACTTCTAGATGAGATGCTCCTTGGAATTCGCCCCGATCTAAGGCACCCAGGACTCCCTCCTGCCTGGTGTTGGTCCCTAAAGCCGACTCCCCGCGGGCCCCTGGGCGCCTTCGGCCGCTACTCTCGTCGGGGCGCGCTGCCCGGGCCAGCTTACCCAGCGCCTTGAGCAGCTCGTCGAAATTCTCGCTGCTGCGCATCTTCCAGGTGCCAGCGAAGTTGGGCATGGTGGCAGCGGTGGCGGCGGCGGGAAGGCGGCGGCAGGCACGGACAGCTGCGGCACAGCGGGCACACTCCAAGCTGCAAAGGCGGAGACTGCAGCTCTGCGCTCAGCCCCACGCGCCTTGAGTCACCGGGAGAGCGCCCCCAACCCCCTCGCCGCTCCAAGCCCCGCCCCGCTAGCCCCGCCCCCACACCTCCCGCGGCCCCTACCCAGCGTGAGCCCCTCTCCCAGCCCTACAGTGTCCGCTCTCTGCCTCTTGGCGGTCCATTCGCCAGGGGTGCAAGCTTGGTACCAGCTCTCCTACAGCTCTGGGTGGGGGGAGTCTCTGCCACCCCCAGGCCACCCACATTCTTCTTTAAAGTGGATGGTGGGAGAGGGTTAGATGTAACAAAATTGGCCAAGAGGAGAAAATCGTTGAAGCTCGGCGGTTGGGCTTGGCGAAAGCATTATACCACTCTCTCTACTTTCGTATATGTTTGAGAATATACATAATAGAAAGTTACAATAAGTGGGTAGTAGGTCCACCAGGCGGAGAAGGCAATGGCACCCCACTCCCGCACTCTTGCTTGGAAAATCCCATGGACGGAGGAGCCTGGTGGGCTGCAGTCCATGGGGTCGCGAAGAGTCGGACACAACTGAGCGACTTCCCTTTCACTTTTCACTTTCCTGCATTGGAGAAGGAAATGGTAACCCACTCCAGTGTTCTTGCCTGGAGAATCCCAGGGACGGTGTAGCCTGATGGGCTGCCGTCTATGGGGTCGCTCAGAGTCGGACACGACTGAAGCGACTTAGCAGCAGCAGCAGCAGGTCCACCAGGGGATGACAGCCACCCTGTCCCCACTCCCAGGCATGCCTTCTAGATGCGCCCAGTAGGTCGCCTCCACTCCCAGTCCTGGATCCTATTCCGCAACCATCACCAACCCACCTAACTTCCGCACCACCACCAGCACCATGAGCAGGACCACGGAAGGAAGTGGCAGAAAAGCCTCAAACCACTCCAACAACCGCCCCGCACTGCTGCGCGGAACCCAGAATCGCGCGAGATTGTGGGTCCCCCGCGTTGGTGTGGCGGGAGGGAGCCCAGGCCGCTGCACCCTTGTGGGTAGCTCAGAGAAGGGTGGAGTGAATAAACTCCAGAACCCTGGATATCAGCGGCCTGTCTTGCAGAAAAGTGAGACTTTGCACTTGCCGGCAGGCTGGGAGGGCCAAGTGGAGGAAATCGCCTCTTTTCTCCCTTTAATCCGAAATATGGCCCAAACCTAACGCCCCCTCAGTGCCTCCGCTACGAAAGTACAAACATTTCACCACAGCTCTTAGAGCTTTGCACGCAGACCCTATAATTCCCTTCCAGTCTCTTCCCACTCTTCTGCCCTCAGTATGCCTCGGCAAACTGCACAACCCAGGATTCTGGGACCTGCCAGGCATCTTCCCACCTCTAACATGCCTGCTGTGCAACCGTAGGGGAAAGCCCTTTTCCTCCTCGGGTAAATAAAATCTTGCTCACTCACGGAAGTCCACCTTTATGCCATCTCTCTTGAAATTCAGCTTCCTAATCAAATATGATGATTTTTCTCTGAACCCACTGAGTTCTGTGTTTGGTCCTGCTCTTGTTTAAGGTTTAATCCTGCTATTAAACTGAACTCCTGGAGGGCAGTGATTGAGCCTTTGTCAACTTGTCCTCTCTTCCACAGGCTTAGCCAGGTGGGGCTCAGTCAATAAGCATTGATCTGAGGAGGGTGTATGTACCCTGCAGCCCAGAGGTAGTGTGGGGGTGAAGATCCCCAGAGGGACTGCAGGAATTGAGTGCCTGCTGAACAGGGCTCTGGACCTCTGCGGGTACCTGGGTCTGGGGTCCTGCTCTCAGGCCCTGAGGAGCTGATCTAGAAAGCAGCTGAGGACAGGAGAGGGGAGAGGGGCTGTCCCCAGCTGGGAAAGGGTGTGGGAAGGGCCTCTGTGTAGTCCACAGAGCCATGCATTTAGGAGGGCCTGGCGTTTGGTTCAGTGCTCTCCTACTGCCATCTTGAAGTTATTAACCACTTTTGGGCAAGGGGTCCTGTATTTTCATGTTGCACCGGATCCACAAATTATGTACCTGATCCTGAGTGTGGGAGGCAAAGGCTAGGGCTGCCACAGAATCAAGCCCACTTTATGGAGGATCTGGTGTCTGCACAGTGAGGGGGCAAAGTGGAGGTGCCAGTCAACTAACGCAGACCTCTGCCCCCATCTAGCTCTCCTCCCCAACATGGCCTCCGCAATCTTCAGACCAGGCTGGGGAGGGGTTGAAGCAGGACAGTGGAGGGAAGTAAAGTTGGGAGTCAAAGCCAAGGGAAAGCCTTGAAGTGACTGGCAGGTATTGCAGCAAAGGCACTGAGTGGGCAAAGAGGGGGAAAGGAAAAGAGACAGGATGGGGAGTCGTGGTGCATTGCCCAGGCACTGAGCAAGGGTGGGAGAGGGTCCAGGAAGAGGAGGGGACCGCTAGTTCAGAGTGCAAGCTGGTCCCGGGGTCCTGTGAATCACTGTCCTTGTTAATGAAGTTCAGAGGTGGCCAGGGCAGACAGGAGGAGCTAAGACTTCTTAGATGCCCCAAACCTTATCAGAGGGCACATGGAGAGGGGGGAATGCAGCTCCCTCTCTGACCTGGCTACTAGGGGAATGTCAGAGCCTGGGGGGCAGCACAAACCCCACGAGGGTGGTATTTCTGAGAACCCAGTCTGAGAATCCAGAGCAGAGTCCCTGCTAAGGAGAGGTCAGTTGGTGGCCTGGGCCAAAGGACAGATAGGCAGAATCACCCCGACTTCTCTGGGCCTCTCTGCTCTCCTCCATTCCTTCTCTTATTTTACTCTTCCATCCACTAATCTTGCTGAGTTCAGCTCTGGGGATGGTGACCAATCAAAGTCCAGGCTCTGTCTTAAGGGCCCACCATTTACCTGGGGGGAAAATCCTAGGAAATCTGTTGTCCCGTGTGGGCTAACAGTGCCTAAGGGGCAGACTTTTAGCCCAGCGTGTGTTGAGCCTTTAGAGTCAATCCAGAGGGGCTGAGGGAGTGAGGAGGTCTGATTAGAAAGAGCAACGTGTGCAAAGCCAGGAGCTGTAGAACAGGGCTGTGGGTTTGAGGACTAATTATCCTTTGGGGCAGCTGGAGTGCATCATCTGAGGAGAGGGGAGTGAGGCTAGAGGTGATATAGGAGGTGAGCAGAAGTCACTCCACCAAATGTGCATGGCTATGAAGTGGGGTTCTTGGAGGGGGCATATAGAAGGATTTTAGGAGAGGTGAGCCGTAGTCCTGTAGCATTTTAGCTTCAGTATGGAAGATGGATCAGATGGGGCAAGCAGAGGTGCTTTTGGCAGTGGAGATTGGCAGGGGACAAATCAGAGAACAGTGGTTCCTAAATGCCAGTCTGGGACTTGACCCAGGCATCCCAGCAGGCTGGAGGGGCTTTCTAGGAACTCAGATTCCTAGGCCCAGCCTGGGAGCTTTGGATTCAGTAAGTCAGGGTAGGGCCGCTGGAACTGTGTTTGGCAAGTTTTCTCCTCTGTATGGTCAGGTTGGCTCTGCCATACTGTATGACTGGCTATGCCTGGGAGGGAAGGAGAAGTGGAAGGAAGGGACCAGGGTGACCCTAGTGTCTGGGTTGTGCACTGGATGGTCTCATTTGCTGCTGGGGGAGCAGCAGGAGATGAGTCCTCAGGATGTGTTGGCTGTGAGTTGTCTGGCGCATCTAGGACCCAGCAGACAGTGGGCAGTGTGGTCCCAGAGTTCCAGAGAGAGGTCTGAGATAAGGACAGGGGTGTGGGTGGTCGCATGCTGGGGGGCAGTTGAAGACATGAGTGTGGATGAGATGCCCAGGGACAGGGCACACATAGAAAAGAGCAGACTACTAAGGTGGAGCTTGGAGACTCTCAGCGTGCAGGGGGCAGGTGAGCAGGGCAGAGTCAAGCGGGAGGAAAATCAGGGGCTCATGTCCTACCAGCTAGGACACAGCTGTGTACAAAAGAAGGCATGGCCCATCAGTGCCAGCTGCTCCAGGGAGGATCGTGAAGGCAAGGCAGTGAACACATGAGTCAGGTAACTCTAGGCGACTGCGACCAGAGCAGTTTCAGAAGGTGGTGGAGTCTGAAAGGCTGCAGTGGGTTGAGTCTGGAATGGAAAGAGTGAAATGGAAGTGGAGAAGGTAGACTCTTCTCTAGAAAAGCAAGGCTATATGGGGGAGGGGAGAGAAGGCTTAGCAGTTACGAGAGGAGGCGGCATTCAAAGGACTACTGAGGGGGGTTCGTTTGCATGTTGGATGGAGGAGTTTGATATTTCTAGGCTGAAGGTAGAGACTAAAGCAAAGGTAGGAGATATAGGAGAAAGAAGATAGATACAGGTGGTAAAGGGGAGAGAGGACTAGATGCAGAATGTAGGTGGAGATGTCTGCCTTCAGGGGGAGGCAGGAGGAAAGGGAGCCAGACACGAAGGGAGTTCCTAAGTTCTCTCCTCGCCCCATAAGTAGGAGATGGTCTTCTGCAAACTTAGAAGAGCCCTTTCTGAAAATGGGAGAGGTGACTCAGGCGGCACAAAAGTGATGCTGGGCACGAGGCAGGGTTCCAGTGAGGTCTGACAGGACTGGGGCAGAGAGAAATGGAAGGGCTTGAGTTCTGGATGTCCTGTGAAGCTGAAGAACATGTGTACTGGGGGACAGCAAGAAAGTGGCCATGGTCAGAGAGCAAGATGCTGGAGTTTAGGATGATGAAGCCATCTTTTAAATTTTTATTTATTTTTGGCTGTAGTGAGTGTTCGTTGCTGCTTGTGGGCTTTCTCTAGTTGTGGTGAGTGGGGGCTACTCTTTTATTGTGAAGCATGGGCTCTAGGGCATGAGGGCTTCAGTAGCTGTGGTGCACAGGCTTAGTTGCTCCATGGCGTGTGGAATCTTCCCAGAACAGGGATTGAACCTTTGTTCCCTGCATTGGCAGGTGGATTCTTAACCATGTGGGAAGTCCTGTAGCCATCCGTAAGATGCTAATGTACATTATGAATCTTAAAGAGGGGCATTGTGTACAGCATTTCCTGAATCTTATGTCTATGAAATATCCTGCAGGACTGGTGTGGTGCTAAACCCACTGTGATCAATTCCACTGAAAGCAATGGGAGCCATGGAAGATTTTTAAGGAAAAAGTGACTTGATCAGATTGCATTTTAAACAGATCCCACTGGTGACCTGTATGGAGGATGAGTCAACGGAGATTGAGAGCTAATGCGTGGAAGCCAATGAGGAGTTTACTATAACCGTCCAGGCAGGAGATAAAGAGGGCTCAAGCCTGAGAAGGGAGGAAATTGAGAAATATTTAGAAAGGTAAATCAGTAGGGTCAGGTGACTGAAGAAGGATACATCTGTGTGGGGTTTTTAGCTTAGAGGTGGCGTGGAAGGTGAGAGCCCCAACCCAGACTGTGGTCGATGATTTTCATGCGAAGGATGTTGACCTCCACCTTGGATGATATAAAAGCTTTGAGGTTCATGGGGATGCACAGATGGAACCGTTAGGAAGTGGAATTCCATAAAGCAACAAGAGGGAGCATTTGGGAAGGCCTCTAGGATGAAGAATTCAGTTTGCCATAGTGTGAGGGCTCTGGGGTAGAGAGACAGCCTGGCAAGAGATGAAGGTCTGGGTTAAGATGGATCACAATATTTGAATTTCAGGCATCTCTGCTGGGGATAGTGGGAGGCCAGGGGACAGGGGCCTGGAATTCCGGATGGAATTCTGGTGACAGATGATCTAGGAAGAGGGCAGTGCCCTGCCTGGGTGGCCGAGAAAGGGGGTCAAACTCTGGCTCCTTACTCTTAGTTGAAGGAGATTCAATTGGCACTGGCAGGTAGACAACGGTGGCTTCTTGGCTGAGCACAGCTACATCCTGCTGGTCAATTCTTCATTTATGCGATTCTAACAAATTCCCAGGGTGCCCTGTGTAAATGTTGCATGCTCACACACACATGTTTACAGTCAGGGGCCTCTTTTTGTTTTGATCTTCGAATCTCTAGAGCAAAAAGACTCTTTTGGAACATAAGACCCATTGGTAGATTCATTCACTCAGCCTTTCTGGAGAGAGTACTGTGGACCAGGCACAGGGTTCAGAGGTGAAGAGACATGGTTCCAGAACTCACAGCCTGGTAGGGAAGATAAAAGCACCCAAGAAAGTTTGAGACAATGTGGGAAGTGCTCTGAAGCAGGGAGGGGAGGCACTTTGGGAGCCCAGGTGAGGACATCTCACTTCTAGGGCATCTGAACTTCCCTCAGAAGGTGGCATTAAGCTGAAGCAGGGCTCTGAAGGGTGAAGGGGGTTTGGACAGGCAGACAAGGGGGAAAGACAGCAGAAACAGCAGAGGCAAAGGGCTGGAGCCAAGCAGCGCTCTGAGCCCCTTACAGCTCCAACAGGAAACAGGTCTCTCTCCCTCAGAGGCAGATGGCCTCACTTTAGAATCCAGGGATCCCAGGGTCCAAGTTAAAAGTAGGCATCAGCAGCAGCCTGAAGTTTCTTATGCTCTATGGCCAATTCCTGGCCTTTCCTCTCTGGTGTAGATTTCTCAGGGGCCGGGGCTGGAGCCTGGGCCTTCTCTCCAAGACCCTTTTGTTCTCTGTCTGGCAGCCCTTGCCTTTGCAGACCCCTTATTGCCAGCTCCTCCCAGGCCACTGACCTGCATCCCTGTCGGGATATTTCTGCTGAGCTTTGCTACTTTTGCCTGGAGTCATGCCAGAGCCTTAGCCTCCCAGGGGCCCTGCTGGCCCAGCCCCATGGCCTTAGGCAGGCTGAATTCATGCTGGAAGAATGGAGGTCAGAGTTCAGTCCCCCAAAGCCGGGGACTCTGACAGGGTCCCAGTGGGGGTCTTCAGGACAGCGTTCTTAGTGGGGGCTGGGGCTGCTCAGCCAGGACAATCTGGGAGTCAGCAGAACAGGACAAAGAAGAGCTGGATTCTTGGGGAAGACTGGGGGTGGGGCTGCCCTTGCCCTGCTGGGTGGGTTTCTTCTAGGTTAATGGAGTGGAAGAAGCAGTGGACTGGGAGTCAGAGAGCAGGCAGGGCCAGGGCTGAAGGGGTGCTGGGGATCGTGGAGACCCACAATAGAATAAAGACAAGTAGCTAACATTTACTGAGCGTTTACTATGGGCCAGGCACTGTAGTAAGTGCTTCATGGCCATTCATGTTTTTGCCACTGTCCTGTGAGAAGTTCTGATTTATAGATGAGAGAACTGAAGCACAGGAGATGAAGCACCATGTTCAAGGTCACTAAGCTAGCTAAGATAGATGTGAGAGGTGAACCCAGGTGGGCTAGCTGGTTTATTGCACAGATGGGGACCTAGAGGCCCAGAGAGGGGTGCCTGGGCCCAGGTCAAGCAGTGGAGCAGGCTGCAGCCCTTGTCCTGGCCCACCAGCCCCAGGGTTCTTGGGCTTGTGGCCCTCTCTGCAGCCTGGGATGTCTGACCACATGACTGCTGATGAGAACAACTCTGCCTAAAACCAGGACCAGGAGAAACAGGTGCAGTAGATCTGTATGTCTGTCGATCAGGGCTTTAGCCACTGAGGGGCTGTGCAACATGGAGTGACATAATGCTATGAACCTCAGTTTCCTCCTCCGTAAAATGGCAGTGAGAATACCAACCATGCCTGCTGAAAAATGGAAAATGAATTAATATGAAATTCAAAAGATGAAACCATGTGAAAACAAAAGATGAAACAGTTGTTGGCCGCTAGAATCTATACTCAACTCACTCCTAGCATTTCATCAGCCCCAGTGGGAGCTCTGCGGAGAAGGCAATGGCACCCCACTCCAGTACTTTTGCCTGGAAAATCTCATGGACGGAGGAGCCTGGGAGGCTGCAGTCCATGGGGCTGCTAAAAGTCGGATATGACTGAGTGTCTTCACTTTCACTTTTCACTTTCATGCATTGGAGAAGGAAATGGCAACCCACTCGAGTGTTCTTGCCTGGAGAATCCCAGGGATGGGGGAGCCTGGTGGGCTGCCATCTATGGGGTTGCCCAGAGTCGGACACGACTGAAGCGACTTAGCAGCAGCAGTGGGAGCTCTGAGGACTTCTCCTTAGAGTGATTGTTTCACTCATTTAACAAATATTTATTAAAGTACCTGTTATGTACCAGGTTCTGAAATTCTCAAAATAACGCTGTGGGTTTTGTTATATCCTTTTTATAGATTTTAAAACTGAGGGTGAGAGGTTGGGTGAGTTGTTCCAGGTCGCTGAAGCCAGGCAGAGCCAGAAATTGAATCTGTGATTGCCTGAACCTCCTAGGAGCTGATGAGTGAGGCTGGTTCCCAACTCCCATGGTGCCACAGAATAGAGGAGAAAGGGGAAGACAGAGCAGCAAGCAAGTCTAATAAGTACCCTGAAGCTGGCACAATGATAGTAGTGGGGCATGGGGGCAGTTCTAAGAGGTTCAGGAGCAGGAAGGAAGGATGGCGCCAGGGGCAGTCCAGGAAGGCTTCAGAGAAATGACCCCTGAGCTGAAGCTTAAAACTTCGTTTGCCGGGAGAGCATTTCAGACAGAGGGAACTGTAAGAGCACAAATCTGGTGGCTTGAAAGGCAGGGAAACATTAAGGGAGGGAAAAGAAGGGAGAGGAGGGTAAGAGGAGGGAATCTTGTAGCTGTGGTGGGGAAGCAGGGCAAGCTGAGAGCTGGGAGGCAGACCGCAAGGGCAGCAGGGAGGTGCTGGAGGGTGCTGCAGCCTGTTCTGGGGCACAGTTTCTACGGGAGGGAAGGTGAGCAGCCCAGGCATAGATGTAGAGCATGAGGTCCCCACAGTTTGCTCTAAAATCGAAGACATTGCTAACATTAAAAAAATCAGAAGATTTCACATGTAAGTCCAGACTTCTGGCTCCTCTTGAAAACTCAAATGATCTCATAAATTGGGGCTCACTTCTTATATAACAAGCTGTTGTGGGTTACATCATGTTCCCCTAAAATCATATGTTGAAGTCAAAATGAGGTCGTTAGGGGGGACCCTTATCCAGGATGACTGGTGTTCTTATAAAAGGGGAAAATTTGGACACAAACACCCACAGAG
This sequence comes from Bos mutus, assembly GCF_027580195.1. Classification (NCBI taxonomy): domain Eukaryota; kingdom Metazoa; phylum Chordata; class Mammalia; order Artiodactyla; family Bovidae; genus Bos; species Bos mutus. The sequence continues at coordinate 30,007,837 of NC_091637.1, read as the reverse complement.
GGAAGATGATGTGATGAGACACAGGGAGGACGGCCATTTGCCAGCCCCAGAGAGAGACCTGGAGCAGATTTCTCCCTTCACAGTCTCCGGAAGGAACCAGCCCTGCTGAAACCTGATTTTGGGCTTCTCATCTGCAGAACTGTGCACAGCAAATTTCTATTGTTGAAGCGCATCAGTGGCAGTACATTATTACAGCAGCCTGAGAATGAATGCTGGCCGAGCCTCCCCTTGGCCCTGTCTGGTCCCTGCCCTGGCCTGGTCCCTGCCATGGGGGAGGTGGAGACTCGGCCTTTCAGCCCATGTCTGTCCCACTGTGATGCAGGGCCTCTGAGGACACGCTGGCATAACCTACTTCACTGGGGAGGTGCAGAGGGATGGAAAAACCTGGTGGGCCTGGTTGGTGGGCTGGTGGCCCATCATGAGAGTGAGGTTTCACAATCAGTCCTTGGAAGGAAGGGAATGAGCTCATTAGATCATCTGAGCCTGAAGGGACTTCCTAAAGGACTGAGCCCTGTGGTCTGAGAACAGGAAGCATCAGAAGCACCTGGGAGCTTTTTTGGAAAATGCAGATCCCAGGCCCCAGTGTAACCTGCTGAATCAGAGTCTGCATTTGAACAAGATTCCCAGACATCATTTTCAAGGTTGAGAAGCCCTGGTTCTTAATCTGGCTGTGCACTGAGATCTAGGACTCCAAGTGAATGCTAATGCCTGGGTGCCTCCATCAGAGGTGCTGATAAAATTGTTCTAGGATGTGGTTTGGACATCAGATTTTAATGTTTTTATTTATTTGTATCCATTTATTTTTTATGGATCATAGTCTTGTCGTGGTGAAGGGACTTGCATAACTCAATGAAGCTATGAGCCATGCTGTGCAGGGCCACCCAAGACGGACAGGTCATAGTGAAAAGTTCTGACAAAAAGTGGTCCCCTGGTGCAAGGAATGGAAAACCACCCAAGTATTCTTGCCATGAGAACCCTATGAACAGTATGAAAAGGCAAAGAGATATGACATCAGGAGATGAGCCCCCAGCATCAGAAGGTGTCCAATATGCTACTGGGAAAGCAGAAGGCATCTACGAATAGCTCCAGAAAGACTGAAGTGCTGGGCCAAATCGGAAATGACACTCAGTTATGGATGTGTTTGGTTGTTAAAGTAAAGTCCAATGCTGTAAAGAACAATATTGCATAGGAATCTGGAATGTTAGATCCATGAATCAAGGTAAACTGGAGATGGTCAAGCAGGAGATGGCAAGAGTGAACATTGGTATCTTAGGAATCAGTGAACTACAATGGATGAGAATGGGTGAATTTAATTCAGATGACTATTAACTATTAGTGGGGTGGCAATGGCACTCCACTCCAGTACTCTTGCCTGGAAAATTCCATGGACAGAGGAGGCTGGAAGGCTGCAGTCCGTGGGGTCGCTGAGGGTCAGACATGACTGAGTGACTTCACTTTCACTTTTCAGTTTCATACATTGGAGAAGGAAATGGCAACCCACTCCAGTGTTCTTGCCTGGAGAATTCCAAGGATGAGGGAGCCTGGTGGGCTGCTGTCTATGGGGCCGCACAGAGTCGGACACGACTGAAGTGACTTAGCAGCAGCTTAGCACTGTGGGCAAGAATCCCTTAGAAGAAATGGAGTAGATCTCACAGTCAACAAAAGAGTCCAAAATGCAGTATTTGGATGCAGACTCAAAAATGACAAAATGAACTCGGTTTGTTTCCAAGGTTAACCATTCAACATCACAGTAATCCAAGTCTATGCCCCAACCACTGATGCAGAAGAAGCTAAAACTGACCAGTTCTATGAAGATCTATAACACCTTGTAGAATTAACACCTATATGTATATATATATCTTTTTCATTATAGGGGATTTGAATGCAAAAGTAGGTAGTCAAGGGATACTCAGAGTAACAGGCAAGTTTGGCCTTAAAGGCTAACAGAGTTTTGTCAAGAGAACAAACTGGTTGTAGCAAATACCCTTTTCCAACAATCCAAGAGAAGACCTTATGCATGGACATCACCAAATGGTAAATACTGAAATCAAACTATGTTCTTTGCAGCTGAAGATTTAGAAACTCTATACAGTCAGCAAAATGAGACCTGGAGATGACTGTGACTCAGATCATGAGCTACTTATTGCAAAATTCAGTCTTAAATTGAAGAAAGTAGGGAAAGCCACTAGGCCATTTAGCTATGATCTAAATAAAATCCTTTATGATTATACAGTGGAAGTGACAAATAGATTCAAGGGATTCAGTCTGTTAGACAAAGTGCCTGAAGAACTATGGATCGAGGTTCCTAATATTGTACAAGAGGCAGTGACCAAAACCATCCCAAAGAAAAAGAAATTCAAGAAGGCAAAATGGTTGTCTGAGGAGGCCTTAAAAATAATAGAAAAGAAGAGAAGCAAAAAGCAAAGGAGAAGGGAAAGAAAGATATACTCAACTGAATGCAAAGTTACAGGGAATAGCAAGGAGAGATAAGAAGGCCTTCTCTTTTTTTTTAATTAATTTATTTTTTATTGAAGGGTAATTGCTTTACAGAATTTTGCTGTTTTCTGTCAAACTTCAACATGAATCAGCCATAGGTACACATATATCCCCTCCCTTTTGAAACTCCCTCCCATCTCCTTCCCCATCCCACCCCTCTAGGTTGATACAAAGCCCCTGTTTGAGTTTCCTGAGCCATACAGCAAATTCCTGTTGGCTATCTATTTTACATATGGTAATATAAGTTTCCATGTTACTCTTTCCATACATCTCACCCTCTCCTCCCCTCTTCCCATGTCCATAAGTCTATTCTCCATGTCTGTTTCTCCACTGTTGCCCTGTATATACATTCTTCAGTACCATTTTCCTGGATTCCGTATATATGTGTTAGAATCTTTCTCTTTCTGACTCACTTCACTCTGTATAATAGGTTCTAGGTTCATCCACCTCATTAGAACTGACTCAAATATATTCCTTTTTATGGATGAGTAATATTCCATTGTGTATATATACCAGACCTTCCTTACCCATTCAAGAAGGTAAAGAAATAGAGGAAAACAATAGAATGGGAAAGACTAAAGATCTGTTCAATAAAACTGGAGATATCAAGGGAATATTTCATGCAAGGTTGGGCATGATAAAGGACAGAAACAATAGGGACCTAACAGAAGCAGAAGAGATTGAGAAAAAGTGGCAAGAATACACAGAACTATATAAAAAATGTCTTAATGGCCCAGATAATCATGATGATGTGCTCACTCACCTAGAGCCAGACATCCTGGAGTGTGACGTCAAGTGGGCCTTAGGAAGCATTACTACGAATGAAGCTAGTGGAGGTGATGGAATTCCAGCTGAGCTATTTAAAATCCTAAAAAGATGATGCTGTTAAAGTGCTGCACTCAGTATGTCAGCAAATTTGGAAAACTCAGCAGTAGTCACAGGACCGGAAAAGATCTGTTTGCATTCCAATCCCAAAGAAGGACAATGCCAAAGAATGTTCAAACTATCATATAATTGTGTTCACTTCACTTGCTAGCCGGGTTATGCTCAAATTCCTTCAAGCCAGGCTTCAGCAGTACCTGAATCAAGAACTTCCAGATGTACAAGCTAGATTTAGAAAGGGCAGACGAACCAGAGATCAAATTACCAACATTCACTGGATCATGGAGAAAGAAAGAGAATTTCAGGAAAACATCTACTTCTGCTTCACTGACTATGCTAAAGACTTTGACTGTGTTGATCACAGTAAACTGTGGAAAATTCTTCAAGAGATGAGACTACCGGACCACCTTACCTGTCTCCTGAGAAAACTATGTGGATCAAGAAGCAACAGTTAGAACTGGACATGAAAGAACTGACTGGTTGTAAATTGGGAAAGGAGCACAACAAGGCTGTGTATTGTCACCCTGCTTATTTAACTTCTATGCAGAGTGCATCATGCGAAATGGTGGGTTGGATGAATCACAAGCTGGAATCAAGATTGGGGGAGAAGTGTTGACAGCCTCAGATATGCAGATGATACCATTCTAATGGCAGAAAGTGAAGAGGAACTAAAGAGCCTCTTGATAAGGGTGAAAGAGGAGAGTAAAAAAGCTAGCTTGAAACTCAACATTCAAAATATTAAGATCATGGCATCTGGTCCCATCACTTCACAGCAAATACAAGGAGGGAAAGTGGAAGCAGTGACAGATTTTCTTTTCTTGGGCTCCAGAATCACTGCAGATGGTGCCTGCAGCCATGAAATTAAAAGATGCTTGCTCCTTGGAAGGAAAAGTATGACAAACCTAGACAGCATATTTAAAAGCAAAGACAGCACTTTGGCAACAATGGTCAGTATAGTCAAAGCTATGCTTTTTCCAGTAGTCATGCATGGATGTGAGAGTTAGACCATAAAGAAGGCCGAGTGCTGAAGAACTGATGCTTTTGAACTGTGATGCTGGAAAAGACTCTTGAGAGTCCCTTGGACTGCAAGGAGATCAAACCAGTCAACCCTAAAGGAAATCAACCATGAATGTTCATTGGAAGGACCAATGCTGAAGCTGAAGCTCCAATATTTTGGCCATCTGGTGTGAAGAGCCGACACATTAGAAAAGACCCTGATACTGGGAAAGATTGAAAGAGGAAAAGGGGAGGACAGAGGATGAGATGGTTGGATGGCATCACTGACTCAATGGACAAGAGTTTGAGCAAACTCTGGGAGGTAGTGTAGGACATGGAAGTCTGACGAGCCGCAGTTCATGTGGTCGCAAAGGGTCAGACATGACTTAGAGACTGAAAAACCACAGCAAATTTATTTATTTGTTTATTGCCTACAAATAAAGGCATGTAAAAATATTACTAGTGCATATAACTGAAGTTCTGAGAACCGAGTACAAATATTAAATTCTCACTGTTAGCTCTCAATTCACCAAAATCACTAGCATCAGAAATAAATTTCAGGAACTTCCACGATGATCCAGTAGTTAAGAATCCTTGATTCTACCTCAGACTGTGTGGGTTCAGTCCCTGGTTGGGGAATTAAGATCCCACATGCTGCACATGTGGCCAAAAAATAAAATAAATGGATTTCCCTGGAGGTTCAGCAGTTAAGACTCAGCCCTTCCAAAGCAGCAGGCACAAGTTTGACCCTTGGTTGGAGAACTAAGATCCCACATGCCTGTGGTGCCAGCCAAAATAAATAAATAAATAACAAAAAAAATTTTTTAATAAAATAAAAAATAATTAAACTTCCCCCATCCTCATTATTGTCTAACATCCAGAGGATGCTCTTCCTGATCTGGATGCCTTCCCCTCCACTGTCATAGCTGTCCTGGGATTCTATGTAAATATTACCTTTAGTGCCCTTCTGGACACATACTGGGGGATAACTTCATCATGTGTTTGTCTAGAGCCACTTTTAAAGTACAGTAAATAAACTAGCTTAGCTAGGGTGGAAAAGATTAAATAACAATAGAAAAGTTGCCTTTATAAGTCTCCTCCATTTTGGTGGAACACAATTTAAGTGTTTCTTTCACCTGTATCTCCCAGGCTTCAGTACTAACAAACCTTAAATAAATGCTTCTTTATTAAAAAATAAAGAAAAGAAAAGAAAATCAAAAGAAAAACAGTCGAGTAGAGGGCTTCTTACTCAAAGCAAATTGAAAAGGACCTGTAAAGGAAGAGAATGGAGAAGGAAATGGCAACCCACTCCAGTGTTCTTGCCTGGAGAACCCCGTGGACGGAGAAGCCTGGTAGGCTGCAGTCCATGGGGTTGCACAGAGTCAGACACGACTGAAGCGACTTAGCAGCAGCAGCAGCAGCAAAGGAAGAGAAATGGGGAAAGAATCAATTGAACCACAAAACAGTTTGTAAGAATTAAATGAAAATTTACTAAGTGAATGAATAAAACTTGACTATACATTGCAATTGCTGGGGACACCAAGTACTACAAATGCCTGAGTGCCTCCCCCAGAGGCTCTGATGTAATTACTCTAGGGTGTGGCTTGAACATTTGATTCTTAAAAGCCTCCCGGGTTTATTGTAATGTGCAGCCAAATATGGGAACTGCTGTTCTATTGTAGGTCTTTACACTAACTCCCTTTCCCATCAGAAAACTTTTACAGCAAACAACAAAACCAGAGCTGGGAAGTCCCGGTAGAGAACCCCCAAATGACCCTGGCCGTCTGGGGTGGGGCCAATGCAGATGGTCCCTGACCAGTGAAGGCATGGTCGGGGTGCTGTTCAAGTGAGTTGAGAAGGCTCTTGGACTATGTGGCATTTAAGTCCTGGGAGGGACTTGGAAATATTGCCTAAAGCCCAACTATGTTAAGTAATTTACCCAAGAGCTCGTGACTATTCTTGGCCGGGCTGGGACCTGAGGGTGGGTGTTTGGGTCCTTGTAGGAATACTTTGCTGCTCAAATTCAAGGTTATAGTCTGTCCCCTGGGGCCCAGAAACCACTGTCCTGTGCACTGTCATAAGAGGTTCATGTCCTGAAGCACTGAGCCAACTCTGGGCTCCTGTTGTGAAACCCAAGCTATGTCCAACACTGAGAACTTCAGGAAAGGCAAACAGGCTGCTACTGACTCTGAGGACCAGATGGTTATAATGAAGGTAGAAGGGAAAAAAACATTTCTTCTCTGAAACCAGCAAGGGACCAGTAGAAGGAGTGGAGGCAGGACCCTGCTCCCAAATTTGCAGGGGTTCCCAGTCCAACCCCTGCACTCTGGACATTAGTCCATGTGACAGGCAGCTGGGGCCTTCAGCTCGTAAATGTTGAACTTGAGGTTGAAATTACTTTCCATTTGCTTCCGTTGATGCCCATGAATGTTTTTCACCAAGTAGCTGAGACAGTAGGGGGTAAGGGAGTGTAAGGGAAAGAATGTGGGCTCTGGAGTCCTGGGATCCAAGGTTTGAGACCCAGTTCCTCATTAACTAGCTGTGTGAACTTGGGCTAGTCACTCAGCCTCTCTGAGCCTTGGTTGTGGGTCTGTGAACTAGAGGTAACATTGATACTCGTAGACCTCCCTGGTTCTGGGAGGGTCACATGAGATAATGTATGTGAACATGTACTGTTAAGGGTGATGCCTGTTGGACAGACACCTATGCTTTGCATACTGTTAAGGGTGATGCCTGTGTCTGCATGCAAACACACACGTAACGATATACCATCTATCTGAATTCAAAGGTGAACAGTCCATGGTCCCTTATTTGAATCCTTTGGGACCAATATGTTTCAGATTCTGAACCGTGCGCATTTTCAAAACTAATATGATTTCCCATAACCAAGCACCTTAACATTCTCACAGAGACACATGCATAGTCACACGAAATGGGATAAACAACGTAATGTCAGTTTGGATAAGGTTGTGCCTCCTAACCAGTTAGGAAGAGATGTTCTGTTTTCAGTAAGTTTGGGGTTTCAGAAATTCAAAACAGGGACCAAGGATCTGTACCATAACAGTTGGGATATATTGAACATAACCCTCTGTGTGCCTGGCACTATTCCTGGTGCTTCACACACATTTGCTCACTTAATCCCGCCCACATTGTGAGGATGGAAGGTGGTGTCCAATTCATGGGGTGAGCCGCGTGCAGGACGCTCCGCTGTGGACTTGGCTAGCTGAGTCGGGTTGGAGAAGCTTCCCTTGCAAGGAGGATTCTGGTGTGGGCCCAGACCCAGGAGTGGTCTGCTCACTCCTATTCTTCCCTTCCCAGAAGCATTTCTTTACCATTAGAGCAAGGCCCACCTCCCATTAGTCTACTGATTCAATGGTTGATTTTGTTCTTTCTGAAATTTGCTTGGCCTTTGTTTTATTGGTTTTATTATTGCTCAGTTGTGTCTGACTCTTTGCTACCCCATGGACTGGAGCATGTCAGGCTTCCCTGTCCTTCACTATCTCCTGGAGTTTGCTCAAACTCATTTCCATTGAATTGGTGATGCCATCCAACCATCTCATCCTCTTTCACCCCCTTTTGCTCTTGCCCACAATCTTGCCCAGCATCAGGGTCTTTTCTAATGAGTTGGCTCTTTGCATCACATGGCCAAAGCATTGGAGCTTCAGCTTCAGCATCAGTCCTTCCAATGCATATTCAGTGGTTTAGGTTTTGGTATTTCTCTTGTTCAGTAGGTGTGTGTGTACATGCATGCGAGTCAGCCCTTGTGTGTCTGTGTCTGGGTGTGTGTTTGTGTGTACTTGGTCCCTGGGGTGGGCTGGGGCATGTCTGGGTGCCTTGCGTCCCTCTGCTCTGTGTGTGACTCCGTGTGTCCGCCCAGGTGTGTCTATGTCTCCATGTGTGCAGACACCTGTGCGTTGTGCATGTCTCCGTGTTATGGTGACCAACTCTCGTCCTAGTTTGCCTGGGACTGAGGGGGTTTCCAGGACATGGGGAACGTGGTGAAACGGTAAAATGGAGAAGTCCTGGGAAGACCGGGATGAGTTGATCACCCTAGTCTGACCATCTGGATATACATGCTCTGTAACTGTGCTTCATGTGCAAGCTTCCTCTGTGTGTGTGCAAACTGTGGCACATCTCTGCGTGCCCACGTGTCCCAGTCTCTGCTAGTTTGTATCTGCATGCTCTGCGGGGCGTTCTCTGTGTGGGTTGGTCTCTGCCTTGAGTCTGTGAACCTCCCTGCCTGGGAGCCCGTGTCTGGAGGGTATGTGTTCTCCAGAGTAGACATCGTGTCCCTGCTGTGGACTTGTTGCCAAGCTAGCCCCTCCTGTGGCTCAGTCGCCCTTTTCTCATCCCCACTCCCCAATGAAGCTCTTTCTCAGTCACCTTCTCTCCATCCTCAGGCCTGGGCCCAGCCCAGAACCATCTCAACAGACAATTCACTGTCCCAATCCATCCTTCGAGGTTCAAGGCGTAAATGTTGAACTTGAACATTTGCCAGTTCAGTGCAACCTCGGAGGCTCCTCTCTGACACTGCTGTGCTCTCAGGCACCCCTCAGTCTCCTGCCTCGTCCCACCTCCCCCTTCTCAGCACCCTCCATCCTGCATTAGCTATTTCCTCATATCTCTGTCTCTCCCCCATATTCCATGCCCCTAAACCCCCAATTTCCCCCAACCCCTCTTCTAGAAGTCTTACCTCGAGGTCCCCTGCTCTGTGACTCCTTCCCTGTCTAACCCCAGGCAGAGTTGAGCATTTCTTCCTCTGCCCTCCCACAGCCCCGGGGAGGGGAGGTTTCCTACAGGTGGAGGGAGTCAAGGAGAAAGGGAAGGAATTCACCCTTTACTGAGACCACCCCCAGGGGCCAGGCGCCAGGCTAGGCCGGTGCTGTATTGTCATTTTATTCATTTCATTCTTATGACCATCCTGTGAGGTAGGCGTTATCACAGCTGCTTTGCAGGTGAAGCCACCAAAGCTCAGAGAGGCTGAAGCACTGGCCCAAGGCCACACAGCTAGGAAAAACTGTTCCAAAGTACAGCCTCCTCCCACCAGGCCCCCTTTTGCTGCCTTTGGTAATCTGCCTGCCCCACTGGCCCATGGGCCTTTTGTAGGCTGAGACTAAGTCCAGTATGTCTCCATGGCCCCAGGGCTCAGCACAGGCGCGGGCACCCAGCGGGCATGCCATAAGGTTTACGGAGTGAATGCCTGCTCTTGAAGATGACAACCTCGGCTTTCATTAGTCTGATTTATACAAGTGCTGGGATCCTCAGGACTGCAAGCCTGGGGAACGGTTGGCTATAATTTATCAGAAAACATGGCAACTGTTCCAGCTTCCCTTTCAGTGCAAAGAGAAGGTAAATTGATGGCCCACAGCCCTGCACTGGGAAGGGCCCCTGGCCCAGCCAACAGTGCACAGCACGTGATACAGAGCTGGCCCCCGACCGTCCCCCACTTGGGCCTGTCCACCTGCTGCCTGGAGGTGGCCACAGGGGGGTCAGCTGCCTCTCATCGATCGCCCTGCTCGGGATACCAAATGGTGCCTTTGAAAGTTCACAAAGGAAGAGACACCCGTTCATCCCTGATCAATTACCTCTTGCCGCCCCTTGCCCGGCACGTGCGGGCGCAGCACAAAGCCTGCTCGTCACGGGTGTTCGATCACTGTAGCAGGATTAATGGTTCTTCAGATGAGAGAAACGCCTGCCTCCTTCTCCCTCATCCCCAGACCAGGCGTCTCCAGGACAATGCTGCAATGGCCCCAGCAGCCCCCAGCTCCCTGCTGCCCTCCTTGATTGAGGTTGACGGATGTGGGGCGAGTGGGTCTATAGAAGCCCCCGGGCTCCTTCTGCGGGGCTGATGGGCAGGACAGCTGCCTCAGCCTTCCCAGATGTCCGGGAGAATCCATTCTCTCCTCCCCATCAACAAGGCAGCTGGGCCAGCCCTGGGAGCATCAAAAGGCAGCTGGGCGAGCCCTGGGAGCCCCACCTGAGGGGCCTTGGGCCTCGGGCCTTGGGGTCAGACCACATGGCCCTGCACAGGCAGGCCTTTGATCCTGAGAGCTGGGGGGCTGGTTTGCTTCTCTCTCGTCACCCCAGTGACAAGCTCAGTGCCCCCCTCTGCCTCCTGAGGCTGCCCCAGCCTGGGCTTTGAGTGATGAAGAGGGTTTTCCTGGCCTAGGAGGATGATTGCGTTACTGCTGATAACTTGAAAATTAATCATCATAATAAGACCTGCCGGCTGCTGAAGGAGACGGATGGCTGCCTGCATTCCGGCAGCACGGCGCTTCCCGCTGGGCTGCAATCACGTCCTCATCCTCACGGCTCCCCGAGGCCCTGCAGGATGTGAATATTTAATTAATGTCCTTCTCCTGCTCACTGGAGTGTTTGTAAATATGATTCATGGCCGCATTGTTACCTCAGCAGAGCTCTGCTCTGCCTGCAGCATCTCTCGGGCAGAGTTAGCCACCTGGCAGCTTAACACCCCCGTCCTCGTGGGTCCGTCCACACCCTGTGCCCCTGCAGGATTTGGGAGCAGTAGGGGCTCCAGGCCTGGACACAGCCCGCCTTCTCTTCCATGGAACCCAGGCTGGAGATCGGAGGCCACGCTTCATGTTGGGTTTGGACCACAGTTCATTAACGGGTCTTTGAGGAGGCCCACTCCCCGCCCCGAGAGCAGAGGCCTGACTCAGGCTAGTTATTCTAGGGAGCAGGGGACGACCCCATGGGAAGGCCTGTCTCCTCCCTAGCCCCACTCAGAAACAAACACATAGGAGAATAGTGGACCATAATTACCAAACATCTTCCCACCAGCGTGAGCAAGGCAGATGGCGTTGCTCTGAGGGAAGGGCGTCAGATGGAGGAGCAGGAGCCCGGGGTTCTTTTGTGGGCTCTGCTGCCATGTGCTTCCTGACTTTGGGTAGGTCATCGGGCCTCAATTTTAGCATCTACATCGTGCACACATTAATACCTATTCCATCAGTTTCATGGGATGCTGCAAGTGCTGGGGAAGCCGTAAAAAATTCTGTGCATTTTGAGGAATATAACACACAGTCAAGGCTGGAAGGGCTAACTCTCTCACCATACAGATGAGGAAATCGAGGCTCTGAGAGGAAAAGGGGCATGCCTAGAACACAGTCAAAACTGGGACTGACTGTGAATCGGCTTACTCTCAGCTAGAGGTTTTTTCTGGAACAGAGTTTGGAAATGGACCATTTCATTCTTTCAGCTCAGTTCCCAGATTGGCTCAGAGGTTCTCACCCCAGGGGACCAATGGTGGGCACTTCTCCCCGAGACACAGTGCAGGCCGGGAATGTCTGTGTGTTCGCCCAGGGTGGGGTGGGGTGCTGCAGCCTGGGGGCTGGTGGTCACATGCAGGGGACCAAAGGCAGCTGGATGTCTGGGCAGACCCTCAGTCTTGGGGTCTGGCGTGGAGGACTATTTCAAGCTACCCCTGCGGCTCTCTTAGAGTCCAGGTAGGGCTGACCTTGTGGGGTACCCATCCAGCAGATGAGGACAGGCCCTGGCGACACTACCATGGATGGCCATCTCTGTCCTCACATCTCCCTGTGTGCCCTCAGCCACTGCCCAGGCCAGGCCTTGTCCTGATTCTTAGGGGCAGCCTCCATGGGTCTCCCAGTTCTCAAATCAATCTTTACTCAGCAGCTCACAGATTTGACTGTGACCTCCACTGCCTGAAACCCTTCTAATGTGGCCCCCAGCTTCAGAATCGAGTCCTCGCCCCAGCTTCAAGCGCCTTTGTGATCTGGGTCCCTCCACCCCACCTCCCCTCATTTCCCTGTATCCGTCCCACTTTTCACTTCTGTTTTACACTGCTCCCCCTTCTATCTGCTTGACAAGACTCCTTTCTTACAATCCAAAACCCAGCTCACCTGTCCCCAGTTCTGAAATCTTCCCAGACCCTTGCCTCTGGCACCCAGCAGCCCCCATCATACCACTCTCAGAGCATCACCATCCTGTATATTTATACCTCTGTGTTCTGCCTAGTCTAAGAGCAGCTCTGGTTGAGTGTCCAGCCCAGGGCACAGTACAGAGCAGACTTTGGTGATGTCCAATGAGTAGATAGGTCGGTGATTGAATAAGAGGACTTCTATAGGTGGGTTCTTGGCTGATTCCACAAGTATGCATGTCCATAGAGCAGCTGTTCTGGGGGCTGCACACGTCCCTGCCTTCCCAGGCCTTTGTCTGCTGTGCTCCTCGGGGCCAACACCCTGGAGATGGGGGTGGACAGGACAGAGGAGGAAAAGGCAGAGGGGGAGGCTGGAGCCCCTTGCATCTGGGGCCCGGTTCCAATCAATGCTGCTTCTCTGGAGTCCAGTGGGAGGCCCCAGGATCTGATGAGCTTATCAGGCTCCTAATCTGTTCCCCTCCCCTGGGGGTGGGGCAGGTGGTAATGGTGGTTAGGGGCTTTGTCTGAGGCCTTTCATCATTCTCTGTGTCCTATTTTCCCCACGGTAGAGAGAAGCAAAAATATGATCCAAGAAGTGGGGCAACACCTGTTTCACGAGGCGAGTGAGACCCTTGGGATGGAGTTCCTGCCTTCACCTGAGTTGGAGGCTCTTCTGGGCCCAGGTGACCTCACACCTTGGCTGGAAAGGCCTTTACCCACCTCCTGCCCTTTCCCTCTCCTTGAAATGCGGCCATTATTGATGCCGCCCTTGGCTTGTCCCTAACAAAGCTCAGATGCCTCTCTTCCTATTTGGCATGGGTGCTTCAGAGGTGGGGAGAGTGGATCTTACAAGGGGAGGTGGGGGTTCCCTGAAAAGTCATTTCGGGGGGGGGGCATAAATGAAGAATGGTAGAGACTGGGCTGCTGGCCTTCAGGGAGGCTAGGCCCCGCAGTCATTAGAGCCATCCGCCCAGCCCACAAAGGGGGTATCAGACTCACTAACTCATTAATCATGGCCCATCCATCTTCTTTCTCTGCCTTGACACATCCATCGCCCCTGACAGCTAACATGACTGTACTGGAGGCATCACCCTCAGTGTGGGGATGGGGAGTGGGATTGTTGGGTGGGAGAATAAAATGTCTGCTTGGAAATTTGTTTTAACCGCTAGAAAACCACAGAATGCTGTGGGGTCACCAAGAAGCCTGTTGGTGCACTTGTGCGGCAGACCCAGGTTTGATGTGGGCTGTATCGCTCTCTTGCCATGGGGCTAGGGCCAAGTCAGTTCCCTTCTCAAGGAACTTCAGCATCCTCCTCTATAAACTATGGAGTCCAACCCCTCCTTGGATGGGGTGTGTGTAAAGTTAAAGTAAGACAATGGATGGGGATACTGGTGTTGCCCACTTTTTAGATGCCAGGATTGCTAACCTGGAAATGACAACCCTGTTTTGCTGTTCACACGCGCACTTTGAAAACCCTGACCTGACAGCTTCACATCCTGGGCATCAAGCCCGTATGCATAACTTATGAAGAGCCTTAGGAAATCTCATCTAGGCATTGCCAACTTTCTGGAGGACGATGGAAGAGATCAGTAAATGATGGGCTGTTTCACGTTGCCCAGCTGTCTGTGGTTCAGTCACCAAGATGGGGCTCTGTTGACCCTTGTGTAGATGTGGCTTTCGGCTGTCGAGCTGTTCTGAGTTGACTTGTGCTGGGCCTCTTCTCCCCAACCCACACCAGCCCTTAGCACTGCTCACCAGAGATCCTCCAAGAGGCAAGTCCACCGCCAGGCATCAAGTGGTGTGGGTGGGTGCAGAAGGGCTCCTCAGCCCATGTGTGGAGACGTCCAGATTCCCAGGCTGTACACCAGACCCTCTCCACCGTTTGTGCATTCTGCCTGCAATTCCTAGGCGTGCCCCCTCCCAGAAAGCCCAAGCTACTGAGCATCAGCGGCACAGCCTGTGAGATGCCCTGGCTCATCCACCTTTCCTCGCTCAGCTGGTTCTGCCTTTGTGGGCTCTGGCCTCAGCCACAGCAGCAATGCAGACATTTCAGCCAGAAGGTGTGACTGAACTGTGCCATCTCCTCCCCAAGATTCCTGTCCCCAGCACCCCCCCTAGTCTTTTCTGATGAAACACGTTTGAGTTTCTTCCTTACCCTGGGCTTCATTTTGGAGATATGTTCTCCTTTGTCAATGTCCTTCTTTTTAAAAATATGTGCACATATTTTAAAGATTAAATTATTTTACAGAAAAATTATAAAATCGAAAAAAATAATCCCTGTTTGTATTTTTACATTTCCTTCCAGTTTTCCCCTCAAATAGGAACTATATATATTTTCTTACTTTTATAGCATAAGCAGTTTCCATGTTGCAGTATGGTGTTCACTTTACTTTTTTTAAATTTTCAAAAATAATGCAATGGGATGACTCAATATTATATAGTTTTCTATCCCAAGATACTCTATAAATTCAAATCTAATCAAAATAGTAATAGGATTTTTTTATATTTGGAAGGCTGGCTCTAAAATTTATGTGGAAGAGTAAATATACAAAGATCACCAAAACAATTTTAAAAAGAAAAAGCAAAGAGGAGGAACTCATCTCACCAGACATAAAATGCTTTGGAAATCTTTAGTATTTTAAAATCTTGGGCATTGGCATAGGCATAAACAGATCAGTAGGACAAAATTGAGAATCTGGAAAATCATCATCAATGTGTAGGTAGAAAAGCAGTAGATCAAAAAGTGACACTTCAAGGACTCGTCTGGCAGTTCAGTAGTTAAGAATCCACCTTGAAATGCAGAGGATGTGGGTTCGATCCCTGGTCAGGGAACTAGGATCCCAGATGCCATGTGCTGCAGCTACTGAGTTGGTGCACCACAAGGAAAGATCCCACATGATGCATCAAAGACCCTGTGAGCCACCACAAAGACCTGAGGCAGCCAAATAAAATTTTCTTAAAAGGTGGCACTTCAGACGTAATGCACTCACATAATATTCAAATGTTCCAGAATTAAATACCCTCCTCCTCTTCCTTTTTCCTCCCAATGTCAGAATATCCAGCGTGGAGAATTCCATCATGTGGATGTACACTACTTTACTTAACAAGCAGTCCCCTTCTATTAGACATTTAGAAAAATGTCTTTAACACCATGAAGAGCATTGCAATGAGCATCTGTGTCTCTGTAGGTTTTTCCCCTTCTGTTTTTGGATTACTTCCTTAGAAACTGTTCCAGGAGTGGGATTGCTGAGACAGAGGGTAGGGCCATACCAGGGCTCTTGGCACATATGCCCGAAACACTTTCCTGAAGGGGTGGGCCTTTAGTCATGTTCTTCCTTCCTTCATTCATTGAGCTCCTCTGCTGGTGTTGGGACTGGGGAACCAGGTCAGGCACAGAGTGTATGTAATTCAGTCAAAGGAGAGGCATGGAAATGATGATCTTTACTGACATACTGCTTAAAACCAGGCAGTATGTCAGCCCTTGGAACAGTGCACTTTGAGAGTCTAGAGGAAGATTCCCCAGGGCCAGTGGCACTGAGACCAGCTGCCTTCCTGAGATGGGCACATGAAGTGGGCAGAAGGCCTCGGGCACCAGGTCAAGGAGCTAGGACTGTGCCCCAGCTCCATGGGAGGTAGGTGAGCTATAACAAGCTGACGGAGGCAGGCTGGAAGCAGCTGTCTTGGCTTCAGGTCCTCTGTTCCCATCTCTGCTGGGCTGCTGGCCCTGCCTCAACCTCTGAAACAAGGCAGCCTCCCACATCTAGAGGCCACCCCAGCCTCAGGCTCAACTCTTAAAGGCCCAGAAATGAGCAAAAGCCACATTCTGCCCTCTGCAGCCCTTGGGAACCTGAACTTCAGGGTCATTGGGGGGGTGTTGAGCTGGCTCTGCACCAAATGAAGCGGGGGTATCTATGGAAGTTCATCACAATAGTTCATGTCCTGGTTCTGCTGCTGATTCCTGAAGCCCCCTTGGGCAAGCCCCTGGCTTTCTCAGGCCTTAGTTTCCCCACCATATACTGAAGACTGTGAATCAGCTGGTCTGAGGATTTCGTCAGCCTGGACTTAACCCAATGCAAATGGAACCCAGTTCTATCAAGCGTCAGCTGTAATGGGAGAAGCACTGGCACAGGCCCAGCGGAAATGCCTCCAGTCAACTTGTGTGGCTTTTCTGGTGTGCCTTTTCACTATTGCCTCCTCCCAGCTATCTCTGTTCAAGCCTCTTTCATCTGGTTCTGTCTGCAGAGGTGAGTGCAGGCCACTTCCCTCAGTATCCAGCCCAGGTCTGTCTCAGACCCCTGATTTCCCCCAGGCAGCAGAAGCCTAGCGTCAGGCCTCATTCATCTTCGCCACCACCTCCAAGACAAAGGCCTAATGTGTGTGCAGATGGGCCTGCCCTCCATCATCCCTTACAACCAATGGCCGATAATGGGCCTCCAATGAGTCCCCTGTGGCCACCAGCTGACCAAGGGGTGGCCGGGCAATGGCGCATGCAAATACAGGGACCGGATGACAAAGCAAGCCTCTTGGGGGAGGGCATAGAGCTGGAGGCATGATTGTGGCCCCATGGCGAATCACATAACTCATTTCTGACACAGATACGTTATGCCTCTCAAAGACCACTTGCCCCTGGACACTGAGCTGCCAAATTAAGTAACAGGGGGTCTGCTGAGGCAGCCACTACAGAGCAGGAACCCCCACCCCCAGAGGCCTGGCCCCAGGAACCATCACTTTCTGTGAGGACAGAACCATCCCCTGCCAGGCCATCTGGGCTATTGAAGATCTTGGCCACCACAGAGTGCCTGTATTTGTGTGATTAAGAAAATGGGGTCTCAGGAAGAGCCACGATGTGCTCCAAGCACATGGCTGGTTGGGGGCAGAGCTGAGGCCAGAGCCCAGGTCTCCTAACTGCCCTCCCAAACCCATCAGAAGGGCTCTGATGCACAGTGGGGCCTCCCGTCCTCTGAAGGGCAAGGCCAGTGACTCCAGCCCATCCTCCCATAGAGCCAGCACAGAACCTAGGCCTTCCCTGGAGCCCAGGGCCTGGTCCCCAACCTTGGCAAAACCCCTGAAGGCCAGGCCCTTCTTAAAAGCAGATACAGAGCAGATGTGGAGGGTGGGAGATGGGATGGAGGAGGCGCCAGCAGTCCTGAAGTCATAGCTGGCCCCTCACTGAAGCCAAAAAGGGCTTTGGGTGGAGTGGGCTCCAAGAGCTCAGCTGTGCTGCTGGCCCGTCTCAGAGTCTCTGTCAGACTTGCCCTGTCTTTAGACCTCAGTTTGCCTTTCAGCAAAATGAAAGATGACGCAAAAACTAGTGACTCAACTCCTAACGGCTCCTATGTATGGAGCGCTTGCTGGGAGCCAAGGCCTGTGCCAAGTGTGGTGTAGTCATCGCATCAGCTGAATCTTCATAATAACCCCAAGAAGCTCTCGTCTCTTACAGATGAGAAAACTGAGACATAAATAGCTGAAGGCACTTCTAACAGTAATGGCCAAATCCAGGTTAGAACCCAGCCTGACAACGAAGTCGGTTTCAGGACATCAGGCTGCCTGTGGCACTCCTCTGGCTTGGGGACAAAGAGAGAGGAGGGCCAGGAAACAGGGAGGGACAGACTTCCAGAGGCCCAGCTCCCGCCAGGAGGGCAAGAAGCATGGTTCTAGAGTGGCGAGGCCCTGGGCGCCTGGGGAGAGGCGCAGGGTAGAGAGGACAGTGTGGCCTCTCCATTCTGAACTGCCCAGCCCACATCGCAGCAGGACTTGCTGAAAGCCCTCCGTTCTCCTCATGAACCTCTGCCTCAGCCCCCTTCCCACAATAGGGAAACCTAGACAGTATATTGAAAAACAGAGACATCACTTTGCCAACAAAGGTCCATATAGTCAAAGCTATGGTTTTTCTAGTAGTCATGTATAGATGTGAGAGTTGCACCATAAAGAAAGCTCAGCACCAAAGAATTGATACTTTCAAATTGTGCTGGAGAAGGCTCTTGAGAGTCCCTTGAACTACAAGGAGATCAAAGAAGTCACTTCTAAAGGAAATCAACCCTGAATATTCATTCATTGGAAGGACTGATGCTGAAGCTGGAGCTCCAATACTTGGGCCACCTGATGTGAAAAGTCGACTGTTGGGAAAGACCCTGGTGCTGGGAAAGATTGAAGACGGGAGGAAAAAGGATGACAGAGGATGAGACGGTTGGATGGCATCACCGATTCAAGGGACGTGAGTTTGAGCAGACTCCAGGAGGTGGTGAAGGACAGGGAGGCCTGGCGTGCTGCGATCCATAAAGTCGGAGAGTCGGATGTGACTGAGCGACTGAACTACAACAGGGTTAGCCACATCCTGGTAGCCTCAGCCTGGTTGTCATGGAGATTTCAACAGCCCCCACCCTTAGCCTTGCTTCCCCCACTCTATCTTTCTGGTTCCATGTCCTGAGGCTACGTCACGGAGTGAGGTCACCTTGTGGGGCACAGCCTCCAGCACCCAGACACCCCACTGGTCCGTCACCTGCACACATCTAATCCTATCACTGCCCTCCCTCCACCTTCCCGTCACAGTGGCTTTGTCTCCTCTCCTGGACCTGAACAAAAAGAGCCCCTGAAGGGGCCTCAGAGAAGGATTCCTGCATGGCTTGAACAGGGCCTTGATGACCAGCTGGACTTGGAGACTGTGAGAGGAGAAGCCACAGTGAGGGGAGAGGAGTCTGCATGTAGGAAAAGCAACCACTGAGGCCAAAGAGGCAGGGCCACACCCCAGACTGAGGGTCCCACACGCAATAGGCGAGGACTCTAAGTGGACCCTACAGCTCTGCATAGCAGAAGTCCCCAAGGTCTGGGGGCTGTGAGTACAGGGTTGCCCAGGGGGAGATCCTGGTGTGGATTCAGTGGATTTGGGGGGATGGAGCAGCACTGGGCTGAGAGTTTGTCCTGAGTCTAAGCTCCCTTCAGCCTTTTGCAGCCCTGCCATCAGCAGCTCAGTAACAGGAGCAAATCCAAAGTGACTACAGAGGAGGAGACAGTACCTACAGGGCAGGGAGAGCCCCAAGGCTACACTGTGGTGGTCCTGGGCTCTGCTCTGCCAGTCCCACATCAGGCTGTTAGGCTACACCTTGTACATCTTCCCCAGAACAAGAGGCTCACCCCTAGGAGGCAGTCCCTGCTCTGTGGACTGGTTGTGCTTGTGACAGAGAACCTTCTGGCTGGGAGTTCAGACACCCCTCTGTGGCCCCACCTTGAGGTCAGAGCCTGCATTCACTCCTCTGACCAGCACGCCTGGCAGAAGTCTGTGGAGGAGGCTTAGGCACCACCACTCCCACTCCAAACCCCCAGGTCTCTGCAGGTCAAAGATGCTATTATCTTGTTTTTGTTTTTCAATTTTTACAATGTTGCGTGGGTTTCTGCCATACAACAATGTGAATCAGCTACCACCAGACATATATCCTGTCCCTCCCTAGCCTCCCCCTCCCCCATCCCAGCCCTCCAGGCCATCGCAGAGCGCCAGACTGGGCTCCCTGGGCTACACAGCTACTTCTCCCCAGCCAGCCACCTTACACCTGACAGTGCAGATAAAATGAGGCCTCTTTCTCCACTTGTCCCACTCTCTCCGCCCCCCCCCCCCACCCCCGACCAGGGCCACAGGTCCATTCTCCACATCTGCATCTCCATTCCTTCCTCGCAACGCTATTGTCTTACGGCTAGCTGTTCCAGGGAATATAACCTCCTCCCCGCACCTGAATACTGCCTCTCCTCCAGGAAACCTTGGCAGGGCAGAATCTTCCGTCTCATGACTGAGTACCCACAGCTGGTATCTACTGCCTGGCACCCCCTACCCCAGCCTCATTCTCCCGGTTCTGGAATTGAGGTCTACGGAGGACCTGGTCAGTTCCTCTTCATCAAGGCTTTTGTTCAGAGAAGAACTCAGCTCTGCATGCACAGGACACCTCAGTAGCAACGACCCACCCCTCTCCCCACCAATGTGATGAGGTTACATCGTTTCATCAACACTCCTACCCACCCAGCACAGGCTCCTCATTGATCTCCCCCGGCTCCAGACCTTCCTCTTATACCCCCTTCCCCAGGGCTGAGCAAGGCTCCTCAGAGATTCCCTGGTTCCATGGGCCTTCTTACTCCTCCAAAAGTCATCTGAATGCAGGGGAATGAGAACTTCACTAGGACACGGAGTCACCCCCACTTTGTCAAATGGTGGATTATCCTCAGCCATGGGTCCTTGGAAACTTAGCCTGGATTCCCCCTCAGAGCAGAGCCTGAGGCCAAGACTGCCAAACTGGGAGCTTATTAGAAAAGCGATCCCAAGAGCAGGATGGAGAGAGAGGGGTGAAACAGGGGAGAAGGGAAGGCCAAACCAAGGATGCATTACTGGGCTGGCCCCCAGAGCCGGCGGCTGGCGTTTGACCCCGTGGGGCCTTTGAAGGGTCATGCAACAGGTGACTCAGAACTGGGGGAACACTTATGCAGTGGCTTCCCCTCACATTGGTTAGGGCCACCCCACCAGCCGTGATTCCCCCACCCTTCCTGGCGAATGTGGAGCAGCTCCCCAGGCAGGAAGGTGGAGAGTCGCGAGAGAGGGGAGATGCCATCGGCTTCCACTTGGGCTGAGCTGACAGAAACCTGTGCTGAGCAGGGCGTGGGGGTGTGGCTGGACTGAGAGGTGAGGCTGAGGGATACTCAGAGCTGTGCAGAAAGTACCCCTCATGTGCAACACAGGGAGCTCACAGCCGACATGGCCAATCAGCCGGCAGGACACCTCGGTCCAGAACAGCCAAGGTGGATCTGAAGGTCAAGACTGGAAGGTGCCTCAGAGCCGATGGGCTCCCTGGACAGACAGATGAGGAAATTAAGGCCCAGAGAGGGCTCTGGCAGAGGCCAGCCAGAGACCTTCCCTTCTAGATCCTCTAGTGGCTAAAGGAGACAATTTGGGTGAAGTGCCAGCTTCATGCGTGGCATACAATAAGTGCTAGGAAATAGGAATTTTATCAATAACAAGGGCAAGAATGATAACAGTTCCCAGTGTGAAGTTCCCTGTCCTGGCTGCCACACCACACAGCTTCCTGGGGCATCTTTGATATAACTGCCCAGCAGGTTCTCTACGTGCTTTCTTTCTTCTGCTCTTAACTCTGGTGCAGTGGCAGACAAGGAAAATGTTGATACTTTCAGCTGAACGGAGCATCCCAGGAATGCACTTGAAATTCCTGTCTGGTGTGCGGCTTGGACCTCAGCTCCCTCCCTGAGTCAGGGCTGTGGGAGGTGGGGAGCTTTGTGGCGAGGCTGTTTTAAAGCTCCTTTTGTTTTTTTGTTTTGTTTTGTTTTATTCCCTTTGTCCTTCAGAAGTGCATTCAATACAGAATACCTGGTGCTTTCCCAAGCTTTCCAGCTTGGTGCTGGCACCTGTTTGTCCTGGCAAGAGATTCTGGGCTTAAGCTGTTGGGGGGAAGAGATCCCCAAGTTCCCCTGGCAGTGAGTTCTCTTCCCAGGGCTCGGTGTGCCCCCTTGCCTCTCAAGTCCAGGCCCCTCTGCTCAGCATTTCCTTCCAATCCTGCCTTATACACTCTGCTATCAATCCTTACTCCCCCTAACTTTGCAAATAAACATTCCTAAATTTCACAGTCCCTTACTCGGACGCTGCTTTTACCAGAGCAGCCTCTGGAGTGGACACCACGGGATATGGACATCCCGGGCATATCCTGGGTCAAAAATCACCAGTGGTGTGCTGGAGCCTCACATATCAGCTTACCAGAGCAGATTCTGTGCACTGATCAGTGACATCATGTCAGTAACTTGAAATCACCCACGGGAGCTATATTTACACCACAGTAATTGGCCTATGTTATGAACCAGGTTTTGATGCTTTCTCTGAAGAGCCTGTTGTTAAACATTCACCAGCGTATGGATGGAACCCCTGCTCCTCCTCCTCCTGCTCCTCTGAGACTCTCATCATCCAGGTAGACCCCCCCGCCCTCTACCTTCCTCATCACCCTCACCTACCAACCTGTCCTGTCTCATTCTCTGCAGACTGTGGGACTGGCTTACAGCTTCCCACGCAATTCCCACCACGTTATTGGATGCAGAGCCTCCTCTTAACAGCCCACCATCCTGGCTTCCCTGGCTCATCCTCTGACACTCTCTGTTTCTTCAGCAGCCTGTTTCTGCAGCCTGACTTTGCTGCTTCCTGTGTTACTCGGTAAGTGCCCAGCTACAGCAGAATTCTAGATCCTACCGGGCTTGCCCAGCCCCTGTCTCTCCCTCAGCACAGCTGCACTCCCCCAGGAGTGTGACCCAGCCCCCTAGTCTACAGCGAGTTCGCCCCTGGCTCCTGCCCCTTCTTGAGTGGTGTGGGCACTGCAGGTAGTTGGAAAAGGTGGGACTCTGGCCCTCAGGGTCAGAGATACCACCTGCCCAGGGCCTCAGGGAGACTGGGTTCCCATTCCCATTTTTCCGTGGCTTTACTAGGTGTTCTGTATTAACCTTGTTCACTGTGCCAACTTTTCTGTAAAATTGTGTGCTGTGTGCTCAGTCATGTCCGACTCTTGGTGACCCCACAAACTGTAGCCCACTAGGCTCCTCTTTCCATGGGATTTTCCAGGCAAGCATACTGGAGTGGGTTTCCATTTCCTTCTCCAGGAAATCTTCCCAACCCAGGGATCAAACCTGTGTCTCTTGTATCTCCTGCATTGCCAGGCAGATTCTTCACCACTAGAGCCAGTTGGGAAGCCCTCTTCTATAAAATGGGGACTTGTCATTCCTAGACTTCTGAGGTAGGGAAAAGCAGACAGGCTATGGCTTTTCTGATTCAAAGGCTGATTCCTTTGAGGATGGTCTAGAAGCCTGGTGAGAATCACTAGGAGCAGCAGGATTTCCATCTGATGCCTTTGTGTGTTCCCAGCCTAACCCCATACAAGTCAAGCTGGTGGACACTGGCACAATAGCCCTGGGCAGGAGGTGACAGTCAACCCCTGGCCAGCAGCTGGTGAATCGAATAGAACCACGCTGGTCGGTGCTTGTGTGCAAGGCCAATCAGTTCCCCAGGCCGTTCAGCAGGCTGCAGCCCTTAGGTCAGGTGTGTACAGAGGGTGAATTGAATAGAATAGAACCGGTGCTTGGGTGCAAGGCCAATCAGTTCCCCAGGCCGATCCACAGGCTGCAGCCCTTAGGTCAGGTGTGTGCGGAGGGTGAGGGCCTCAGCTGCACCTCCCCAGGCTCTCTTTCCCTGCTTCTACCATCTGCTCGCACTCCCTTGGGGGATCTTCCTAGACTACACCTACAGGGATTACCAAGGGGAATCCCATAGCTCGGTCTCCAAGGCCCCTGAAGAAAATGGGGTTTCTATCCTCCTCCCTCCAGGCTTTGTGAGAACCACTACCCTGTTCCAAGGAGCATAACAATAATCCTTGATAGCCGGCTTCCTCCTCCATCTTCTCGTTTGGTTGAGATCAGTGGTTTGCACATGTTCACCTGTATCATTGTCACCCTGGAGGGCCCCTGACTGCTGGGGCCAGCCTCAGGTCTGTGATGGGGCCTGAGAATTTTGCATTTTGAAAATTTTCCAGGTGATGCTGATGCTACTGATTTGGGAACCACATTTTGAAAACCATTAGCGGTTTAGGACATGGTATTATGACCTCCACTTTCAAGGTAAGGAATTTGAGGCCTGAGACGCCCTTGCTTGGGGTCCCATAGCAGGGACTGAGCAGTAGGCAGTTTCTGCCTCTGGCGTCTGGAGGAGCCCAGGACAGCCCATTTCAGCTACTCCATCCCTTTCTGCCTGCATGGGCCGAGTGACCAAGGGCAGGCAGTGACTGCCACCCTCTGGCCAACAGCAGTAAAGCCCCAAGCTGGTGGCTCCACAGTTCTGGACTGTGTTTTGGGTGGAGACTGCCCAGACTGGGTGGGGACTACCCAGGGACCCAGGTTGCTCTGTAGGAAGCCATTTTCCAGGAAGTTTCCTGACTCAGCCTCCCCAGACCAGCTGGAGAAGGAGCAGTGGGATCCCTGTGGGTTTGGATATGAACCCAAACTCCTGCCTCTGGCCCAGTAAGAGTTCTGTCCCCACCCTTCTCAGCCACCCCTGTCCTTCCTGTGACTTTCTATTCCCTAACTTTCCCTCTCCTAAAACTATGGACTTGGGAATAAAAAAAGATACAGCCATCTCCCAATTCAGCCTGGGTCTCAACCCGACTCTGCAATTTGCTGACTGACACTGGAGAAATCACTTTCCCTTTCTTAGGGTCAGTTTCCTTCTCTTTGTAAAACAGCATTAATCCCTCTGCAGCATGATCACAAGTATTCTGCGCAGTTGTGTTTCTCAGTGCATGGCTCCAGCCATACGTTCATCACTGCATCTCTCCAAATGTTTAAAACCAAAACAAAAATTTGGAGATGTTAGGATCTGGGATTCATGTATACCAGAAAGTGAGCAAGACCATCCACTGGGATATGGAATGAAAATATTAGACCTCCTGATTATATTTATTTTTATTTCATCTTTTAAAAAAGAATTCATTCATGTATTTGTCTGTGGCTGTGCTGAGTCTTCACTGATGTGTGGGCTTTCTCTAGCTGCGGCGAGCAGAGGCCATTCTCTAATTGTGATGCGTGGGCTTCTCATTGAGGTGGCTTCTTTTACTGCAGAGCATGGGCTCCAGGGCACACGGGCTTCAGGAGTTGTGGCACACAGGCTTAGTTGCTCCATGGCATATGGGATCTTCCTGGACCAGGGATCAAACCAGTGTCCCCTGGATTGCAAGGCAGATTCTTAACTGCTGGACCACCAGACCACCAAGGCCGTATTTCATCTTTTTAAAATTCTATTTCTGTATTTGTTCTATAAGATACACAAATCTATTAGCAGAGTAGTACGTACACATCATTTATAAATAATAGTCACATATGGAGTTGCTCAGAGGAACTGCCAGGGCCCTCTGTCCATGGGATTCTCCAGGGAAGAATACTGGAGTGGGTTGCCATTTCCTTCTCCATATGGTGGTGCACAACAAGCATTTTTTAATGATGGGTATGTGAGATCACTGCTTTAGAAGATGAAGGGTCCTCATAATTTTCTAGAAGTTTCCTTGTGAGGAAATGCACACAGTAGATCATTTCTGGATGATGTCTAAGGGTTCCCCTGTCTATTAGCTTCAGAGATGCAAATATGTTTAGGTGTCCAGGGAGCCAGTGAGGGAAGAAGACCTTGAGACTTTTGAGTTTCCTAAAGGTGATTTGTGGCTGTGCTGTATGTTTACAACTTCCCAGAAAATAATTGTAAGAGTAATAATAGCGAACATTTATTATTTGCTATGTGAGAGGCACTGTTCTAAGCCCATTATATGTATTAATTCTTTTAATCCTCATATCAACCTAAAAGGAAGGTACCATGATTATCCCCAATTTAGAGATAAGGGAATTATCTTATTAACCCAGAGATGTCATTTACCATAACCTCTTATGTATATTATTTACCATTTATAATTTACCCAGAGTTGCAGAGTGGAGCAGCCAAGATTGAACCCAGGCATTCTGGCCCTAAAGCCCAAGCTGTTTAATCCTTATATACCCAATCTGAAAACGAGAGGGGCCTGGGGGTCTGTCGGTGGGGGCAAGGAGGACAGAAGGAAGGCAAGCTGATCCGAGAGTGGGAGAGTCTTTGGGGGTGGAGCGAGGATCTGGCCGTAAGAGAAAGACACCATGTGACCAGACTGCAGGTTGGGCAGGAGAAGGGAGGACAATGAGGAGGAGAGTGAGGGGTCAGCTGTGGGGGCCAGTGGGGGCAGGCTAGGATAAACTCCACACAGCCTGACATGGGCTTCCTGACATTAGGCTTTGCCAGATGGGGTTCAGGGAAGGAACCACAGGAAGCCCACTTGGAGTTCCTTGAGAGCCCTCACAGGACAGACACAGCCCATAGATGCCCCCCTCCCTCTACCTGTGCTGACAAGCAAGACTTACACCCGCACCCTACTCTGCACCCACTGACTCGGGTGTTTCCTAGGAAGTTGACAAAGTCTTCCTGGAACTGGAGCAGAGGCAGCTCTTCCTCTCAAGGAAGTGGTGAGCTCCCTGTGTTTGGAGGTGTGCAACCAGAGGCCTGTTGACTCCATGATGGGGTTGTGTAGAGGGAGAGAGGTGTGGGGTAGACCTGCAAGGCTCCTTTCCCTTTTAAAATGCTCAGACCTGTGACTCTGAGTGAAGGGAAGAGGGGAGGAGTCGAGCAGGAAGTCACAGTGGGAACTGTGACCTTGTATCACTTTACTTACCTCAGCCTCAGCCTCTGGCTGGGTCTGGGGCTGGCTGGAAAGGCAGCAAGCCACTCTCCGGGAACAGCTCTTTCTCTGCAGGGTTGCTGCCTCTCAGGGTGGCCCCCTTATGCTCTGCAGAGCTTTTCAGGGCAGGCTGTACACCTGACTTATTTCACAGTTAGCTTGGATTTTCACTTGATTTTTTTCTAAAATCCTTTCCATCCCTCCTGATCCACAAGATCACAACTTATAGATATTTAAACGGCAGGCAATCGCATTAGCAGTTCTCTCCCGATTTGCTCTGCTTCTGGCCTTTGAAGGAGCTGTGATTTTTGGTAGAAAATAATTATATATTTTCTTTAACCTTTAACTAGACTTAATATTGGAGAAGGCAATGGCACCCCACTCCAGTACTCTTGTCTGGAAAATCCCATGGATGGAGGAGCCTGGAAGGCTGCAGTCCATGGGGTCGCTGAGGGTCGGACACGACTGAGTGACTTCACTTTCACTTCTCACTTTCATGCATTGGAGGAGGAAATGGCAACCCACTCCAGTGTTCTTGCCTGGAGAATCCCAGGGATGAGGGAGCCTGGTGGGCTGCTGTCTATGGGGTCGCACAGAGTCGGACATGACTGAAGTGACTTAGCAGCAGCAGACTTAATATTTCCATTCATTATAAATGTAGGTAATAAGCGCCAGAAGTATTAGTAGTGCCTGTGGCTTTGTTATCAATACAAATCACAGATATTCTCCTATCACATTATAGCTGTTGCAGATCATTTGAAATATTGTTTATGTGTATCGCCACTTTGAAATTTAGAAGTTATTAGACCTGCTGCATTCATAAAGAAGCACATATACTACTATTTCACAAATATTTTGGTAATTATTTTGACATAATTGGTTTCCTCTGTAATCTGTGTTTTGTTTTGATGTGTTTAAAAACGTCATGCTAAGACTTCATGAGATGCCAAAGATGTTTATGACACAACAAAGGCCAGCTAACCTATTTGCAGGGCAGGAATAGAGATACAGACATAGAGTACAGACTTGTGGACCCAGTGGGGGAAGGAGAGGGTGGAATGAATTGAAAGGGCAGCGTTGAAACATATACATTACCATATGTAAAATAGATAGCTAGTGGGAAGTTGCTGTATAACAGGGAGCTCAACCCAGTGCTCTGTGATAACCTAGAGGGGTGGGGTGGGGGATGAGAGGAAGGTTCAGGAGGAATGGATATATGTATACATGTATACTTATGGCATCACTGACTCAATGGACATGAGTTTGAGTAAACTCCGGGGTTGGTGATGAACAGGGAGGCCTGGGGTGCTGCAGTCCATGGGGTCACAAAGAGTCGGACACGACTGAGGGACTGAACTGAATTGATGGCTGATTCACTGTACAGTTTCTCCATCTTTGGCTGCAAAGAAAATAATCAATCTGATTTCAGTATTGACCATCTGGCGATGTCCATGTATAGAGTTGTCTCTTGGGTTGTTGGAAAAAGGGTTTTGCTATGACCAGCATGTTCTCTTGACAGAACTCTGTTAGCCTTTGCCCTGCTTCATTTTGTACTCCAAGGCCAAACTTGCCTGCTTTTCCGGGTATCTCTTGATTTCCTACTTTTGCATTCTAATCCTCTTTGATGAAAAGGACATCTTTTTCTGATGTTAGTTCTAGAAGGTGTTGTAGGTCTTCATAGAACTGGTCAACTTCAGCTTCTTTGGCTTCAGTGGTTGGGCATAGACTTGGATTACTGTGATGTTGAATGGTCAGCCTTGGAAATGCACCGAGATCATTCTGTCATTTTGGGGACTGCACCCAAGTACTGCATTTTGGACTCTTTTGTTGACTATGAAGGTTACTCCGTTTTTCCTAAGGGATTCTTGTCCACAATAGTAGATATAATGGTCATCTGAATTAAATTCACCTGTTCCCGTCCATTTTAGTTAACTGATTGCTAAGACATTGATGTTCACTCTTGCCAGCTCCTGCATGACCACATCCAGTTTGCCTAGATTCATGGACCCAACATTCCAGGTTCTATGCAATATTGTTCTTTACAACATCAGACTTTACTTTCACCACCAGAAACATCCACAACTGAGCATTTTTTCCACTTTGGCCCAGCCACTTCATTCTTTCTGGAGCTATTTGTAATTGTTCTCTGATCTTTCCCAGTAGCAGATAGGGCACCTTCCAACCGGGTATGAGAGCAGGGTGCTCATATCTTTTTGGCTTTTCATACTGTCCATGGGGTTCTTCAGGAAAGAATATTGGAGTGGGTTGCCATTTCCTTCTCCAGTGGACCATATTTTGTCAGAACTCTTCACTATGACCCATCCTTCTTGGGTGGTCCTGCATGGCATGGTTCATAGCTTCATTGAGTTACACAAGACTCTTTGCCACAATAGAAACTGAAGAGATTAAGAAAAGCTGGCAAGTATACACAGAACAACTACACAAGAAAGGTCTTAAAAACCTAAATAACCATGATGGTGTGGTCACTCACCTGGAGCCAGACATCCTGGAATGTGAAGTTAAGCAGGCTTTAGGAAGCATCACTACAAACAAAGCTAGCGGAGGTGATGAAATTCCAGCTGAACTATTTAAAGTCCTAAAATATTATGCTGTTCAAGTGCTGCACTCATTGTGTCAGCGAAATTTGAAAACTCAGCGGTGGCCACAGGACTGGGAAATGTTTTCATTCCAATCTCAAAGAAGAGCAATGCCAAAGAATGTTCAAACTACTCTACAATTGTGCTCATGTCACATACTAGCAAGGTTATCTTCAAAATCTTTCGAGCTAAGCTTTAACAACCAAGAATTTCCAGATGTACAAGCTGGGTTTAGAAAGGGTAGAGGAACCAGAGATCAAATTACCAACATTTGTTGGATCATAGAGAAAATAAGAGAATTCCAGAAAGACATCTGCTTCATTGACTACACTAAAGCCTTTGACTGTATGGATCATTCTTAAAGAGTGGAAAATTCTTAAAGAGATAGGAGTAACAGACCATCTTACCTGTCTCCCGAGAAACCTGTATGGGAGTCAAGAAGCAATAGTTAGAACCAGACATGGAATAACTGATTGGTTCCAAATTGGGAAAGGAGTACGATAAGGTTGTATATTGTCACTCTGCTTATTTAACTTTTATGCAGTCAGTCAGTTCAGTCGCTCAGTTGTGTCTGACTCTGTGACCCCATGGACTGCAGCATGCCAGGCTTCCCTGGTGAAATGCTGGGCTGAGTGAATCACAAGCTGGAATCAAGATTGCTGGGAGAAATATCAACAGCTTATGATATGCAGATGATATTCAACAGATATGCAGATGATACCACTCTAATGGTAGAAAGTGAAAAGGAACTAAAGAACGTCTTGATGAAGGTAAAAGAGGACAGTGAAAAAGCTGGCTTGAAACTCAATATTCAAAAAACTAAGATCATGGCATCTGGACTCATCAGTTCATGGCAAATAGACGGGGAAAAAGTGGAAGCAGTGACAGATTTTCTCGGGCTTCAAAATCAATGTGGATGGTGACTGCAGCCACGAAATTAAAAGATGCTTGCTCCTTGGAAGGAGAGCTATGACAAACCTAGACACAGTATTAAAAAGCAGAACCACTTTGCCACAAAGGTTCGTATAGTCCAAGCTATGGTTTTTCAAGTAGTCATGTATGGATGTAAAAGTTGGACCATAGAGAAAACTGAGTACCAAAGAACTGATGCTTTCAAATTGTGCTGGAGAAGACTCTCGAGAGTCCGTTAGACTGCAAAGAGATCAAACAAGTTGATCTTAGAGTAAATCAACCCTGAATATTCACTGGAAGGTCTGATGCTGAAGCTGAAGCTTGAATACTTTGGCCACCTGATGTAAAGAACTGACTCACTGGGAAAGACCCTGATGCTGGGAAAGATTGAAGGTAAAAGGAGAAGGGGGCAGCAGAAGATGAGATGGTTAGATAGCATCACTGACTCAATGGACATGAATCTGAGCAAACTCCGGAGATGGTGGAGAATAGAAGAGCCTGGCATGGCGGTCCATGGAGTCATAAAGAGTCAGACACGACTTAGCAACTGAACAACAACAAATGGCTGATCCATGTTGTTGTATGGCAGAAAGCAGCACAGCATCATCAAACAATTATGGTCCAATTAAAAATAAACAGTTTAAAAAGGCCAGCTATCCTTGCATCACAGTCCAGATGTTTTTGTTGTGGGTTGCCGTTTCCTTCTCCAGGGCATCTTCCCAACCCAGGAATTGAACCCTCACCTCCTGCCTTGAAGGCGCATTCTTTACCGCTGAGCCACCCAGGAAGCCCCACAGTCCTTATACTAAGGCCAACTACGTCATGTGCCTCAGGCTGTAGCAGTGTTCTATGGGTAAAAGGAGGTGCACAATACATCCTTTTTGAATGAATGATAGCATTTCTATCACAACTATAGAATTATAGAGTTGGAAAGTCTTTAGAGAGCAATGAATTTCAAACTTCATGGTCATAGCTCACAGCAGGAAAAACATTTTCCTTTGTGATCCATTACCTGTCTATGTGAAACAAGTTTTTTATAAAGCATGACATATCTTTAAATGCATGATACACTCCTATATCTCCTATTTTTCTTAATCTATTGTATTTCTTTTTGAGAGATGGTAATTAAATTTTTATTCAGAATAACTATCATGGCTGACAAAAATTAAATTAATCCCCAAACTATTTGCTTCAATTGGAAATTAATAGTAGTGGATTTGGAAGCAGGCACAAAAAGGTGAAAGCCTTAGTATTCTGACAACAGATAAAAGGCATGAAAGTGATCAGTGTGCTCTCAGAATAATCTAGAGGTGGAATATTTACAGTTAACGCAGAGAAAAAAGAAAAAAAAAACCACATAAGCCCAAATCACACAAATTAAAATTCACTTAATTACATAGTTGTAAGCACTTTTCTGGACAAAATTTCACCATTCTTAAAGTAGGAGTGTTCAAAAATATTTATTTATATAAGCTAAAGTAAAGATGACCCAATTGCCCTGGTTAAGGAGAAGCCATATAATAATCAGTCTATTTTCAAAACCCAGAGAAACCCAGAAACTCTGCCAATAAAATTAAAGGGACAAAAACCAAGATTGGCCAAAACTGGCAACGAGTTGTACAGGAAGACAGCAGATCACTCCTCATTTCACTGTTAAAAGCCACTGCATTGGGGACTGATGTTAGGTCCTTTCCACACTCTAGTAACCTGGATCCTGGCCATTGCAGTGTCAATTTCTGTTTGTTGGGTTCTGTGGAATTTCCCTGAATGCTGTGGTCCAGTCAGCACTTAGGTCCTTATGATGGGAATTGCCTCCAGTTTGAAGACACGCTTCCTGGCCTGAGGGTATAATTTGTACACTCTTCTTTAGCTTCAGGGACAAATGTGCTCTGGTCAAGTATATCCAGAATGGTTACAGGGATAATGTTACTTTTAACAGAGGCTATGTAAGAGTTTTGACAATTCAAGGTTAACAACTGAAGCATGCTCATTGTGACCCAAATTTTCTAAACCTGTGACATGTAGGGGATCCACTGGGGCTGGATGAAGTTTCCATTGACAGACCTGTCACTGAAGGAATTACTGAGGACCAGAGAACAGGCACTGGGAGACTTGTGAGTGTATTTAGCAAATTTCTGGGCCATAAAATCTCCTCATAAGGCCCTCAAAGATTTTATCCAGTTGTATGGACAAGAGTTGTATGGTCTAACAGTTTTCTGAAATCATCATAGAACTCAAGATGTTTTAATAAACTAGATCCTGGGAAATTAACTTTTGAGGGTGGGCGGAGTAGGGTAAGGGTACATGGATATTTCAAGGGTTTACATTCACTGTGACCATACTTTACCATCATCCCCTTCTTCTAGACTCTTTTTGGACTTCTAAACCAGTTTTAATCAGGAGAGACTGTGATCTCTCTCTCATGATAAGCTGAAAGAAAGCTTAACCCTTCAGGGAGCTCCCCCGCCACCCAGAACTTCCACTCCCTACTGCCCAGAGAGATTGAGACAGTGACCAGCAGCCAGGAGGGGCCGGGCAGCTTTTCAAGGATGGGGTGCAGTGCCTTCACCCTTCCATCTCCTTTTAAAATGCTGGTCATGAGCTTCTAAACTGATATGCATCACAGTAACCTAACCGGTTGTGTCCAAAATCACCACGGGCGCTGACTGCAGCCATGAAATTAAAAGATTCTTGCTCCTTGGAAGAAAAGCTGTGATAAAATTAGACAGCCTATTAAAAAGCAAAGACATTACTTTACTGACAAAGTTCCGTCTAGTCAAGTGAAGTGAAAGTGAAAGTTGCTCAGTCCTGTCCGACTCTTTGCGACCCAATGTTTTATACAGTCCATGGAATTCTCCAGGCCAGAATACTGGAGTCGGTAGGCTTTCCCTTCTCCAGGGGATCTTCCCAACCCAGGATCAGGTCTCCCGCATTGCAGGCAGATTCTTTACCAGCTGAGCCACAAGGGAAGCCCATCGAGTTAAAGCTATGGTTTTTCCAGTAGTCATGTATGGATGTGAGATTTGGACCATAAAGAAGGCTGAGCACCAAAGAACTGATACTTTTGAACTGTGGTGTTGACAGTTGACAGCTGATTTCTTGAGAGTCCCTTGGACAGCAAGATCAAACCAGTCAATCCTAAAGGAAGTCAACCATGAATATTCATTGGAAGGACTGATGCTGAAGCTGAAGGTCCAATACTTTGGCCACCTGATGGGAAGAGCTAACTCATTGGGAAAGACCCTGATGCTGGGAAAGATTGAAGGCAGGAGGAGAAGGGGACGACAGGATGAGATGATTGGCTGGCATCACAAACTCAATGGACATGAGTCTGAGCAAACTCTGGGAGATAGTGGGAGGACAGGGAAACCTGGCGTGCTGCAGTCCATGGGGTCCCAAAGAATCAGACACGACTGAGCGACTGAACAACAACCGGTTGTGACTTTACAGTCACAAAACTGGATGCTTGGGGCTGGTGCACTGGGACGACCCAGAGGGATGGTATGGGGAGGCAGGAGGGAGGAGGGTTCAGGATGGGGAACACATGTATACCTGTGGCGGATTCATTTCGATATTTGGCAAAACCAGTACAATACTGTAAAGTTTAAAAAAAAAAAAAAATCCTATCAAAAGGATTCAAACTTGAAAAAAAAAAAAGCTCTATTTCACTGAAAAAATTTTGAAGCAATACTTGCGGTCATCAAGTGTAGTCTATCTCAAAGTACAAATAAAGAAATTGGAACCCATCGGCAAGCCGGTTCTCCGGGGCCCCGCCCCGGGGGAAACCAAGGTGACCGGGGCGTGGCCTCTTCCCCTTCTCCCCGCCCATCCTCCTCCCCGCCCCGCGCGCGTTGAGGCAGAGGGCGCTGCGGCGTGCGCCTGCGCCTTGGGGACCGGCGCGATGTCCCGCCTCTTCGTGAGCTCATCACCCCGCGTCGCGGTCGCGCGGAAGCTGGCGTCGGAGGAGCCGTGGGGCAGTGCAGCCGGACAGTGAGGCGGTGAGTCGGTCCGCAGAGCCGTTGGGGGTGGCACTCGTCGGTGCCGATAACGGTCCAGCCTGGAGGGCGGGTGAGCGAGAGTGGGCCCGAGGCTACCTCTAGGAGGGTTTGCTCAGGAATGCCCCACGCCGCAGGGCCTGAGGGTGGTGGCTTCCGTGACTCCATTTACTCTGGCTGACTCTCGGGGTGTGGGGCCTGAGGGGAGAGGGGAGGTGGCCTCATCTTGCATCCTGTGGATGTTTTGTGAAGCCCTCGAGGTTAGGGCTGGTCTCAGTGTCGATAGACAGAACTGTCTTAACCCAAGTCTTCCAGTGGTAGGCCACTCTGTCTTTTTCGGTAGCGAGCTGGACAGGTACAGGCACAGGCTGAGTTATCTTTACTTCAAGTACCATGTAGTATTGCGGGTTACTGCCTCCCTGAGTACTTTAATAGGGGCATGTGTAGTGTTCTTTGGAAACATTGAGGAAGCAATGAATTCTGCCTGGGAAATGAGAGGAGAGTTCTCTAAAGAAGGAAGGTGACAAAAGAGGCTTTTGGCGTCCTCTTAACGCTGAAATTATTGTAGGACAAGAAACTGATGTAAAAGGTAGTGTGAAAGTGAAAGTCGCTCAGTCGTGTCCGACTCTGCGACCCCATGGCCTATACAGTCCATGGAATTCTTCAGGCCAGAATACTGGAGTGGGTAGCCTTTCCCTTCTCCAGGGGATCTTCCCAACCCAGGGATCGAACCCAGGTCTCCCGAATTACAGGCGGATTCTTTACCAGCTGAGCCACAAGATACTGTAACCTATACTATAAGCTTGTATCCGCCTTCTCCTGTCAAACTAACCTTGGGGGAGGTCCCTTAACCTCTCTTGAAGTCTCAATTTCCTTATGAGGAAAGTAGAGATTATAATAAGAATATCTATTAAATGAGATGAGAGGGTTCAATGAGCTAACCTACATGTAATATGTAAAACGGTACATCATGGTACCCTGACTCATGGTACATCATCAAACATACATTCATTGATAGAAGCATACCTTTATTTGAGGAGCCTGGCTTCTTGGAATTTGACATCTTGCAAACCTTCCTACTCTTGTTTCTCCTTGTTGCAGGGAATTGTTTCTGTTGCAGGGATGTGAGGCAGGATTTGGAAGGGCAGAGGGTTGGTGCCCAAGAGAGTTTGAATACTGTTTACTCCAGCGAAACTGGCTTGACCTCCTGCCTGTCTTTCCTACCCTTGCCAAGACACTGTTCTTGGGTCACAAATGAATTAAGCACTACCGCCTTGACTGAGATCTTCACAGGCAAAGGTTATTTAGAAATTGTTTGTTTTTTCTGTTATCCTTGGAAAACCTTCACAGTAGTCTTTTTGACTTTGCAAATTTAAAGCAAGTAACCTGGACATGGAAGCTTTAGATGTATGGTGTCCTCTGTCCATGGATAGAATTGAGGGGGCCATGAACTTGGATGAGAAGAAAAATTGCATCCTTATGTTCTCAAACTTCTAACTGAAATTTAGCATTTCCTTCAATTATAAATGTAGTCAGCAAACCAAGTATTAACAGGGTGACTTTGTCACCAATAGAAATCACACATATTTTCGTATCTTAGGATATTGTATAAGTTCATCATAACTTTGAAATTATGGTAGTTGTTAGATTTGCTGCTAAATCTTGTTATATAATGTGTAAATAAAGAATTACATATACTATCACAAAAACTAATTTTTGTATTTGGTAAAATTTTATTTCTGTATACAGTTGATCCTTACTATTCTCATGCTCTGTATTTCCAAATTCATCTACATTCTAAAATTTATTTGTAGCCCCAAAGCATCATTTGCAGCACTTTGTGATCTTGGACGTGTGCGAGGTGGTGAAAATTTTGAGTCAACTGATGCGCATTCTTAGCTGCAGTCGAACAAGGAAGCACTCTGCTTTCTTGTTTCAGTTATCATGCTGTAAACAAGTGTCTTTTTTTTTCAGTCTATTAGTGTTACAGTTTTTTGTATTTTTGTGGTTTTATTGGTGACTTCACTGTTTAAAATAGCCCTCCAAGCACAGTAGTAAAGCTCTCTTAGTCCAAGAAGTCCAAGAAGACTGTGATGTGTCTTATGGAGAAAACACATCTGTGGATAAACTTCATATAGGCATGAATTACGTCGCTGTTAGCCATGAGTTCAATATTAATGAATCGCCAATGTGAAATAAGGTGTCTTTAAACAGAAACATGCAGAAAATAAAGTTACTTACTGATCAGTTTCCCCAAATTTACCAGAGTCTTGCAGGAACCTAATATAGTGTCTCCCCCAGAAGCAGTGGGTCAGTGTTCACTAACTCAGTATTCAGTGACTTTATGGAACTTAACTCCCTGGAATAACGAGAATGGACTATACTTGGTTTCCTTTCTAATCCTATGTATTGTGTGTATTTTAAAACATCCTGACAAGGGGTTTATAGGCTTTACAGAGCTACCTGGGGTGTGTGTGTGTGGGGTGGGCACGGAGGATTCTATAGCACACACACAAAAGTTAAGAAGCCTTATTATCGCTTTGGGGAGACATGTAGTCTCCCTCTAGCTCACACCCTCATTTACACTCCTGCTGGCTCTTATATGTGTTTTTGGCTGCAATCCCTGCATGGACCATAAGAACTTTGCTCCCCCATATTTGCTTGTTGAGTTTTTAATAAAATAATATTTTAAATTAAAAGATCCTGTGGTTTTATCTCTTGGAAAAGCAGCAAGGAGGGAGACTGGATCCTCTCTGTAGTCACCTTGAGAAGAAAATATGAGAGGTGGTAGGTATTAGTTGAGAAAGAACACTGTGCCACCTGGTAGGGCTTGTGAACAGGGACCCTGGGATCAATCTGTAGAAAAGTGTCAGGTCAACTCTGGCCAAGAGTTGCCTTACAGTCTTGATCCAGGGGAAGCTTCTATAGCCCTCTATCCTGATGGCCACCTCTTACTGAAGCCCTGGTGTTGTTTCCACAGAGCTGTCTGGCCTTTAGCCCTTCATCCTTGGTTAAGGAGATGACCAACCAGGTAAGGCCTAGGGAGAGGGAGAGTACCAGTTGGTCTCTTTGGGGGTTCGAGCCCAATACATTGTCTGGGTTTGTAGTCAGAAAACTAGCATCTGATTCCTGCTCTGCTTCTGAAAAGGAGGGTATCCTGGGCACCTAATCACCAGAGGGTTAGGTGGCATTAGTAAAATGCACAACACTGAGAGAAGGGTAATTTTATTTCAGTCTGTACCACAGTTTACAAAGGGATTGAGGAAGCTTAAAAGAATTTGTACACAAAAACAAGAAAGGAAAATTAGGGAGAAACATGTCTTTGTAATAAAATTAGGGACAGAGTTAACAGGTTATTATGCAGGCTGTGTGGTTTTATACAACTACAAAAATTAAGCTGCAAACTGGACTCTGAGCTTCCTGGTGATCAGAGCAGGAAAAAGCACATAATTTATGACTCTTTTTTGGTGGGTGGAAGTAGTTAGAAGAGACTCTAGCTTCTTTAAGAAGTAATTGTTTTCTTTAAGAGACTATAGTTTCTTTAAGAACTAACATTACAAACCTTGCATGAGCTCACAGGAGGTCAGGCCGCAGCAAGGGAGGTACCTAACTCTGGTGATTATATCTGCTGGGGCACAAGGTGGTGAATTGGGGGGTGTTTTAGGGAAAGGATGGGACACATCTGAAATCTGACCATTGGTTTAATGTGTCTTCTGTTCTTTTTTAGTACAGTATTCTCTTCAAACAAGAGCAAGGTAAGCAGCTTGCCAGTTCAAGCAAATTCACCTGTGAAAAGCTGTTGCCCCTGGCTTAAGGTTTTTGTCACACTGACCAGACATGCAGTTCCAGCCGTACTCACTTTACATAAGAATTGGCAGGGGCAGCTGAAAACAAATACGCTTCAGAAGGAACAACCAACAACAAAAAAAACCAACCACTAACTTAAAGAGCAAGAGGCAAATGATAGACTGCAGAACTCTGGGCTGAGGAAAATTTTTTCCACTTGAGGAAGGTGTGACTGAGCTTCCCGGCTATCAAAGTGAAAGAAGGAAACTCTGAGTCTCAGGACTATGTTAATACCAGCTCACCTGGGGAGGTAAACTTGAGCCTGGCCATGAACACAGAGGTTCTCTTGGGAGCCTTTATTCAGGCTCCTCCACTTAAAACAAGTGTAGCGAGTCTCACAGAGGGCCTTTGACCCTCAATAATAGAGGAGGATTGAATAGGTGAATTTGTCAAGACCACTGAGTATATGGGTGGGCTAGGGGCTGTGCGGCTGTGGCAGTGGTGGGGATGGGAGAAGGAGGGAGGTCAGAGTCTGGAAAGGTAGCTGGCCAGTGACAGTGGACTTCATACCTGGAAAGGAGGGTGTGCAGGGACTATTCACGTGTGTCTCATTTCTTCACCACAGCCTAGATAAGTTATGTAAAGCCTGGAGAAATTTGTGGAATGCCTAATAAAACTCTTCCACTTTAAGTAGTGACATTTAGGTAGTCTGAAGTTTAAACCCAAAGCATTCTTTCAAGTTAGCGAGCGTAGGTATGTAGCAGCTAGTCAGCTCGTCAGTCAGCTACCTTGTATGCACCTAATGCCATCCAATGGCAAGCTGGCAGACTTGGGTCAGGTGGGGATTGTAATGGAAGCCAAGATGCTATATGTAACTCACAGCTGTTTAAGTTGAATGTCCTTGTATTCATGTCTTGGAAAGGTGTCCCTGAAGAATTGCTGCCAGGTGTGAAGAAAGCCTTCTTGTTCACTTGTTACATTTGTATTCATATACCAGGTCTGCAGACCCACCAGTATGGCCCGCCAGATATATAGCTTACAGACTTAGAATTTAAAGTGGACTTTAGTTAGTAGGGAGTTTAGGTTTCTAGGTTAGAATACCAGCTCTGCCTCTTCGTAGCTTTTGACTTTGAGTGAGCTACCAGGCTTCTCTAAGCCTCTGATTTTTATCTGTAGCTGCTGCTGCTGCTGTTAAGTCGCTTCAGTCGTGTCCAACTCTGTGTGACCCCATAGACGGCAGCCCGCCAGGCTCCCACCGTCCCTGAGTGGGTTGCCGTTTCCTTCTCCAATGCATGAAAGTGAAAAGTGAAAGGGAAGTCGCTCAGTCGTGTCCGACTCTGTGCATTTTCGGACCTGTACTGTTTACAGTTGACCTGCCTACTGGTTTCCAAAGATCTCTTAGGAAATTACTCTTAACAAGTTGATCTCTTTTGGGGGGTGGGTTTCACTTGAGCCAAGTGAGAGCCATTCCAATCTAATGCATGTCAGACAGCATACTAAAGTAGAAAGGACCCTGGACTACTCCAGTACTGCTCCCCAACCTGGTAAACCTGTGATTTGGGGCAAGCGACTTCTTCAGAACCTCTGGTATTCTTATCTGCCTCCACTGTTCTCATAAAAGCTGTGTGGGAAAGCCATCTGCAAAACAGTAAAGCAGACACAGGTGGATATTACCTCAAAAATCTCAGAATTGGTGTAAAAATCTCAGTATTTCTGCTTTATCTTAGCACATTCAGTTTAGAAGTTGCATGAAGACTTTATATGAATGACTTTCTGTTCCAGCCCATGATGATGCCATCTGGTCA
This sequence comes from Bos mutus, assembly GCF_027580195.1. Lineage (NCBI taxonomy): Eukaryota > Metazoa > Chordata > Mammalia > Artiodactyla > Bovidae > Bos > Bos mutus. Next base: position 29,968,207 of record NC_091637.1, on the reverse strand, counting down.
GTTGCCTGGGGGTCAAACAAGAAAGAAAACTCTGAGACAGTGGTCACGGGATCCCTGGATGACCTGGTGAAGGTCTGGAAATGGTGAGTGCTCTTTCCTCTACAATACAGCCTTGGAAGTTGGGGTTTTTCTTCTGGGCTCCCAAGTTAAAATCAGAAAAGTATTGACTATTATCTACGCAAGAAAGCAATGGCGATATGGTGGTATAAAAAGGCAGACTCTTTTTCTCACTTGTTTTCCTGTTATTCACCATTAAGGCCTTACAGTTGAAAGAAAAAAATGCTATGGTTAAAAGTTGGCCGCATTTGGTGTTCTGTGGCTCTTCATTTCCTCTCTTGATTCTGCATTTCACAGACCTCTGATAATGCATAGTTACAGGAGCCCAGAATTTCAGATGCCAGGTACCATGTGTTGTGTGTGAAGAAATCCATTTCTCTGTCCCCCATTGAAGGCGTGATGAGAAGCTGGACCTACAGTGGAGTCTGGAGGGCCATCAGCTGGGTGTGGTGTCTGTGGACATCAGCCACACCCTGCCCATTGCTGCATCCAGTTCTCTTGATGCTCATATTCGTCTCTGGGACTTGGAAAACGGCAAACAGATAAAGTCTATAGATGCAGGACCTGGTAAGAGTTTTACTCTTAGAGAGGATACTAGAGGTTTACAATCCCTTTTTGATATCTTTAGGGAGAGATGTATTTTAGTGTTTAGAAGTTTTTGGATTTGAGATTGGTAGTATGGGTGTATGAACTGCATGTTCTGTAATACCTTCAGTGGGACTTGGACAGCACTCTAATCAAATACTAGTATCTCAGCAACTAAACATGAGTATTTATACTAGGAGATAAAGATAAGCTATAAATAGCCTTGTATCAGTTCTAGTTTTATTGCCAAGTGAATTTGGGTACTAAAATTATTTCTAAAAACTCATAGATTTTATCACCCTTGAGTTTCAAATTGCTGACTTGGGATTGTGGACCTGTGTTTGAATGGTCCACAGGTTCTCTGTTTGCCATATTCTGAATTGATCTACTCGTCACCTTATAGAGGTCTAGAATGTAAAGCACTGTGTCCTCCTAGATCTGTGTCATGGTAATCTCAACTAATTATGATTAAAGTGCCTATTTCTAGTTTATGCTTGATACATGAAACTTCTAAAGAAACAAATAGATTTTTTTAAAGTTCTGTAGGACAGCATAGTCTTGTCCATTAGCCTTAATAAACATCTGAAGTAATGGGAATTAATAATTTCAATGGGACAAGCAACATGACATTTCAGATTCCTTGTGGCCCTATATTTACTTGTATATGAGCATATAGCTTTCATGAGCAGAGCCTGTTCTGCCAGAATGGGTGATGACTGGAAGGAGTACAGAGAGCCTGGTACCTCTCTGGCACACCCCTCCATGGAGTGATTACAGAACTGCTCAGTGCTTTACTTAACATAATTCCCTGGATTGGAGCCCCAGCATATTTGCTTCCCACCAGTTATGTTCAGTAGCATTCTATAGGTTGTACTTATTTTGGAAAGAATGATGTTCCCAGGGTTTTAAGGACTCTGTGTTGTCTGAAAACTGAGTTCATTTCCCCTCAGTGCCAGTATTTGACATCTCTGAGTCTTAACTGTTGGAGCTTTTTAAGGAAGACATATGTTGTTGTTGTTCAGTTGCTCGGTCATGTCTGACTCTTTGTGACCTCATGGACTAGCATGCCGGGCTTCCGTGTCCTTCACTATCTCCCGGAGTTTGCTCAGACTCATGTCCATTGAATACATATGTCCAGTTCCTATTTTGGATCCACTGAATCAGTTTTGGGGTGTGTGGGCCAGGATATGTATTTGAAAAAATTCACCCAAGCATTCTGACTCCCCATATAATTGTTTTTGCATGTGTCCTTGCCCTATTGTTATCTTTTACGAAGGACCTGGGTCCCCAAACTAGTGCACAAAGTCTGTTAAGCTGAGACGAGGAGGAAGAGGTGGATCTATTGCTGCCTCTTCATCTTGGGCACCTAAGCCCTCCCATGACGCTAAGGACACTGTGTGGCTTTGTAGCCCCGGGCACACCACAGTTGAAGAAATGAGTGCTGGATTGGTTCTAAGGAAAAGGATGAAGTCTGTACCCAGCTTGCCTTTCCTGACAAATAATATCTTAAGCTACATGTTGGTTCCAGTTGTGGCAAGTGATCATTGAAAGATTACTGTTAGGAAAGAAAAAAGATACTGAGATGAATATAAGATTGGATTTATTTTCTTTTTTGGATAGGAATCTTCATAAAACTATACCAGACCATTAAACAACAGTTATTTGAGTAAATAATAAAATCAAGCATTGCTGCTGACAACGAAGGAGCAGCTCAGTTGAATTCACTTAAAGGTAAAACTAGTAAGTCTAGGTCTAATGAATTTAGGCAAATGGACATTTACATTATACCAGCCTTGAAAATATGCCTGGAGAATGTGAGAGGAGGAACAAAGTAGGAGGAAAGAGAAAGATCTCAGATCCTGAAGAAGAAAGGGAAGAAGTAGAAGAAAGGGAAGATGACGGGGAAGATCTTTCATCTGACGCCTCACCCAGGCTGTGGCTGCAGCAAACTGATGTTGAAGATGTCGAAGAAGAAAGTGCAAGCATAGGGGCCTCTCAACATCAGGTGGTTCAGGATGTCCCAGTGTAAAGAAGAGTTACTCTCTTCACTGATGAGGTGGAACTTAGTGATTAAAATAAATATTATGCAAATGTTAAAGTAAATTTTAGAGTGCAAGGTTAAATTGAGGAATAAAAATTCCTTCAATTTCGAGGAAAAGGACATTCACCACTAAAAGTTTTGTATTATCAAACAGCTAATAAGGGAAATGTAAAAGTAATTCAAAGTGATTTTACTAAACTTCAAGGAATCATAATCCGATTTTCTAATAACCATTATTCCTGTAAACTATTATAATAGGAATAAGAGAATATAATCCTGTTGGAATAAATGGTATAGTCATTAGATAGATACTAAAAAGCAGCCTTGTGAGAGATTGATTATAATAAAAGCTTTTTTAGATCTTCTTGGTTGGTTGAGTACTTTTGAAGTTAATTTCCTTTTTGAAGCAAGTATTTCTTAAGTGATAGAGGTAAATTAATTACTACTTTGAGTATGTGTATTAAGATTTGCAAGAGATTTTTATTTTAAAACTCACTCTGGTATATGGTACTGACCCATCTGTCCTGGGAGCCCCTATCTGCCATGAGTCAGGTTCAGGGAGACCTCTCTTCTGTGGGCTGAGAAGGGCTTGACCTCTTTGAGCCCTGCCCTAAGAGTAAGGAGAGTGAGTGACTGGGGAAGGAGCCTTTCCTCTCCCTTTGATCTTACAAGCACTGGGCAGGTACAGGAAGGGCAGGACTTAGGGAACGTTCCCGTATAAGACTGGCCTTGGGCAAAGGGACCTCGACCAGCGCTGGACAACTGGACTGTTCCTTGCTCTCTAGGCTCTGACCCCAGAGGCTCCTAAAGCTCTTTGAGGTTGCCCATGAAGAGTTTCCCACATAACTGAAAAGAGAAATGCTGAAATATCTTCAGTGGTCCAGATGGAAGTATAAAGCACATGTGCTTACCCAGGCTGCCCAGGAGTCTGGAGACCTTTACACAGAAGCACTGTAATACAGAAATAGCATCTGAATAGAACCTTTCAAATCAGGTTGTGTGATGTAACTTAAAAACCAGTTGATTAAAAAACAACAACAATGCCTCTTCCCAGGCCTTATTCTCTGGCTAATTTGTGATAAATACTTTGTCATATTATAGTTTTATATAAGAATATTTCTGGTACCTCTTCATTTATTTGCAGCTTATTGAGATAGACATTCACCTCTATAATTACACTCTGAAATCAACCCATTATACAGTTTTAACAAGTTTTAGTAAATTTCCACAGTTGTGTAGCCATCACTCCAATTCAGTTTTAGAACACTTCCATGTCCCCCAGATGTTCCCTCATGCCCATTTATAGTTAACCTGTGCTCCCACCCTCAGCCTCAGACAACCACTGATCAGCTTTCTGTCTCTATAGTTTTGCCATTTTGAAAGATTTCACATTAAGTGAAATTGTATTGTCTTACATATCTTTAGCATAATGTTTTTGAGGTTTATCTATCTTGTAGTATGTATCAGTAGCCTGTTCCTTTTTATTGTTTAGTAGTAAGGATTCGGTTATAGGGCTATTCCACATTTTGTTCATTCATTCATCAATTGATGGATATTTGGATTCTCTCCAGTTTTTGAGTATTCTTAATAATGCTGCTGTGAGCATCCAGGTTCAGTTCTGTTCATGAAGATGTGTTTCCATTTCTCTAGAAGTGGAATTGCTAGGTATTATGGTGTGTGTTTTCACTTCTTCAAAGTAGCTATACCATTTTATTATATTCCCACCAGTGTATGAGGATTTTGGTTTCACTACACCCTTGCTTTTTTTTTTTTTTTTTTTTGCATTTCTTTTTCTTGGGGGTGGTCTTGATTCCTGTCTCCTGTACAGTGTCATGAACCTCCATCCATAGTTCATCAGGCACTCTGTCTATCAGATCTAGTCCCTTAAATCTATTTCTCACTTCCACTGTATAGTCATAAGGGATTTGATTTAGGTCATAACCTGAATGGTCTAGTGGTTTTCTCCACTTTCTTCAATTTCAGTCTGAATTTGGTAATAAGGAGTTCATGATGCAAGCAACAGTCAGCTTCCAGTCTTGTTTTTGCTGACTCTATAGAGCTTATCCATCTTTGGCTGCAAAGAATATAATCAGTCTGATTTCACTGTTGACCATCTGGTGATGTCCATGTGTAGAGTCTTCTCTTGTGTTGTTGCAAGAGGGTGTTTGCTATGACCAGTGCGTTCTCTTGGAAGAACTCTATTAGCCTTTGCCCTGCTTCATTCTGTACTCCAAGGCCAAATTTGCCTGTTACTCCAGGTGTTTCTTGACTTCCTACTTTTGCATCCCAGTCCCCTATAATGAAAAGGACATCTTTTGGGGGTGTTAGTTCTAGGAGGTCTTGTAGGTCTTCATAGAACTGTTCAACTTCAGCTTCTTCGGCGTTACTGGTCAGGGCATAGACTTGAATTACCGTGATAGTGAATGGTTTGCCTTGGAAACGAACAGAGATCATTCTGTCATTTTTGAGATTGCATCCAAGTACTGCATTTCAGACTCTTTTGTTGACCATGATGGCTACTCCATTTCTCCTAAGGGATTCCTGCCCAGAGTAGTAGATATAATGGTCATCTGAGTTCAATTCACCCATTCCAGCCCATCTTAGTTCACTGATTCCTAGAATGTCGATGTTCACTCTTGTCATCTCCTGTTTGACCACTTCCAATTTGCCTTGATTCATGGACCTAAAATTCCAGGTTCCTATGCAATATTGCTCTTTACAACATTGAATCTTGCTTCTATCACCAGTCCCATTCACAACTGGGTGTTGTCTTGTTTGGCTCCATCCCTTCATTCTTTCTGGAGTTATTTCTCCACTGATCTCCAGTAGCATATTGGGCACCTACTGACCTGGGGAGTTCATCTTTCAGTGTCCTATCTTTCTGTCTTTTCATACTGTTCATGGGGTTCTCAAGGCAAGAATACTGAAGTGGTTTGCCATTCCCTTCTCCAGTGGACCACATTCTTTCAGACCACTCCACCATGACCCATCCATCTTGGGTGGCCCCATACGACGTGGTTTAGTTTCACTGAGTTAGACAAGGCTGTGGTCCATGTGATCAGATTGGCTAGTTGTCCGTGACTGTAGTTTCAGTCTGTCTGCCCCCTGATCCTCTCTCTCAGTGCCTACCGTCTTAGCTGGGTTTCTCTTACCTTGGACGCGGGGTCTCTCTTCACGGCTGCTCTAGAAAGCTCAGCCGCTGCTCCTTACCTTGGATGCGGGGTAGCTTGAGCTGAAATCAAGATTTCCAGGAGAAATATCAATAACCTCAGATATGTAGATGACACCACCCTTATGGCAGAAAGTGAAGAAGAACTAAAGAGCCTCTTGATGAAAGTGAAAGAGGAGAGTGAAAAAGTTGGCTTAAAGCTCAACATCAGAAAACTAAGATCGTGGCATCCGGTCCCATCACTTCATGGCAGATAGATGGGGAAACAGTGGCTGACTTTATTTTTCTGGGCTCCACAATCACTGCAGGTGGTGATTGCAGCAATGAAATTAAAAGACGCTTACTCCTTGGAAGAAAAGTTATGACCAACCTAGACAGCATACTCAAAACCAGAGACGTCACTTTGCCAACAAAGGTCCATCTAGTCAAGGCTGTGATTTTTCCAGTGGTCATGTATGGATGTGAGAGTTGGACTATAAAGAAAGCTGAGCGCCAAAGAATTGATGCTTTTGAACTGTGGTGTTGGAGAAGACTCTTGAGAGTCCCTTGGACTGCAAGGAAATCCAACCAGTCCATCCTAAAGGAAATCAGTTCTGAGTGTTCATTGGAGGGACTGATGTTGAGGCTGAAACTCTAATACTTTGGCCGCCTGATGCGAAGAGCTGACTCGTTGGAAAAGACCCTGATGCTGGGAAAGATTGAGGGCAGGAGAAGGGGACGACAGAGGATGAGATGGTTGGATGGCATCATCGACTCGATGGACATGGGTTTGGGTGGACTCCGGGAGTTGGTGATGGACAGGGAGGCCTGGCGTGCTGCGGTACATGGAGTCGCAAAGAGTCAGACACGACTGAGTGACTGAACTGAACTGACACCCTTGCTAACATTTTGTATTGTTCTGTCTGTCTACATTTTTAGTGAAAAGTTAAGAAACCCTTACATTAAATTGGTATAGAATTAATATCTTTACAACATATTAATGTTGGGCATATTAATGTTGGGCTTCTGACTGAAGCACCTGAGCAGTGCAACTCAGTGACTTAACAGCCGTTAAAGATGACATAGTTCATGGAAACCTGTATGAGGAGATAGGAGACAGTGATTCTCCAGCTTAACAAGGGTCGCTGAATTTCAGGCCATGCTATGCCCATATTAATACAGTTGATATCTTTACAATGTCCTGTTATGAATCAGGACACTATTCCTCCAATTTTAAAACATGTATCTTTTGGTAAAGCTTTAAAGTTTTTAAAATTAAGGTCAGATCTTTTCTCACTATAGTTTTTCCTTTTTTTCTGTTCAGTGGATGCCTGGACTTTGGCCTTTTCTCCTGATTCTCAGTATCTGGCCACAGGAACTCACGTGGGAAAAGTGAACATTTTTGGTGTGGAAAGTGGGAAAAAGGAGTATTCTTTGGACACAAGAGGAAAATTCATTCTTAGTATTGCATATGTAAGGAAATATTGCTTTGTTTCTATCTGATTCTTTCAGTTTCCTCTTCTAGCCTGTTGTATTCCTTGATAAACATTCTGCATTGGTCTCACTAGGAAGCTGCTGGCTTTGTTTGCCAGTCAGCCAGTTAGACCTGGAACCAGCAGATTACTTGTGTTTGAGGGGGGATGGCTTAACAACATGGAGTTTCAAATGATTTTCGTATGTTCTCTACAGAGTCCTGATGGGAAATACCTGGCCAGTGGAGCCATAGACGGAATCATCAATATTTTTGATATTGCAACCGGGAAACTTCTGCATACGCTGGAAGGTGTGGTTCATCATTTTGTGCAAACTGGATTATCAGATCACAAAGGAAGACTTACTCTTTCATTAAAATGCTACTAAATGGCAAATGAGCCTTAGATTTGCAAAACGTCACTGTCAGTTGGAAATCTGAAATGCCTCTAAGGTTCACTTTTGTCACTGTGCTGCTGCTGCTGCTAAGTCGCTTCAGTCACGTCCGACTCTGTGGGACCCCGTAGATGGCAGCCCACCAGGCTCCCCCGTCCCTGGGATTCTCCAGGCAAGAACACTGGAGTGGGTTGCCATTTCCTTCTCCAGTGCATGAAAGTGAAAAGTGAAAGTGAAGTCGCTCAGTCGTGTCCGACTCCTAGCGACCCCATGGACCACAGCCCACCAGGCTCCTCTGTCCATGGGATTTTCCAGGCAAGAGTACTGGAGTGGGGTGCCATTGCCTTCTCCATTTGTCACTGTAGTTATAACCTAGACATATTAGTTTTTGTACCAGTGTTTTAAATGCTTATTTTGGTGAACAGGCTTACTTTTTATTTATGTGTTAATATATCCTAGCTACATGAGTGTCATATTTCTGTTATGTTTGACTCTAAAGAACTTTGTGATAGGAAAATAGCCCCTTTTTGTCGATAGTTTGAAGGTAAATGAAAGTTCTGTGCCCACTCTGCACTGGCGACCTCTGGGCAGGGGGATGGGATACTAGGACAGGGGAAGGGCTGGAGGGAGGCCTCTTCAGTGCATCGTTTACCCTACAAGAAGGATTTGGTAGGGAACTAGCATCCTGTTTGTTCAACATGCAAATCAGAAACAGTGCATATTTCCATTTTTGGCCATATCTGTAGGGGCAGAGGAGTTTTGTCTAAGCAATGTATCCTGAGGTCCAGTTGGTCAGGGAAGGGATCTGAGGAGTAATGACTCCCAGGAGGAGGAGCCTGTGTTTTGTGCATGTTTCTAGAGCATTAGGAAGAAGGGTCCAGTCTGTAGCTCGCGTCTGACTGAAGCACTGAGCAGTGCAACTCAGTGACTTAACAGCCATTAAAGATGACATAGTTCGTGGAAACCTGTATGAGGAGATAGGAGACAGTGATTCTCCAGCTTAACAAGGGTCTTTGTGAATTTCAGGCCATGCTATGCCCATTCGCTCCTTGACTTTTTCCCCGGATTCACAGCTCCTTGTCACTGCTTCAGATGATGGCTACATCAAGATCTATGATGTGTAAGTTACCTGTTGGGTTTCAACACTTCTCTCTTAATGTCAATGCCTGTTTGTCTCTTATCACTAGGAGGAGCCCTAGCAACTGAGCTGCTCCCTCTTTATGTCTAGGAAAGACATGTGTTCAGGTCCTGTCCCTGCTTTGAGCTTAGGATGTTACAGAGGAAGACGTGCGTGGGTTACCAACTAGAATCAGCTACTTGCTACTTCTTTTCCAGCATCCTGTCTCTTGTGGGGCATGCTGGTTTTAAATTTTTTTAGACAGGTGAGTAGTGTACAGATGAACAGATGGAGCCATGGGCTGTAGCTAGCTTGAAGTAATGATGAAAAAATTAGAACATTTGTTTTCTGAGGGTGTGACGTTCTAGAAGGCATTCTTCTGCCCTAGTTAGGGAGTTGTCTGTTTATAAGCCAGCTTATAGCAGGTCTAGATAAGGGAGCTTTTTTGTTGGTGGTTTTTGACTGCAGGTATAAAGGTGAGTTAGTTAATCTTCAGTTGACAGCTCACTTTCATTGTAAGCCTATGCACGGGCCCTTTCTCTTTTTCTTTTCTCCTTTATTTCTTAGTCCCCACCCTGTTCCCCACTGAGGTCTCCCCTATAAGGTGTTTGATGTGTGTCCCTGATTCTTTGACTCAGTACTGCAGTGTGCCTGGCTTCTGGCTTCCGAATGTGGCATTCTGATCCACTGGGTGCATCCCTTACCCTTCTCTGTGCCCCAGCGATGGGTGCCACACCATGACCATCCACGTGCATGTTACTTTGTGGGCCTATGAGAGTTTTGCAGGAGTTTAAACTTGGGAGATTTTGGACAACAGAAAGTTGTCAAATAGACATGGAATTAGAACTGCAGTTTCTGGAGTTACAGCTGAATGAGCTGTTAGGGTCCAAGAGAAAATGCCTGTCTCAAGTTGTGCTTGCTTGTCAACAGCAGGGCCAGTATAAATACTAGCAGTTTCTTAAGTGTTCAGCTCTCTTTAATAAGGCTTTCACTGTTACAGTTTCATCATCTTCCCAACTACTGGTGAGGTAGCACAGGTTAAGGTCCCAGTCATATTGCCGACGAGGAACCCAAGCTGAGGTGGTGGTTTGGCCAAGGTGCTGATACTGAATGAACACCTGGGACTTTTACCTTCTCATGGTCCCCCAGCTTTCTACTGAGGCCACCTCTCCTCTTAACTGGGGTCTGCTCTACTCCACTGGCTTCAGGGGTGAAACTGCTGACCTTAGTCAGGTCTTAGGATTGTTCTCCTGCCATAGGTGATTTGATTTCACTTTTTTAAAAAGTGAAAATGACTATAGTCATTAGACCTGTCTTACTCTTGGTTAAGTTAAAAATGGTCTGTCCAAGTCACACCTGTTGTAAAAGAATACATTTTGATACCTTCCTTAGACACAGGCACTGGCTCCACATGGAAAGGACGCTAGGTGGGCAGGGCTCAGAACCTGCAGCTACTCTGAGATGGCTCTTTGCCTGCTGGTTCTGTTTCCTCACCTTAGGAATTGGCTTGCTGAGCCTTCTTTATTTTGAACCGCTAAACTCTGCTTGTTTAGGATCCTATTTTTGGCTCTTGTAGGCTCTGACATATTTGGGGTTAATGCTATTGAAGATTTTGTTTCTTCAGTATGTGATGCTACTTTAGTGAAAAGAGAATGTCTATGTTAATACTGTCATTTCAAGGATAGCAGATTTGGTCCAATTAAATGGACACGGTACACCTTCCGTTTCAGTGATTATATTCCAAAAGTTAATGTCTCCATTTTATTTGAAACTTTCCCATTTCAGACAACATGCCAACTTGGCTGGCACATTGAGTGGCCACGCATCCTGGGTGCTGAATGTTGCATTTTGTCCTGATGACACACACTTTGTTTCCAGGTACTTATGACTCTTATCAGTTCCTAAAATGTTAGGAAGATGAAGATGGTCCTCTTGTATGAATTGCCTTAAAATTTGAAGATGGTGTGACTCTTTTCTCATTCAGGTAGCCTTTGTTTCCTGCAGTGTTTTTTAAATTGTCAAGTTAATTGTTCTTAGCTGGAACAAAGATGGATGCTTTTGAGCAACTCAGTTCTTATTTCTTCCTTATAAATCTAGGCCTCTACCTACAGTAGGTAGGTATCCCTTATAAGGATACCTGTGTTCCAATAGTAACTATAGATATGAACATCTGTAAAATGTTATGCTTCGAGACCCCAATGTTGTTTAGGCCCAGGATGGCCAAGACAGTTGAAAAACAGGAGGTGCATGGCTTAATAGCACTGCACAGAGGCTTATAGAAGACTCTGAGAGCCTTTATTTTGAAGCTTTAACCAGTTTCCCTCCCATCCAGAGGGAGCCTCTCATCTGAGACTCCTGACAAGGATATTTAATATGAGGGCCAAGCAGATCAGAAGTTTGGGGAAATAGCTGCTCTGTGAGTGGGGAATGCCAGCCAGTTGTGTGAACATTCTTGACCACCTTTTGGGGACCAGGTCAGCCGCTTGTACACACACACGCACCAAGGGGGCCTCTAGGTAGGTTGAGTCAAGGAGTGTGGAATTTTTGGTCAGATTCTTTCCAACTTCACACCGGTCTGAAAAGTTTTCTGATACTGATGTTTCCTTTTTTAAAATAGTTCATCTGACAAAAGTGTTAAAGTTTGGGATGTTGGAACAAGGACTTGTGTTCACACCTTCTTTGATCACCAGGATCAGGTATGGCATAATTAACATTTAAATTCCTTTGTCTTTGGATTGCTAGCGTTGTCTGACTGCTATGCCAGAACTCACTCATTTTCCTAACCTCCCTGCTGAGGTTGTCAAGATTGGATGACCCTCAGAGCTGAGCTGCTCTGATTGCTTGGATGTCCATCCAGCCCGTGTTCCAGTGGACACTCTGGGGTGCAGAGGCTGGGGATGTGTTGTCAGCCTGGAAACCCGCAAGGCATGATACGTACCCATGATATGGGTAGACCGGAAAACTTGCGCTAGCTGCACAGCCTTTGAATGACTTCTTCGAAACATGTTGCAGCAATGCCTAGGGCATGCCTGGGCCTTTTTCTGGGTACAGCTGGGCCATGGCTGTCTCGGGAAGGACCTGCTTCCTCAGGAGTTTCGATTCCATCCCACAGCCGTCACTTTCTCTTCTGGAGCTGCCCAAAGAAGTGATGTGGTTTTTTTTTTTTTTTTCTTTGAATATATTTGAAGCCAGAAATTCTTAACAGGTTGTTTGACTTTAAAGATATTGGTAAATTTTATTTCAGCCTTTAAATTAGGAAAAAGAGGCTCTCTTCTCACAGGAGTCTTCCGGTGAGATGAATGTGAAATGTTAAGGCATTCTAGGGCAGGGCTTCTGAGTCTTTAATGTACCCTGGGGATCTGGTAACAATACAGATTCAGTAGGTCTGGCCTGCGCCTAAGTTTCTGTCCCAAGTTTCAGGTGAGACTAGCACTGCTAGTTCCAACCACTTTTGAATAGCAAAGGTCTTGGGGAAGCAGTATAAAAAATAAAATACCCATGGCAGTATAAAGTCATCTTTTATTAAGTATGTATTTTGTATGTTCTTAGGATGGTCTCATAGAATCTCTTTGGAATGCATTTTAAAGTTAACAAATGTTCATGCTTTTTTACACTTAATCTTAACATTGTTGCCAATGAAGTTGAGAGGATTTAATCTTGACATTTCCCTCCTGGATTTAAACATTGTACTCGGGAAGGAAGTCCTGGCTGGCTATGTTGCTTTCTGTGAGTGTCAGTGTGTGGTGCGGTCCTCAGAGGAAGACATTTGGAATGGATATAAAGCCATCACCTGGCCCGCTCACAGCGCTGAAGTGAGGGCTAGAACACCCACCTCAGGGATAGAGTGACAGGCTTGACCTGATGAAACTCCTACCACATCAGTTCTGCCTGGGAAGGAGGTGTGAATGTGTTAATTCAACATGTAGCAAATGAAATCAATGACTTGCAACACCAGGTTGTCTAGCTCCTGGGGACAGGCAGGTTTCATAGGCCTCTAATAAGAGAGTGAGAATTACTGAGGTAGGTTGTGGGCACAAGGAGGTGGACGAGGAGCACAGTTTGTAATTATCCCTGTAGGCAGTGACCTCAGGGCAGCTGTGGGGCCTTTTCCTTCCTGGAGACCTGGGAACCCGTGCTGGTCCCTCGTGGGTTCCATCTTCACAACATTAGGTCACTTCCTCGATTGTGAATCTTTGAAAGGTTTGTGAATACCTTGATTTATGTTTAGAAATGAATTATCTGGAGTTGGGAAGTGAGTGTGATGATAATTAAACAGTAGTAATAGAAGCTGCCTGATTAAAGGAAAAGCCCCATTCTTACTGTTGAGAAAGCATGAAAACACCCTCATCCTATTGTTTTTCTGGATTCAGTATAATGAGAGTAGGGTAAGGGTATTTGTTCCTAAAGAATAAAGGTGTTAGTAGAACTTTTTCTCTTTTTATTTACAGGTCTGGGGAGTAAAATACAATGGAAATGGCTCAAAAATTGTGTCTGTTGGAGATGACCAGGAAATTCACATCTATGATTGTCCCATTTAAACATCAACATTTTCCAGGCTAATGCTACAGAGAGAACGTATAGATTGATTATGACATTCCTTACCTTTCTAGCTTGTTAATATAGCATTTATTAAAAAGTTTATCAAAAACAAATTTTGTAGATACATATAAATCTTTTCATGTTTTATTGGAAATGCCATTCATAGTTTAACATAAAGTGTTCTTAATACAAACACTCATGTTCTTCAACAAGCTTCTTTCTCATTTGCCCTGTTACTAATAGAGCAGTAAGAGGAGTTGTCATCATTCTGTGACAGTGAGTACTGCCTCAGGAAAGAGGACATCCAGGCATGTACTAAACTCCCCAGGATAGAAATTTAGGCTCACCCTTCCAGGGGATGAGCCGTGCAGAGGCTGTGATAGGAGGCTAATCTATTTTAGAATGTGATCCTGAAAGAAACAGGTTATTTGACTGGGTGGGAACATTCTTTAGTCCTGTCTGAGCATTCTTCTATTTGGTAGATTAAAAATGCCCCGTGCCACACTCTTTTTCACCCTGTTAATTTTAGAGAAGCCTGTAACCTGCTGGTGGTGTTTACAGGCTCAAGCCTGTACCTACTCTGGTTGGCCTCCAGCCCTGCTTCAGTTACCCCAGAGCTCCTACACCTCAGTTTTCTCAGTGGCCCACTTGAGACGTGGTCTGCACGTAACAGGAGAGGTGTAAGTAGCTAACACTCCAAAGTTTGCTGCTTTTTACTGATCGTAACTTCATATGCTTCACGTCAGGTCCTGTGCTTTCCCTCCAGACTCCCCACAACCCTAAATCAAGCTCATCCTCTCTTCTCTCTCCTGCCTCTGCCTTGTTCACCTTCCTATAACTGAGGCAGGAAGTGGACAGGCCCCCAACCAGAGTAAAGCAATTGGAGATTCATTCCCTGTGGACTGAAACTCCAAGACAAGAAGAGCAGGATAATTAAGGGAGGAAGCTGGGCCCTGGTCATACCACATATTTCTCATTCTCCAAGTCAGGCGACCTCCCTGACCACACATGCACAGAAAGGCTCCTTGGAGGTCAAAGGGGAGGGATGTCAAGGGATGTTGTACCCATAGCCTCTTCAGTAGACTCCATCTTGGCTAAGAGATGTGTGCACACACATAGAGGAAGATCCTGAGATACACCAAATATGGACTGTGAACCGGGCAACTCCAAATGACTGGCCAAAGGAAACCCAGAAAAATGCCCCTTAAAAGGCATTCAGCCTGTCCGGAGAGTGTGACTCAGGGACTCTCCTCTGAGTCTGCCCATGTATCTATCTACACGTACTGTACTTCCCCCCCCCCCACCAGCTTTTTACTTGCTTTACTGTTTTTTGCCTTTGTGGAAATTCTTCTCTGTAAAGCCAAAGGGCCAGGGCCCCTTGCATTGACCTCTGGTCCAGTGGTTAGGATTTGGTGCTCTCCCTGCGTGACCTGACCTCAATCTCTGGGAACCCAAGCCCCACTTCAAGATGCTGCAGCCTGAGGCCACCCGAGATCATATCCACACAGCCCTGGCCATTTCCTCTGCCTTCCTCAGATGTTCCTTCCTCAGACTTCCACAGGTCTTGCTGCTTTCAGGTTGTTCTCTGGTGTCCGCTCCCAGTAAGAGGCCTTCCCCTCGCCCCTTTCCCGTTATTCTCATTCGTCACTGCAGTCATCATTGCCTGATGGATTTATCCCCACCCCAAATATAAGCTCCATGAGAGCAGAACCTTCATTCCATTTTATCAACCAATATGAGGCAAACTTGCGCCTTAGCACTAGTCATTGGAAATAAAAGTAAATAAAAACAAAACCATCTGTCTCATACCAGCTCAATTTTAATTTTAAAGTGACAAATGTACAGGTGGAATAAATTTTAAGCAACACCCTCCAGATCCCATTTACATGACAAGGAGCTGAATGCAATTTTGCCTTATCATCAACTACAGGAGTTTTCTGGCAATAATTCTTCAGGAAGTCACAGCACAGAAACAGAACACCCTGGAGTTGTGGTCCATTTGTACCCTGATTTTCATACAGGCTTAGCTGGAAGAGTAGATTTTCTTTCCTGACTAATGGTCAGTGGGACAGGCAGGCTCCTTCTGTACCTTTCTTGAGTAAATTATGCCCACCCACCACTGCTGTGTTCTGCTAGAGTGGGGTCCATCCGCTGAACCTACCTGCCATGGGTCTGATCTGCCCTTTGGCCCTCCTGGCGAGGTCCCTGGTCTGAGTCAGACTTGCAGGTACTATATGACCAAGTAAGGGTGGATCTGAAAAGTGGCCTCTGCTTTAACCCAGCAGCTGAGAAGGCAGCAGTTTTTCTTTGTGACTGTTATGCGAAGGAAAGGAGCAGTAATAGCTGAAGGTTGAGGAATCTAAATTTATATTGTAGTCTACCTGCCAGGAGTAAACAAGTAACTAATATCTTTCTGAACAAGTTATCATTTACAGTGGTAGCCCATACAGACTGCGGTCCAGAGTAGAACTTTTAAGTTTTCGCTGAAACTTTATCCCTTGAGCAGGAAGCCCTTTGTGATATGGCTGTGCAAGGAGATGAACCATCCATCCTTTGGAAGGGAGCTGAATCTGGGAGAATGAGGGAAAACACTGAGATGTCCCCTGCCTTTCCAGAACCTCAAGTCATCCAGGATAACTGGGCAGGCAGGGAGACTGGCTGTGCCACGGGGCTGAGTCACCAGCATCTCCCACGGCTTCTGTTGCTGCACTAAGGCTGCTGGGGATGTGGATGGTTTCATTTTCTTTACAAGTAAGCACTTTGGTGGAACAGCACTGCAAACGCTGTCAACAGAAAACAAAAGGCAAGGTGCAGGGGTCGCAGGCAAAAGTATCATCAGTGTTTCATTTAAAACACTCGTTTGTCCTCACCACAAGGCCTGGAAGGCTCAGGAAGCTTCCAAAAGAGATGATCAGACCCACCCCACTCCAAACACTCAAGGGCATAAGACAGTAGGAACCAAGTTGGCCCTGCAGCCCACTCAGTGTGAGCCAGGCACTGCAGCCAAATCCAGCCCACAGATGTGCTTTTATTCTTGAGGAGAACCATCTAGAATCTAGATTCGGAAATGTAACATTAGCAGCCCTGAGATCATGCCCTCCGTAACTTTGCCTTGGGAGGCAGGTGCGGAGGGGAAGAAACTGCAGAGCTGGACATGGGCCAGGTCACCCACTTCGCGCCTGGAGGTTTGCTCGGGGGCTGAGTGCTCCTGTCTGGGCTGTGCTTTATTGGTGGAACTGAATTATGGCAAAGCCACTAGAAGCACAAAGTGTCAGTGCGTTCACTGGCATCTCAAAAACATCCTGAAAATGTAAATAAACAGATTCCATATGCAGACTAGTGATTTACACTTAAAACATTTAAATATAAATTAAGCTATAACTTAAGTTACAACCAAAAGAAAAACAAAAGAAAAACCAAAAGACACTCAGCAGTTGAGAATGCTGAACACATACACAGGACTCCCCAAACACGAGGCCGTTAAAGCGATGCCGTTTTTCATTGTGCCAACTTTACATTCATGATGTGCTAGTCCCGCCAGGCCACGCTGTACGGGGCCGCGTCATGCCGTCTGGCACTGCACTCCAGCCCGCGGCCCGTCATCGTCCTCTTCATAGGCTTCCCTGTGCTGGCGCCAGTTCTGCTCGTTGGGATTAAACTCCTTCAGCTCCACCTGATCCATGTCCTCTGTAATCCTGACTTTCTGTCGAGGTGGGAGCAGAGCTTCCAGCTGGGAAAGCTTGTCTTGGGGAAGCCAGTGTTTTTCAGGAAAAATAACCTGTAAAGAGTGAGGTGGGAAAAAGTTGTTTCTTCCCTTCCCAATTAAGGCATTTAATTTTATGTCCCATGGGAATAACACACACACACACACACACACACACACACACACACACACACACACACACACACACACACACACACACGTACTTACTAAAAACTGACACACACACACACACGTACTTACTAAAAACTGACACACACACACACACACACACACACACGTACTTACTAAAAACTGTATGATCAGAATCCCTTTCTCCAGAGGTGATTTGTAGATCGGCATTCCTTCATTACGTACACATTTCAGGTCCCCGTGCTTTATCACCTCACCTGTCACACACACACACACAAAAGGTTTACTTATGAAATAGGAAGACGGACAACGGCCTGGAGCCTGGGGCAGGCCCGAGCACCCTCACAGCAGCAGGCTAAGGCAGGGGTCATGGAGCATCTGACTAGAAAGCTGGTCCCAGCCAAAATGGTCCCTGTCAGAGGAACTGGCTGGGCAAAGGGGATGAGAGGAGGGTGGGAGTGGAACACTCTCTGATCCATGTCCTGGGATCCTGCAGTGTATCCAAGGAGAAGGGGCTGGAGCCTCCATCATAAAGCAGGTTTAAAAACGTGAACTAGGAATCAACACTCAGTTTGGGAAAACAGGGCTATTATGTTAGCCTGCCTCTTCAGATATTACAAAATGACTTTCCCATGAGTGGGAGGAGATTCTCCTCCTCACAGACTCGAGCAGAGCTTGGAGCAAGAATCGGCCTCGAAGGAGCCCAGCAGGAGAGCTAGCCTCCTTGGCAGGGAGCTCAAAAGGCACAGAGGTCTCCTCACACACCCGTGGGATGGAGCTGGCCCGGCTTGCACTTGCTGCGTCTGACGTTTCTACACTTTTTCAGAAGGTATCATGGGAGTTCAGCACCCACAGAGCACTTGCTGCTGCTGCTAAGTCGCTTCAGTCATGTCTGACTCTGTGTAACCCCATAGACGGCAGCCCACCAGGCTCCCCTGTCCCTGGGATTCTCCAGGCAAGAGTACTAGAGTGGGGTGCCATTTCCTTCTCCACCAGAGCACTTGGTTCATCCCAAATTTTAAAATATTTTTTCCTTCCAAATATGAAGAGAGATAAAAGGGTTTCTTTTTTTTTTTTAAGTATGCCTTTCAGCTCAGTAATGAAAATGGGTAAAGAAATAAATACCCAGGAAAAATATGAACGGGGGGTGGGGGCAAACACTTATTTATTCAGCATCCCACTCTCCTGGATGAATGCTCTCCAGAGGAGATCTATTGAAGTATCTCATGGGAATTTTTCAAAATAAAGCATGTGGAGGACTCTCTTCTTGAGGGTCATTCAGCACAGGGCTGTGTGGCTCACACAGGGCCCTTAGAGCTGCTGATGGCAGCCTTAGCCAAACAGCCCCATGCTACTGGGCTTGTCATGGTTTTCATTTTGTTTTTAAATAGCTTTCTGTCTCTCTGTTCCTATCAGGTGTCACTTCTTATTGCTCTCAGCACAGCTCCTCAGGCTTCTGCTTTAACTCTCTGAGGGCAAGGAAACCCTGGGACCAAGTATGGACAACCACATGTAAGACAGGGAAAAGAGGATGACTTTTGACTCTTCTGGGAGGTACAGCTCCGCCTTCAGTCAGGGGGATCACAACCTGCTGAAGCTCTTAAGGCACTCTTTTCTCTAATCTCCTCATTCTCAGCCATTTTCAAGAAAGCCTAAGGGGCTCTAACGAGGAAGGCAGTACAATAGGAAAAGAAGGAAGAGGAAACGAAGGAAAGAGAAATAAGCCAAAACAACAGAAGAAGAGCTGAAGAGAAAAGGAGAGGACTCAAAAAAAAAAAAAAAAAAGATAAATGGGCAAAACGAAAAAACAAGCGAAATCTCCAGCAGGAGGTTTCCCGGACACCCTGCCCTCCTTGTAACTAAGCAAAGAAATGGGTTTCTCAGGGTTCACCACTTTCTCCCTCTGCGGCTCGCCTCCTCTCTCCTGTCCTTGTGGCTGGGATTAGTTGGGAGACAGCAAGGAGCCCTGGGCTCCCATCCCATGGCACGGGCCCCAGCTCCAGGGAGCTCGGCCAAGGATGAGCTTTCCCAAAGAAGTCACACAGCATCCCAAAGATGCCACCCAGCTCCTATTTCCAGAAGGGCTGGAATAAGGGGTGAGGTAATGTTAGGGGACACTGGACATGATACCAGGGGTCTTGGGCACACACCCACTCACAACCTAGGGCTTTGTGCAAACTACAATCCTCAAACTTTCCTACACAAGTGAGGGGAGGAACTGGGTACCTTGGGAGGCTTACAAATGGAATCTAAAGGAAGATGCTGTATTTAAGTTTTTCATGGATATTTGTATTACAGTGCGGTGCTTTTCCTCAATCCTTAAGTAGATCTGTATGCAAACAGAACAAAAAACCAAATGCTAAGATTTTAACAACAGGCAAACCATGTATCGGTGGTCCTCGTGCTACTTTTATTTTCACAACTTTTTGTTAAATTTGAAATTGTTTCCAAATGTAAAAGACAAAAGAAAACCTCTGATTAAGACTGGGGTATATAATTCCATTTCATCTATACCCAGAAAAGGAAGAAACAGAAAAAGCCGAAGAGGAAAGTGGCAGAGAAAGAGAACAGGCCAGAAAAGGGAAGAGAGAAATGGATACAGAGGAAGAAAGGCCCGGAAGGTGGTCGGGGAGACCAGGTGGCTCACCCCACTGGACTGCAGGGTCTTGATTATTTCCACTGCTGCTGGATAGGCTCACTCGCTGGTTACCTCCAAGCCCAGCCCTGAACCCATCCCATCTAGCTTTAAATCTCAGATGCCCACATGAAAAGTCAGACTCCCCAGTAACCCTGTGCCCAGCGAGGGGACCAGAACAGCACTGCTCATGGCCAGTGATGGGGTCAAGAACATCTGGGTGGCTCAGCCACCACTGCACCCATGTGGACACTCTTTGACATGGACAACTGACCTGAAGTGCTGTTCACAGGCAGCTACAAGTCGAGCGTCCCAGCCTGGTCTCTCTCCCCTCTCCCCACGGCCCCTTCCAGGCAGGTGCTCTGAGGCCCTAGCTGCAGTGAGCACTAGCCCTCCTGGGAACTGGGAGCCTGGCATCTAGACACGTGCTGGCAGGCTGAACTCTCAGGCCCGTGAGAATCCTTCTGGTTCAGAGGCAGCTCCCTCCAGCTCCTGTGCACGTGTGCAGATAAGCAGTTCTCTAGATGCCACCAAGGGTAAGCTGGCAGGCGATGCCCTTTTTTCAGGAATATTCTATTTTAAAACGTCTCATATGTAATCGCAACACAGAGGCTAGAGGAATGTGGATGAATCAGCACAGATCACCACGTGATAGGGAAAAAAACCACCTATTATCAGCTGTGTTTTATTACACAAAAGTTAATTTTTTTTAAATTTTAAGTCAGATTGGCAGGTTCCAGGTAAAATTTTAGATCCCCATAGATTCCAACTCTGAATTTTTTTTCAAGCAGACTATAAAAGAAATTGACAAAATTCTTGAGTCTCTACTGATGACTTTAAATTTACAAAAAATCAAGTCACACTAACTTGAATGTGAAACCAAGGTTAAGTTGCCAGGATCACCAGGCCAAACACACAGAACTACAACGAAACACACATTTGAAACATTACCTGATTTAGATGTAATAACAAGGACTCGATCATCCAGTGTTTTTATCGTCTTCTTGAAGCCACAAAGGGCTTCAGAAAGCTGAATTTTCATTTTCATGATCAAGTCATGGCCTCGTCTCTGAAAGACACTATGATCCTTCTGATCAAGCACAATTATGACATCACCAGGCTCCAGCTCGGGCTCCTGATCTCCTTCTCCATGAAATAGTATCTTTTGCCCATCCTTCATACCTATGAAACATCATCCCTTTCTGATTAGCCATTTCTTTTAAAAACCATACTTTCAACAAAGCTTTTGAAGAAGGCTCACAGAGCCCTTTGGGGGGTTCTTTACTCATCAAACCTCCCAACTTTGTGCAGGCCTGGGGCTGGGAGTGGTGGCTAGGAATACCACTGACAAAGAGGCCCACTCCACTCCACATATCCCGGGTCCTCAGCCAAACGTAAAGCAGGGAGAATGGGAAACGAGGCTGCCACCTCGAGCACCGTGCAACCGTGCACTGTCTGCCAGGCCCCGACACCACAGCTGACAGCGCGCTGTGAACACACGTCCGCTTGCTGATGCACAAGCAGTGCTCTAACAAGTCTCTGTGCACCCAGGCCCAGAGCCAAGTCCCTCAGCCTGTGTGTTGGTTTGGGTACTGAACTGTGTACTTTGGTCTCATCTCTCACCCTAAATATATTCTCTGGATTAGAAAGATACAAAATAATCAGGGGAATAGCTAAGAGGGGAAAAGCCCTTAAAATGATGTCCCTAGGCAAAATGAATAGCAGGGGGAAGGTGCTGGATTTGGGAGAATCTGCTGCAACAGAGGGGAAATGTGTGGAGGAAAGGGACTCACAGCTGTGAAGACGTACATGAGCTCTCACAGCCAATGCACGATAAAAGCCACTAGCAAGAGCACTCCAAATGACTCTAAAGGATGGCTTGAGAATTGCAAGCAAGGGCAATTAACCAAAATCAAGGTCAAGTGACTTCTGGAGCATTGGAAAACCTTAAAAAGAAATTGCTTTGGATTGGAAGAATTGATGGCCCACACTAAGGGTATCTAAACTCCAGCTGTGCTGTGGCTCCTCTCCCTGATACCTAACCTGCGTGCTCCATACTCAGCACCTGAGGGGCACTTCTGCCAGCCTGGGGTGCTCGTGCTGCGCTGCCTCACCTTTCTCCACGTGTACCTCGATAATCTTCTTCTCTCGGATGACCTTGGCACCGTTGCAGCTTTCGCAGCGGTCCTTGGGGTTGATGCGCTCGCCCTGGCCCTTGCACTCGATGCACACGGTCTGGATCTGCTGCACCATGCCCGGCCCAATCTGCTGGATGTGAATCTGCATCCCTCGCCCCTTGCACACCGGGCACTTCTCCACAGACCCCTTCTTCCCACCAACGCCTGCAGGGAGACAGGAACGAGGCTGTACTCTTCCCTTAAAAGAGGCTCTGCTGGACGCCACCACAGAAGGGTGATGAGCCATGAAACTGGACACTGTGGTTTGAATTCTATTCACAATCATAAAAAGCCATGTGGGAGAGTCTGGATGATTCTAGCCAAGCAGACAATATCCAGATATTAACATGTGATTGCAAATATTTGTGGTTTTGGCTGTGCCAAGGCAAATTCATCACTTTAACGTCACCAACTATTTTCTTCCACCCCAGGGTGGAAAAACACCCATGCCTACACGTGACCGTGGAGGCTGGAGAACACATCCCTGCCCATAGGAGCGGCTACCCAGCCCAGCCACTTCTCTGTGGGACAGCGTGTGACGAAGTCACTGGATCTGACTTTTCTTGAAAAATTAAGATTTAAAAAACCCATGCTAATTACATTTATGTTTAAGTCAAGGACAGTAAACTATGGCCAGCTACATGATTTTGTAAATAAATCTTTATTAGAAGACAGGTGCATCATCTGTTTATTTATCTGTTTATTTCCTGTCTATGGCTGCTTCTGCACTAAGAGTTCGATAGTTACGACAGACACGGTATGGCTCACAGAGCCCAAAATATCTACCATCTGGCCCTTTACAGCAAAAGTGTGCTGACCCCTAGGGCTGGGTGAACTATCTTCATTTGTATATTTTTAAAATAATTGACAACACATTAAATAAATGTGCAAGCCAAAGAAAAGATGTACAGGGCCACATAAAATGGGTTTGGCCCTCAGGCCACCTGTTTGTAATTTCTGACCTTCATATCTGAAAAGATCAATTGTTTTTCCTCTGAATTGTAAAACAATAAGAATTGTTTCCAGATCTGAGGAACCAGAACTATGAGACTCATTCAGAAATGAATCCTTACCTTCACATTTCTCACAAATTACATTTTTCTGGAGAGCCAATTTCTTTGTGACTCCATTATATAAATCTTCAAGAGTTACAGACAACTGATGTACCACATTCTTGCCTTACGGAGGAGAAAGAAACCAATTAGCAATACTGTATCAGATGTACCACTGTATTAAACACCACCTATATGACCTTTAGTTGTATGAAATCTCCAGAGACTCAGACTGTGCCTGTTGTCATTCATTCATCCCCTTCCCTGGGGGAGGGAAAGCTTCGGTTACACCTGGCCCATCCTTCTGGCCCTCTGCCAATATGAGAACTAATATCTTTTCCAGCTATGAGTTAATTATTCAGTCATTTATAGATGTCAACAAAGACTTTCCATCTTTATTTTCTAAAAACAAATCTGAGAATGAGAGATCAATGAGGAAGCCCATCATGTTAACCAGTGAGACTGGTGAAGCAGGTTCCCAGGAAGAGAGACCTTTCCTTACAGATGACACACGAAGTCAGACTCTGGACCTTCTACTGAAACGCTTTCTTGAACATAATGCCCTTTACTTTTTGAGCCCTTCTGTGACTTGTGACTGACTGCAAACTCTTTCGTCTGTGGAAATCTTGTCTGCTCACGCAGGACAGTGGCCTTTCATCTTCAGGGAGGGCATCTGTCTGCTCTGGTGCCATCCCAGCCTCTCAGGATCCACAGCATCAGGTCCCCTCTGCCGCCCACAGGGCTCTCGAGGTCTGAGAGACGGACTGAGATGAGTCCTCACATCAAGGACTGAGATGCTGTCCTTGGCTATTGGCTGTCAACCTTGAGAGATGACTAATTAAGGGTGTGAAGTTGTTCATCTCAAGACAGTGAGAGAGCTGGGCAAGAGGGTACCCAAAGGTTTTAATCACATCCACACTGTCAATTATATGAGCAGGCAATGCACCCAGACAACAGGGTAAAGATTTTTGCCTAATAAACACTTCATGATTTTTAGCACACTATATTCACAGAATTGACAGCCAAGGTTTTCAAAGCCCAAAGTCAATTATAATGTGAGAATTGGTATAGCCTTACTCATCCAGGGGCCTCTTGTTGACACCAAACAACCCTTCTTAAACCTCAATGCAGAGATTGTTTATTTTGATTTCATTCAGGATTGAAATAAGCTTGGCTATCTATCTGGTTTTGAGATCTAAAGCAGAGTACCAACTGTAAGCTGGACAGGGGAAGGAGGCTATAAGAGACCACTGGTAATAGTCAGAGGTGACAGCTAGAGCCTGTCATGAGGTAAGAGATAGAAAAATTAGGAAGAACAAACCCCAGAATTAAAAAACAGAGCCCTGGGACCATTCCACCAAGAGCTAAGTTCCTCATTCACCTCTGGGGATGAAGCTGCTAGTCCTAATGCATTCTGAAGAGATGGGCAAGGTAGTTTCTTTTACAAAGATGTTCAAACATCAAGGGGTGAATTTTGTTACCAGAGAATCTCCTGAGGAGGCTGAGGAAATGACGCTGCACCCTGAATGACAGAACACCAGCCAGAAACAGAGCCCGCCGGCCCCACCGGGTCAGGAGACTCAGGGAGGAGGCGCGCGCTCGGCAGAGTCATCAGCACTAACCACAGGAGCGGCCATCACGGCTCTTAGGACACTGGGAGTCTGACCCCAACAGAAGAGAAAAGGAGGGCAAGGTAATCTTGACCTTCCTCCTTCCTTCTCACCACCATTTGCTCCTTTGTGGGGGTGGGTCGGGGGGTGGAGCACACCACTTGGGGGACCTTAGTTCCCCAACTAGGAATTGAACCCAGGCCCCGAAAGTAAAAGGGCAGAATCCTTAGCACCAGGGAATTCACCATCTGCTCCTTTATATGTGGGGTTTGGAGAGCATCAGGCAATTAACTACTAGCTGTACTAAGAGCCTCTGGATACTAGGCAAGTGATGAACTACTTAAAGTTAATGATTTCCCAAACACGATAACTACACCCTTTTAAGGCAAGATCCCTCCTGATTCCAGTAACACATACAATTTGGAAACAAAAACTTGCTTAATGTCTTTATTTACCTCTTCTCTCTCGAGCCATCCGTCCTCCGCCACCAAAGAACATGTCAAAGATGTCCATGGGGGAAGAGAAGCTGGGGCTGCCTGAGCCTCCTTCCTTAATGGCCTGTTCGCCACCCTGGTCATAAATGTCCCTTTTCTTTGGATCTGAAAGCACTTCATATGCCTGGGATATGAGCTTAAACTTTAAAAGAAAAAAAAAAGATTAAAGAGAGAGAGAGAAGGTTTGAGTTGTTTACGAAGCAAACTCACCATACAAATGCAATAACAAAGGGATTCTGCATCCAACCCCCCAAACTGGTGGGTCTATAGGTTATTTGGAACCTGACTTTTCCATTCAATCCCCTTGTAGTGTGGGATACATAGGGCAAGCATTACTACAGGATGAGAGGCAGGACCACTGCCTCTCTGCAGAGGTCCTTTCTGCCTCCTTGGGCTGCACCAGACAGGAAGAAGTGGAGCAGAATTAAGATGCCATGAGACCAGGCCAGGGCTTAACCTACAACCAGAAAAGGCCCAGAGCTCCCAGCATACTGCTGGCTTTCCAGCTCAGGAGGGCTGCTTTCCTAGTTCACTAGCATGAAATTTGACTACAAACATTTTGTGAGCAACACTCCGCATTTGGGCTGCAGACAGCGTGCATAAAACTGTCCTGATCGCCCCTCAAAGTCCCTCCCCTCTTGCAGTCTCCCCCCTTGCAGTCTCCCCCATATCTCACTTATTGGCAATGCCAAAACCTCATTTCCTCTCCCTCACATCTCATCTGTCAACAAATCCTTCTGATGCTACCTTCAAAAGTCTATTTCCAGTGCCCTAAGACAGACAAAACACCCAAGTCTGTCAAAACTGTACCTTGTAATCCAATTGTAAGAAAAGAATCAGAGAACCCAAACTGAAGTAGCAAAACTCCAGGTGGCACTAGGGGTAAGGAACTTGCCTGCTAATGCAGGAGATTTAAGAGACCCGGTTTCAATCCCTGGGTTGGGAAGATCCCCTGGAGGAGGGCATGGCAATCCACTCCAGTATTCTTGCCTGGAGAATCCCATGGACAGAGGAGCCTGGCAGGCTACAATCCATGGGGTCGCTAAGAATCAGACATGACTGGAGTGACTTAGCATGCATGCACGCACACATTGCAAAACTAAAAGACAGGAAAACGAAATGTAACGTGTGACCCTGAATTGGATCCTGTGTTGAATCTTACACTGGAGAAAAAAATGGCTACAAAGGACATTGGAACAACTGGAAAAACAGGAATTTTTTCTCAATGTTAATTGGATAATTTCTCAATGTTAATTTGATAACGGTACTATGGTTATGTGGGGCTTCTTAGTTGGTGCTAGTAGTAAAGAATCCGTCTGCTGATGCAGGAGATGCCGGTTCGATCCCTGGGTTGGGAAAATCCCCTGGAGGAGTAAATGGCAACCCACTCCAGTATTCTTGCCTAGAAAATCCCATGGATAGAGGAGTCTGGCTATGGTTTACATAACTATGGTTATATAAAAGATATTGTTTTCCCAGGAGAAACATTTAGGGCTGACAGGTTATGATGTGTGCAACTTACTTTCCAAAGCTTTAGCAAATAGTAATAGAGATGGGGAAAGCAAATGTGGCAACATATTTATAATCAGTGAAAGTGGGTGAAAGAAACACACGTTTGTTGTACCATTCTTGTCTTCTCTGTAGATACAGAGAAGTTTTTAATATAAATCACTATAAAATATCCAAAATCCATCCCTTCTCACCATCACTATGCCTGCCCAGGCACAGGCACCCTCTTGGCCTGGATAACAGCAGTGACTTCCCAGTGGATTCCCACCTTCCACCCTCACCCCGGCTTTCAGTCTTCTGCACACAGCAGCCAGAACTTGCCAGCTAATCATGTCAACCTTCTGCCTTGAGCCTTTCAAGGGGCCCATTTCACTTGGAGTAAAACCTAATTCTTATTCCCATCTGCAAGCTCAACTTGACACCACTGCCTCCAGCTCCCTGAAATTCTGCTTGGGCTTTACCGGCCTCCTCACTGTTCCCCAACACCTGAGCACTTACTGTTGGGGTTGTGTCCCCCACTGCAATGTCAGTTCCCTGAGGACAGGGAGTTAGGTCAGCTGTGTCCACTAGCATATCCCCAAGCCTAAAACGCTGCCGAGCATGTAGAAGGCACTTGGGAAATACTTGTTACATGAATGGCTCGATTCTGGGAATTGAGAAATGAATAAATGAGACAGAGTCTTGGTTCTTCAGAGGTATGGTTTAGTCTGTGAGACAGATGTCTATATAAACATCCTATAATGCAGCTGGCTCCAGAAAGCATGCAGGAAAAAAAGTGCTCTGAATATACAAGTATGGAAATCACAGAGACACTAGGCTTTCTCCTGTACTGCAGATCCCGGATGGAGATCTAATAAGTAATAATAAATAATAGATGATAGCTAAAAAGTAATAGCTAACAACTGGGTAATTTAAAAAACTGTCTCAGAGACATCAGAGTCATACTCAAGGTAGTTAGGTCTTTTGATATATTGATTCTTGCACACCATTTGTATAAAGAAAGAGGTAGCACTCACCACTACTCCCTTCCACAGGAGAAAAAGAAGGTTTAGGGATGAGGTGCGAGGCACGGAAGATCAGAAAGCAATCAGGCCAGGCTGCCCCGACAGAGTTCCTGGGGTCTGCACTAGGTAAATATACTTCCTGAAGTATATTCACTAGCTAAATATACTAGGTAAGTATAGTCACTAGCTAAATATACTAGGTAAGTATAGTCACTAGCTAAATATACTAGGTAAGTATAGTCACTAGGTAAATACTCACTAGGTAAATACACTTCATGTCCACTAGAAACGCTCACCAAGTATTATGGATACTTGAAAAGACACTTGGTCTTAACAGAACAGATGACTAATCTACAAAGGAAAAGGAATGCCCTTTTCCTTGTGGCATTCAACCAGAAGCCAGATCTCATGTGGGCATGGGGCTCCCACAACCCTGGGGGTCTCAGCACTCCAGTCTAATTCAGGGCCGTGCCTGACCCCGTTCTCACAGCAGGAGATTAGTACTCTGTCCAGCTCACCTTTCAGACAGTAATAATTTGTCATAGGACTGTTTTGGTTTTTTTTTCTTTGGTCTCTGTTGCAGCGTGTGGGATTCACAGCCTTGTGGCATGTGGGTTCTTAGTCCCCTGACCAAGGATCCAACAACCTTCATGCCCTGCATTGGAAGGCAGATTCTTAACTACTGGGCCACCAGGGAAGTCCCTGCCATAGGACTTTTAACAAGATTATTATGCAGCTGGAAAAATGGCTTTAGAGACTATGCAGCAACTTGGGAAAGCATTGATGGTAAAATATTAACTGGTGAGGGAAAAAGACCTCTGTGCCCGGATGCCCGTATACAATCACGCTGGAAAAAGGCTGGAAGGAAGCACAGCGACAGCAGTTAGGCTCATGTGTACTTGGTGGGTTTTCCTCAATATCCTGACATTTCCTGTACAGTGCTGCCCTCTTAACATTTTTGAATTTGCATGTCTGTCATTCAAACTAAAAGTTATGATGAAATTGGCCAAAAGAGCAAACTCATCTCTAAAGCTGGCTGGGGTTAACAGCGACGACTCTAACCCCAGTCACGGCCCCCGAAAGGGACTCCCTGACCGACACACTGCCTGTGTCTCTTTCAGAAAACCAGCTGCAGAAAAGTAGAGACTCCACACAGGGCACCTGACATCAAACACAGGCACCCAGTGCTTAGCAACACAGGACAACAAGGCACAAAACAAAGACCAACACCCAGCAGCCTCCTCAGTGGCCCGGGGCAAGGAGGAAGGGACTGGCTTAGTCTATTTTGGAAGAGATGTTAATATAGTGACTAACTTAGCAGGAAAAAAACAAAAAAGGTTCTGCCTATGGCAGATAAAGTAGACAAGAACTATTTAGACTTGCACACAAAAGCAAAGGCCTACACGCTGTGTCCAGTACACAGAAGGCCCAGAAAGGAGGTGTCTGGTGAACGAACGCATGAGTCCTCTTTAGGCAACCCATAGTAGAGTTTCTACAAACTGTGTCCCCAGTCTCCTCAACCCCTTTCGTTGCTGGGGAATATGGGCAGCATAATTAAAGAAGGTTGAGGACAAGTGGTTCACACTATGGTCAGAGGCAGTCCCCTGGAAGAAGTTTTAGCTGAGAACTAAATTAAAGGGCTTTATCCCCTTCATGGATGGTGGGGACAGAGAAGTACTGTATTCCTGAAACATCACAGAACCCCTCCCCCACCCCCCCCCAAGCTGAAAGGGACCTGCCAGACCCTTCAAGAGCCTCATTTACATGACACTAATTCAATACCTGGTTATAAATATTAGTTTAAAACAAATCAACCACCTCTGCTCAGACAGGTATACATATATGCAAGGCAACACCTACAGAAATGTGTTACCGGTCAAGTCTAATTTTAAAAAAAGCTTCAGAACACCAGCAGCCGACTCACTCCAACTGCAGGCGCACAGCCATGACTTACGCTTGGACAGCGCTCTGAGATCTGACCTGAACCGGGGTCAGAGACTGTCCCACACGCTGCCCCTGAAACGTGAAATTAGAAGCCTGGCTGTGCTCTCCTTAAAGGATGTTCTCACAAACAGCCTACAATGAATATAGGGAGCAAATCCATGAATCACCAACACTACATAAAAAGCCAGTGACTTTTAAAGCTACAGTAAGCCACCTAAATATAGATGAGAAAGAACACAAGTAACAGACAAATGGTCTTACAGGAAAGCATTTTAAACTTGTGACAGCCACACTCGGCACATGTGGCTAAATATAAACATTCCATCACTGTTGCCACCCAGCCAACCTTCTTAGGCAGCTTTCTCCAGCTTGCAAACGCTCCCACAGACAGGTATTTTGATACTAGCGCTGTTTCGGGCAAGTCTAAGTGCTAGACGAGTGAACTACGGCCTCAGAAGTGGCCCAAGTGTCATCGCTATCACCTACTACAAAACCCCACCTCCCAACAACCATCCAGGACATCCCAGGTTTTATAAGACAACAGCAAGAAGTCAGAGGAGGAGTGAGAAGGCCAATAAGCTTTCCCAAGGATAAATGCCTCATCCTTCTAATCACCTACTCTGGTGGGTAATGAGCCTCCTTGGGCATAAAAAGCAGGTTGATTCTTCTATGAACAGGATGAAAAAGTTTCATTTAGGCCTTTCATTTATGTGTGCAGAGCATTTTTCAGCCTATTATTGGTCCTTAGGGTCAACTGCGGGTCATCAGTCACAGAAAACCTGGAATGTTCATATAAAATGATGTGTCAGGTTAAAGATCTCCGTGTCCCTGTTTAATAAAGAAAAGGTGATTATTCAGTGTCTGACAACCTTGATCAAGCAGGAGACAGGCACACAGGTCAAACTCAGTCAGCCATTCTCCAGAGGGACACCGGGATGTCCAAGGTCCTAGTTCAGATTAAAGAAATTCATCTCCAAGGCTTGTGCATCAACAGGGAAAACCAGAACAAGACTAATTCAAATCCAGTCGTTCCCAGCAGGAACACAACTTCTGATCGCATGTGCCTCAGTTTCCCTGCGTGCTGGCAGCCTTTCCTAGAGTAATGTCCGCAAACCCTAGGAGAACAGGCCCCTCACGTTTCCGTCCCGGCCCTCCCCGGCATTCGGAGGCGCCCCCTAAACACTTGTGGAGCGAACAGAGGAATGAATGGGCCGAGCGGGGAGTCGCCAGGGGTCACCAGTCCCGATACTCCGCCCTGCGAGCCTGGGGCTCGGCGAAGTGCCCTCCATCTGACCGCGCCGCGCCCCCTTCGGCCTCGGGCCACCCCAGGCCCCAGCCCGGCCCCGCGGCGGTGTGCGCGCGGCACCTGGCGACCGCCTCATCAACAAGCGTGGCTCGGGTTCCCCGCCGCCTTCAATAATTCACAGCCCCCGAGCTGCGGGCTGAATAATTGACGGCGGGCCCCACGCGAGCCCGGCCCGCGCCGCCCCGAGCCCGGCCAGCACCTTCTCGCCCTCATCCGGGTTCTTGTCTGGGTGGTACTTGAGCGCCAGCTTCCGATAGGCCTTCTTGATCTCCTCCGGGGAGGCGCTGGGCTTCACCCCCAGGATGTCATAGTACTGGGTCTCCTTCACCATCTTGTCTCTGCGGGGTGGGGCGGGCAGGACGGTCAGCGAGCCCCGGACGCCCCCGCCGGGCCCCTGGCCCGCGCCCCCGCCGCCCGCCCGCGCGTCACGGTCACGGCCGCAGCCGCCGCCGCCGCCCCCGCCCTCCCGTCCGCCCGCGCCGGGCCGACCTCCGCGCCCGGCACCGTCGCACTCGAGCCGCCGGCTCCTCCGCGGCGGGTTTTATTCGGCGCCGGCGGAAGGTTCCGCAAGGAGACAGTGACGCCACAAAGGCCCAGAACCTTCGCGGAGGTTCCGGCGGCGCCTGGACCTGGTGGGCTGGGGCGCAGCTGCAGGTTCTCGGCCGGGACTCCCGACGCCCCGGCCCGGCGCGACACCCCTCCGGCTCACCGGGTATCCTCGGTTGTCTGCTCCTCCGGCCGCCCGTCTGACTCTCCGGAGCTCCAGTGCTGACTGCCGCCCCGGGCCATGTTGGGGTGTTTGGAAGACGGCTTCGGCGTGGAGGGCGCCTTCCGACGGCCGTCCCGCCGACCCGAGGCCGTCCCCTTTCCCTTCCGCGGGTCCGTGGATCTGGCCGGCTCGAGGATCGGGTGGCCTGAAGGGCAGCGTTCGCGGGAACCCTGCCCCAGGGGGTTGGACTGGGAGGGCTGCGCCCCGCGTTCCCCACCCGGCCTCTCCCTGGGGGTGTGGCCGTCCTCTGTTTGGTCATGGCTGGGATGCGCCCTGAGGCCTGCCTCGTATTGTTGCATTTTTGAGGGGTTTTGAGTGGGTGGGGGCTCTCTACGGTGCTGGGGCAGCATTTCCCAAGGCCCTGCAGATGCTGGCACCCCCCGGGGCATCTTCAAGGCTGAAGTGAGCCCAGGCCCTTCCAGATGCGTACAGTGATGCTTTGCTGGCCCCAGCTGTGGATGGTGGTCTCTCAACTACCCACGACTGGGAACCCCTGAAGTCTCCCAAGAGTAAGCAGTGACGTCCCCCAGATGACGCCCGTTAGGTAGGAGCAGTGACGTCCCCCATGTCTCCCAAAGGTGGACAGAGACCCCTCCCCTCGGAACCATCGAGGTTGATCCAGACTGGTGGGCGCAGTGGGCATGGGGAGTCGGGTAGGAGAGTGGTTCTGGAGACTGCAGCAGGACCCTCCCTGCGGTAACAAGACCCTGACTTCTTTCCTCTGTGCCCAGCTCCCAGTGGGTGCCTGGGAGCCAGGATGGCTACTCGCTGTAGTGACGTGGGCGTGGCAGGCAGCACTATCAGAGAATTGCAGGCCTTGGCTTCTGCGGGTGGAACGCTATCAGGGAGGGGAGGCCGCTGCTCACCTGCCTGGGATCCCTTGGCCTCGTTTTGGGTCCTGTGGCTGAGGCGAGCACCATACCCTCCTCCAGGTAGTCAGTGGGGGTGAGAAACGACTTTTAACTTCCAAGAGAAATTAAGCTGCTCATTTCTGTTCTTGGAAACATTGCTTTTTCCCTCTCAATTAGACCACTGGAGAGCAGAGAACTCAGAGCTGGAAGTCAACAAGCTTGATTGTATATCCGGATGTTAACTAGATAAGCTTAGCCTCTCTGAACTTGTTTCTTCGTCAGCAGGACATGGTCGTTGCCACTTGCTGCCACCCCCACGGGGCTCTTGCAGGGATCAAATGCGATGATGACTGTGAAGGCTTCTAAGACAGTGGATCTCAAACCTGGCTGTTCATGGGGATCACTTGGGCGCATCTAAAAATCCCTGTGTCCAGGCTGCACCCCAGACTAATCGCATCCAAACTTCTCTTGGTGGAACCCAAGTGTCAGTCCTTTTCAAGTTCTCCAGGTGATTCCAGTGTGCAGCCAGAGCCGAGAACCACTGCCCTGCACCACACATTCACCCGGATTCAGTAGTCTGAACCAGTGGCAGTGGCAGGAAGGGCCTCTGTGAGTGGTCAGAGCCTAGATGCATAGAATGGGACTGTGAACTCTGGGACCAGTGAGACCTAGGTTCCAGTTGCTACATCAGGCTGCCTGCCCTTAGGCAGGTGATTTAACTGAGCCTTAGATTCCTCAGCCTTTTAATTGGGATAATATTAACAGTATCTGCCTCACCTCCTGAAGCACCTGGCACATAGTCTCATCACACCATGATGCATTTTGTTCTTTTTGCTTTTTTCTAAGCTGAAAAGTGTTAGTCATTCAGTCATGTCCGACTCTTTGTGACCCCATGGACTGTAACCCACTAGGCTTCACTGTCTATGGAATTCTCCAAGCAGGAATACTGGAGTGGGTTGCCATTTCCTTCTCTCCAGGGGATCTTCCTGATCCAGGGGTTGAACCTGAATCTCCCACATTGAAGGCAGACGCTTTACCGACTGAGCCACCAGGGAAGACCCATCTAAGCTGAAGAAGCTGACAAAGATTCTTTCCTTTGTGAAACTCTAGCCAGGCTCCTCAGAGCCCTTTTCTCAACTTTGGCCTCAACCTTGACCTGTAAAGACTTGAACAAGTACTAACATAGTTCTAACTGCTCAAAACTGCCTCCCTAAGATGACACCAACACTGCCCCAGACTGCTTGCCTGAGAAAACTCAAGGCTGCCAAAGATTTTTATTGTCTGTTCCAGCCAGCCCCTGAGGACAGGGCCTCTGTCTTCCGATCTCCATGGGACAATTGAATTCTAACTTCAGTAATATCAGCTAGCAGATGCTATTGGCCTAGTTGAATTTACACTTGACCTTTGGTAATTTTTCACTTCTCTGACTCTGCTGAGCACTACCCCCCCCCCCTGCCTTGCCTCCCTCCCTTCTCCTTCATTTTCACTTTAAAATACCCAGCTATTTCTGTGCAGATTAAAGCAGAGTTCAGTTCATGCTGATCTCTTTTCCTTATTGCAATAGTTACTATTGATTAAAGTCTCTCTTTACCACTTCAGCTAGCATCCAGGTTTGTTTACCTTTGACCATGCCTTTGAAGTTCTAGGACATTTGTTTCCTTGAATTATGCATGGGAGGATTTGAGGCTGTGCATAGACATTTCTTACTCTATTGGTTCTGTTTGTTTTCAGGGTTCACTTTTTCTTCATTGCAACCTTTATTGAAAATGACATTGGTTTTTGAGTCACAGAAAGCAATGTGAAGTTTCCTTTTAATTTGTTTTTTTATTTAGGTTAAACATGTAGATAAATATGTAAGGTAAGTAATATTGATGGCATCACTGACTCGATGGACGTGAGTCTGGGTGAACTCCGGGAGTTGGTGATGGACAGGGGGGCCTGGCGTGCTGCGATTCATGGGGTCTCGAAGAGCCGGACACGACTAAGTGACTGAACTGAACTGAACTGAAGTATGTGATAGTGCAGGTGGCAGAAGAAGAAAGCAAGAATTGTGGTACTTGGAAACGAGGGAAATGCCGATCCAATTCCACCCCCGTCACTTTGCAGCTGAGGAGACTTCTAGATGAAGAGGCAAAACTAAAAGGCATAGATTGGGCATTTTCCCTGACTTCCAGTATCAGAGTCCCCTTGTGACCCAGGGTGGAAGGAGAGTCAAAGCAGGCAGAGAAGTAGCTCTCACCAAAGCTGCCTGGAACAGGTTCTCCATGGAGTCAGCTGAAGTGGGAAAGTCACCCATGAATGGGGAAGGGGTCTGGAAGGACTTCTGGGGGAGGGTCTGAGCCTTAGACCAGGGACTGAGAGCTGCCCGGCACAGAGGTGGGAGGGAGGGGTTCGTGCTGAAGGGACAGTAGAATAAAGGCAGAGAGCACAGTGCTGGCCCGGATGAAGGCTTCTGATTTGGGAGAGAAGTGGAGACAGGTGCCGTCGAGCCCTGAGTGCCTCGGGGAGCAGTTTGTGAGTTTGTTCCTCTTCTGATAGCTCCTTGGGAGCCACTGAAGGTTTCGGAGCAGGAGCAGCCTTCTGGGAGGAATAAGCAGTAGCCGTCACCAGGGGCTGGGAGAGGTCTGAGTTGGACATGCAGATTGAGAGTCCCCTTTACGGAGTTGACAAAGGCTGGCCTAGAGAGAGAATGTGTAGAGGGAGGAAGATAGTGTCAAGGGGAAGCCGTGAGGAATACCTGCCTTTAGGAAGTGGGAGGAGGAAGAACAGCCATCAGAGAGCAAAAGGAGCAACCTGAGTGTGGAACAGAGCTGAAGCCATGAGAGCAGGGTGATGAAAGGAGCAGAGGGCCACTGCCCAGGTGGCACCCAGGCCAGGAACCATGAAGCTGGTGCTTGGCGTGGGGAAAGGGGCAGGGGGTCACAGGGTTTCTCCAATGGGAGGATGTTAATTTGTTGGCCCCTAAACAGTGTCAGATTTTATTTTGGGGGGCTCCAAAATAACTGCAGATGGTGATTGCAGCCATGAAATTAAAAGACGCTTACTCCTTGGAAGGAAAGTTATGACCAACCTAGATAGTATATTGAAAAGCAGAGATATTACTTTGCCAACAAAGGTTCGTCTAGTCAAGGCTATGGTTTTTCCAGTGGTCATGTATGGATGGGAGAGTTGGACTGTGAAGAAAGCTGAGTGCTGAAGAATTGATGCTTTTGAACTGTGGTGTTGTAGAAGACTCTTGAGAGTCCCTTGGACTGCAAGGAGATCCAACCAGTCCGTCCTAAAGGAGATCAGTCCTGGGTGTTCATTGGAAGGACTGATGCTGAAGCTGAAACTCCAGTACTTTGGCCACCTCATGCGAAGAATTGACTCATTGGAAAATACCCTGATGCTGGGAGGGATTGGGGGCAGGAGGAGAAGGTGACAACAGAGGATGAGATGGCTGGATGGCCTCACCGACTCGATGGACACGAGTTTGAGTGAACTCCGGGAGTTGGTGATGGACAGGGAGGCCTGGTGTGCTGTGGTTCATGGGGTCGCAAAGAATCAGACCCGACTGAGCGACTGAACTGAACTGAAACTAGCAGTTGTCACTCCAGGCCATTGTTTGACTATCCCTAGGGACTTTGCTTGGAGAGGCTCGGCCTCTCACTGGGTGTGTGCCTTTGGGCAAATTACCTCTCTCTGAACTTCAGTTCCCTCCTCTGTAAAATGAGGGTAAGAACACCGACTTCATGGGTTTATTGTAAAGGGTCATAGGGACAAGTATATATGAAGTACTTAATGTGTTCCTGGCAGAGAGCCAGTGCTCTCAAGATGGAATTTTTTGGTTGCACCAAAACAGATGGTTGATGTGCACGCGCTGTGTGTCTAGCTCTGTGCTGGGCACCAGCAGTACAGCGCTGGACGCAGGCCGGGTCTGCCCTGGAGGAGCTCACAGACTGGCCAGGCCTGAGCACCTGAACCCAAGCACTCTGGGTGACCCTCAGCATGGGCCCGTTTTGCCAGCGCTCCTAGAGAGTTTTTCTAAGAACTCATATTGAGATAGGTATCTGCTACCATCGTGCTTTAACAAACAAAACCCAAGCTCCTGTGACATTTGTGTTTGAGGGCATGGTCTCCGAGAGCCCACTTCCTCTGGAACTCAGCCTGCACACAGAGCAACTGCGAGGTCAGGGCCGCCTCCCATCGTGGGGGAGAAAGAACTAAGAAAGTGAGGGAGTGGTCAGCCTGCCCTGTATTTATACTTTCCAGTGTTCCCACCAGGGCGCCCCATCTCGTGTGGTCGCAGAGCCCGGAGAGGAGATGTATCCATGCTTTCATGTTTCAGGACAGTACATTCTGCCTCCCAGCACTGGGGAGGAGTGCGAGAAAATCCAAGAAGAGACTCAGAGCCCACACGGGCCGGCGGGGAGGTAAACCTCCATGTCCGAGTTGTGATGAGAGCCATGAAGGAGGAGTATTCTCTTACTGAGTGATCATGGAGGTCGCGCACGCGCACGTGTGTGTGTGTGTGTGTGTGTGGTGTGATGTTCATGTTGAGACCTAGAGGTTGAGAAGGAGACTGCCCTGCAGTGCCAGTGGTAAAGAGTTCCAGGCATAGACAACGGCCCAGGTGAAGGCTTCAAAGTGTGTAAGAATTTGACCGTTTGAAATAATCAGTGTTTCTGGAACAGAGATGGAGTGGGGTGTGGACCAGTGGGCAGAGTTGGATTTTCAGAGTTAAAGCACCCACAGGGCTTTAAGTGGTGTACTTTAAGAAACTGCTGTATATTTATTCCATCATATTTATTGTTTTCCTTTACTTCAACAAAATTGCTATGTTGTTATAAACAGCCTCACTGCATACTTTGTGTTCTATTTTCAGGTATGCCAGATGACAAAACATCTCAAGTCATTGTGGCTCCAAGTTTTAATTTGGAGACACTTTGCTCTTCTGAGCAAAGCAGCGCTTAGATTCAGAAGTGAATCACAAATTTTATGCATCATACTCGAACATTGCAGTGGGGTCACAAGAGTTCCTGTAGAAATTACAAATATTTTAATTTCATCATACAGTTATCAGTTTTTTAAAGCAGCTTTATTGAGGTGTAATTGACATACAATGACTGGCGCGTAGTAAAGTGTACCATTTATAAGGTTTGATATATGTATATATCGATGAAACTATCAACCTTAAGGTCTTGAACATTCATCATGGTCCACCGTCATGAGGGCATACACTTAAAAGATGACGTGCCCCACCTTGCACTAGTCAGCTGCTGAGCTGGGCCCAGAAGCCTATTCTGCTGTGTCCTAATTTTGTTCTTTTCAGAAAATAAACCCATTAGCCCCGTTGGGTGTGATTCTCGCTCTGCCATTCTCTAGCTGTGTGACCTTGGGCAAGTTACTTAACTTGACTGCCTCAGTTTCTCATCTGTGAAAGATGGTCTGTGAGGCATATATAAAATTATATATATGATGATACATGCACATATATAAATTATCCAAATGAAAAGCCCTTAAGACAGTACTTGGCACAGAATGCAATAAATATTGGCCCTTGCTGTTTGATGCAGAGAGCTGTGTAAATGCATTTGCCTAGAAGTATCACATTGGGGAATACAGAAAGCCTAGTAGGATGGAAAGCTGAAATCTCTCTCCCTTCTCCATGGGAATTGAACTGAGACACTCACCAAATGATGATGCTATTGTCGGACACCCTGGGTGTCTAGTTAATGCCACTCTTAATAGTTTCTTCAGATCTGTGCATGTCCTGCACTGGTCTCATCTCATGTTAAGTATGGTTCCTAGCAAATTACAGACTCTCCCAGACCAGGAGGGAGGAGCTGGCGTCTCCCTTAGACACTCAGGCTGTCATCAATTCCTCTCTCTCTCTCTCCTTCCCCATTACCAGAGGCTGTGGCTACTGCTCAGAGAAGTCTCCCAGCTCTGTCCTCTGGCTTAAGGCAAGCCCTGTCCTCCTTGCCTTGCCCTCTCTAAGCATTCTCCTTCCTTGCCAGCTACTTAAAAATGATGAAATTCCAGAAGCCCCTTCTGTTCCAGTCACAGCCTAGCTCTAAAGCGTCTGATGGATCCCTGAACGGGATAATCAAATCCAAATCCTTTCCCTTGGCATTGAAGTTTCTCCATGGTCTTAACCCAGCTCACCCTTCTTGGCTCCACAACCCACTCAGAGCCCTTATTTGTACTGTCAGAACAGCGCAGTGCTGTTCCCCAGCTCAGGACTTGGGAGAACAAGCCTGGAATTTGTTCAGAAGCAGAGAGACGCTGCAGTTCTATTATGATGACGGGGACATAACATTTAAAGAAACATGAACATCTCAGTACCTGGCTTTGAGCTGTTCTCAGAATGGAAACCATATGAAAAAAATATGTTAGGAAACACATTAG
This sequence comes from Bos mutus, assembly GCF_027580195.1. Taxonomy (NCBI): domain Eukaryota; kingdom Metazoa; phylum Chordata; class Mammalia; order Artiodactyla; family Bovidae; genus Bos; species Bos mutus. The sequence goes on along the minus strand of NC_091637.1, from coordinate 29,929,260 downwards.
AGAGGAGTTTGAGATTTTCTGGGCAGGGCCTTAAAAGACGATGGGAAATCACCTGGCGTGACACACAGGATGACTTTTTACATCCTGAGGAAGGAGTGTGGAGAAGAGAAGAGGGCAGAGAGCTGATAAGATCAAGAGTGGCTTGAATGATGGGGGCTGTCAGCACCTCTGTCTCCTCACCTCCTCCTCACTCACCCATCTTTAGTCTGCTAAACTCTCAAACTTTGGAGGGGGGGTGGTGGTTGTGAGTGAGTATACATGCATGCATGTGTGCAAGGGTGTGTGTGTGTGTGTGTGTGTGTGTAGGGTAGATCTGGAAGAAGGGGTTGAGCATATTATACAGGGACCCTTACTTAGCCTCTGGAAAGCATAAAAATTTTCGGGAGAGCTCTAGAATGCTACAGGCTGTCCAGTTTGGGGGATTTGAACCTATTTTACCTGCTTTAATGATCATTTAGTTTCATTTATAATTGTTATTTTTGTCATTACCAAAAAAATACCCTCTAAAAACGTCCTGGGAGAAACACAGAAGAAAAAACAGAATTTTGCTGCAAAAAAGAGATCCTTTAGAAATGCTTGCTTGTCAGAAATATATTTTTCTTTTCTGGTTAGCTGACAAGTGGTTTGTGGAAGAGGGCCCTAGAAAACATGAGGCTCTGAACAAAAAAACGAAAATGGCCAGTAACCATCCTTCAGAAGTTCAGCCTCACCGCTCATCAAAGAAATGGAAGTTTAACCAGCAGCAAGGCATATTGTTTGCCAGCAAGGGCCAGGAGAGGCTGAATCTCTGCAGAAACCTCTGTTGCTGTGCAGTGGAGAGAGAAAGTGCCATGAGGCCAGGTGACGGGTGTCCCAAACTTGGGTCCACGTCCCACTCGCAGCATTCACAAGAAGCACATCCCGCTGCACACCCAGAGCCAGGGGGCAGAGCTCAGAAAATCCCCCTGTTAACCTGAGAGGGACCACCGTAACCCCCCAAAAGGCCAAAATTTATCATATTAAGAGTTTTGTGTACTTCATTAAAATATACATTATACATAGTAAAATTCACAGTCGACTGATCAGTGACTTTACACGTGTATACCGTGTGACCACCACCCAGATGGAGAGAGAAAATTTTCATCGCCCTAGAAGGTTTCCTCATTACAGTAGTCACGCTTTACCCATGGTTTCACTTTCCACCATTTCAGTTAACCTATGGTCAATTATTTAATGTCCAAAAATTCCAAAAATAACTCAAAAATTTTAAAGTGCATGCCATTTTGAGTAGCATAATGAATTCTCACACCATCCTGTGTATCCCACCAGCTAGTCACTTAGTAACCATGTCTGTTATCAGATCAATTGCCATAGTGTCGCAATGCTTGTGTATAGGTAACCCCTATTTTACTTAATGGCCTCAAAGCCCAAGAGTTCAGTTCAGTCACTCAGTCATGTCTGACTCTGCGACCCCATGAACCGCAGCAAACCAGGCCTCCCTGTCCATCACCAACTCCCAGAGTTTACCCAAACTCATGTCCATCGAGTCGGTGATGCCACCCAACCATCTCATCCTCTGTCGTCCCCTTCTCCTGCCCTCAATCTTACCCAGCATCAGGGTCTTTTCCAATGAGTCAGCTCTTTGGAACAGGTGGCCAAAGTATAGTGATGCTGACAATTAAGATAACACCAAAGAGAAGCCATAAAGTGCCTCCTGAAAGGGAAAAGGTAAAGGTCTCAATCAGGAAAGAAAAAAAAATTGTATGCTGAGGTTGCTAAGATCTAAGGTAAGAATGAATCTTCTGTCAGTGAAATTGTGAAGAAGGAAAAAGAAATTTGAGCTAGATTTGCCATCACCCCTCACACTGCAAGAGTTATGGCTGAGATTTCCCTGGTGGTCCAGTGGTTAAGGCTCTGAGCTCCCACTGCAAGGGGCACAGCTTTGATCCCTCATCTGGGAACTAAGATCCCACATGCATTGCAGCATGGTCAATAAAATAAAATAATGTATTAATAATAATAATATCCTTTTAAAATAATTATAAAAAAAGAAAAAAAAAGACTTAATGGCCACAGTACATGACAAGTCTTGGTGCAGGTGGAAAAGGCATGAAATTTGTACAATAAGGAATTTTGAGAGAGAGAGGACGTTCACAAAAATTTTACTATAGTGTATTGTAGCCATTTCCTTCTCCAGGGGATCTTCCTGACCCAGGGATCAAACCCAGGTCTCGTGCACGGCAGGTGGATTCTTTACCGTCTGAACCACTGAGGAAGCCTTAAACATGTTTCCATCCAGTTTCAAACTGGGGACATTTTGCTTGTGAGACAAACGATAACTACTACACTATGGAAATGCTCACCTTAATTGTATTTTATTATTACTTTTATCAATCTCTTCATGTGCCTAGTTTATAAATTAAAGTATCACAGTTATATATGCATGGGAAAAAATAGTATATGTGTGGCTCAGTATTGTCTATGGTCTCAGGCATCCACTGGGGATCTTAGAACGAACATACCTGCAGGTAAGAGGCAACCACTGGATCCTGAGCTGTCACCGCAGATTGAGTCGGCTTACTGTTGAACTCCACATCCATGGGGCCATATAGTATGTATATTTTTTGGTCTGGTTACTTTTGCTCATTGTATATTTCTTTGAGATTTATCCATGGCTATATATGTATCAGTAGTTCATCTGCATTGATGAGAAGTATTCTGTTGTTCGGATAGAACACAGTTTGTTTATCCATTATTCTGATGATGGACTTTTGCACTGTTTCCTGTTGTAGTCTGTCATGAATACAGCTGCTGTACAAATCTTTGTTTAAACATATGTCTTCATTTCAGGACCTCGCAGGTGGCGCTAGTGTTAAAAGAAGCCAACTGCCACTGCAGGAGACACAGACTCAGGTTCAATCCCTGGGTCGCGAAGATTCCCTGGAGGAGGGAATGGCCACAAAACACTGTAGTAAAATTTATGTGAATGTCGTCTCTCTTAAAATCCCTTACTGTACAAATTGCATGCCTTTTTCACTTTCACTAAGCGCTCCAGTATTCTTGCCTGGAGAATCCTTGTGGACAGAGGAGCGTGGCAGGCTACCATCCATAGCGTCACCAAGAGTCAGACATGACTGAAGTGACTTAGCGCGCACACACGCATGCACATGACTTCATTTCTGATCAGCAAATACCCAGGAGTGGGCTTACTCGATCATAGCATAGGTGTATGTTTAATTGCTAAACAGTTTTTCCTAGTTACTCCTTTGTGGGGCTTCTCTGTTGTCTCAGCAGTAAAGAATTCTGCCAATGCAGGAGACAAGGGTTCAGTTCCTGGGTTGGGAAGATTCCCTTGGAGAAGAAAATGGCAATCCACTCCAATATTCTTGCCTGGGAAATCCTTTGGACAAAGGAGCCTGGTGGGCTATACAGTCCATGGGGTTGCAAAGAGTTGTACACGACTGAGTGAGTAAACAACAGCAACCCCCGTTATATATGCCCACCAGCAAAGTGTATGAGTTCCAGTTGCCTGTGTCTTTGGCAGCACTAAGTTTTGTCAATGTTTTTAACTTTAATCCTTTTTGGTGAATGTGTAGTCATACATCACGGTTTTAATCTTCATTTCCCTGAGAACCAAAAATGCTGAGCAACTTTTTACGTACTTATTGTTTCAAAATTTACTGGGGTGGATCAAGGACCCAGAAAATAATGGAGTGAGATCCCCTGAGGGCAAAACACCTCCAAATTGAGGAGTGGATTTTCTTTTCTATCCCTTTTGTTTCTATGCAGTGATCCCAGGAGCCAAGGGAGGACTGGAGGCAATTCTTGGCAGCCGTGGTAGGGGTGACAGTGGCCAGCCTGCCTGGCTGTGAAGTAGTCAGCAAATCTATTGCTCCCTGCTTCTTTGCTCCCTGGAGCATCTTGAAAAACCTCCTTCTCAAGGCTGGGGCCCTCCATCCTGTCAGTTCTGTAAGTCCGTCTATAGCCTTCCTGTTGAGTGGGGCAACATTACTGATTCCTGGCTAATGGAAAGTGAAGGGAAGGTACAGACACAACTTCAGGCCCACAAAATCCTCCTGTGTAATCCCCTACTCTCTTTCTCTGTCTGCAGGCTGCTTATTGACCGCTGACCTCCTCGGAAGCCACGTGTGGAATGGTGGAGCTACCTTAGGCCTGGACATCTATACTGCTGTATGAAGCAGAGTTCCCCTCCCCGCCGCCCCCCGCCCCTGCCCCCGACACACATACCCATACCTCTCAGGAACAGCCATTTGAGGCTTTATATGTACAATAAGTAAATCTATGCTATGTAAGACGACTGAAATTTGGGGATTTTCCTAATACAGCAGCTAACTATATCCTAACTGATAGAGACCACCAGAGCCAATTTCTGTTGCCTGCCATCAAAAACTCTGACTGATAAAACGTATCTGGCCAGGAACTTCAGAGAGCCCATTGGATTAGCAAAAGTCATGACCCTAGGCTCTAGAGTCTCCCCTGAGCTACGCTGCCCCCACCCCAGCAGTTCCTTTGGCTGTCCCTCATATGTCAAGATCCTTCCCTGCCCCGCAGGACCCTTCCTCAGAGTTCTGTTTGTCAACAGCCACTCAGAGCAGGGCCCAGAGCTGAACACATTGTGAAAGGCTGGACCTCCTGGCACCTGTGGTTAGCACATCTACGAGGCACTGGGAAGTCCACAAACGCAGGCCCCAGGACACTGGCCTGTGCCCCTCCCTCTGCTCTGATCCCTGTCCAAGCCCCAGCCTCCGAAGGCCTCATGGGCAGGTCCCTGGGTAGAAGGACCCCAGGACACAGTCTCTGCACCACCCATAAAGGAGGGCTCATGGCTCCCTGTCCATTTTACATATGCTTTGTTTAGTTTGGATCAGCAAAGTGTCTGAATGGTCAGATAGACATCTTCTTTGGCCTGGTCCCAGCAGGACACCTAGCTAACCCAGGGACTTCATGGGGTACAGGAAAAGCAGATACGCCTACTAAGGGCTGGGTACTTTTTTTTTTGGCTGTACTATAGGGCATATGGAATTTTAGTTCCCCAACCAGGGATTGAACTCGTGTCCCATGCAGTGGAAGCGTGGTCCTAACCACCGGACCACCAGGGAAGTCCCTGGGCACTTTTTACTTAACCTTTGTACCTGCCCAGAAGAGAGGGGACACTCACTTCATTTCACCAGTGAGGAAACTGAGACTCAGAGAGTTTCAGTAGCTTGTCCAAGCTCACACACAACTAAGACAGGAACACTGCCAGAACTCTAACCCAGACTAAATGATCCCAGAGCCCACCATGTTCTTTCCAGGCCACCTCACCCCTGCTTCTGTGGCCAAGGTCAGATAGCTGGGCCGTAAGTAACAGAGCCAAATCTTCACATGACGACTGTAACAAGGGAGCAGAAAAACAGCTCCAGCTCTGACCAAATCTTAGACTCTTTTCTTTCTTTTTTTTAATAAGGAGTCAGGTTAACCATAGTTCAAGCATTTTGCTGAGTTTCTGGAAAAATTATATAATTCACATACATTTCTAATTTTGAAATAAGGAGCTGAGACCTGAAAGGAGGCCATAGCCTGCAGGCTCACACACCATCTTCGTTCAGGAAGGCGAAGTCTAGAACCTGAGCCTTGTAATTCCCAGCCACCAAAATACCCTAATTACTATAGTATGCTCATGAATAATCTAAAAAACAAACTTCTCATTGCAATATAATACATCCCTGCTGCTGCTATTTATTGCTCAGTCGTGTCTGACTCTTTGCAAACCCATGGACTGTAGCCTACCAGGCTCCTCTGTCCATGGGATTTCCCAGGCAAGAATACTGGAGTGGGTTGCCATTTCCTTCTCCAGAAGATCTTCCCAACCCAGGGATTGAACTCCCATCTCCTGCTTGGCAAGCAGATTCTTTACCACTGTGAGCACCTGGGAAACCCCATAATATACCAATAGAAAATACAAAAGTCCCAGGTGTGCAGTCCAGTGAATTATCACAAAGTGAGCACTTGTTTTTTTACCCCTGTCTAGAATTGGAACATTGCCAGCTCTCCAGAAGCACCCTGTGGTGCCTCTCAATCACAATGCACTCCCACTCCCCCAACCCCCAGGGGAACGAACCACTATTTAGACTTCTGAAACAGATCCGTTTTGCCTCTTTGTAAGCCCTGTATCAACAGAGCCAGGTAATAGGTATTCTTCTGTGCCTTGCTTCTTTTGCTCAATTTTAAGTTGGTGAGAATTATCAGTGTTGCTGGTTTAACAGGAGTTTATTCATTCTCACTGCCATCCAGTGTGTGGTCCATTCTACCATAGTAGCCATCTGCTCTACTATTGATGGACATTTGGGGCACCAGAGGTCATTGCCGTACTGCCATGAGCATTCTGGTGTATAAGTTTTGGTGCATGTATGTTCATACTTGTGTTAGGTACACCCCTAGGAGTGAAATTGCTAGTGGGCTGGGGGTGGCTTGCTCCTCTTGCCTTCCCCCTGCACATCGCCCCCACCCCGCTGCCGCCCCCCCCCCGCCACACACACACAATAGAGACTCCTACTTGTTGCTTTGAGAAATCCCCTGTGGGCCTTGCCCACACACGTCCCCCGTTGCCCATGAGACCCTCAGGCTGCACTGTGGAGACTTGGGCACAAATCTGCTGCGATGCAGCCGTACCTTTTCTATCTCTCACACCTTTGTTCCTAGAATTCTCACACCCCCAACCCCCTGGCTGGGTATGGCACATCTGCTGAGAAGTGCTCTCCTCAGAGCTCTTCAGATAACTCCTTTTAAACAAAGGCCCTGCAATTGCCAGTCGGGAACCAGTTCAGCCTGCCAGTTAGTGATAACTGCAGCTCATCTTACACCAGCCTCTACCCTGATATGGAGCAACTGTAGCTCCTCCCAGGGCAGGGACTGCAGAGTTCCTCTTGCCATTATCTCCCTGCGGCTCATCATGGTATGTGGGAGGTGCTCATAAACTTTTGTGGAATTGGATCCAGCTTTCTAAAATGACAGTGGGGTGATGCTGCTGAAAGTCCTGTGACCTGTGCTGTGCTTGGCCTCACTCTGTGTCTGTCTGCTACAGCTGCTGTAACAAATTGCCACAGATTGAGTGGCTTCAAACAACAGGTATTTATTCTCTTCCAGTTATGGAGGTCAGAAACCTCCGGTTTTGCTGAACTAAATCGAGATATTGGCAGGACTGCATCCTCCTAGAGGCTCTAGGGGAAGGATCCATTTCTTCATCTTTTCCAGTTTCTAGAAACCGCCTGCATTGGCTCATGACCCACTCCTCCATCTTCAAAGGCAGCAGCACAGCGTCTTCAAATCTCTCTCCGTCTTCTTCCATCATCACATCCCCTCCTCTCATTCTGGCCTTCCTGTCTCCCTCTTATAAGGACCCTTGTGATTAGAGTGGGCTTTCCTGCATAATCCAGGATAAACTTCCTGTCACAAAACCCTTCACTTACTCACATCTGCAAAGTGCCTTTAACATGTAACATATTTTCAGATTTGGGGTATTAGGACATGGACATCTTCAACAGCCATGATACTGCCAGCCACAAGCCCCAAACCCTTAGCCTGCCAGTCAGGGCCGCAGACCTATGCACTTGCATTTCCTTCTGGTCAGGCCACACCCACACCCTCTTCTCCTGGCCCACACGCCCCTCCTTGGTCACTCTCCACACGTGACACTTTTCTACCCCCCACACTTGTGTTCCTAGAATTCTCACACCCCAAAGCCCAGTGCCTCTCATCCAGTCTCTCCTTCAAGCCCCCACTGAAAATTCAGCTTCCCAGTAAGCCATTCCTGATCCCCCAGATGAGAGTGGCCTCCTCTCCTGGGTCACACACGGGCGATGGCTCTGACAGGTGGCATTGCTCAGGTTCAAAGCCTGGCTCTCTCATTTGCTGCCTGTGTGACCTCAGGCAAGTTAACGTCTGTGTGTTTTAGTGTTTCTTCATCTATAACATCTATAATTTAGAAAAAAATTTAATGAATAATAGTGGTGCTTTTATTAGATTGTATAAGGGTTAAATGAGACAATGTACATAAGATGCTTCAGCACAGAGCCTGGTATGTAGTAAAAACTTGATTTAAAAAATAGTCCTGGGGACTTCCCTGGCTGTCCAGTGGTTAAGACTCTGCACTTGCACTGCAGGGGATGTGGGTTCATTCCCTGGTTGGGGAATGAAGATCCCGCATACTGCACAGTGCAGCCAAAATATAATAAAAATTAATTTTAAAAAAAACTTGCATTATTTAAAAGGAAAAAAGGAAGTCCTATTTCCATTGTTACTGGTGTGCAAGGCTGTAACTCATAAGTAGACCAGTGTTACTCATCCCTGTGACCCCAAGGGGCCCCCTGGCACAGTCACAAATGCTGGCTGATCTGCATGAGAGGGATGGAGGGATGGATGCGTGGCCGCATTTATTTGCCATTATCCAGCTGAGTGTGTGATCAGAGCCTTGGAGCCAGCAGGAGAAAGAAGTAGGCTTCTATGGCCCCAGGCTGAGCAGAAGTGGCAGTTTAGCTGTGAGTGGCAGACGGGTGTCTCTATGAAATGTATCAAAGAAAGCTGGAGAATGTAGGGGTATCTGGAAAGCTTCCCAGAGAAGGTGAGTGTGGGAAGCTTGGAGTGAAGCGAGGCAAGGGGCCAGCTGGCTTCTCTTCCTGGGCCCTCTCCGTCTGTCTGCCGTTTTATATCACCTTCTCTGGCCTCCCAGGCCCTGCAGTGCGAATGTTCTTTCAAACAGTGGCAAAGCCCAAGAGAAGTCGGTTTATAGGTGCTGAGAGGGTCCCTGGGGTTGAGATAGCTTTTTTGTGACTAGGGGTCCACAGAAGGCTGATCAAGGCTGTTTCCGCTCAGCCAGGGTTGGGGGCTGTTTGCTCCAGGCCTACTTGGTGGCAGGGGGGAGAGCCAAGGTTTGTCAGGGCTCTGACTCAGAAAGACCCCCATAAAGAAAAGAGCTCTGAAAATTCTACCAGGGCAAGAGTGGTCTATTGGGGTGACCAGATTCCTATTTGGGAAAAGAAAAAAAAAATCATTTTCTAGACACTTGGGCAACATTACAGAAAAGAGGCCCCATTCACTCACCTGAGACTGGGCCCTGCACTGTGAGTGCCTCTGGGCTTCCAGAGAACAAGCAGGGAAGACCCCGTTCCTGGGTCACCGCACCTGCTCACCATGCTGTGGCCGCAGAGGCCTCCTCTGGGATCCCACCACAGCCCGGCTGGCCCTCAGCACTGGAGACCAAGGCCTGGATTGAAGGCCACACTGCCTGGGTTCTGATCCCACGTCCGTGAGAGCTAGCTGTGGGGCCTCGACATGTTCCACCCCTCAGAGGTTACCCCTCCACCCCTGGAGGACGGGTAATAATGCCTCCGGGCAGGGCTGTCATGAGGCATGCGTAACCCTTGGATGAGGATGCTTGGCATGGCTCTGGGTACACACAGCACCTTGTTTCAGAAGGCTGGAGCTCCCAGCATCATTAGAGAGCCATCACTCACACCTGACTGTGAACTTCTCTGGGCACAGCTCGGGCCCTCTGGACATCAAGGAGCAGGTCCTGGGAGAGAAAAGGGTCACCCTAACCCTGACAGGAGAGGGGACTTCCCTGGCTCAGTCAAAGACTCTTCATCCTCCACAAAGGGCTCTTCACCCCCCACAGCCTGGCCTTGGAGGTTTGTCGTTAAGCAGGACACTGGGTCTGAGCCGGGAGCAGATTCTCCACGCTCGGGTGTTCAGCCCTCCTGGGGAGCAGCGCCGACTGTCCCAGCCTGCCTGGGCCTGACTCCTGGCTGCCCAGGCCGCTCGCCAGGATGCTGAGGCCTTGGCCGCTTGTCTGTTGTTCCCACTCCTGGCCATCCCCTGGGGAGGTCACAGACACAGCCAGCCCAGGCAGACGCTGGCGATGTCCCAAGCTCAGAGGAGACCCCACTGCCAGCTCCCTGATGTTGGGGTGTGTCCCAGAAGAGGGTCTTCCCAGGCCAGCATTCGGGCTCAGAGAGGAGGACCTGTGTGCCCCTCCCCCAAGGGCACCCCTCTGTCCCTGTCCAGCGCCACAGCCCCTCTCCCTTATGTCAGCCAGGTTATTTCTCCTCTCTGGACCTCAATTTCCTCATCTGCAAAATGGAGGCAGAAGGCTGGAAGACGTCGACCCCTGGCCTTTCAGGTCTGAAGTTACGGACCTCACCTGAGTGCTCACTGGGTTTCTGGGTTGAACTTTTGGAGCACCCTTGGCTCCTGCCCAGGGGAGGAGCCTCAGAAACAGCTGTGTATAAGTTATAGTCACTGTCAGGTGAGGAAACGGACGTTCTGAGACGCGACGGCCGTGTCCAGGGTCGCACAGGCTGAAATCAAGTCATGCTAGCTCTCAGCCCCTTGCCCATCGCGGCCCACTCTCCCACCCTCAGGGGCACCAGCCCAGGCAGCAACGAGCACCCTCAGCCCTGAGGTTGTAACTGATGAGAGACCCTGAAGAAAGCTGTCCAAACCTCTGTTTTTCTTATGATGGCCTGCCTCCATCCCAAGTTACAGAGTTTCCCCGGGCTTTAGGGTAACAAAAAAATAAACATTCGTTCTTACTGAAAGCTTCCACTCTGTTGTAGGTGCTTTCTGTGTACTAACTCAGTATGACCCTAAGAGTTAGGAATTATTGTGACTCCATTTTACAGATAAGAACACTGAACCATGGGCTTCCCAGGTGGCACTAGTGGTAAAGAATCTGCCTGCCAATGCTAGGAAACGTAAAATACCTGGATTTGATCCCTGGATAGGGAAGGTCCCCTGGAGGAGGGCGTGGCAACCCACTCCTGTATTCTTGCCTGAAGAATTCCATGGACAGAGAAGCCTGGAGGCTTATGCAGGCTTGGAGGGTCACAAAGAGTCGGACACAACTGAAGTTACTTGGTGTGCATTCACACTGAAGCACAGAGAGGTTAAGTAATGTGCCTGAGTCACACAGCTTGTAAGCATCCCCATGTTCCCTAGAGAACAGAGCCTAAGGCAAAGCTTATGCTCTACGGCTTTGCTGGGAGTGCATCGTAGGGCACAAAAGTAAGGAGAGGGGAAAGAAGGAAGGAAGAAAAGGGAGGAAAGCAAATACAAGATAGTAAGGGCATTTCTGAGCTGGACACCATCCCACAGGAGAACACAGCTCTTTGCTACATTGTGGAGGACATCTGGACAGGCCCTGTGCTCTGCTCCTGGGAACACTTCGTTGAGGGGAGGAAGGGAAGGGACTCACTGCAAACTTTCTCCTGTGTGTCCACAAGAAGGAGCCCATGCAGAGTGAGGAGTGTGGTGCCCAGGAAGGAGAAAGGACGGGAGAGGTGAGGGCCAGCCATCCACGTGACAGACCGGATCCGGGTCCCAGCCGGCACCTGCACCCTCCCGTGTTCAATTGTTAGCCTTGTCTTGGATTGTATGGGTCATTTTGCTGTCCTTTTTGCTTCAGCTGGTTTCATTTAGGGTTTCTGGCCCCTGGCAACCAAGAGTCCCCATTTTACAGATGAGCAGACTGAGACTCTGAGTGGTAAGGTGACTCGGCCTGGGTCACATAGCTAATCCAGAAGCCAGTGTGCTCAAACTCGGCCTGTCCCATCCAGACCCTGAGCGTGAGGGTCACGCGGCCCACCATCCAGGCCTCTCTAGGTGAGGGAAGATCAGGGTAAGGGGAGAAAGTGTGTCCTCTGCAGACGTGGGGCAGGCGTCTAGGTCTGCTCCCTTCCTTCCTTTCTGCCCTAACTTCTTCCAACAAAGGACTTGGTCCTAGGTGGCCCCGTCACCCTTTACAGTCTTCCCCCACTAGTTATCTGTAGAGTCGTCTGTGCTCCCATCTTCCTCTGCCCCTGCTCTCAGCAAACTTCTACCCTGGTGGCCTGAGTCTCTGAGAAGCTGAGTCCCTGGAGAGGAGACTGAACCTCAGAAATCCCTGTCTTCTATCTGCAGCTGGAGAAAACTCAGCTCTGATTCCAGGACCGAACTCTGCACCGCACCCACCACCGCCACCGCCCCCCCCCCACCCCTATTCATCACAGACAGGGACCCCCACAAGAGGACACGGCTGCAGCCCGGGGCCACAGCGCTCTTCGGTGTGCAGGGGTCTCACAGCTGAGGCCTTGGGGCCCGATGTCCAGGGCACACTGCGGCGGCTGACACAGGTATCCCGTGGGGGATGGAGGAAGACAGTTTCTGTGGGTGGGGGTGGGGGTGGGGGTGGGGGTGGCAAGATCCATGTATCTTGAGAAAAGAGGTGGGAGGCACTGTGGCCAGCAGGGGTCAGCAGAGGCCCAAAGTGCTCCTGCCCTTCCAAGCCCTGGGGCCAGGATGCAGCATTTCAAAAAAAAAAAAATTACATATGTAATACATATGCTGCTGCTGCTGCTGCTAAGTAGCTTCAGTCATTTCCGACTCTGTGCGACCCCATAGACGGCAGCCCACCAGGCTCCCCCGTCCCTGGGATTCTCCAGGCAAGAACACTGGAGTGGGTTGCCATTTCCTTCTCCAGTGCATGAAAATGAAAAGTGAAAGGGAAGTTGCTCAGTTGTGTCCGACTCTTAGCGACCCCATGTACTACAGCGTACCAGGCTCCTCCATCCATGGGATTTTCCAGGCAAGAGTACTGGAGTGGGGTGCCATTGCCTTCTCCGATGTGACACATATACATGGTAACAAAAAAGTAGCCCAGAGGAACTGATACAGAAAATATACACCATGCTCCCCCTGCCCAAGCCCAGAGGCACCTGGCAGGTTGGGTGTGGGAGGTGTCTTACCAGGCTCCTCCCGTGAGATTTCCCAGGCAAGAGTACTGGAGTGAGGTGCCATTTCCTTCTCCAGAGGATCATCCCCACCCGATCAAACCCGATTCTCCCACATTGTAGGCAGACACTTTACCATCTGAGCCACCAGGGAATTCATTCATTTATTTTTATTGAAGTATGTTGATTAAGGCAGTGGCACCCCACTCCAGTACTCCTGCCTGGAAAATCCTGTGGATGGAGGAGCCTGGTAGGCTGCAGTCCATGGGGTCGCTGAGGGTCGGGCAGGACTTGAGCGACTTCACTTTCACTTTTCACTTTCATGCACTGGAGAAGGAAATGGCAACCCACTCCAGTGTTCTTGCCTGGAGAATCCCAGGGACGGGGGAGCCTGGTGGGCTGCTGTCTAAGGGGTCGCACAGAGTCAGACACGACTGAAGCGACTTAGCAGCAGCAGCAGATACTGTATGATATCTCTCATATGTGGAATCTAAAAAATAATACAAATGAATGTATACACAAAATGGTAACAGACTCACAAACAAATTTATGTTTGCCAAAGGAGATTGGGAGTGAGGAGAAACAAGTTAGAGGCATGGGATTAGCAGAGACAAACCATTTGGGGTTTTTTAAAACTGTTTTTATTCTTTTTTTTTAGCTGTTTCTTTAAATTTTTTTTAAGCTTTTTAAAAAGTTGAATTGTAGTTGATTTACAATGTTGTGTTAGTTCTTTGAGGTATACAGCATAATGATTCAGTTATATATAATTCTTTTTCAGATTCTTTTCCATTATATGTTATTACAAGTTATTAAATATAGCTATAAATACAAAATAGAGACAGCAGCCCACCAGGCTCTGCCGTCCCTGGGATTCTCCAGGCAAGAACACTGGAGTGGGTTGCCATTTCCTTCTCCAATGCATGAAAGTGAAAAGTGAAAATGAAGTCGCTCAGTCGTGTCCGACTCTTCTCGACCTCATGGACCGCAGCCTACCAGGCTCCTCCGTCCATGGGATTTTCCGGGCAAGAGTACTGGAGTGGGGTGCCATCGCCTTCTCTGAAATAACCCTGTACTATACAGTAAATCCTTGTTGCTTACCTATAAAGATTTCTAGGTTTAGGGCTTCCTGGTGGTTCGGATGGTAAAGAATCAGCTTGCAATGCAGAAGACCTGAGTTTGATCCCTGGGTTGGAAAGATCCCCTGGAGAAGGGAATGGGAACTCACTTCAGTATTCTTGCCTGGAGAATTACATGGACAGAGGAGCCTGGCAGACTACAGTCCATGGTGTCGCAAAAAGTTGAACATGACAGTGACACTCACTCACTCATTTCTATGTTTATCTATAACCTATCTCTTGCGAGGGCTCTACTGGTTTCAAGCATGTGCTTATCTCTCTAGACTGTGATTTGTTACCGCAAAGGACACCTGTGAACAATGATTGCACTCATATACTTAGCTCCCCTCCGCACTTCCTTCCAGTGCTTGATCACTTCAATTTTTGGTTCTACTATTCATTTCTGTAGCTCTAAACAGCATCTTATCTATCTCTTGTTCCATCCACTTGGCACAGTATCTCAAAACCCTCAGTGTAAGATGAAAGTCTGAGAGAACCCTACTCCCATCTATCCTGTGACTTCTGTCAACTGGCCCTTAACTCTGACTTTGTTCAGATGAATAACATTTACATTCTTTAATGAAAACAAAATTCAAATTTCCAAGCTTTTCTATAGCAGTTTCCAAAAGTATCCTATGATCAAATATTATATATGTACATATAATATTATATATATCCTATATATCAAATAGTATAAATAATCGAAACTGTGCTCCCTGCATTGTGAGCACGGTGGTACATGGACAAATACTTTACAAAATGGTTTTGTATTTATTTTAATATGCATTATGTATGCATGTATATAATGAGTCCTTCAGTATGTGTTTTCACAAATCTAATTGCTTAGGATGAAGCTAGAGTCGATTCCTAAATGTTAAAACTGAGTTAAGGCGAAGAAAAATATTAAATGATGGTAAACACCCAAGGCATGCAGATGTAGGAAAAATCATGAAAGGGCTAAGAGATTGATTGGAAAACTGGTTTTGATTCTCAAATTCAAAAACTATTAATAGCAAGCACAGCAATTGCTTTGCTATGACAGTACTTCTCCTCCTCTGCTGAGCCCAGCAGCAAAGTGCAATGATGTTTCCATCTGTAACCAGGTGTTCCAGAGCCTAGGTTTCTCAAGAAGCAGCGTGCCAGCACTGAGAACACTGTATGCTCAGGCCATTCAAGATGGCTGTTCTCTTGCTTTCTGTACATCCCCTGCTAGACTCGTTCCTGCTTCATTCACGTGACTATCCAATCCTCTAATTATAGGCCTTACTTAGTCCCTGGTAACTAATGAGCCCAGCTGATGTCTGTTCCCCCTATAAATGGTAGCCTCTTCTCCCCAGTGTAACAAAGATGGCTGCCACTTCCTGCTTGCCAGGTGCTGCCCACAGAGTGAAGTTGTCCCAGGACTCTTTGAGACATATAGGATCCCTTGCCTAATAGACCATTGATGTCTCTGCCACAATCTTCAGGCTTTCTTCAGTCTCAAGGCTGGGCAACTACCCGTCTTGCAGACCTGCAGGACGCAGCCCAACCCACGTATCAACTCTGTCTTCTTCCACTTAATTGTTTCCAAGTGTTTCACGTTTGTTGTTGCACCACCATTCATTTCTGCAAGTTGTTTCTCTTGGTGTCCCTAATCACCCTTCTTTTTTTTTTTTGTCTCAATCAAACAGCACATCTTCAGGTTTAATCATTGTCTCAGTCATCCCACTGGTTACATGGAGGGGCCCTTTTACCTGGAGAAGAACTGTTAATCACCCAAGAACTGTTGATTATGTTGTAATGGTTAGAGTCCATATCTATACTCACAGGTCAGAAGTCATTCAGTTGATCTGCCACCCCCACACCCCCCGCCACAAGCCTCCTCCAGCTTGTGGAAGCCTGTGCCCCAGCTGGCCTGTGTGGGCATGTGTGCTTCAGGATGGAACACTTGCAGAGGTGGGGCAGACACAGTGGGTCCAGGCACCTACCTCAAGGTCTCGGAGGGCCTCCTAGGGAGGCAGGGGTTAGATGCAGCCCTCCATGGGGATAAGGACACCAATAGCGGAGGCATCAGGGAACTTTCAATTTTCTTATATATACAACATCTTATTTTTTATTTTCTTTTGTTTTCTTGTTTTTTTTTTTTTTGCTGTTGTGTTTTGCTTTGATGTTTCCTTTTTTCTAATATATTTTTATTTTTCTACTTTTATTTTATCTTTTATTCTGTTATTCTGCTCTTTTCTGCATGTTGTCTGTTTTTGTTTTTTGTTGTTATCTGTCCATTTGATATTTTTGTGTTGTTTAATCTTGCTTTTATTTATTTTACTTTTTATTTTTGTTCTTGTCATTTTCATGTCTTTTTTTTTTTTTTTTGTCTTTTGTCCTCTTAGCTTTTCTTTCAGTTTTTTAACTTTTGTTTTCTGTTTAGGTTAGTTACTGGTTTTGATTTGGGAGCTCATGTTTCTTTGGGTTACTTGTTTTTGCTTTCCTTTTTTTTGCTTGTTGGTTTGTTTTTTGGTTGCTTGGATTTGCTTTTGCTATTTGTCTAGGATTGTATCTGTCTGTTTGCTTTCTTTTTTGTTTGTGTGTCTGTTTTTATTTTTTGTTCTGTTTTATTTTTATCATTTGTTTTGGGCTTTGTTTGTTTGGGGAGGTTTTGTTTTTGTTTGTTTTTTGCCACACTGCAAAAACCCATGACTTGGAGGGTCTTGGTTCCCAGGGCAGGGGTCAGGCCCGAGCCCCCATGATAGTGCCAAGTCCAAGCCACTGGACCACCAGAGAACTTCAGACCCCAAGGAATAGTAATCAGTGTGAGCTCTCCTGAAGGTCCTCATCTCAGCACCAAGACCAGGTTCCACCCAGCTGCCTCCAAGATCCAGTGCTGGACGCCTCAGACCTAGCAATCAGCAAGACAGGAAAACAGCCCCATCCATCGACAAAAAATGAAACAACAGAAAAATATGTCACAGATGAAGAAGTAAAGTAAAAACTTACTAGGCCAAGTAAACAAAGAGGAAATAAGCAACCTACCTGAAAAAGAATTCAGAGAAATAAAAGTAAAGATGATCCAAAATCTTAGAAATAGAATGAAGAGTATGGGCTGAGAAAATAGTGTTTCATAGGGACCTAGAAGAAGTAAAGAACAAACAAATAGTGATGAACAACACCATAACTAAAATAAAAAATATATACTAGAAGGAATTAACAGCAGAAAAACTGAGACAGAGTGGGTAAGTGCGCTGGAAGATCGAATGGTAGAAATAACTGCTGTGGAACAGCATAAAGGAAAAAAAATGAAAAAAAAAAAAAAATGAAGACAGTCTCAGAAACCTCTGAGACAACATTAAATGTACCAACATTCAAATGATAGGGGTCCTAGAAGAAGAAAGAGAAAGAATCTGAGAAAATATTTGAAGAGATTATAATTGAAAACTTCCCAAACATGGGAAAGGAAATAGCCACCCAAGTTGATGAAGTGCAGAGTCTCATATAAAATAAACCCAAGAAGAAACATACCAGGCACATATTAAGTAAATTAATAAAAATTAAATATAAAGAAAAAATATTAAAAGCAGCAAGGGAAAGCAACAAATAACATATAATGGAATCCCATAAGGTTATGAGCTGACTTTTCAGCAGAAACTCTGTAGTCCAGAAGGGAGTGGCAGGATATATTTAAAGTGATAAAAGGGAAAATCCTAAAACCAAAATTACTCTACCCAGCAAGGATCTCATTCCAATTCAGTGGAAAAATCAAAAGCTTTATAGACAAGCAAAATTGAACAGAATTCAGCACCACCAATCCAGCTTTACAATAAATAATAAAGGAATTTCTCTAGGCAGGAAACACAAGAGAAGAAAAAAGACCTACAAAAACAAACCCAAAACAATCAGGAAAATGGTAACAGGGACATCAGTTCAGTTCAGTCGTTCAGTCGTGTCTGACTCTTTGCAACCCATGGACTGCAGCACACCAGGCCTCCCTGTCCATCACCACATCCCAGAGTTTACCCAAACTCATATCCATTGAGCTGGTGATGACATCCAACCATCTCATCCTCTGTCATCCCCTTCTCCTCCTGCCTTCAATCTTTCCCAGCATCAGGGTCTTTTCAAATGAGTCAGTTCTTTGCATCAGGTGGCCAAAATATTGGAGTTTCAGCTTCAACATCAGTCCTTCCAATGAACACTCAGGACTGATCTCCCTTACGATGGACTGGTTGGATCTCCTTGAAGTCCAAGTGACTCTCGAGAGTCTTCTCCAACACCACAGTTCAAAAGCATCAATTCTTTGGCACTCAGCTGTCTTTATAGTTCAACTCTCACATCCATACATGACCACTGGAAAAATCATACCCCTGACCAGACGGACCTTTGTTGGCAAAGTAATGTCTCTGCTTTTTAATATACTGTCTAGGTTGGTCATAACTTTGCTTCCAAGGAGTAAGCGTCTTTTAATTTCATGGCTGCAATCACCATTTGCAGTGATTTTGGAGCCCCCCAAAATAAAGTCTGCCATTGTTTCCACTGTTTCCCCATCTGTTTACCATGAAGTGATGGGACTGGATGCCATGATCTTAGTTTTCTGAATGTTGAGGTTTAAGCCAACTTTTTCACTCTCCTCTTTCACTTTCATCAAGAGGCTCTTCAGTTCTTCACTTTCTGCCATAAGGGTGGTGTCGTCTGCATATCTGAGGTTATTGATATTTCTCCTGGCAGTCTTGATTCCAGCTTGTGCTTCATCCAGCCCAGGGTTTCTCATGATGTACTCTGCATATAAGTTAAATAAGCAGGGTGACAATATACAGCCCTGACGTACTCCTTTTCCTATTTGGAACCAGTCTGTTGTTCCATGTCCAGTTCTAACTGTTCCTTCCTGACCTACATACAAATTTCTCAAAAGGCAGATCAGGTGGTCTGGTATTCCCATCTCTTTCAGAATTTTCCACAGTTTATTGTGATCCACACAGTCAAAGGCTTTGGCATAGTCAATAAAGCAGAAATAGATGTTTTCTGGAACTCTCTTGCTTTTTCAATGATCCAGTGGATGTTGGTAATTTGATCTCTGGTTCCTCTGACTTTTCTAAAACCAGCTGGAGCATCTGGTAGTTCACGGTTCACGTAGAAGCCTGGCTTGGAGAATTTGGAGCATTTTGAGCATTACTTTACTAGCGTGTGAGATGAGTGCAATTGTGTGGTAGTTTGAGCATTCTTTGGCATTGTCTTTCTTAGGGATTGGAATGAAAACTGACCTTTTCCAGTCCTGTGGCCACTGCTGAGTTTTCCAAATTTGCTGGCATATTGAGTGAGGCACTTTCACAGCATCATCTTTTAGGATTTGAAATAGCTCAACTGGAAGTCCATCACCTCCACTAGCTTTGTTCATAGTGATGCTTCCTAAGGCCCGCTTGACTTCACATTCCAGGATTTTTCACATCCTGCGTGGCACTGGAGTGGAGAGCAGCAGCTGTGCAGTACTGGAGTGGCCGAGAGGAGATACTCCACATCCAAGGGCAAAGGAGAAGCCCCAGCAAGACAGTAGGAGGGGCGAATTTGTGTTTAGACACAAACCCCATTCCTGCCCGAGACACTAAGAGGGCTCAAACAAACCTTGTGCACACCAGGATCCAGGGACCCCACAGAGACTGAGACAGAACAGTGTCTGAGCATCTTCTATTGAGGTACGGCTCAGCAGTGGACTGCCACAGGGACAGGGGCTCTGGGTGCAGCAGACCTGGGTATGGCATACGTTCTCTTGGAGGAGGTCACCATTAACCCCACCGTAGAGCTGCCAGAACTTACACAGGACTGGGGAATAGACTCTGGGAGGGCACAAACAAACCTTGTGCGCACCAGGACCCAGGAAAAAGGAGCAGTGACCCCACAAGAGACTGACCCAGACTTGCCCATGAGTGTCCAGGAGTCTCTGGTGGAGGCGTGGATTGGTGGTGGCCTGCAGCAGGGTTGGGGGCACTGAGTGTAGCAGTACATGCATGGGATGTTTTGAAGGAGGTCACCATTATCTTCATTACCTCCACCATAGTTTCACCCCAGGTAAATAGCAGGAAGGGAACACAGCTCCACCCATCAACAGAAAATTGGATTAAAGATTTACTGAGCATGGCCCCACCCATCAGAACAAGACCCAGTTTCCCCCTTAGTCAGTCTCTCCCATCAGGAAGCTTCCATAAGCCTCTTATCACTCTCCATCAGAGGGCAGACAGACCGAAAACCACAATCACAGAAAACTAACCAATCTAATCACATAAAACTGTAAGCCATGCTGTGTCACCCAAGACGGGCGGGTCAAGGTGGAGAGGTCTGACAAAACATGGTCCCCTGGAGAAGGGAATGGCAAACCACTTCAGTATTCTTGCCTTGAGAACCCCATGAACAGTATGAAAAGGCAAAAAGTTAGGACACTGAAAGATGAACTCCCCAGGTCGGTAGGTGCCCAATATGCTACTGGAGATCAGTGGAGAAATAACTCCAGAAAGAGTGAAGAGGTGGAGCCGAAAAAACAACACCCAGTTGTGGATGTGACTGGTGATGGAAACAAGGTCCGATACTGTAAAGAGCAATATTGTAGAGGAACCTGGAATGTTAGGTCCATGAATCAGGGCAAATTGGAAGTGGTCAAACAGGAGATGACAAGAGTGAACATCAACATTTTAGGAAACAGCGAAGTAAAATGGACTGGGATGGGTAAATTTAACTCAGATAACCATTATATCTACTACAGTGGTCAAGAATCCCTTAGAAGAAATGGAGTAGCCATCATAGTCAACAAGAGTCCAAAATGCAGTACTTGGATGCAATCTCAAAAATGACAGAATGATCTCTGTTCATTTCCAAGGCAAACCATTCAATATCATGATAATCCAAGTCTATGCCCTGACCAGTAATGCTGAAGAAGCTGAAGTTGAATGGTTCTATGAAGACCTACAAGACCTTTTAGAACTAACACCCCAAAAAGATGACCTTTTCACTATAGGGGACTGGAATGCAAAAGTCAGAAGTCAAGAAACACCTGGGGTAACAGGCAAATTTGGCCTTGGAGTACAAAATGAAGCAGGGCAAAGGCTAATATAGTTTTGCCAAGAAAACGCACTGGTCATAGCAACACCCTCTTCCAACAACACAAGAGAAGACTCTACACATGGACATCACCAGATGGTCAACACTGAAATCAGACTGATTATATTCTTTGCAGCCAAAGATGGAGAAGCTCTATAGAGTCAGCAAAAACAAGACCAGGAGCTGACTGTGGCTCAAATCATGAACTCCTTATTGCCAAATTCAGACTAAAATTGAAGAAAGTGGGGAAAACCACTAGACCATTCAGGTATGGCCTAAATCAAATCCCTTATGATTATACAGTGGAAGTGAGAAATAGATTTAAGGGACTAGATCTGATAGACAGTGCCTGATGAACTATGGACAGAAGTTCATGACATTGTACAGGAGGCAGTGATCAAGACCATCCCCAAGAAAAAGAAATGCAAAAACGCTAAATGGCTGTCTGAGGAGGCCTTACAAATAGCTGTGAATAGAAGAGAAGCGAAAAGCAAAGGAGAAAAGGAAAGATATACCCATTTGAATGCAGAGTTCCAAAGAATAGTAAGGAGAGATAAGAAAGCCTTCCTCAGTGATCAGTGCAAAGAAATAGAGGAAAACAACAGAATGGGAAAGAGTAGAGATCTCTTCAAGAAAACTAGAGATACCAAGGGAATGTTTCATGCAAAGATGGGCTCAATAAAGGACAGAAATGGTATGGACCTAACAGAAGCAGAAGATATTAAGAAGAGGTGGCAAGAATACACAGAAGAACTGTACAAAAAAGATTTTCACGACCCAGATAATCACGATGCTGTGATTACTGACCTAGAGCCAACAGGGTCATACGTATCAATAACTACCTTGAATGTAAATGGATTAAATGCTCCAACCAAAGGACACAGATTGGCTGAATGGATACAAAATAAGACCATATATAAGTTGTCTATAAGAGATCCACTTCAGACCTAGGGACACATATAGACTGAAAGTGAGGAGATGGAAAAAGATATTCCATGCAAATGGAGATCAAAAGGAAGCTGGAGTAGCAATGCTCATATCAGACAGCATAGACTTTAAAATGAAGACTGTCAGAAGAGACAAGGAAGGATACTACATAATGATCAAGGAATCATTCCAAGAAGAAGATATAACAATTGTAAATATTTGTTCACCCAACATAGAAGCATCTCAACCCATAAGGAAAATGTTAATGACCATTAAAGGGGAAATTGACAGTAACACAATAATGGCGAGGAAGTTTAAAACCCCACTCATATCCATAGGCAGATCATCCAGTCAGAAAAGTAATAAGGAAACACGAGCTTTAAATGGCACATTAGACCAGGTATACTTAATGGATATGTATAGGAAATTCCATCTGAAAGCAGCAGAACACACTTTCTTCTCAAGTGCACATAGAATATTCTCCAGGATAGATCACATCTTGGGTCACAAATCAAGCCTCAGTAGATTTAAGAAAACTGAAATCGTATCAAGCATCTTTTTTGACCACAATGCTATGGGGTTAGAAATCAATTATAGGAAGAAAACTGTAAAAAAAAAACAAAAAAACACACAAATGCCTAGAAACTAAACAATAAGGTAGTAAATAATCAAGAGATCACTAAAGAAATTGAAGAGGAAATAATACATCCAAACCAATGACAATGAAAGCACGGTGACCCCAGACTTATGGGGTGCAGCACAAGCAGTTCTAAGAAGTAATTTTACATCAATACAGTTCTACCTCAGGAAAAAAACAGGAAAAATCTCAAATAAACAACCTAACCTTACACCTAAATAAGAGCAAACAAAACTCAAAGTTAGTAGAAGGAAAGAAATCACAAAAAGCAGAGCAGAAGTAAATGAAAGAGGAACAAAGAAAACAACAGCAAAGATTAATAAAACTAGAAGCTGGTTCTTTGAGAAGATGAACAAAATTGATAAAATTTTAGCTAGACTAATCAAGAAAAAAAGGAGAGGATGCAATCAATAAAATTAGAAATAAAAAAGGAGAAATTACAACTGACACTGCAGAAATACAAAAGATCTTAAGAGATTACTACAGGCAACTATATGCCAAGAAAATAGGCAACCTGGAATAAATGGACAAATTCTTAGAGAAGTACAACCTTCCAAGACTGAACGAGGGATAAATAGATAATATGAACAGACCAAACACAAGTAATGTAGTTGAAACATTCTCCAGGATATGTGATTAAAAAGTCTTCCAACAAACAGAAGTCCAGGACCAGATGGCTTCACAGATGAATTCTATCAAACATTTAGAGAAGAACTAACATCCATCCTTCTCAAACTCTTGCAAAAATTATGAAGGAAGGAACATTTCCAAGCTCATTCTACAAGGCCACTATCACCCTAATACCAAAACCAGACAAAGATATCACAAAAAGAGAAAATTATAGACCAATATTACTGATGAACATAGACACAAAATACTAACAAACAGAATCCAACAACATATGAAAATGATCATATACCGTGATCAAGTGGGATTTATCCCAGAGATACAAGGATTCTTTAATATGTGCAAATCAATGTGGTACACCATATTAACAAATTGGAGAATAAAAACTATCTCAATAGATGCAGAAAAAGCTTTTGACAAAATTCTGCACTGATTTATGATTTAAAAAAAAAGACAAAACTCTAGAAAGTGGGCATAGAGAGAACCCACCTCAGGATAATAAAGTCATATATGACGAGCATCATTCTCAATGGTAAAAAATTGAAAGCATTTCTTCTAAGTAACAAAAGAAGAAAGTCCACTGTCACTACTATTATTCAACAGAGTTTCGGCATTCCTGGCCATGGCAATCAGAGAAGAAAGGGGAATAAAAGGAATCCAAATTGGAAAAGAAGTAGAACTGTCACTGTTTGCAGATGACATGATCCTGTATATAGAAAAATCCTAAAAATGCCACCAGAAAGCTACCGATAGTCACAGAATACAAAATTAATACAAATAAATCTCTTGCATTCTTATACACCAACAACAAAAGATCAGAAAGAGAAATTAAGAAGACAATCCCATTTATCATTTAACAAAAAGAATAAATACCCAGGAGTAAATTTACCTAAGAAGGCAAAAGACCTGTACTCAGAAAACCATAAGATGCAGATGAAAGAAATCAAAGACTACACAGATGGAGAGATATACCGTGTTCTTGGATTAGAAGCATCAATATTGTGAAAATAACTATACTTCCCAAAGCAATCTACAGATTTAATGCAATTGCTATCAAATCACCAACAGCACTCTTCATAGAATTAGGATAAAGGATTTTACGGTATGTGTGGAAACCCAAAAGACCCTGAACAGTCAAAGCAATTTTGAGAAAGAAAAACAGAACTGGAGGAATTCGGCTCCCAAACTTCAAACTATACTATAAAGCTTCAGTAATCAAGACAGTATGTTACTGGCACAAAAACAGACATATAGATCAATGGAACAGAGTAGAAAGCCCAAAGATAAACCCATGCATCTACTGTCACCTAATCTATGATAAAGAGGCAGGAATATACAATGGAGAAAAGACAGTCTTCAGTGAATGGTCCTGGGAAAACTGGAGAATTAAAGGTAAAAGAATAAAATTAGAGGGACTTCCTTGGTGGTCCAGTGGTTAAGACTCTGCCCAGAGCAGGGGGCCTGGGTTAGATTCCCTGGTCAGGAAACTAGACCCTGCGTGCTGCAACCAAGACCCAGATGAGCAAAAAAAAGAAGAAGAATGAAATTAGAACACTCCCTAACACCAACACCATACACAAAATAAGCTCAAAATGGATTAAAGAACTAAATAGGCTAAACACTATAAAACTCTCGAAAAGTGAAAGTGAAAGTCATTCAGTCGTGTCTGACTATTTGTGACCCCATGGACTACACATTCCATGGAATTCTCCAGGCCAGAATACTGGAGTGGGTAGCTGTTCCCTTCTGCAGGGGATCTTTCCAACCCAGGTATTGAACCCAGGTCTCCACCAGGGAAGCCCTTAAAGGAAAACATAGGTAGAAGGCTCTTTGACATAAATTGCAGCAAGATCTTTTTTGGCCCACTGATAGAATGGTGAAAATGAAAACAAAAATAAATAAATGGGGCCTAATTAAACTTACAACCTTTTGCATAGCAAAAGAAACCATAAGCAAGACAAAAAGACAACCTTCAGTATGGGAGAAAATATTTGCAAATAAGGCAATTGACTAGGGATTTGACAGAGGCAAATTGACAGAGGACCCTGGCAGGCTACAGTCCATGGGGTTGCAAAGAGTCAGACACGACTGAGCAACTAACACTTTTCACGTTCATATATACATATAGTTGATTCACTTTGCTGTACAGCAGAAACTCACACAACATTGCAAAGCAACTATATTCCAAACTTTTTTTGAAAAGTCATTCACTTGACCAACATTTATTTAGCACTTACCCTCTACCAGGCACTGTTTTGTTTTCTTTTTTTGAAGTGAAAAGGCTACATTTTATTTTCCAAAATGCCATCACAGGCCTTCTTTTTAGAAATGCAGTTTTAAGCAGTTGTATGATTATTTTTTTCAGTTAATTTTTATTGGAGAATAGCTAATTTACAATGCCCCGTTAGCTTCTGTGCATAGCAAAGTGGATCAGGGTACATTTATTCACTCGTTTTTAGATTCTATTCCCATATAGGTGATTAGAGAGTATTGAGTAGAGTTCCCCATGCTATGCAGGAGGTTCTTATTAGTTGTCCATTTTATAGATAGTAATACTAGGCATTGTTTTTAAGAAAGGAACTAAAGAGACGGAATTGCTACCTTGTAGGAGCCTGTGTCCTAGTGGACAGATAGATGTTGACGCACAGAGTATCCTGAAGTGAGGTGATGGTGAAGGCATGGAGAAAAAATAAACAGAAAGAGAGCAGGGTGCTGGGTGGGGGTATGGGTTTAGCTGCAGCGGTTGGGGAAGGCCTCACTGAGAAGGTGATTATCTGAGTGAATGCTGAAGGGATGAAGAGGGAGTTGGATGATACATGGGGACAGTGTGTCCCAGGCTGAGGGAACAACCTGTCCAAAATCTGTGGCAGGAGGTAGAACACGGGCAGCAGGGAAGGGAAGCGAGGCAGGCGGGAGGTGTTGTGGGAGGAGAGCTCAGAGAGGGGGTCAGGGCCAGATCAGAGAGCCCCGTGGCCCAGCGTGAGGACTTTGGCTTCTGTTCTGATAAAAGAAGCCTGAGACAGTTCTGGCAGAGTGCAGTGTGCTTGCAGACTTTGCTTGCAGTATGCTTCTCAGAACAAGGCCTTTGAGGCCTCAGCCCTGGCTGGGGCGGGGGAGGTGTGTGATCTGAGACCCACTGCTCAGGGAGGCTCACAGGGGCCCAGGACCCAAAGGCTGGTCATCCGCATCTGATGGGGTCGGGGCTCCCCCATCAGCACACCCTGTCCTGAATCCTTCTAGCTTCTCCCTTCCCGTGTACCCCCTCAACTCTCACTCCACCTCCTCTCTTTTCTTATCTAATTTCAGGAGGAGGAACAACTGGTTCTGTGCACTCCTTTGCATCAACATGTTCTAGATCAGATGTTTCTGGGAACCTCTGTTTCTGCCTTAGTGTGGACCAGCGGAGGGAATGTGGTGTTCACCGGGCCCCAGGGGAAGGAGGGAGGCAGAGAGGTAGGTACCAGATTATCATCAGAGATACAGCAGTGCCTCAAGAAAGCCCTGACTCACCCTGTCTCCCCAGTCTTCTAGTCCTCCTTACCCACAACTCCAAGAAGCATTGATTACTGACCCCCATCACTATGACAAAGCTCAGGCTCAGAGAGGTTTGATGCCTGGGTTGGGAAGATCCCTTGGAGAAAGGCGTGGCAACCCACTCCAGTATTCTTGCCTGGAGAATCCCTTGGTTAGAGGAGCCTGGCAGGTTGCAGTCCATAGGGTTGCACAGAGTTGGACATGACTGAAGTGACTTAGCACACACGCAGGCTCAGAGAGGTGGGGCCCTAGCCCAAGGTCACGCAGGTCATAAGCAGAAGATGAAGAATTTGAACCCAGATCTGTTTAAATGCAAAGTTTGGGGTTTCCCACGTCCTGTGGTTCCTCACTGTCAGATACAGATTCTGAGGGTCTACAAAGAGCTAGGAGCCTTTTCCCCCCCAAAAAAAGGCAAACACACACACACACACACACACACACCCATTGCCTGTGACTTCAGGGGATTCCCAGAGTCTAGTTAAGAACACCCATACCATCCTTGGGCTGTCTCTCTGAAAGGCACTCAGTGGGCTGGGCCCTCCTTGCAATGCAATGCCCTTGGCCCCCAGAGCATCCTAGAGATCCCTAGAGCTCCTAGCCAACAACCACATCCCCCTGCCCCCCACGCAGCCAGAGCAAGAGGAGAGCCCTCCAACTGATGCAGAAAACATTTTAGCCTCTCTCTCTCTCTCTCTCTCACACACACACACGGAAGGAACAGATATTCCCAGTCAACAAACTCATGTAGGCAAAACTGAAACTTTATTTTTCTGTAACTCCATGAAATTTTAAAATCTCTTCCCCCTTCCTCCTATTACAGAATAATTAATGTATCCATTTCACACAAAAAAACTGTCATTTTCCAGTTTAAACTAAGTCGAGTCCCAATGGTTCCACTTCTAGGGATTTATCTTAGAGCTAGACCAACTCGAGTGCGTATGGTGCAGAAATAAGGTTGTTTGTTTCATCAAAAGACTGAAAACAACCTCGATGTTCATTGCACAGGACAGATTAGATGCATCCCGGCCAGACCATCCATGGAATGCTGTACATCCCAACAAAAGCACTAGGAAGCCCTCAATACAATAGGAAAGAGAACATTGTCAAGTGTGAAAAACAAGATACAAAACTGCATACTGTGTTACCATTTGTATATGTCTAGAAAGACCCTGATGCTGGGAGGGATTGGGGGCAGGAGGAGAAGGGGACGACAGAGGATGAGATGGCTGGATGGCATCACCGACTCGATGGACATGAGTTTGAGTGAACTCCAGGAGTTGGTGATGGACAGGGAGGCCTGGCGTTCTGCGATTCATGGAGTCACAAAGAGTCGGACACGACTGAGCGACTGAACTGAACTGAGAATACTTCTGCATGCGTGTGTGCTCAGTTGCTTCAGTCATGACTCTTTGTGACCCCATGGACTGCAGCCCGCCAGGCTCCTCTGTCTATAGGATTCTCCAGGCAAGGCTACTGGAGTGGGTTGCCATGCCCTTCTCCAAGGGATCTTCCCAACCCAGAGATTGAACCCATGTCTCCTGCATTTCAGACAGATTCTTTACCTCTGAGCCCCAGATGAAGCCCCTAGAATACTTCTAGAATGATGCAAAAGCAAGTTTTAACAGTGGTGGCTCTGGGAGAAGAAATGGGTGAGCAAAGGAGGGAGAAGGATGGAAGGAAACTTGACGCTTTTCACTGTGAAGTTCTCTGTGCCTCTTTTAAGAAAAAAATTTATTGAGAAAAAATTCACGTAATGTTACCATTTTAAAGTGCACAATTCTGTGTCATATTGTGCATTCACCATGGTGTGCATTCACCATTTTGTGGAGCCAACACCTCTATCTACTTCTAAAACATTCCATCACCTCAAAAAGGAAAGTTTGTGCCCGTTAAACAATCAACTCCCTTTGTACATTTTATGTTCCTGCTTTATCAGTGAGGGTCCCCATAAAAAAGAGATGGCCCACTCAGAGGGGAAGTTAGAGAGGGGAGGGCAGGGTAAAGGGGGCCACAAAGGATGGGAAAGCCACAGCAGGGAGTTGGACCACTCCTGAGGTCCCAAGCCGTCTGGGCAGGAGGTCAGACAGGACCTTCAGCTGCCAGGACCAGGAGGAAGCTGCTGCCAAAACTGTGGCCAGCAGGGAGAGAGCACGAGGAATCAAATTCCCAACCTCTTTCTATCGGCCCTCCGTTCCACTGCTGTCTGTATTGGCCTAACTTGACCAGAGGCCAGGGGCCTCGGAGATGCCCATACAGGTCAGCTCCCGGGGGACCGAGCCCATGGAGAGGGAATCCGGTCACAAAGGCCGACTAACCAGCACATGGTTATAGACACTTTTTCAAATGAAGTTAGGTAACTGTTGTTTTTTTTTTGGCATTTTTTTTTTTAATTTAATAATTTTAAAACATGTGTTCCCCATCCTGAACCCTCCTCCCTCCTCCCTCCCCATACCATCCCTCTGGGTCATCCCAGTGCACCAGCCCCAAGCATCCAGCATCGTGCATTGAACCTGGACTGGCATCTCGTTTCATACATGACATTTCACATGTTTCAATGCCATTCTCCCAAATCTTCCCACCCTCTCCCTCTCCCACAGAGTCCAAAGCCTGTTCTATACATCAGTGTCTCTTTTGCTGTCTCGTATACAGGGTTATCGTTACCATCTTTCTAAATTCCATATATATGCGTTAGTATACTGTATTGGTGTTTTTCCTTCTGGCTTACTTCACTCTGTATAATAGGCTCCAGTTTCATCCACCTCATTAGAACTGATTCAAATGTATTCTTTTTAATGGCTGAGTAATACTCCATTGTGTATATGTACCACAGCTTTCTTATCCATTCATCTGCTGATGGACATCTAGGTTGCTTCCATGTCCTGGCTATTATAAACAGTGCTGCGATGAACATTGGGGTACACATGTCTCTTTCAATTCTGGTTTCCTCAGTGTGTATGCCCAGCAGTGGGATTGCTGGATCATAAGGCAGTTCTATTTCCAGTTTTTTAAGGAATCTCCACACTGTTCTCCATAGTGGCTGTACTAGTTTGCATTCCCACCAACAGTGTAAGAGGGTTCCCTTTTCTCCACACCCTCTCCAGCATTTATTATTTGTAGACTTTTGGGTCGCAGCCATTCTGACTGGTGTGAAATGATATCTCATAATGGTTTTGATTTGCATTTCTCTGATAATGAGTGATGTTGAGCATCTTTTCATGTGTTTGTTAGCCATCTGTATGTCTTCTTTGGAGAAACGTCTATTTAGATCTTTGGCCCATTTTTTGATTGGGTCATTTATTTTTCTGGAGTTGAGCTGAAGGAGTTGCTTGTATATTTTTGAGATTAGTTGTTTGTCGGTTGCTTCATTTGCTATTATTTTCTCCCATTCTGAAGGCTGTCTTTTCACTTTGCTAATAGTTTCCTTTGATGTGCAGAAGCTTTTAAGTTTAATTAGGTCCCATTTGTTTATTTTTTTGCTATTTCCAATATTCTGGGAGGTGGGTCATAGAGGATCCTGCTGTGATGTATGTCAGAGAGTGTTTTGCCTATGTTCTCCTCTAGGAGTTTTATAGTTTCTGGTCTTACGTTGAGATCTTTAATCCACTTTGAGTTGAATCCAAATTGGAAAAGAAGAAGTAAAACTCTCACTATTTGCAGATGACATGATCCTCTACATAGAAAACCCTAAAGACTCCACCAGAAAATTACTAGAACTAATCAATGATTATAGTAAAGTTGCAGGATATAAAATCAACACACAGAAATCCCTTGCATTCCTATACACTAATAATGAGAAAACAGAAAGAGAAATTAAGGAAACAATTCCATTCACCATTGCAACGGAAAGAATAAAATACTTAGGAATATATCTACCTAAAGAAACTAAAGACCTATATATAGAAAACTATAAAACACTGGTGAAAGAAATCAAAGAGGACACTAATAGATGGAGAAATATACCATGTTCATGGATTGGAAGAATCAATATAGTGAAAATGAGTATACTACCCAAAGCAATTTATAGATTCAATGCAATCCCTATCAAGCTACCAACAGTATTCTTCACAGAGCTAGAACAAATAATTTCACAATTTGTATGGAAATACAAAAAACCTCGAATAGCCAAAGCGATCTTGAGAAAGAAAAATGGAACTGGAGGAATCAACCTACCTGACTTCAGGCTCTACTACAAAGCCACAGTTATCAAGACAGTATGGTACTGGCACAAAGACAGAAATATAGATCAATGGAACAAAATAGAAAGCCCAGAGATAAATCCACGCACATATGGACACCTTATCTTTGACAAAGGAGGCAAGAATATACAATGGATTAAAGACAATCTCTTTAACAAGTGGTGCTGGGAAATCTGGTCAACCACTTGTAAAAGAATGAAACTAGAACACTTTCTAGGTAACTGTTTTTAAAGCTCAGCAAAATTAGACTTTGCTGCTCCCTGTCCCCCTCCTTCTGTATGAGATCTGTGGTCCTGGGCCTCAGGTGGGGTCAACTCTTCCTGCCGGGCCCACTGAATACCCATTCTCCCATCAGCCTCTGTGGCCAGCACGCTGACCCTGCCCTCTGCTCATGTGGACCCTTGCTCCACTGCTGCATTGAGGGGGGCTGCCCAGGCCCTCTTGGTTCTGGTGCCCTGGACCATCTCCTCCTCTGTGGCCTGTGCCGCATAATCTAGGACCTTGTCACTTTCTTGGGAAGCCTCAGGCCCTACTAACTTCTTCCCTTCTTACTGCTCAGGAAATGTACTCTAGGGAGCTCCTCTCTGAGCCCCACTCAGGGTCTGGCTTCCTTTTGGAAGTTTCTTCCCTTCTCAGCTCTCAAGATCCCTAAGAATCTGAGGGGTGGGGTTGGGGGAGGGAGAATTTGTTCTGCCACATTGCACATCTTTCCAAACCTTTTCAGGCTTTCATCTTAACCAAAGCTTTTGAGCTTAAGAATTAGATGTCTTTTTTCTCTGATTCAGTATCTCCTTGGTGGCAGGCTCACCACTTAGCACTCACAATGATGTCCCTCTCAGCGTACCCAGTCAGCCCGTGAGCATGACTCGGCCCATCACCTTCTCATGTCCAGTTGGAGCTGGCAGCCACCTTGGCCAGCCTCCAAGCCATCACCCTTGTGATCCAAACAGTCAATTTGAGGCCCAGAGAGGGACAGAGGCCTGCCCAAGGTCACAGGGAGAAGAGGTGAGTGGAAGATTCAGGCCTCAAAGCCAGACTTCAGGCCTCCTGTCTAATGTGCCTTCAATGTATTGGGAGACAGCACCCTGGGGTCCATGCCCTGAATTTCCATGAATGCTGACAAACTCTTTCTCAGCCACCTGCGTCCACCAGTTAAGACAGTATTACCTGTGACCCAGCTGAACCTACTAACCACTTTTGGGGACATCTTGCAGGAGTCTCCACCAATGCCTCCTGTAGACAGTTTCAGCAGACTCATGTTCCCCCAGAAGTCATGCCCACCCACAGTCTCGGAATGTGACCTTATTTGAAAATAAGGTCTTTAGAGATATAATTTTTTAAGATGATGTCATATTGGATGAAGATGGGTCCTAGTCTGATGACTATCGTCCTTAAGGGGATATAAGGGCAAAGACACAGAGGGGGAAGACAGTCATGTGAAGACTCAGGCAAAGATTGGACAGATGCTATGACCCAAGGAACTTCAAGGATTGCTGGGAGCCACCAGAAGCCGGAAGAGAAAAAGAAAGATTCTTTCCTGGAGCCTTTAGAGCAAGGCCTTGCCAAGACCTTGATTTCAGACTTCTGGCCTCCAGAACTGTAAGAGAATACATTTCTCTTTTAAGCCACCCAGTTCACGGTACTTTGTTCTGGCGAGAACTGCCCAAGGGAGGAGATTCCTGGTATTCCAAGAAAGCCCTCAGTTTGCCCTGCCTTACGTGAATTTCCCACATCTGTTTACAGATGCCTGCAAACCCACCATCAACACCCTGCTTTCCTTTAACTGAAGGAGCAGATCCATACTTCTACTAGGAGGCCCTGGTAGTCATGCTCCTGGGTCCCTTATGACATCTGCTTCAGTGCAAATGCTTCTGTCAACTATACCGTAGTCCTCAGTGTTGGCAAGGTCTCTCTCCTTCCTTCAGACTGGGGTTCCTGGAGGGCAGGAACCACGGGTCCTGCTCAGAGCTCCAGCCTTCAGCGCAGAACCTGGGGGAGGTGGGTTGAGAGGATAAAACCCCTTCCTGGGTGCTGTGTCAACAGTGAGGCAGGTTTGCAGGGTGAGCTACTGCAAGATCTAAATCCAGACTGGTGCTGAGAACCCCTTGTGCTCTGACATGGCCTCTAAAGCCAGTGAGGTTTTCTGGGGACCCAGAAGCCCTGAGCCCATTGGCCAGACTTCCTGGGAGAACCAGAGCAGATTTGCATGAAAAAGAACACTGGCTTCATTGAAATTCTTCTCATCTTGAGTGAAAACAAAACCACAAAGAAAAGGAAAGTTTTAATCTTGAGCAATTTCACCGTTGAGGAGTGTTTTGAGTTTCTAAAAATGGAGAGGAAATAGGTCTCTTTGGGCCACTCCAGTCGCCGCCTCCCCCGGCCCCAGGCCCGCCCCCCTGCCCCGTCAAGGCCAACCTCCCAGGCTGAGGGAGACCGCTCTCTCTGGCAGATGCCCGAGGCTGGTGCCACACAGTTCTGGAGCTGGACGCAGCTGTCCCCCCTAGAACCCCAGCATGCCGGACAGCAGAGCAGCCCCGCAGGAGAGCCTGCTGGATGCAAGCCTGGGGACCACCCAAGAAAACGTGGGAACCAGGTAAGTTGGAGGTTGGGTCTCTGTCCACTGAGCCCATGGCCAAGTTCTGGACTTGACTCTGCTGTGTGACCCTGAGTAGGCTGCTTCACTCTCTGAGCCTCAGTCTCTTCATCTAGGAAACGAAAGAAAGGGTCTGGATGATCGCTAAATGGGATAAGCCCTGGAGTGGGACATGCGTACTCCCCTGTGTGGCCCAGAGGGGCTCAGCCGAAGAATGAGGGCATGAGTAGGGGGCTGCAGTTGGTTGGAGGAAGAAGAAGACAATAAGAATGTATCCCTGTCTTCTCAAGGGGGAACTTTGGCATGTGGGGTCAATGTCAGACAAGGACAGGGGAAAGCCAAAGAGTCCGGCTCCAACTTGCTGTGTGACCTTGGTGGGTCCCTGCCCCTCTCTGGGCTGCAGCTTCCCTGTCTGGATATGAATGCAGGAGGTGAAGTTCCCCCAAAGCCCTTCTGCTGTATATGTTCTACTAATCTGGGTTTCCCTGGTGGCTCAGTCGGTAAAGAATCCACTTGCAACTCGGGAGACCTGGGTTCAATCCCTGGGTTGGGAAGATCCCCTGGAGGAGGGCATAGCAACCCGCTCCAGTATTCTTGCCTGGAGAATCCCCATGGAGAGAGAAGCCTGGGGGGCACACCCCAGTGGGGTCACAAAGAGTCGGAAAGGACTGAGCGACTGAGCGCAACTGTGATCCAGAGGAAGCAGATTCAATTTGTCAGTCATCACCAGTGCCCACTCTAGCCTAGGCCCTCCCCATTCAAGGATGGGGGATCCTGAGAAGTTGGAACCCAGTCCTGGCCCCAGGATTCCCCAACAAGAGGGCAGGGAGAAGGCAGACACACAGACCTCCAGATGCCTGTGATCTGTGCCAGGAGGGTACAGGCCCAGAGGAGGCGAGAGGGGCTTCTACCGCGGACTATTTTGTTTGTTTTTTGGGCGGGGTACTGCGCTGGGTCTTAGTTGCGGCCCACAGGATCTGTGGTTGCAGCCTGCGAACTCTTAGTTGCAGCATGTGGCATCTAGTCCCTGACCAGGGATTGAACTCAGGCCCCCTGCTTTGGGAACGTGCAGTCTTAGCCACTGGACCATCAGGAAAGTCCCGAACATCACACAGGCCTTGGATGGCCAGGAGGGCACTGACATTCAGAGAGGAAGTGCCGTGCGGCTAGAGGGAACAGCGTTGGGATGGTGAGAAGATGCGAAGAAAGATGGGGAACTCAGGGAGGGGCGAGGTCTCGCTGGCTGCAGTGCGCAGTGCAGAAGGGGAGAAGGACAAGGGAGAAATGCCAGGGGCTGAGCCCTCTGGGGAGAGTTGCCGGTGTTTGAGCTACAGAGTGAATGGCCATTGTTCTCATGGGAGTTATGAGGAAGGAAAGATGGAGCAAATGAAAGAAATGTCAATGTGACGGACAGGCAGAGGACCCCCCTGCCCCCCAAGGCTGAGGGTCTGGGCCCTGCCCTGGGTCTCCAGAAAGCCCAGAGTGGGCTCCTGTCCTCACAGAAGCAGAGGCACCTTACCTGCAAGGCCTCCAAGAGCTTGAGGTCCAGCCCCTTCCCTGGACGTGGGCCACACGCAGAGGGTCGATAGGATTCAAGGGGGCTGGCTGGAGCTCCCTCACCCTGGGGAATGGGCTCACAGAGGCGGGGGCCTCTTTTGCAGACTCTATGAAAGGGAGGCAGAGCCGGGAATGGTAGGTATATGAGGGGGCCTATGAGGGAAGAGAGGGCAGAAAACTCAGAAGGTCAGTCCCCCTCCGCTTTCTTGCTTAGCAACTTTGGGTAAGTTGTTTAGCTTCTCTAAGTCTCGTTATCACTCTCTGTTCAAAGGAAGACAAAAGCCTGTTCTCTGTTGACCTTGCAGAAAATCTGTGCAGAGTCTATCAGCTGGTGTGTATGAAATGCTTCCAAAGGCACAAGGGCCACCCCTCACAGGCACAGTGAACCTCCTAGGCCTTGCAGAATAGCTACGAGGAAAGAGCTTTGAACCCTTGTTTAACATGTTCTAAAGTCAGAAGCCATTACCATGGCCGTAATGCTCCTCGTCCCTCCAGACCGGCCCCAGGAGCACAGGGCTCCATCTCAGGCTTGCCCATCTCTCCTGGCCTTGCGGCCCCTGGCAGGCTGCTGCTCCTGGGGCAGGGTGGGTCTGCACTCCTCCAATAGTCTGGGAGAGGCCTTATCTTTCCCCCCCTCCCCTTCCCAGGGTTTCGGAAGGAAGGCCGGAGATCGGGGAGCTGGAGACTGAGAGCAGAGGAGGGTTTGCATGCCAGGCTCCCCCAGATGAGTTTCCTTTTGTATCACACCACTTGCAGGGCTGGAGGGAAGGAGCCTCTGCGGGGCTGGAGCTGGGGCGGGTCTGATGCTGACCTGGCAGCTTGTGCTCTGCGTCCTTCGAGGCCACAGTTGTAGACTGTGCCGTCCATCAGGGGTACCCATTGGATATGTCGAGTCCTGTTAAATTCTTGGTCCAGTAGAGGCACCAGCCTCCCTGAGCTGGAAGAAGCCCAAGTTGGAGGAAGGGCTTTAAAAGAACCAGAGGAGGGGACAGTTCATCCTGGGTTTGAAGGGCCGTGGATGCCCTGGTGGCAGGCAGGGTCATTCTGTGGACAGAAGGTGTGGTTGTGGAAGAGTTAAGGTAGCCATCGGACCAGTTAGATTGGGCCAGATTAACTGCTAGGTCTGGATAGGCCGGTGTGGCCAGACTAGGGGCCACCAGAGTCAGAGGAGGCAAAGAGGAGACTTGGGAGGCATGGATGCAGCAGAAGCAGAAGAGGAGCCTAGTTTGTGGAGGTGGCTCTGGCAGCGGTGAAGACAGGCTGGAGTTGGGTGGGCTGGAGGCAGACGCCAGAGGAAGGGAACCTGCAGAGTTGAGTGTGGCCCAGAGGAGGACAGTGAACTCTGAACTGACCGTACTCCTGGACTCCCAGCTGCCTTTCCCAGCTCTGCCTGCTCTGCACTGGGGGCAGAGAGGAGACCCCTTGGAGTCAGGGGCGTGGGGCAGGCACAGGAGGCTGCTGCAAGCCTGGTGAAGAAGGCTGCTCTCACTGCCAAAGCTTCCTGTGGATGATAGGGAGTGAGCTCCCCATCTCTGGGGTATGCAAGTCTGGGAGGAACAAACAATCACAATGCAAATACTATGGAAATTATACAGGCATCCTTAAGAATATGGAATATCCAGGGCCTTCCAGTTTTCCCAACTTCCTTCCCCTCACTTCCCCGTGATACAAAAAATGGTTATTGTAGTAGAATTACTTTCTTTCTCATATTTGGATTCTTTGCTATTTATCGGTTTCTGTAAGTATACATTTGTCTATTGAAGATTGTTTCCTGTTGGGACGTCCCTGGTGGTCCAGTGGTTAAGACTCTGTGCTTCCAATGCAGCGTGGGCAGGTTCAATCACTGACTGAGGAACTAAGATGCCACATGCTTCCTGGTACGGCTAAAACTTTTTTAAAAATAAATAAATAACAGCAGTGTAGTCTTCAAACTCAAAAATATATAATATTTATTGTTGAATAAATATTGTCCCAGAGGACATGGGAGTATATTATAAGTGTCACTGGAAGGCGAGGTCAAGAGTCCTAGGATAAAGGGCAGAGCACATCCCAGAAATCAGAGTCCCTAGGGCAAAATAACCCTGTCCCAGACATCTGAATACAGATCTGGATGCCTTCAGGATGCAGGTCAACCCAGGCCAGAGCTAAGTTTTTGCAGGGGCTACAGAGTCATTAACTGGGAACAGCAGAACCCAGGCTGGCCTGGAGTCAGAACACTGAACCAGAAGCTGACTCACTCTGTCCCCAGGCAAGTTCCCCATTGACAGCCTCTCAGGCCAGTGAAGTTTTTCTTTAGGTCATTGAGTCTAACCCAACATTCACATATTATTAACCTACCCTGACTTGAAGACCTCCAGGGACGAGGAACTTACTCACTTAACTCTTTGTCCCTGCAGAAGACAGGGGCAGTGGCGGGAGAAAGTCCTGTATCACATTGGGTTCCGTGTGTGCTCCCTGGGTCCTGGCTCTATAGCCCTCCTCCACAGGCAGCCCTGGTTCCTTGCAAAGGAGCCTGTGAGGAACAATGAAGTCAGGGCTAGGAAGGTACTTTGGAAACTGCAAAGGTTGTGACCATGTGAAGGACATCTAGGACCTAGCATGGACTCTAGCCCCAAGAAGCTGTAGCATAAGCATTTACATCTGCAAAATGTAATGCGTTGTGTTTTTTATTAATGGAAACAAATTTTTCACTAGATGGCTTTTGACAAAAAGCATATACCCATGTAATCAACAACTCAATAGAAAGATAGAATATTTTCATCACTCCAGAATGTTCTCTGTGCTTCCTTCTAGTCGACTTTCACCCCCACTCATCCTTAAATAACTAGATTTGAAAAGCCACTCTTCGGTCTGCTCTTGAACATCATACTAATGGAACCCCCTGTATGTGCTTTTCTATGCCTGGTTCCTTTCACTAATCACAGTGTCTACAAGATTCCTCCACACTGTGAAGTGTTTCAGTAGTAGTGTTGTTTTCTGCTGTTGGCTAGAATGCCGTCATGTGGCTATACCACAATTTGTTTATCCTTTCTCTTGTTGAGAGGATTTGGGTTGTTTCTGGTTTGGAGATTTTATGAATAAAGCTACTGCAAACACTCTTGTATAAGGTTTTTTTTTGTGGACATATATACTGATTTCCTTGGAGAAGTCTCTAGGTTGTTGTATCAAAAGGTCAGTTCAGTTCTGTCGCTCAGTCATGTCCAACTCTTTGCAACCCCATGGACTGCAGCACGCCAGGTTTCCCTGTCCATCACCAACTCCCAAAGCTTGCTTAAACTCAAGTCCATTGCGTCGGTGATGCCATCCAACCATCTCATCCTCTGTCATCCCCTTCTCCTCCTGCCCTCAATCCCTCCCAGCATCAGAGTCTTTTCAAATGAGTCAGTTCTTCGCATCAGGTGGCCAAAGTACTGGAGTTTCGGCTTCAGCATCAGTCCTCCCAATGAATATTCAGGACTGATTTCCTTTAGGAATGACTAGTCAGATCTCCTTGCTGTCCAAGGGACTCTCAGGAGTCTTCTTCAACACCACAGTTCAAAGCATCAATTCTTTGGCGCTCAGCTGTCTTTATAGTCCAGCTTTCACATCCATACATGACTACTGGAAAAACCATAGCTTTGACTAGATGGACCTTTGTTGGCAAAGTAACATCTCTGCTTTTTAATATACTGTCTAGGTTGGTCATAGCTTTTCTTCCAAGGAGCAAGCATCTTTTAATTTCTTGGCTGCAGTCACCATCTGCAGTGATTCTGGAGCCCCCCAAAATAAAGTCTGCCACTGTTTCCATTGTTTCTCCATCTATTTGCCATGAAATGATGGGACCGGATGCCATGAACTTAGTTTTCTGAATGTTGGATTTTAAGCCAATTTTTTCACTCTCCTCTTTCACTTTCATCAAGAGGCTCTTTAGTTCTTCACTTTCTGCCATAAGGGTGGTGTCATCTGCGTATCTGAGGTTATTGGTATTTCTCCCAGCAATCTTGATTCCAGCTTGTGCTTCATCTAGCCCAGCATTTCGCATGATATACTCTGCATATAAGTTAAATAAGCAGGGTGACAATACACAATCTTGACGTACTTCTTTACCTATTTGGAACCAGGCTGTTGTTCCATGTCAGTCAAAAGATAGGTATACATATAAGGGGATTAAATGAGTCAATCCTAAAGGAAATCAATCCTGAATATTCATTATAAGAACTGATGCTGAAGCTGAAGCTCCACTACCTTGGTCATCTGATGTGAAAAGCCAAGTCATTGGAAAAGACCCTGATTCTGGGAAAAATTGAAGGCAAAAGGAGAAGGGGGCAGCAGAGGATGAGATGGTTAGATAGCATCACCGACTCAATGGACACGAATTTGAGCAAATTCCAGGAGATAGGGAAGGACAGGGAAGCCTGGCATGCTGCAGTCCTTGGGGTCGCAAAGAGCTGGACATGACTTAGCGACTGAACAACAAATTACATGTATAAGGAAGCCACCAGAGGTTTCCAAAGTGGTCCTAGCATTCCCACAAGAAGTTTCTGTTGCTCCACATCTTTGTCATCATTATCTATTGTTACTCTTTTTCAATGATAGCTTTTCTGGTGAGTGAATGGTGCTATTTCATTGTAATTTTAATTTCCCTGATAATGATGTTGAGCATATTTTCACGTGCCTGATGGCCATCTCTGCATCTTCTTTTGTGAAGTATCTATCCAAAACTTTAGCCCATTTTGTAATTGGGCTTTTATTATTAAACCTTTTATTATCGATTTGTAGAGATTTCTCCATAAATTCTTGATATCAGTCCCTGTATGAACACGTAGAACTCTTTCTCTATATGTTCTATGAGAAGCTTTATGGTTTTTGTTTTTATAGTTAGGCCCATGATCCATCTCAGATTAATATTTTCCTTTTTCTCACATATTTATCCAGTTCTTCAAATGCCCTTTGTTGAAAATGATTTTTTTTTCTGTATTAAATTGTTATGGCCCCTTTGTTTAAAAAAAAACACGTCAACTGGCTGCATGTCTGAGTCTACTTCTGGGTTTACTTCCACTGAACTATTTTTCTATCTTTATGTCAATACCACACTGTCAGCTTTGCTATAGCTTTATACTAGGTCTTCATCAGGTAGTGTTTGTCTTTCAACTTTGTTCCTTTGTTTTATAAACACGATTGTTTTGGCTGTCCTGGGCATGGCAGAAAGCCTCTAAGATGTGCCTCAGTGACTCTTGCCTTTTGCATTCTTGTGTCATTCCATATCCGTGAATGGGGACCAACCTACTAACTTATTTCTAAGAAGCAGAATATGGCAAAAGTGATGGGATTTCACTTCAGAGATATGGTTATAAAAAGACCATGATTTCATTTTTACTGCTCTCTCTCATTTTCTTACTTACTTTCTCTGAGGGAGAGGCCCACGTGGCAAAGACCTGAGGGAGACCTCTGGCCATCAGCCAGCGAGGGATTGAGATCCTTAGCCCAACAACCTGCAAGGAACTGAGTTCTGCCCACAACCCCATGAGTTAAACCTTCAGCTGAGACTGACGGTTTAATGACAACGTCATGAGAGATTTTGAGCCAGAGGCACTCAGCTAAACCTAGATTCTTAACCCATAGAAACTGCAAGATAATAAATGCCTATTTTTAAAAAGTCACTACACTTGGGGATGCTTGTTATAATATAATCGGTTAATAACACAATAGCTCCTTTGGGTTTTTTTGTTTGTTCATTTGCTTGTTTAATCTTTATCTTTATCTATTTATTTGGCTGAACTTAGTTGTGGCAGGCAGGATCTTTGGTTGTGTCATTTGAACTCTTAGTTTTGAAACAGAGCAGGACTGTATGGTCCTTGTCTCCCCCCCACCCCCCCAACCCCCCCATCATGTCCTCTGCCTTCCTTTTGTCTGTGGAAAACTTTAGTCAAAGAATAAGTTTAATCAGAGAAATGAGAAATACTGAAACAAAGGACAACAGTCTAAGGAGACCAAATAATAATAACGTAGTTATTAAACATAGTTAGGGACCTTCCGTTCTCAAGGGCTGTAGATAATATTCTTAGCCATATCGTGTGAGCTGTCTTAAAGATACCAAAACACCAGGTGGAAAAGTTAACTACATGATGACCAGACTGTACCCAGGACTTGAGCTTCCACAATTCTGAAAACTGACCACAAAAAAAAAATGAGAACAAGTGCACCTGAATTGAAGACTAACTGTACCTAAAACAACCAAGATGATGCTAGTCAGACCGCTGATGACTGATTGAAGATGACTGTTAGAGATGACTATGTTGTTTCTGCAGGTAACAGCATCCCCTACTCTGTCTATAAATGCTCGCACCCCATGCTTGTCAGGGGAAGGAGTCAGCCTTTGGAAAGATATCCACCACCTTCCCCTCGCAGTTGCCAGCACCTGAAATAAAGCAAACTTTCCTTTCCACCTGATCTGCCCTGCTTATTGGCTTCCCTTCCCTGCCCCCACTCATTTCTATAATAGTTTCAGCATGTGGGGTCTAGTTCACTGATCAGGAATCAAATCTGGGACCCCTTCATTGGGAGTGCAGAGTCAGCCACTGGGGCACCAGGGAAGGCCACACAATAGCTCCTTTGTATTCTCATGCAGAATTTAGAATTATCTAGTCACGGGACTTCCCTGGTGGTTCAGAGGTGATGAATCTGCCTGCCAATGCAGGAGACTCAGGTTCAATCCTTTGTTCAAGAAGATCCCCTGGAGAAGCAAATGGCAACCTACTCCAGTATTCTTGCCTAGGAAATCCCATGTACAGAGGAGCCTAGCCAGTTATAGTCCATAGGGTCACAAAAAGTCAGACAAGAATTAGCAACTAAACAAGTCAGTCTCAACAAAAAAGACTGTTGGAATTTTGGCTAAGAACAAATTGAATCTATGTTTCAAACTGGGGAGAATTTCCTGATCAATGAACATGGTATGTATTTCCATTTATTTAGATCTTTGATTTCTCTCAGCTATGAACTGTAGTTTTCAGTGTAGATGCCTTACACACTTTTTTCCTAAACCTGTTCTTTAGAATTGCATGGGTTTTGATACTATGTAAATTGTATTTTATAATTAATTTTCTAATCATTTGTTGTTTGTATAGAAATACAATTGATTTAAAAAAAATATTGACCTTGAATCTTGTGATCTTACTTAATTACATTTGTTAGTTCTAGTGCTTTTTTTTTTGGTAGATTCCTTTGGATTTTTTAGGCATACAAATTTGTTATTTAACAGATAGCTTTATTTCTTCTACCTGCTTCCAATCATTTCACTTTTTAATTTGTCTTGCCTTGTTACACTGACTAGGACCTCCAATATAATGCTGAATAGAGACAGTAAGAGCGGGTATCCTTGCCTTGTTTCTAATATATTTAGTATTTCCAGTGATCTTTATTCCCTTTTGTAGATCTGTTGCAGGAAGGGGGACCCCTTCCAGGGCCTGAAACTGGGCTCTTGTCTAACACTAGGAAATGTGTCTGAGGAGACACATGTGCTGACAAAGCAAGAGATTTTATTGGGAAAGGGCACCGGGAGGAGAGTAGCAGGGTAAGGGAACCCAGGAGAGCAGCTCTGTCACATGGCTTGCGGTCTTGGGCTTTATGGTGATGGGATTAGTTTCTGGGTTGTCTTTAGCCAATTATTCTGACTCAAAGTCCTTCCTGGTGGTGCACACCTTGTTCAGCCAAGGTGGATGCCAGAAAAAAGGATTCTGGGAGGTGATCAG
This sequence comes from Bos mutus, assembly GCF_027580195.1. Classification (NCBI taxonomy): domain Eukaryota; kingdom Metazoa; phylum Chordata; class Mammalia; order Artiodactyla; family Bovidae; genus Bos; species Bos mutus. Next base: position 29,886,548 of record NC_091637.1, on the reverse strand, counting down.
ACATATGGTGTCTCCTCTTGACCTTTCCCGAACTCTTCTGGTTGGTGGAGGCTTATTAGTTCCGTGTTCCTTACCAGGACATCTTGTCCTAAAACAACTCATGCAAATAGTTGCTATGGTGCCTGGCCAGGGTGGGCGGTTTCAATCAGTGTGCTTCCCCTAGCAGATCCATATTTTCATCTGGGGTAATTCCTACTATAAACCTGAATAAACATTATTCCCTGAATACACTCTTGTAGCATTTCTTGTAGTGAAAATGTTGTGGTTATTTCTTGCTGCTTAACAAGTCACTCAAAACTGTGGTGCCTCAAGCCAACAACAATTCCTTATTATCTCTCATGGTTTCTATGGGTCAGTAATTCAGGTGCAACTTAGTTAAGTGATTCTAGCTCAGGGTCTCTCATGAGGTTACACTCAAGATGTTAGCCAGGGTAACACTCATCTGGATGGAAGATCCTCTTTCAAGCTTATCTATAAGGTTGTTGGCAGACCTCTGTTCTTCATTGGCTGTGTTAGCTTCCTGTTGGCACTGTAACAAATCACCATAAGCTTAGTGGTTTAAAACAGAATAAATTTATTCTTTCATAATTCTAGAGGGCAGAAGTCTGAAATCAGTTTCATGGGGCTAAAATCAAGGTGTCATCAGGGTTGTGCTCCCTTCAGAGGCTGCAGGGGAGAATCTCCTCTTCTTTGCCTCTTTCCTTTTTCCTCTTCTTTCCTCTACCAACATCTACCCTTGGCTTGTGGTTATACCTCTCCAGTCTCTGCTCTCTGCTCACATTGCCTTCTTCTCCTTTGTGTGTGTGTCAAATCTCCCCCTATCTCCCTCTTCCTCCCTCTTGTGATACATGGGATTGCAATCCAGTTCAGTTCAGTTCAGTTGCTCAGTCATGTCTGACTCGTTGAGACCCCATGGACTGCAGCACGCTAGGCCTCCCTGTCCATCACCAACTCCCGGAGACTACTCAAACCCATGTCCGTCGTGTCGGTGATGCTATCCAACCATCTCATCCTCTGTTGTCCCCTTCTCCTGCCCCCAATCCCTCCCAGCATCAGGGTCTTTTCCAATGAGTTGGTTCTTCACAGCAGGTGGCCAAAGTATTGGAGTTTCAGCTTCAGCATCAGTCCTTCCAATGAATATTCAGGACTGATTTCCTTTAGGATGGACTGGTTGGATCTCCTTGCTGTCCAAGGGGCTATCAAGAGTCTTCTCCAACACCACAGTTCAAAGCATCAATTCTTTGGCACTCAGCTTTCTTTATACTCCAACTCTCACATCCATACGTGACTACTAGAAAAACCATAGCTTTGACTAGATGGACCTTTGTTGGCAAAACAATGTCTCTGCTTTTTAATATGCTATCTAGGTTGGTTATAGCTTTTCTTCCAAGAGGCAAGCATCTTTTAATTTCATGGCTGCAGTCACCATCTGTAGTAATTTTGGAGCCTAGAAAAATAAAGGCTGTCACTGTTTCCATTGTTTCCCCATCTATTTGCCATGAAGTGATGGGACCAGATGCCATGAACTTAGTTTTCTGAATGTTGAGTTTTAAGCCAACTTTTTCACTCTCCTCTTTTACTTTCAACAAGAGGCTGTTTAGTTCCTCTTTGCTTTCTGTCAAAAGGGTGGTATCATCTGCATATCTGAGGTTATTGATATTTCTCCCAGCAATCTTGATTCTAGCTTGTGCTTCATCCAGCCTGGCATTTCACATAATGTACTCTGCATGGAAGTTAAATAAATGGGGTGGCAATATACAGCCTTGACATGCTCCTTTCCTGATTTGGAACCAGTATATTATTCCATGTCCAGTTCTAATTGTTGCTTCTTGATCTGCATACATTTCTCAGGAGGCAGGTCAAGTGGTCTGGTATTATCATTTCTTTCAGAATTTTCCACAGTTTATTGTGATCCATACAGTCAAAGGCTTTGGCATAGTCAATAAAGCACAAATAGATGCTTCTCTGGGACTCTGGCTTTCTTGATGATCCAACAGACGCTGTCAATTTGAACTCTGGTTCCTTTGACTTTTCTAAAACCAGCTCAAACACCTGGAAGTTCATGGTTCATGTACTGTTTAAGCCTGGCTTGGAGAATTTTGAGCATTACTTTACTAGCGTGTGAGATGAGCGCAATTGTGTGGTAGTTTGAGCATTCTTTGGCATTGCCTTTCTTTGGCATTGGAATGAAAACTGACCTTTTCCAGTTCTGTGGCCCCTGCTGAGTTTTCCAAATTTGCTGGCATATTGGGTACAGCACTTTCACAGCATCATCTTTTCGGATTTGAAATAGCTCAACTGGAATTCCATCACCTCCACTAGTTTTGTTCGTAGTGATGCTTCCTAAGGCCTGCTTGACTTCGCATTCCAGAATGTCTGGCTCTAGGTAAGTGATCACACCATCGTAATTATCTGGGTCATGAAGATCTTTTTTGTCTAATTCTTCCGTATATTCTTGCCACCTCTTCTTAATATCTTCGGCTTCTGTTAGGTCCATACTGTTTCTGTCCTTCATTGTGCCCATCTTTGCATGAAATGTTCCCTTGGTGTCTCTAATTTTCTTGAAGAGATATCTACTCTTTCCCATTCTGTTGTTTTTCTCTATTTCTTTGCACTGATCACTGAGGAAAACTTTGTTATCTCTCCTTGCTATTTTTTAGAACTCTGCATTCAGATGCATATGTCTTTTCTTTTCTCCTTTGACTTTAGCTTCTCTTTTCTCAGCTATTTGTAAGGCCTCCTCAGACAACCATTTTACCTTTTGGTATTTCTTTTTCTTGGGGATGGTCTTGATCACTGCCCCTTGTATAATGTCACGAACCTCCATTCATAGTTCTTCAGGCACTCTGTCTATCAGATCTAATCCCTTGAATCTACTTGTCACTTCTACTGTATAATTGTACGGGATATGATTTAGGTCATACCTGAATGGTCTAGTGGTTTTCCCTACTTTCTTCAGTTTAAGTCTGAATTTTGCAATAAGGAGTTCATGGGACTGAGTTCAGTGCCCGCCAAGATAATCCATGATCAACTCCTTGTCTCAAGATCCTCAATTTAATCACATCTGCAACACCCCCCTTTTATTGGATGGGGGAGCATACAAGGTAATATTCAGTTTTGAGAGATTAGGAGATGAATATTTAGGTAGGGGGCATTTTCAACTTACCACACTTGCTGTTCACCAAAGACCTTTAGTTTTGCCAGTGGACTTCTCTAGTATAGTCTGCTTGAGTGTTTTCTTGACATGACAACTGGTGGCTGGGTCTGGGGTTGTCTCCAGTGTTCTTTACTCATATGTCTGATGCCTGAGGTGGTGAGACGCAATAGGCTGGGGTTTGGATCAACCAGGAAGGCTCAGTATCTCCTCTATTTAATTTCACATGGTCTCCTTCATAGTGGCTTCAAGGTAGCCTGACTCCTGACATGGTAGGTCAGGGACACAAAAAGTGTGTATTGTGAGAGAATCAGGTGAAAACCGTATTACCTTTTATGAGCTAGCCTTGGAAATCACATAGTGTCACTTCTGCTACATGGTATTTGTTAGAAGCTGGTCATTAAGGCCATCTCATACTTAAGAAGAGGAGAATAAGACGATTGATGGGAAGAGTGTAAAGAATTTGCAGACATGATTTCAAGTCATCACATAAGCGTGGTGATGAAAAAACTCTCATATTTCATTTAGATATCATTTCACTTTAAAAAATATTGAAATATGGTTGATTGACAATGTTGTGTGAGTTTCAGGTGTACAGAAAAGTGAAAGTGATTCAGTTATACATAAATATGTGTGTATACATATGAAAATATATATATATACACACATTCTGTTTTTGACTATTTTCCATTATAGGTTATTAAAAGGTATTGAATATAGTCCTCTGTACCAACAATAGGTCCTTGTTTGTCTCATATTTACATTCATTTTTAAAGATATTTGATGTTTTACAGGTAGCTGAGGCTCCATTTATTTTTTTTACTATAACAGCTTTATTGAGATATAAATCACATACCATAAATTTTACCCATTTAAAGTATAAAATCCAATGATTTTTAGTATATTTCTAGATTTGTGCAAACATCACCACAGTCTATTTTAAAGTATTTTCATTACCCAAAATGAACCCCTAACCCATTAGCATTTCCATTTTCCCTCAAGCCCCCAGTCCTAGACAACCACTAATCTACTTTTTGTCTATATAGATTTGCTTAGTCTGGATGTTTCACTTAAATGATCTGATATGATATATCATCTATTGTGAATGGCTTCTTTTATTCAGCATGTTTTCATGATTCATATTCATGTTCTATCATGTATCAGTCCTTCATTCTTTTTATGGCCAAATAAATTCCAATGTATTGACATGCCACATTTAGTTTACCCATTTATTAGCTGATGAACATTTGAGTTTTTATTTTCCGGCTATTATGAATAATGCTCCAATAAATATTTACGTATAAGTTTTTGTATGGACATATGTTTTATTTCAGATATAAACCTAAAAGTGGAATTGTTCGATCATATAACTCCATGCATAGTCTTTTGAGGAACTAGCAGACTGGTTTTCAAAGCAGCTGCATTACCTACCATCAGAAGTGTACAAGAGTTCCAATTTCTGCACATCCTCACTTGTGGGATCTTAGTTCTCTGACCAGGGACTGAACCCATGCCCTGGGAAGTGATAGCACAGAGTTCTAATCATTGTGCCATGAGGGAATTCCCAGTATCCATCTTTTTTATAAGGCCATTCTAGTGGGTATGAAGTGTTACCTCATTCTGGTTTTGATTTGCATTTTCTGATAGCTGATAATGCTGGACATCACACATTTCTTCTCCATTTGTTTATCTTTGGAAAAATGTATATTCAAATCCTTTGCCCAGTTTCCATTGGGTTATTTTTCTATTTTGTTGAATTATTAGAGTTCTCATATCAGGATAAATGATTTGCTAATTCTCTTACCAGATGAATGATTTGCTAATATTTTCTTCCATTCTGTGGGTTATCTTTCCACTCTCTTGATGATGTCCTTTGAAGCCCAAAGAGATTTAATTTTGATGTAGTCCAATTTGTCTATTTTTCTTTTGTTTCTTGTGCTTTTGGTGTCATAGCTAAGAAGGCTTTACCTAATTCAAGTCTATATAGATTTATTCTTATATTTTCTTCTAGCATTTTTACAGTTTAAGCTCTTGCATTTGGGTCTTTGATACATTTCAAATTAATTTTTTGTGTATGGTGTGAGGAAAGTGTCCAACTTTATACTTTTGTACATGGATATTGAGTCACCCCAGTACCACTTGTTGAAAAGACTACTTCCCACACTGAATTGTCATGGCACCCTTGTTGAGAATCAGTTCAGTCGCTCAGTCGTGTCTGACTCTTTGCGACCCCATGGACTGCAGCACGCCAGGGCTCCCTGTCCATCACCAACTCCCGGAGTTTACTCAAACCCATGTCCATTGTGTTGGTGATGCCATCCAACCATCTCATCCTCTGTCGTCCCCTTCTCCTCCTGCCCTCAATCTTTCCCAGCATCAGGGTCTCTTCAAATGGGTCAGCTTTTCATATCGGGTGGCCAAGTATTTGACTTTCAGCTTCAACATCAGTCCTTCCAATGAATATTCTGGACTGATTTCCTTTATTTAAAAAAAAAATTTATTTTATTTTATTTTATTTTTAAACTTTACATAATTAGGAATGACTGGTTGGATCTCCTTGCTGCCCAAGGGACTCTCAAGAGTCTTCTCCAATGCCACAGTTCAAAAGCATCAATTCTTCGTCACTCAGCTTTCTTTATAGTCCAACTCTCACATCCATACATGAGTCCTGGAAAAACTATAGCCTTGACTAGACAGATCTTTGTTGGCAAAGTAATGTCTCTGCTTTTTAATATGCTTTCTAGGTTGGTCATAACTTTCCTTCCAAGGAGTAAGCGTCTTTTAATTTCATGGCTGCAATCACCATTTGCAGTGATTTTGGAGCCCCCCAAAATAAAGTCTGCCACTGTTTCCACTGTTTCCCCATCTATTTGCCATGAAGTAATGGGATCGGATGCCATGACCTTAGTTTTCTGAATGTTGAGTTTTAAGCCAACTATTTCACTCTCCTCTTTCACTTTCATCAAGAGGCTCTTTAGTTCTTCTTCATTTTCTGCCATAAGGGCGGTGTCATCTGCATACCTGAGGTTATTGATATTTCTCCCAGCAATCTTGATTCCAGCTTGTTGAGAATCAATTGACTATAAATACAAAGACTGATTTCTGGATTCTAGATTCTACTGCATTTATCTGTACGTCTGTTTTACGCCAGTACCACTTTATCCTGATTACTGAAGGACACACTGGGCGTGCGTGCTCAGTCGCTTCAGTCGCGTCTGACTCTTTGTGAACCTATGGACTGTAGCCTGCCAGTCTTCTCTGTCCATAGGGTTTTCCTGGCAAGAATCCTGGAGTGGGTTGCCATTCCCTCCCCCAGGGGATCTTCCCCACTCAGGGACTGAAACTGCATCTCCTGCATTGCAAGCAGATTCTTTACTGCTGAGCCACCATGGAAGCAGGACACTGTAGCATTATAGTATGTTTGGAAATCAAGAAGTGTGGATCCTCCAACTTGTTCTTTTTCAAGATTATTTTGTCTATCTGGGTCTTTTGAAATCTCATAGTAATTTTATACCAGTTTGTTAATTTCTGCAGAAAAACCAGCTAGGATTTTGATAGGGATTATGTTGACCTGAAGATCCATTTGGGATCTACAATATCAAGTCTCTTGATCTTGAGATGCCTTTGCATTTACTTAGCTTTTTGTCTTCTTCTTTCAGCAACGTTTTGTTCTGTTCAATTAAAAAACCTTTTTCTCTCTGCTCTTTGGATTGAATAATTTCTATTATCCTGTCTTAAGGGGAATGAACTTTCAGGTATACGAACTTTTCAATCTGCTGTCAAACTCATCTGGTAAATTTCTCATTTCAGAGATTGTATTTTTCTTATACTTTCTATTTTTATGTTGTGATTTTCCATCTGTTCATCAGTTCTATCATTTTTTCTTTAAATTACTGAACTATTAGTAACCATTTTAAAGTCTTTGTATGCTTATTCCAGGGCTTCCCAGGTGGCTCAGTAGTAAAGAATCTGCGTGCCAATGCAAGAGACACAGGAGACTTAGGTTCAATCCCTGGGTTGGGAAGATTCCCTCGGGTAAGAAATGGAAACCCACTCCAGTATTCTTGCCTGAGGAATTCCATGGACAGAGAAGCCTGGTGGGCTACAGTCCAAAGGGTCGCAAAGGGTCAGACAGGACTGAGCAATTGAGCAAGCACTCATGCTTATTTCAACATTTATGTCATGCCCGAGTATGTTTCTATTGGCTATTTTCTCCTCCTGATTTTGGCCCACATTTCCTGATTTTTCAGATGTCTGATCATTTTTTATTACATGTTGGATACTGTAATGACATGTCAGGAGTATATTGACTTGAAGAATTTAAAATTACCTGCGCATTAAACTTGTGTCTCAACCACAGTGCTCTGCCTTTCTGAGTCAGTTTCTCCTACCAAATCCCATGTTGCTGAAGCGTGTGGAGAGGAATAAGGAGCCTCAGAGAGCCTCACTCAATTTTAAGCAGTGCCCATTATGGTTCATAACATAAAATCTGGAGCCAGATTGCCTAGATTTGAATCCCAACCATTCTAGTTACAAGCTCTGTAGACTTTAGCAAGTTACTTCATTTCTCTGTGCTTCATTTGCCTCTTAAATGGGGATTATAATTTAGTACCTGCTTTATAAGATTGTTGAGATAAGTAAATGTGTTGACACGTATGACATTATTGGAACAGTGCCTGGCACCTACTAATTGTTCAGTAAGTATTAGTTCTCATTGTTAATAAAGTGAAATGATGTTCTCCTAGGAGATCAGTCTCCCGAGGCTCTGTGTCCACACTGCACAACACCCTTGCCTGCCAGGCTCACAGATGTCTCTCGTGTGTGTAGGCCATATATGTGCCTGTCTCCTTCATGCCTATCTTTAGACTATGGGCTCCTCCAGGACAGGGACCAAGTCTGGGAGCCAACATCCATATGCTGCAGGGGCATAACACCCCTGTTGGCAGAAGTCTAAACCCCAACCTTGCCCCCATCCTGACACCATGAAGTTTCTCTGGCTAAGAACTGGTCCAGAACCTGAAAAATGGCAGTGTTCTTCCTTCCTCTCATCTCCTTAGTAGAAACATGGAAAACCACCTATCATCAGAGCTGGAATTTAGAGACCATCCCTTCCACCCCTTCATTTTATAGACGGACTAACTGAAGCCATAACAGGAGAAAAAGTGTAACCCAAAGTCAGACTTGTGGGTCTTCAAATAAAAACGGCGAGTGACGGGAGATGGCAAGCTTCTTTGCTGTCTGCCAGAACTGCGTCAACTCCAAGTTTCATGCTGCCTCCCAATTACGATGCAAAACACCAGTTGACAGTTCTCTCTGTCAGTCATCAATACAATAGAAGAAAATGGTTTGAGGATTTAAACCTTGTTTCTACCCCAAATTTTTCAAAATTTTGGAGGAAGGGCGTAATAAACACATCTAATCATGAATGCTCGGGAGTGGGAGTTCCGAGGACCGTGGGACACCCACCTTCTGCACCTCACTCGCTTTGGCCCCTGCCCCACCCACTCAAATCACCCAGCAGGCCGGAGACTATCAGGTACAGCCTGCCCAAGGTACACACTGAACCTGCCCAAGTTTGCATCCTACTCTGCTAACCAAAAGACCTTTGGCAAATTACATAATCTCCTTGTACCTCAGTTTCCTCATCTGTAAAGTGAGGATAGTGATAGGCACTGTTGAGCTGTTGATAGTGATTGGGCTGTTGAGTGGACTGAATGTGTCAATATATGTATAAGGTGCACAGAACCCTGCCTGGCACACGTCACTAGTGCAAACGTGGTGATTGTTAGCCATTCAGTTCACTTCAGTTCAGTTCAGTTGCTCAGTCGTGTCCGACTCTTTGCAACCCCATGAATCGCAGCATGCCAGGCTTCCCTGTCCATCACCAACTCCTGGAGTTCACTCAAACTCATGACCATCAAGTCAGTGATGCCATCCAGCCATCTCATCCTCAGTCATCCCCTTCTCCTCCTGCCCCCAATCCCTCCCAGAATCAGGGTCTCTTCCAATGAGTCAACTCAGCCATTACTATCATTATTCTTGCCTTGCTCCGCCCAGCTTCTCAGGCCTTGGAGTCCAGAAACACCCAGTCCTGTAGCCTTGTCCTTGCCTGGCACAGCAGAATTCCAGCCCAGACATCCAAATCACCAGTCATAAACAGAAAACTGGAAAGCCCTCTGCCTGTGACTTGCCTGGGGAAATTGAGTCCCAGAGAGGACCAGGGACTTTCCCAAGGTTATCCAACTGAGGTGGAATTTGAACTAGAATCCACATGTCCCAGTGTCCAGGGACCTGTCTAGGGCATGACCAGACTCCTCCTAGGCCATGCAGAGGACCTTGGTGTGACCCTGTAGGCTGTGTGATGGCTTGAGAAGGTTAAGCATTTGGTGCTGCAGATAGGGTTAGAAGTCAGCTGGCTGGTGGGACACCCACATCCACCATGGCAGGAGCCAAGATGAAGCTGAGACAAGCCTTTGGCCTCTCAGCAAGCACTCCTGTTAGGCAAAGATGGAGGAGAAACACTGATCCTCCTTGCACTGGGGATCAGTCACAGTCAAGGGCCCCAGGTGCCTGCCCCGAATATGTTCCTTCTGATGAACCTGGCAAGATATGTCTTGGGCTACCCCTGCCCTGCCCTCACCCTTTCTGAGAGACCGTGTGTTCCCAGAAGATCTCTGCCTTGGACAAGCTCCATCTGTGGGCTGGGTCCCAGGCCTGGGGGCGGTCCGCAGCCTGAGTCTGTGGCACTTGGACACTCTCCTGTCCGCACCAGCTTCCTCTGCTCCACCACTGCCTGGGGCACTTGTCCTCTGCCTCATGTTAAGTAAACCTTCACCCCTATCCATCTTTCCTCCTTCAATTTCCTTGTACCCTTTCCCCAGCCTGGTCTGGTGACCCCACAGTGACCTTGAAAGCATCTTTACTTATTAACTGTCAATTCCATCATCTCTAAGACTTTGAGGCAGGGACCAGGCTCTGCCTTTGAGACAAGGGCTTGCCTCCACCCCAAAGGCCCCGAGCAATGTCTGCAGAGGAGGTACTCAGTAATCATAGTAGGAAGGAGGAGACTCCTGGAGCTGGCAGTCATGGGGCAGGCAGAGGTCATTTCCAACTCTGAGAATATGGGCTTAAGATTTCTATTTCATAGTAGACAGTTCGGTTTTAAAAAGTAACACCCAGCCTCTAAACGTTAAGCGCTCTGGGATGGACACAGCTAGCACGGCTCCAGCAAGAAGCATGAGAGCTGGGGGTCCTTCCCAAAGGGCTTCCTGGAGGAGGAGGGGTCTGAAGAACAGTGGGAAATGTGTGCCAGGGAAGGCAAGCTTGCAGTTTTTGAGAGGGGATAGAAAGGGAAGATGACACATCTCCCAAGTCCTCCTGCCTAGAATAAGCCCATTTGCCCAGCCTCCTATCAGTTTGGAAACTCTACATTTAGAGGAGTTGTCGAGCTGCCTGGGAGGAGCTGAGGGATCTGGGCATGCATTCCTGCTAGCCCCCCAAAGTGAGGACATTTCTCCCACCATCCCCACCAACTTCGACCCCCAGTGCCAACTCCAACATCAATGCTCTATCCTCGCCAGGAGAGTGGGAGGAAGAGGAAAAAAGTGGGGCAACCCACACTCTCTTTAGGACAGAGGAAGGATCTGCATTTCTATCTGGGGTTCACTGGGGTTGGGGTGTATGGATTTCCAAAGCACCCTGGGTGCCCTGAAACTGCAAGAGCATTTGGGCACATTGATAGGGGTGAGCGGAGGGCTTCCAGCAGGTTCTCAAAGGGGCTCCTGACCCATGAGAGGCTCAGGGGCAGCACCCCAGGCCTGAATTGTCAGGTGCCCCAAAGTGGTAGTGGGCGAGGATCACTGCTAAGAAAAAAGCTGTTAAGAAATTGGAATTGAAAGGGGAGAATTCTCTTGAAGTTGGTGTGCTGGTAGTGACACACCAGCTTAGTGTAGCAATCTGGGAGTCATATGCCATGAATGGGTGGAGAGCCTTGGAATAACCCTTGCCCCATCCTGCTGCTGTGCCCTGCATCTGAGCCTTCAGTTTAGGGCTTGCTTAAATTTTCCCCTAACACCCAGTGGCCTCTGTTTTTTCACCTCTTCCAACACCTGCTCACCCGAGAGGCAGTTGGCAGGTGACAACTCAGGTGGGAAGGGGTTTGGGGTTGGAAGGTGAAATAGCACAGTGATTGGCAGGGGTGTTTCCAGAGAGCAGGGCCCAGGTTTTAGAAGATGCAGATATAATGCCACAAACCCAAGAGTCTCTGGAATGAGGTGGAAGTGGTGAGGGCATTAGAGGACAAAGGGCAACGTGCAGAGATACTGTTTCCATGGAAGAGGGGCTCTCTAGAGGCAACGTGAGATGGAGCTGTCAGCCGAGTTTTATGATGCAAATAATGGTCAAATCCAGCTTACATGGTGTCCTGGTTTCAAAGTCAGTTATGGAAAGCTGGATTTCAAATGACATCTCTGCCTCTTGCTGGGCATGACATCGAACATGTCTAAAGCTCTCAAGTAGCACTGACATATACACCATCATTTGTGAAATATATGGTTGGTGGGAAGTTGCTGTATAACAAAGGAGCCCAGCCTGGTGCTCTGTGATGACTTAGAGGGGTAGGATGGGAGGTAGGAGGGAGGTTTAAGAGGAAGGGGATATATGTAACCCTTCCCTTCTCCAAGGGATCTTCCTAACCCAGGGATCGAACCCAGGTCTCCCACATTACAGGTGGATTCTTTACCAGCTGAGCCACAAGAGAAGCCCATGTATATATACAATTATGTGTGTGTATATATATATAATTATGACTGATTCATGTTGCTGTGCAGCAGAAACCAACACAACACTGGAAAGCAATTATCCTCCAATTTAAAAAAGGGGGGGATAAAAGAGGAAGGAGAAAAAAATAAAATAAAGTTCTCTGGGCCTCTGTCACCTCACCTGGGAAATGGCACCATTAATCCACCTTGGGCTGTTGGAAGACGTGAAGAGTCAACACACATAAAACACTAGGCACAATATGTGTATTTAGTAAAGCAAAGTTTGAAAAAGCAAAGGAAAAAATGTTCAGGTTGCCTGCCTAACCCCTGGGGACCAGCACCAGCTCCAGGCAGAAAGCCCTGCAGCAGGAACAGTGTCTTCCTGCGTCTCTGCCAAGGATGACAGACAACACACCCACTGGCATCGGCAGGCCCTCCCTTGCCTCCCACCCCTCTTTATGTAAGCCTCAGAGGTGGGCAGCAAGGACCTGTGCCAGGTAGGTCAGAGGTATCTGTGGCCACACCTCACCGACAGTGTCAGGGCAGACTGGGGCGGGTCCCCACTCCCGCCCAGCCCCACTGCCTCGTCACCTGGCACCAGGGACCCTGCAGCACTGGCTCCCACACCTACGATGCCTTAGCTGAAGGAGCACAGCGAATGCTGTGCCCTGTGCCTACCAGCCCCAAGGAGGAAGGTGAACACCCTGTGGCAGCCAGATCCTCCCTGGAGGTGCACAGTCCATCACTGTAAGTCCTCGGTGGGGGTCTTCCGGCTGGGAATCAGGGGTCGCAAGAGAGATGCCAGGGGAGCCTTATCTTTGAGATGAGACAGGCAGGTCAGGCCAACTAACGAGCGGTATGGAGTGTGGGGTCTGCTGTGCGGGGCAGCAGGGAAGCCAGTAGGAAGCCACTGCCGTCAAGAGCTCCAGCTGTGTGGCTGTGTCTGTGTGCCCAGGACCGTGGGATCAGAAGGAGGCACAGCTCCCCTCCCTACTCAGGAGGTTTTAGGATTTGGGGAAGTATTTGGACAATGCCCTCGATTGAAAATATCCTGCAGCACGTAGAAGACAGGTTCTCCCTTTGCCCCCAGGACAGAGAGAGGTGAGAACCAGAACAAGAAAGGGATGGGAAAGAGTGGTGGTGGTGTTGGTGGTGGTGGTGGTAGGGGTTTACTAATAGTGGACAGGAGTGAGGAGGCTGGGAATCTGATGTATTTGCTCATCCTGGTAATTGATTGGCCCTGGGGCCCAAGGCAGCCACCTGCTGTGAGGCTGTGTTGTTCCCAATGTGATCAGAGCATGTGGGCTTAAGTGATGGTGAATTACAGACAGGTACCGAGGCCGGGAACCAGTGAGGTATGCCCTGGAAGGAGGGCAGTCGCCCCAGACCTGGCCAGGCCACAGGGTGACTCACTCTGTATCTCTATTGCAGGGCGCTTTGGTGGTGCTGGGCCTCTCTGGGGCTGATGCGGCTCTCCCAGGGGACACCTGAACAGGCTCTCTGAGGTTCTCGTTCTCTCCGGGGTGAGCTTGCAGGGTGTGGCCACTTCTCGGGGACAATGCCAGAGGCACTCCTGCTCAGGTCTGCCAGCTCCATCCTGAGGACCGTGTAAGGAACAAGGATCCTACCCCCTCCCACCTCCTGGCTCCCACACTGCCTTCCAGGAAGGAGAGTTCTTGGGCTTGGCAGGGTACCTGGACACCCAGACTTGGATTGGGACTTTTCACCTCATTTAGTAACCCTCCTAATCTCACCAAAGAATTTCCTCCTACTTATTCACCAAAAGATTCGTGAGAGCCTAAGCACTACATGTATCCTGTTATCCTCACAATAGCCATGGGATTTAGGCAGAAAACTTGAGGCTCAGAGAGGTGCATGACTTTCCAAAGGTTGTACAGGAAGTAAAGTGACTTAAACACAGGCAGGCCAACTCTGGGTAAATCTGAGTACTCTATTGTTTCAAGAAAGCATTTATGGAGTACTTAATGCATACAGACCAGAGTGCTGAATGGGAAGAAAGGGCAACAGAAATAAATAGGAGCTAGATCTCCATCCATGAGGGGTTCACATGAAAAATGAAGGCTCCCCTTGACTTAAATGTCACACACATAGTGACGACTTGAGAAGGATTAGATCCAACCAACATTTACTGAGCTCCATCTGCCTGCCAGAGAGCACTTAGGGCCAGAGGACAGGGTTGAATCAGGCATGACCCCTACTCTCAAGAAGCTTCCCAAGCTACGGGTGGCCTTCAAAGCCCAAACCTGCGTGTTTGAGGGCTACAAGGGTGACAGGGTGTTGGGAATCATCCAGAAGGGCTTCCTGAAGGAGGAGCTGAAGGAAGCTATTGGCAGGCTCTGTTTTTAAATGATTCCCATCAGATCTTCTGGAAAGTTAGGAGGAGAAAGGAGAGCCAGTTCAGGGAAAGGAGAGTGCAAGCCCTCCCAGGCGCCTCTGCTTACCCCCCACACCGCACAATATACCTGCTCGTACGTGCCCTCGAAGTGCTTCTTGCTCCCCATGCTACTACAGGGCAGATGCTGAAGGAGTTCTTGCTTCTGTGAAAGTAAGTAAGGCAGGATGCTCACAGTCCGTGTGTGTGAACTGGGGCTGAGAACAGTTTGCATCCTTGTGCTAAGTTGCTTCAGTCACGTCCGACTTTGCAACCACATGGCCCATAGCCCACCAGGCTCCTCTGTCCATGGAATTCTCCAGGCAAGAATATTGGAGTGGGTTGCTGTGCCCCTCCTCCAGGGGATCTTTCCGAATCAGGGATTGAACCCACATCTCTTATGTTTCCTGCATTGGTAGGTGAGTTCTTTACTACCAACACCACCTTAGCGTCCTCATCAGGGATCTTTTTCGGATTTTCCTCTTTCTCCAAGGAATGGAAAAGCAGAGGCAAGTCAGTCCCCTTGGGCCGTTCTCTCGTCGTCACTGTCATTCTGCTACTTAGGAACTTTCTCCTGTGACACTGAGCTAAGTTCTGGAGTGCCATGTTCCAGGCGTAGTGGAGGGAATACTGTGTTCCTCACCTTCGACAGGCTGCATGGGTTGACTATATAATATTCACACTTCCCCTGTCACAATGATTTGCCAGCCACTTGTGATTTCTGGAACAGCAGCAAGAATCAGTAGGGGCCCAGATTGCTCTTGAGGAGTCAAAACAGAAGGGATTTCTCCCCATATCTCTTTTCTTTGAGGAAAACATAAATTCCACTTTGGAAGCCATCTCCTCTGACTTAACAATTCTAACAAGCTTGGCTATTTTATTTACTAGTCTGCTACCGGAAAAACCTCACAGAGTAGGAGGGAGGTGAGTCACTGGAGGCCAGCACAGTGACAGTGGCACGAAGTGGCCACTGGTGATGCAGGCAAGGATTAAAGACTAAAGACAAGCATGGCCAGCAGCGACACGTGAGGCAGCAGCCACCTCAGGAAAGGACAGGTGGCCCTCCATGCCCTGCAGTTTGACTCACTTCTGTGTCACGACCAAACCGGTAGATTTTGTTACTAGCATGACCCTGGGTGAGCAGGAAAAAGTCATAGGAAGGTTCAGCACATTCTGTTTCAGTCGATGGAAAAGGGTGCCCTCCCCTTAAGGGGACTAAATCTTGAAGGTTTGAGCCAAGGGGCAGAGTACTCTTTACTCATTTGGATAATTAGATCTTGGCCTTGTCTTGCTGCTGCTAAGTCGCTTTAGTCGTGTCCGACTCTGTGCGACCCCATAGATGGAAGCCCACCAGGCTCCCCCGTCCCTGGGATTCTCCAGGCAAGAACACTGGAGTGGGTTGCCATTGCCTTCTCCAGTGCAGGAAAGTGAAAAGTGAAAGTGAAGTTGCTCAGTCGTGTCTGACTCTTAGCGACCCCATGGACTGCAGCCCACCAGGCTCCTCCAGTCATGGGATTTTCCAGGCAAGAGGACTGGAGTGGGGTGCCATTGCCTTCTCCTGGCCTTGTCTTAAGCATGCAATATTCTTCAGGCCCATAGAGGGCTGAGTAAGACCCTCCATGGGCCATCCTCAAGGGGTTCTCGTCTCGCCAAGTACAGGCAGGGGGACAGGATCCACCCTCTTCTTGAGGGAGGGTCGGCTCAGGACACGGGAGAGGAGAGGACAGCAAAGGCGACTGAGTCACAAGAGGTTTGCTGCTGCAGTGGCGGGGGTGGGGGGCAGACGCTTCCCGAAAGGCCCCACAGGAAGTTGCTTCCTACCGTCTCTCCTCCCCATAGACTGAAGGAGGTTCTAATCTGATGGTTAGGCTGGGCCCTTGGCTTCCTGAGGTGTTCCTTCATTTACTGTTTGTTTAGCTATTTTAAAACCAGAACCGGTTTATGCAAATTTGATTAGGTGGCAGAAATGCCGCCTGTACCTTTTGATGGTGGGGATTTAAAAACAAGCTTGTTTGTGAGGCAGCAGTTAAGATGGTGGGAGATTATAGCCAACGATGGCCTTGGCCAGTGTGGGGGTGGCTACCCAGCGGGTGATTTCAAAAGTTGATCACTTTAAGCAGGCAGCCCTATCTTTTGAGGGCAGGGACCAAGATAGAGCATGGATGTTATACCGAGTTCACGGGATACCATCCTCCACCCCCAGACTCTCAGTGTGGGACCCTCAGCCTAGTTGGGTGTGTGTGCCCCAGCTTGCCCAGTAATTGCCTGAGCCCAGAGCTCAGGGGTCATTTGGTGACATCACAGTCTTCTTTGCCCCAAAGTGGAAGCAGCTTTTACTCAATGACCCAAGAGAGTAGTGGCAGTGACCAATGATCCAAAGTCACAGGACACGTCCTACGGTTTTCAGAAGCCTCTGTTTCCCTCTGCTGGCACAACAGGCCTCATCCCAGAAGCACGCTTTTCAGTCCTTCTGGCAGCCTCCTGGAGCAGGTTACCATAGCAACAGAAGGGCTGCTCCAGCCTTGTGGCCCAGCCTTGCTCACAAAGTTCCCAAGAAGGGGACCAGCCTGGCACCCCACTCCTTATCTCCCTCCTCCTCACCCTCCCCCTTTCAAAACCTCATGATGTCTTTTGCTTTCAAATCTATCTCAGGTTCTTAAACAGACTACCGCCAGGTGGGCCTGAGTGTGTTCGCAAACTCAGTTTGAACCTGCGGTACCAGCAAGAAGTAAGAGCGAATGTGAAAAGCAGGTAACTGAGCCAGGTGCCTGGGAACTGGGCAGGGATGGGACCAGCTCCACTCTGACAGACAGGTGGGACTCTGAAGCCAGGGTCCTGCCTCAGGGCTGCCAAGACCAGCTGCACAGGTTACACACTGCACAACTCCAGGCTCTGTTTATATAGCCTATCACTGTGACACGAGTCCCCAGAGTTGAGTAACACCATAGCCTTGTTTGACCCTGAGGTGAATACTGAACCCCATCTGCTCATCCACCCAGAAGGTTGAGGTCTGGCCAGATTCCTTCGAGGAGGAATCATGCGAAAGAGCATTGAGGCTGAGTATATAGCAGAGGCCCAATAACCCCGTGGGCTGTGTTGACCAGAAGATGATTCATTGTGCAGGGCCACCAAGCCTTGAAGGCAAGGGGATCTAGACCAGGAGTGAAGACAGATGGCAAGAGCCCCAGGTTTCCCTGGTCCCATGCCTCTCCTCTCCATCAGGGAATGGACACAGGGCACCTTCACAGACACCACTGGGAAGAGGGCCTCATTTGGGGGCCAGCTTAGGAGCCATGAGAGCTGTAGGAATGTCCTCAGCTCTGCATGAGCGTCTAAGAATGGCTGCTCTCAGTGCCTGAGGGCTGGTGGGTATGGGAGTGAGGGACTTGGAGGCACCTCCCAATCCTCAAACCTTGCAAGCTGGACTCCAAGCATGTCCTTGTCCAGATGGGGACACTGAGCCCAGAGAGAGTCATGTGCGTTCCCAGGGTCACACAGCAAATTAGAGTAGAGCAGGGCTTGATTTTGCTTTCTACTGAGCCCTTAGAAACTGAAGGGAGAGCGTGGCATGGGGGTGAGGTTGCTGCTGCTGCTAAGTCGCTTCAGTCGTGTCCGACTCTGTGCGACCCCATAGACGGCAGCCCACCAGGCTCCCCCGTCCCTGGGATTCTCCAGGCAAGAACACTGGAGTGGGTTGCCATTTCCTTCTCCAATGCATGAAAGTGAAAAGTGAAAGTGAAGTCGCTCAGTCGTGTCTGACTCTTAGCGACCCCATGGACTACAGCCTCCCAGGCTCCTCCATCCATGGGATTTTCCAGGCAAGAACACTGGAGTGGGGTGCCATTGCCTTCTCCGGGGGGTGAGGTTAACTCCTGCAAATAATAAGGTCTTGTCCCCTGAGCCCCCTAGGATACAGCGATGCCAGTGTCACCCCCGGGGGTGCTCGACGCATTCTGGGCTGGCATCGAGAGCCCAGGCCAGCCTGTTATTTTCTAACAATTGTTTCCCCCTTACCCCTCCAGCTCCCTGACTGATGGGCAGATGCTCTCCAAAGAGCCCCTAAGCCATGCTCTCAAACTCTCGACCCCAGAGAAGGTGAAAGATGCCCAATTGAATCCTCCAGGTGAGCTGGCTGGGAGGCTGCCGGGCAGGACTGGGTGGGCGGGACAGGGATGTAGCTGTACTGGGAGTGCTGGAGGGGGTTAACAGAACACTACGAAGCAACCCAGGTGACCCACAGGACAAAACTTGGGGGGACAGGCCAGGTAGATATACTGATCTCCACGTCCCCAGGGACCCCACTACATCCCTTCTCCTTTCACGGCCATCAGGGCCAAGCTTGATGGAAGATGGTGGGAGGAAGGTTTTTCTCTTCAGGAAGCTTGGGAAGAAGAGAGGTCAGCGATGGAAAGACACCTGGGGCCTCACGTGTTGGGTACCTGGGATCTCGGCTTGGGGTTGGTAAAGGAGGAGAGGAGGCCCAGATAAACAAGGCCTTGGAGTTTCCAAGTGGGTTGAGGCAGTTTCTTGCTGGGCCA
This sequence comes from Bos mutus, assembly GCF_027580195.1. Taxonomy (NCBI): domain Eukaryota; kingdom Metazoa; phylum Chordata; class Mammalia; order Artiodactyla; family Bovidae; genus Bos; species Bos mutus. The sequence goes on along the minus strand of NC_091637.1, from coordinate 29,867,705 downwards.
AGGGGCAGGCTAGCCGGCAGTCACTGGCAGAGTTGTTTTTGAAACCTTGGGAGGCCGCGTGCTCTTCTAATGACGTTTACTTCCAGATAATTGCACCTTGAGGGAGGCATTTACCCTGGCGAGTCATCAAAATGATAGTAACAACACGGCTTTTGTTCACTTTTATTGGCTGTACAACGATATTGTAGCAACCGTGGAAGTTTAAAAAAAGTGGAAGTGACCAGTGCCCAGGGGAGCGGGTCACTGCCTCCCCGGTTCCGAGATGTCCTTGGGACGGCCCATTGTTGCCATCATGTCTCTGGTCTGTGTCAGCTGCCCGGGGATGAGGTCCCTCAGAGGTGCTGGTTTTCTCAGAGCTTTCCCAGCTTCCCCCAGAGAAGCCAGGCTTAGGGGTAGGTCCCTGAGGGGGGTTTGGGTGGGAGCTGGTCAGGGAGATAGCAAGTTGACTTTTAGGTGGTAGAGTCTGGACTGGTTGAGTATTTTGTAGGATGATCTCCAACGTGGGTACGCCTGGTGTCTTCAGACAGGGATTGTGGGTTTAGGGGTAGCAGGTGGTAGCATTTGAAGTGTGACTGGCTGGGGAGGCCAGTTCTAAGGGTCCCCGAATGGGGCAGTAAAAGAGGCCAGAATTGGGGACAGGAGGAAGGAGAAGGACTGGGGCCTTTATTCCAAGGTCTCTTCCCTCAGCTTTTCTTCTGACCTGGGTTTCCTGGGGAGAGGACAGGCCTGGTGTGAGGGCAGGGAGAGAATCAGGACCTCTCTGCTCTGCCACAAACTCTGTCATGGACTCGAGGCAGAAACTGGGCCCGGATCACCATGCTCCTCATTGGTGAGGAAGCTGAGACTGAAGAGGTGGTAACGCCAGCCCAGGGCTCTGGATCCCCAACTCCCTTGCTGCCTGGTGTCCTGGAGACCAAATGCCACTCCCCTCACCCTGGTGGGGCTCGCAGCTGCCCCCCCGCCCAGGCTGGGTGTCTCGGAATGGCTTTGGCAGGGATCTGGCCTGTAATGTGTACTTTCCTGGACTCTGCCTCTCTGCTCTTCCTCAGAGATGAAGAAAGACTAGGAACAAGGAAAGGATTGACTGATTTCTTCTTCTTTTTTTTTCTTTCTTTTATTTGACTGCTCTGGGTCTTAGTGGTGGCATGTGGGATCTAATTCCCCAACCAGGGATTGAACCCAGGCCCCCTGCAGTGGGAGTGCGGAGTCTTAGTCACTGGACCATCAGGAAGGCCCCAGGTTGACCGATTTTTGAGGGGAAGCATTCGAAAGGCACCAAGAGAGCCCAGGAGAGGGGCCAGCTGGGCCCAGGCAACTCCAGCATCTCGTCCTGGGATTCAGGGCAGCTAGCTGACTTGCTCTGTTGCTGTGTCTCACCTCTGGTAGGTCCCATTGCCTTGCTCAGGCTTACTTTCCTGACTAGAGAATTCTGTCTCTGCAGTGCTCACGCAGCAGCTGTCAGCACCTGCGGAATGTGCACAGCAAAGCCCTGGAGCTCAGAAGTCTTGGCTGTGGGTGATGGCTTTGGTGTTTTGCAACTTGAAGGGCAGGAAGGGAGCTAAAGTGGTGCAAGCTGGGTGTCCTCAGAGCATTCGGTGTCTGGAATGTTTCCAAGAAGAAAGGAGTAATCTCCAACCCCGTTGGGTGTAATTGCTTAACCTGAGTTAGTACCTGGCAGCCCTGCAGCAGTAGGGCAGAAACTAAGCAGATTTCAAACAGGTGGGTAGGGAATCCCAGAGAGGGTCCCGTCAGCGAGGGCTGGCAGCCAGGGGCCAGGCCAGAGTGAGGTGGGGGCAAGTTACCAGCTTGAATGGAGGGGTGGGGAAGGAGGAGGCAACTGTAGGGGAGGCAGCGAAGCCATTCAGATTTGCCAGGACTTCCAAAAACTGTGGGGACAGCCAGGCTGGGGGTGCATCTGGACTCCCCATCCTTCGTGCAGGGCTAGGCTGCTGGGGATACTGAGGTGGACAAGTTTCTTTCCTGCCCGCCAGGAACTCCTAGGCTGAGGGCAGACAGGCTCTGGGTGAAGGACACACTGAGGCTGAAGAAGGAAGGCGTGCTATCTAGGAATTGGGTGATCAGGGTGGACTTCCTGGATGAGGACAATTTCCAACTGGTCTCAGATTTTTAAACTCCCCTTAGGCCTAGGCCTGAACTGAGTGGTCTGCCCTTGGGAGTTTAGCATCTAGAGCTGGGGATTAGGAGACAGGGACAATCTGGGAGGGACTGAGGCGGTTTCTCAGCACAGTTGCCCAAGGGACCCCAGGCACAGGGTCCGAGGTCAGTGCCAAGCCGACCTCATTGACTCCCACAAGCCTGGCCCGTGGGTCATGCTCTGTCCATTTCCATCTTGTGCAGCCTCCAGGGTTTTGAAGTGTGGAGGGGGAGGCTCTGGAATGCAGCTGCACTAAGATCCAGATTCACCACGGCTTGAGTGCCCACTGGGTGCCAGTCTGGCCCTGGGTCTTAGTTTCACAATTCCCCAGAGGCTCCAAGAGCCCCCGCCTTGTGTGGAAGAGGATATTGGAGCAGCCACACATGGGGAGGGGCCTCAAAACTGCCATTTCCATAAAACTGAGAGAGAGCAACCATCTGCACCAAAGACTGTTAGGGAGAAGGTTTCAGGGGATTATGAGATGGGTTAAATCCCCACACATCTGCCCCCGTAATACGAGCAGCTTTTGCTAGGCTCGGTGCTGGGCTTCCTGGGCGGCGCTAATGGTAAAGAACTCACCTATCAATGCAGGAGACTAAGAGATGCAGGTTCAAGCCCTGGGTTGGGAAGCTCCCCTGGAGACCAGAATGGCAACTCACTCCAGTATTCTTGCCTGGAGAATCCCATGGACAGAGGAGCCTGACGGGCTACAGTGCACAGACTCACAGAGTCGGACACGACTGAAGCCACTTAGCACAGGCTCTGTGCTAAGGGACTGACTTGCATTCTTTTATCTTCTCTTCATGGCAGCAGTAGAGTAGGCACGTCTATCAATCTCATTTGGTAGAGGAAACTGAGCTCAGAGAGGTTCCGTGATTCTTCTCAGAGTCACACAGCTAGTAAGATGTGAAAATCGGAACTGGCACACTCCTCTTTGGAACTGTTTAGGTGGGGTCCCCTCCTCTCCTGCACACCCTGGCCAGCCCCTGTCTCCTAACTGCGGAGCTGCAGCCTCTCTGGGGAGCTCTTGGAACCTTGCCTGCAGGATTCAGTGTTCACCTGAGTCTCCTGAAGTTCCCAAGGAGCTGGCGGGTCCTTGAACTGTGCTCCCCAGGCTGGGCTCTGAGCAGCCCAGATGGCTGTTCTCCCGGGAACAGCCCCACTGTGTCAGGCTGCAGAGCTGCGGGGATCTGACCTCCATACAAAGGCAGCCTTGTGCCGAAGCTAGACATACATTTTTTCCTAGCCCTTTCTAAATTGAGCAGGAACCCCAGCTGGAGCAATGCAATGTCAAGACCACAGGGAGGGGAGGGTGTTCAGGGGGAGCAGCTGCTGGGGATGGGGCTGGTAGAAGTGCTGGTCAGCCCTATTCCCCACACCCACTCTCCCTAGGCGATTCTCACATCCACAGGGGAGCTTTGAGCTGGAGGTCAGGAGGCTGGGAACTCAGCCCGGCTTGGTTTCCAGGCCTCTCTGTGTCCCACGCTCCTACCCTCCCACACGTTTCAAGGGCAGACATGGTGTTTCTGCTGGAAAGAGCTCAGGGAGCTCAGAGCCTGTGGTTGGGGCAGGGAGGGCTCCTGGAGACAGTGTGAGGTAGAAGATCTGCTATCATTTCAGCCTGAAGCGAGTGTAGGGAAAGGTAAGAAGGACTTCGCAGAGGTCAGAGGAAATGGGAACACGTGGTAATCTTAACCTTTACAGTCGAAAAAAGCAGAGCCTCTGGGGATACTTGCAGAAAACTTACCTTAATGAAAATGTCCAGTTCTGCCAATTATAGGTGAGCCTGGGGCTGGATACACTGCTGTGGCCTGGGCAGGCCTTGACTTTAATCTCTTGCCAGGTCCTGAAGCCACCATGGCCTCTTTGCCTTATATATCCCCAGAGTGTCTGGCAGGGGTAAATGGGTTCCAAAGACTCTTAGCAGAGGATCCCTGTGTGAAGGGGCATCCTCCTGGTGCTTGTCACCAGACGGGCCTTTGCAGCAGAGGCTGTGGGATCCGGTACCCTGAAGGGAGGTCTGTCCTGGCTGGGGAACAACATGGGTTGATCCAGGATCAGAGTCTCCCTCCTCCTGCTTAATCTGCTTCATTCTAAGGCCTTTCCCACAGGTTGCAGAAAACACTCCGGGTTTCTTCTCTTCACTCTTGCTCTCCTGTTTCGACCTTTCCCAGTGAGTTAGGAGTGGCTTCCTCTGCTGTTTAGAAGCCTTTGTTCCAGAGCCCCAGAGAACACAGCTCCCCGCCTGCTCAGTCACCCTCAGCATAAAGGGCGATTGATAAGATACAGGACTGGTCAGGCCAAGAGGAGTTGGAGAAACATGAGAGGGAGGGAGGGAGGGAGGGGGAGAGAGGGGAGGGGGAAGGCAGTACAAAGTGCAATCTAGGCCTTGGGAAAGCCCACCCCAAGACTCAGCGGACACTCTCTGGATGTGTGCTTAAGGCTATTGGTCTAACTGTTGGTTGCCTTCTAGAATTAGGTCTGATTTGGCTCTTGGGTGCCTAACTGGGTGACAGGGACCTTGATTGGATCCTGGCCATGTTTTGGCTATGATGACAGCAGTGAGCTTGGCCGGGCACAGGGCAGACCTATGCCCCTGTTGAGTGTCAAGACAAGGAGATGGGGACAACTATAAGGGCCTGGCAGCCCATTCTGATTTCTTACATCTCTGCTATCCTCCAAGGACTCACTCCCGGGAGGCAGGCTGAGAGGTAATACAGCAGCCCTGAGCCCCTTCACGACCCCTCCCTCCTGCTCACTTCTGAGCAGGTCACTTTGTGGCAGAGGGTCAGGGACCCAGGCACCACTTTTCTCTTCCCCAAGGGAACAGACCATGGACCCACAGAGCCTAAACCTCATTCACTAACCAGCCCCCTGGCTCCTGAACTGGTGCCTTGTCCCAGTTCTGCCCCTAACCTGCTGTGACGTTGGCCATTCTTGCCCACTCTGAGACTCCGTTCCTTCTCCTTCTGTGTGCTGTGTGTAGGAATGCCCTGCCTCCACTTCTCAAGGATGCCCTCCCCTCCCCCCAACCCTGAGGTCTCAGTCGATATCCCTGCTGGGCAGTGTGTGTGTAGTTTTATTCATTCTTTTGGCAAACATTTATTGCAAGTCCAACACTTGCATCAGAAGTTCAGAGTCTAGTCAAGAAGGCCAGAGAGCTATTTCTTGAGCAGCCAAAATGTGCTAAGCTTTTTAACAACATTACTTTGATGCAAATCTTTTCAGTTTTACTTATGTATTTTTATATGCACTTTTATTTGCTCCTTTTTTTCACTTGAAATTATATTGTGAATATCTCCTTGCGTTATTAAATATGTTGTAAATACTTTGTTTTGATGACTGCCTATGAATCCATGATATGGCTATACTCTATCGAATTTAGCCAGTCCCCTATTATATCGATTGACACTTTTACATGACACAGTGCTCTTGCCACAGTACAAAGGCCAACTCTTGTCTGTTTATTTATTACAAATCTTTGCTACTTCATGTTCTTTGATTTCAGGAGAAACCCAGGTACATAGGAAGGTAGGTGAGTTCAGATGGTTTTAGTGGATGGAGGTGACCGTGAGGACAGGCAGGGAAGAGAGGAAGCTTAGAAAGTGGCTATGTGGGGGTGGGGTGGGGGTGGGAAGAAATGGACTCCATGGTTCCCTACTCCAGTGGCAACCACCACTGTTCAAACCCAGCCTCTCTGTGCCTGGCTGAAACCACCTGCTTCTCTCTGCTCCCTAGACCTGCTAGGACTCCCACCACCCCATGATCTCTGCAGGAGGGGCCACGAGGAGCATTCCTACGGGGCCCTGCACGGTGACCTCATGGTCCCTGTGCAGGTGTGGGCTTCTGGTCTCATCGCTGTGGCCAGGGGAGTGGGGCTTCATAGGCAAGGGACCCTTCTGACTGCTCTGCCCACCTCACTGATAGCTAAGACTGGATCTTCCAACATGCTGTCCAGAGACTTCTCCTCTGACAGAGATGAGATTGGGAGAGGAAATGGTGTGAGCAAAGGCCCAGAGATGGGGATGCATGAGAAGGGAGGACGGATGAGGCACCTCAGGCAGCGGCACTCATCTGCCTTCCTTCCCATCCATTCCTAAGCCCAAGGCCACAGAGCTATGGTGGACTCAGGAGGACACTGGGCAAGGCTGGGTCTTGCCAGCCCTACCTAGGGGCGCTTAGGACAGAGGTTCAGCCTGGCATGGGCTGCTGGAGCAGGCACCTGCTCTGGAGGCCCACCTCTCTCTATGCCTGGGCACCAATGTGTCCTGCACCACCCTCAGGCCACCTGGGGAGAAGGGAGGCAGGGAGCGAGGGGCAGGCCTGGGTGCCCTGGACACAGTCATTTGGTCCAGCCCTCTGGGATCGGGATGGGACAGAGGCTGACTCTTGCTTCCCTGAAGGCCCCCTGACCTCTGCTCAGAGCCAGGCGTCTGTGATCAGGACCCAGGGAGGAGTCAGACCTGCCTTGGAGAGCCACTAGCCTGATGGGAGAGGCACATTCGACCAGGACTCGGCCTGCAGTGAGGCTTGGGCACTGAAGTCCTCAGTGAGGGGGTTGCACTTGGGGCCTGAAGGGCAGGAGAGGGCGATGTGATGGAAGAAAGGTGTTCAAGGCAGAGTCACAGCCTGGGCAAAGGCATAGGGTGGCCAGGAATGCAGGGCACTGGGAGCAGTTCAGGCTGGCCATGTCAAGGTGGCAAAGGCTGGCGAGCCCTTCTGGGGAGGGCCTTCCTTAGAAACCACTGTGAGGGCATCACCCTGTGGTCAAGGGGAGATGTGGGAGGCTTTGAACAGGTCAGATATGGGTTAAGAAGGGTGGTTCTGGGAAACTCTGGAACGTAGGAAGAGGAAGTGGCCAGAGATTATGACTGCCTAAGGTCACTGAGCCTGAGCTTGAGCACAGGACTTGGGTAGGAGACAGGACGGTCCTTTTGCAGGGGAGGTGTGGGTGCTGAGGTCAGCCTGGAACCCTACTGCAACCCCAGCGTGGGTTTGGGAGTCAGACCGTGGGTGGGGATCCCAGCTCTGCCAGCTGTGGCTTAGCCTTTCTGAGAGTCATAGAGTGAGCTACAGCACAATATGGAAGGTTGTTCAGTGTGAGGTCACACAACCAGATGGCACGCAGCCCACTTGGCACAGGAGGGTGCTCGGTAAACGGGAGCTGTGATCATTTTAACTCCTTCATGGGAAGGACAATGATGGGGCCTCTCTCTGGGAGGCCAGGGGCAGGGTAGACCCCTTCACACCAGAGTCTCCTCTTCTGGTGGTCTGGGGGTTCCGACAGCTGAGCCTGTGCAGTAAACGTGGAGAGAAAGGGCCAGGCCAGAGCCAAGCTGCCTGGTCACACTTCCTGAAGGGCGTGGTTCCACCAGAGGCCAGGGCTCTCATCCCTGTCACAAAGCAACCAGGCTAAGAGGAGACTGAACTCACAGACCAACTGCCTTTCCTTCCCTTGTCTGTTCCTTCTTTTCTTCTTCTAAGAAGGAGGTGAGACAACTTATCCCTGAATCATAGGCACCATGGATAAAAAGAAAGGTGTGTGTGTGTGTTAGTTGCTCAGTCGTGTCTGACTCTTTGTGACCCCATGGACTGCAGCTCGCCAAGCTCCTCTGTCCATGGGATTCTCTGGAGTGGGTTGCCATTTCCTCCTCCAGGGGATCTTTCCAACCCAGGGATCCAACCAAGGTCTCCTGCATTTCAGGCAGATTCTCTACCACCTGAGCTAAAAAAAAAAAAAAAAAAAATACAAAAACCCAATGCAGCAAAAAGACAGAACCATGTATTCTGTGGGAGAAAAGGAACCAAATAAAGGAACTTTATCCAAAATAGCCATCAAAATTTAAGTGCTTTTTTCTTCAGATGCAGTAAACCCACTTCTAGAAATCCATCCTTAGGACAGCCTAGAACAGGGCTGAAAGCTGGAAATCACTTGAGTATCTTTCAGTGGGGAGGCTGTTATGATATGTACATTATGTTATGAAATTGATATGGCCAATGGAGTGTTATGTAGCCACACACAACGAGGGAGAGAAAGATTTTTTTTAAGTTAAAATCTTTTGTTTTACTAGATTTTTTTAATTTAATATTAATTTATTTGGCTGCACCGGGTCTTAGTTGCAGCCCTTGGGATATTTCACTGTGATAGGTGGACTCTCTTGCTGCAGCTCGCCAGATTAGTTGCTCTGCAGTACATGGGAATCTTCGTTCCCTGACCAAGGATTGACCCCATATCCCCTGCATTGCAAGGCAGATTCTTAACCACTGGACCACCAGGGAAGTCCAGAGAGATAGATACTAATGTCGCAAAAGCTAAAGATGGGTGATTTGGATAATGTTTGATTGGGTCCATATAACATTTTTTAAAATGTGAGCAACATTAAAAAATCAAGTGATTGTACTTTAACACCCAGATTTCAGGTAGCTCTTGGTTTCCATTCCTCCTGGGCACCAAATCCTAGAGCCAAGGAGCAGCTGCCCTCTTTAGAGGCTTGTATCCCCCTGCCAGTCTCCGCTACTCCCTGTTACCTCCCTGGCCCTGAGTCTGGGGTCGGGACAATGGTCACTGCCCTTGTATTACAGCTTCCCTTAGCGAAATATTGCACAATTCTCTGTTTTTGTCAAAAACAGAGAAACAAAAGGCAGACTACAGGAGCCATGTGTCTCAAAGAAAATGAGAGGGAGCCTATTTCTTTGTGAAAAGCAAGACTGTGCCTCTGAGTTTCACTTGCAAATCCTGGGGCAATTCATTTATTAATTGTTTAGTATTATACATTATTTATTATTGATGTTGATACATTACCCACCTGCCCCCTGTTGGCATTTTGGGTTTGCTACCCTTGATTACTTTACCCTGAGTAAAGTTGCTCAGTAATGTCCGACTCTTTGAGACCCCATGGACTGTAACCTACCAGGCTCCTCTGTCCATGGAATTTTCCAGACAAGAGTCCTGGAGTGGGTTGCCATTTCCTTCTCCATGGGATTTTCCTGACCTAGGGATGGAACCCGGATCTCCAGCATTGCAGACAGACGCTTTACCGTCTGAGCCACCAGGGAAGACCCTTTACCCTTGATTAATACAATAGTAACATGATTCTTTTTTTTTCCCCTTTGGTTAAAAAGATAACAGCCACAAAATTAAAATGAATTCCTTGTACATATATTTGTATACACAGTGCGTGTGTGTGTGCTCAGTCGCTTCAGTCGTGTCTGACTCTGTGCGATCCCATGGACTGCAGCTGCCAGGCTCCTCTATCCATGGGATTCTCCAGGCAAGAATACTGGAGTGGGTTGCCATTCTCTTCTCCAGGGGATCTTCCCAACCCTGGGATTGAACCCACGTCTCTTAGGTCTCCTGCATTGGGAGCCAGGTTCTTTACCACTAGCGTCACCTAGGAAGCCCCTGTATACGCAGGACACACACCAAATGACAACAGTGATTACCTAGACTTAAGGAAGACCTATCCATTTTTATATTATGTACTTCTAAGGTTTCCTGTTTCTTAGAACAAACATATAGTTTTGTAATTTTTTAAAAAAAAGGTTCACTTAAAAATTGATAAGTGAAAACTCTTGGCTGAGGGAAACTTTCACAAGAGGTTGTAAGACTTATCTCTCATTATCTTGGCAAGCCTGGGGGAACAGGTAAATGTAGTGGAACCTGAGCAACTAGAACGCGCACAGGAAAATATACCTTTTCTGTCCTAAGCACCAAGAAGAACCTGTACTAGGGAAGGGAAGACAGCTACCAGCTACTGGAAAGTGATTGCCAGACTCTGGGCACTCTGGTTGGGCTACCTTACAGAATTCTCGTGCCAATTTGGGGGGTGGTGTTAGCATTCTTCCTCCTTTTTTTTTTTTCTGGCTGTATCTCATGTCTTGTGGGATTCCCAACCAGGGATCGAACCAGGGCCCTTGGCAATGAAAGTGCAGAGTCCTAACCAGTAGACCACCAGGGAATTTCATTTCCTCCCATCCTTCCATTTTTAAAAGCAGTTTTGTTCAGGTGTACATTTGCCCTTTGTAAATGCAATGATTTTTCACTTTTTCATTGAAAAAAGTCACCTTTTCAATGATTTTTTAGCAAATTTGCAAATGTACCAGCCTCATTGCAATTCAGTTTTAGAACATTTCCATCACCCCAAAAAGACCCTTGATGCAAATTTGTGGTCACTCCCCATTCCCAAGTCCCAGGCTACCACTCATCTGCTTTCTATCATTTCCACCTTTTCTGGACGTATCATAGAAATGAAATCAGACAATATGTGGTCCTTTTGGCTTCTTTCACCAGATATGTTTTGAGTTTCATTCATGGTGTTGCCTGTATCAGCACTTTGTTCCTTTGTAGAGCCAAATAGTGTCCAGTTGATGGACATTTGTTGTTTCCACCTCTTGACTGCTGTAACTCACGCTGCTATGAATGTTCCTGTACAAGTCTTTGTGGGGTACGTACTTTCATTTCTTGCTGGGTTGTATAGTAGATTTACGTTTAACTTTTTAAGAAACTGCCTAACTGTCTACCATCATGGCTGCACCATTTTATATTCCTCCCACCTGTATGAGGCTCTGGTCTCTCTTGCCAGCCCTTTGCGCTTGAAGACTATTCGAATGGAGCTGGGAGGAGAAAGACTTGCCAAAGTCACGCAACAGGGAATGGCAGAACAGAATTTGAACCCAGGTTGACCTGATTCTACAGGCTGTGTCTTTACCCTGGTCTGCTCATGTGAGCAGACTTGCACAAAGTGCAGGGGTTGGAGACTGTAAAGAGGTTGATCTCTGGGGTCTGCCAGGCTGGGGTTCCAGGAAGAAGAACCTGGAAGAAGGGGCTTGGAGAAGTCTAAGGAGCAATTGGAGAGGGCTCCTCAGCAGGCGCTGACTCAAACCTCCACTAGGGGGCGTGGGGGTCCAGCAGCGGCTGCTGATGGGCCTCTGCAGAGAAGGCAGCCATGGATGCCAGCCAGCCTGGTCTTGGCCTTCAACAGTACACACTGCCTGGCACTGGGTGACCTTCTCTCTGCCCTAGCCTGCATTTCCAAGCAGCCATGCCCCTGCCCCAGACATTCTGTTTTCCTATTTGGGCCTGGATATGTCCCCTTTTTGGAGAAGGCAATGGAACCCCACTCCAGTACTCTTGCCTGGAAAATTCCATGGATGGAGGAGCCTGGTAGGCTGCAGTCCATGGGGTCGCTAAAAGTCGGACACGACTGAGGGACTTCACTTTCACTTTTCACTTCGCTGCATTGGAGAAGGAAATGGCAACCCACTCCAGTGTTCTTGCCTGGAGAATCCCAGGGACGGGGGAGCCTGGTGGGCTGCAGTCCATGGGGTCGCACAGAGTCGGACACGATTGATGTGACTTAGCAGCATGTCCCCTTTTAATGGCTTCTCTGATGGCTCAGTGGGTAAAGAATCCATCTGCAATGCAGGAGACACAGGAGACGTGGGTTCAATCCCTGGGTCGGGAAGGTTGCCTGGAGGAGGAAATGGCAACCCACTCCAGTATTCTTTCCTGGAGAATTCCATGGACAAAGGAGCCTGGCGGGCTACAGCCCAAAGGGTCCCCAAGATTCAGACGCGATGGAGCAACTAAGCACGCATGTATGTCCCCTGTTCCCCGTCCCTGGCCTCCATGGGAGGAAGGGTGGGCTCTTCTGTCCCAGCCCCAGGGCCTCCACCTCTTTCTGCCAACTCCAGGGTTCACATGAAACCCTAGAGTATTGAAGGAAGAGACAAGGTCCATCTGCTGGCTGCCTCAGAACCGTCTGTCATACAGCTCACTGTTGGTCTTGGCTCCAGATGGATGTCCAAGGAAGTGGGACCTCTCCGTCTCAGAGCGGGTTGGCCAGCAGGTGGCGCAGTAGCCCCTGTGGTCCCCACTCCCTCACCCGTGACTCACCGTAGAATGACTGCTCTGGCCCCAGAAGGCAGCCCCATGGACAAGTGTCTAGACCACCCAACCCCTTTGCAAATGATCCGGAAAAAGGGAGGAAGAACAAGGTGTGCATTTATTGGGCACCAACTACATGCTGAAGCTCTTTCATTCTTTTGACCCTCATAACATCCCTGAGAACTAAACCCTCAGCTTTCCCCTGAGAAAACAGACTCAGAGGTCAAATAGCTCACCCCACATCTCACGGACGAGATGGTAAAGCTCTGTTTCATCTATCACACTCAGTAAACTTAATGGGTAGGTGGTGCCCGGGACAGTGTCAGGCATGCCTTTCCCACTGTGTGACATGGGGGAAATGACTGAGCCTCGCTGAGCTGCAGCTGCCCCATCTGTAAAAGGGGGCTACCAGACCCATGCTGTGCAGATGAGATGAGATCCCCACGTGAGGGTTTCACATGGGGCCTGGCCCTGGCAGGGATGAGCAAAGAGATGGTTAGATTATCTCGTGGGACTGGGAAATTTTGCAGGCTAGTGATCAGAGCCGGCTAGTTTCCAGTCTCCTCTAGGCCCCTGGAAGTGTTGCTATTTTTGATGTTTTGATCTTCTGCCATTTGGGTCTGTCCCCAACCACTTCTCAGGAGACAGAGGAAGGGTAGAAACCCCAGAGGATCCGAGAGTCCTGCTCTTCTGGGCAACCCCCACATCCACTGCTGACTACCCAGCCTCCAGGGGCAAATTCCAGCTGGCATGATGGACCCTAGCAGAAAAATGTCTAGGGTCCCCAAGGCCTCCTTCTGCCCTCCCTCTTCATTGCTGCCTCCCTAGAGCCTTGCCCATCCTTCAGGGCCGTCAGGCATCCCCCTCCAGGCAGCCTCCTCACGAGTCTGCCAGCCCTTGTGGCTCAGTGCTCAAGGCATTGTGGGAACCAGAGGCCTGGGAGCTCTGCCCAGGGAAGGAGCAAGAGTCCCCTGGGGACAAGCCCTGGCTGGCACAATGCAAGCTGTGGTCTCCCTGACCCTGCAGAGGAGGCGCTATGGACGACTCGGGCCGACGGGCGCGTCCGCCTACGCATAGACCCCATCTGCTCGCAGACTCCCCGCACTGTTCATCAGATGTTCTCCACGACTCTGGACAAGTATGGGGACCTCAGTGCTATGGGCTTCAAGAGGCAGGGCTCGTGGGAACACATCTCCTACACCCAGTACTACCTGCTGGCCCGCAAAGCTGCCAAGGGCTTCCTGAAGGTGAGGAAGCCGCCCAAGGCCTGACCTCAGTTCTGGCCTTCACAGACCTCCTTCCGATACCCCACTGGACAAGCCCTTAGACAAGATCACTGTAAAACCGTCCTGTTCATTGAGCTAATGGTCCATTCTGGCCTGGGGCTGAGGGTTTACGTTCATTGGACCCTTACTACGTGCCAGGATGTGTCACAAGCTTCTCATTTGTTGGCCCGCTCGAGGGGGCTGGGAAGCCTGGTGCACTGGGCTGAGGGGTGGGCTCCCCGGGAAGGCCTGGGAGGGGCAGCAAGGGCTGTTGAGTGGCTGGTCCCCCAGGGCACACTCTGACCCTGGGAGGTGGTCCCTGAGGTGGGCCGGCAGAGTCCCCTGCTGTCTGGAAGGGGGGTTTGGTGAGAATGAGAGGCCCCTTTCCTGCTGGTTGACCCGGACTGTCTACCTTTGATCTGGAGCTCGGCCTGGAGCGGGCCCACAGCGTGGCCATCCTCGCCTTCAACTCCCCGGAGTGGTTCTTCTCAGCAGTGGGCGCAGTCTTCGGAGGGTGAGTGGCTGAGGGAGGGGCAGAGTTCCCAGTGGGTTGGAGGGGGGCAAAGAGTGAAGAGAGGGTCATTACTCTTTTTAGGGGCCCCCCACCCCCTCCCCAACATCTCATCTCTTCCCTGGGGCCCTCTCCAGACCCGCTTTTGTCCCCTTCTGCCCAGGGCAGCTGTGCTGAGCTGCCTGGCCGGCCATGGGAGCTCTCTGGGGCCAGGGGCTGTGGGTGTGTTGGGCAGGGGTCAGGGCTGAGGGGGTGGGCTGCTCTACCCGCCCAGACACACATCTTCCCGGGTCTCTGACAGTGGCATCATCACCGGCATCTACACGACCAGCTCCCCTGAGGCCTGTCAGTATATCGCCTATGACTGCCGCGCCAACATCATCGTGGTCGACACACAGAAACAGCTGGAAAAGATCCTGAAGGTTTGGGGGAAAGGGGGCAGCAGCCACGGGGGTCAGGCTAGGCACCCTCACAGACCTCCACCTTCCCTGCCAAAGTCACCCATCATCCTCAGCAGCAACCCTCCTCAGGACAAGCACACATCAGCACAGCAGGGCGATGGCCGCTGACCCATTTGTCAGGTCTGAAAACTGAGACCCAGGAAGCTCAAGGAACATACCCTTCATCCCCCACAGCCAGCCCATGGCCTTCCATGGTTTTCCCTTCAGGGAAGTGTTGAGTGCCCTTGGGTGGTTCAGGGCACTGACACATGAGCACCCAAGTCTGAGTCTTGGTGGGGAACGGGCGTACGGGCTGCCACAGGGTGGGGCTTGGGCCAAGCCAGAGCAAGTGCTGCAGTGTCTTCTAGAGACTGTAGGGCACAGTAGGAGCCCAAAAGTGCCTCTTGGGGCAGCTGGCACCTTTCTGGCACACTGATGCCTCCTGATCCATTTAAGGCCCCTTCTTGATTGACCCTGTTATGTACACCACACTGGCATTCAGTGGCCTGAGGACACCTCTGTGCCCCAGCTGTACCCAACAGCCTGCAAGGCCCTCCGTGGCTCCTGGCATCTCAGAGAGGCTTCCTCCGGGTTGTCTTGGCTCTGGTTCTGGAGCTGTTACCTGGACCTCGGTGCCCCCCTGCTCCTGAGGGCAGGAGAAGTGGTCTCCAGCCTCCTGGGATGGTGGGACCTGGAGCCCTGGACTGGCCAGACTAAAATCTGTGTTCTGAAACTCTCCAGACAAACATAAATAGAGAGAAAAGTATAGTGGACCCTCATAGAGTGATCATCCAGATTTAATAATCATCAATGTTTTTTCATCACACCCATCAGTATGAAGTATTTGAAGGCAAATGTCTGACATCACAGCATTTCACCCCCTAAATAGCTCAATATTTATAAAATATAAGACAGTTTCTTCATCACAGCAACTTTATCGCCTTTATTTACACTAGTCAAAGAATTCTTTCCTATCATCTAATACTGACAATGTGTTTTTCCAGGCAATTCGTTTGAATTGAGATCTAAACCAGGCCCATGTGTTGCATTTGGTGGTGTCTCTTAGGAGTCTTTTAATTCAAAACAGAGCCCCCACCTTTTGTCCGGTACCATAGACCAGTGTGGTCCAGGACCAGTCACATCACCTGGGAACTTAGTTTCAGAACCCACCCAGACCTACGGATTCTAAAAAACAGGGTGTGGGGCCCACACCTCCCGGTGATTCTGACACAGGCTCAAGTGTGAGAGCCTCTGTCATAGACATGCTGCAGAAACCAGGTCAGGGGTCCTGAGCTGTTGTGTAGCTTATCCCTGTAACCTCCACGCTTCCTTTAGACCGCAAGCCTCGATGCCCTTCAGATTAGATGCTAATTGGCAAAAACACTCCGTGGGTGGTGCTGTGTGCTTCCCATCGCACAGCTTCAGGAGGCATGTGATGTCAGGTGGTACCGCTTAGACTGGCGCTGAGCTTCATTCCCTGGATTCGGGTGGCCACCTGCTCATCCACTGCAGCATTCCCCATCACTCTCCACTGATGAACTTTGCCTGAATTAATTATTATTGAATACATGAGCCATGGGAAAACACTGGTTTTCTAATTGATCAGCTAGGATTCTTTTCCAAAGAAAGAACTTTCTCTCATCACCTGGGGCTCTTTGCTACTTGAAACATCCTGTTTGTACAAAGTAGATGTGGTAGATAAAAAACTGGCCTATGTCGGTGACTGTTCCATGCATATTTGAATGAATGTGCATTCTTCAGTTTGTTGGGTAGAATGTCCTATAAATATTAATAATGTCAATTGATTGATATGTTAACTCATCTATATCCCTGTTAATTTTCTATCTGTTTGTTCTACTGGTAACAAATACTGAGGGTTGAAATCTCAATTATTGTGGATTATTTATTTATCCTTTTAAATCTGGTTTTGCTTTGTGTACTTTGAAACTCTGTCATGTATGCACATAGTTATGTTGTTATGTCATCTGGATGACTTAACCCCTTTATCATTAAGAAATGTCCCTCTGAGAACCATTCTTCCAAAGCTACTTTGTCTTATATTAATATAGCCACTGCAGATCTCTTCTGATCAATGTTTGCATGGTATATATTTTTGCATTGTTTCTCTTTTAACCCACGTATGTCCTTATATTTAAAGCAAGTCTCTTTAGACAGCGTATAGTTGAGTCATACTTTTTATCTAGTCTGACAAAATTGTCTATAAAACTACCACTTGGTTCTTTCCTATTTGTTCTTTGATCCCATCCATCCCTTGATCCTTTTCTCCTCTCTCGTGATTTCTTTTGAATGCAATTTTTTGTTTTGTTTTATTTTTGAGTATTCCATTCTATGGGTTTCCCTGGTGGCTCAAAATTCTCCAAGCCAGGCTTCAACAGTACGTGAACCATGAACTTCCAGATGTTTAAGTTGGATTTAGAAAAGGCAGAGGAACCAGAGATCAAGTTGCTAACATCCACTGGATCATCAAAAAAGCAAGAGAGTTCCAGAAAAACATCTACTTCTGCTTTATTGACTATGCCAAAGCCTTTGACTGTGTGGATCACAACAAAATGTGGAAAATTCTGAAAGAGATGGGAATACCAGACCACTGACCTGCCTCCTGAGAAATCTGTATGCAGGTCAAGAAACAACAGTTAGAACTGGACATGGAACAACAGACTGGTTCCAGATTGGGAAAGGAGTACATCAAGGCTGTATATTGTCACCCTGCTTATTTAACTTACATGCAGAGTACATCATGAGAAATGCTGGGCTGGATGAAGCACAAGCTGGAATCAAGACTGCCAGGAGAAATACCAATAACCTCAGATATGCAGATGACACCACTTTATGGCAGAAAGTGAAGAACTGAAGAGCCTCTTGATGAAAGTGAAAGAGGAGAGTGAAAAAGTTGGCTTAAAATTCAGCATTCAGAAAACTAACATCATGGCATCTGGTCACATCACTTCATGGCAAAAAATGGGGAAACAGTGGACACAGTGAGAGACTTTATTTTGGGGGCTCCAAAATCACTGCAGATGGTGACTGCAGCCATGAAGTCAAAAGACACTTGCTCCTTGAAAGAAAAGTTATGACCAACCTAGACAGCATACTAAAAAGCAGAGACATTACTTTGCCAGCAAAGGTCCATCTAGTCACGTATGGATGTGAGAGCTGGACTATGAAGAAAACTGAGCACCGAAGAACTGATGCTTTTGAACTGTGGTGTTGGAGAAGACTCTTGAGAGCTCCTTGGACAGCAAGGAGAGCCAACCAGTCCATCCTAAAGGAAATCAATCCTGAATATTTGCTGGAAGGACTGATGTTGAAGCTGAAACTCAAATACTTTGGCCACCTGATGCGAAGAGCTGACTCATTTGAAGAGACCCTGATGCTGGGAAAAATTGAGGGCAGGAGGAGAAGGGGATGACAGAGGATGAGATGGTTAGATGGCATCACCAACTCAATGGACATGAGTTTGAGTAAACTCTGGGAGTTGGTGATGGACAGGGAGGCCTGGCATGCTGCAGTCCATGGGGTCACAAAGAGTCTGACACGACTGAATGGTGGCTCAGATGAATTTGCCTGCAATGCAACAGATGTGGGTTCCATCCCTGGGTCGGGAAGATCCCCTGGAGAAGGGAATGGCAACCCACTCCAGCATTCTTTTCAGAAAAATTCCATGGACAGAGGAATTCCATGGACTGGTGGGC
Source organism: Bos mutus (assembly GCF_027580195.1). Lineage (NCBI taxonomy): Eukaryota > Metazoa > Chordata > Mammalia > Artiodactyla > Bovidae > Bos > Bos mutus. The sequence continues at coordinate 29,849,735 of NC_091637.1, read as the reverse complement.
TACAGTCTATGGGGTCATAAAAAGTGGGACATGACTGAGCGACTGACACTTTCACTTTCATTCCATTCTATCTACTGGCTTCTTAGCTCTCCCTCTAGTGTTTGCTCTAGGGCTGACAATATGCATCTTTAACTCATCACAGTCTACTTTCAAATACGATCAGCATGTAATATTGTACTACTTTGCATGTAACATATGAATCTTACAACTGTGTACTTGCATCCCCTTTCCATACTTTGTGCGATTGTCATTCCTGCTTAAGTTCTACGTAAGTTATAAGCCCTGCAATGTAGTATTTTATTTACTTGCTTAGTTATTTATTTGGCTGTGTCAGATCTTGTCAGATCACACGGACCACAGCCTTGTCTAACTCAATGAAACTAAGCCATGCCGTGTGGGGCCACCCAAGACGGGCGGGTCATGGTGGAGAGGTCTGAAAGAATGTGGTCCACTGGAGAAGGGAATGGCAAACCACTTCAGTATTCTTGCCTTGAGAACCCCATGGACAGTATGAAAAGGCAAAATGATAGGATACTGAAAGGGAACTCCCTGGATCGGTAGGGGCCCAATATGCTACTGGAGATCAGTGGAGAAATAACTCCAGAAAGAATGCAGGGATGGAGCCAAAGCAAAAAGAATGCCCAGTTGTGGATGTGACTGGTGATAGACACAAGGTCTGATGATGTAAAGAGCAATATTGCATAGGAACCTAGAATGTCAGGTCCATGAATCAAGGCAAATTGGAAGTGGTCAAACAAGAGATGGCAAGAGTGAATGTCGACATTCTAGGAATCAGCGAACTGAAAGGGACTGGAATGGGTGAATTTAACTCAGATGACCATTATATCTACTACTGTGGGCAGGAATCCCTTAGAAGAAATGGAGTAGCCATCATGGTCAATAAAAAAGTCTGAAATGCAGTACTTGGATGCAATCTCAAAAATGACAGAATGATCTCTGTTCATTTCCAAGGCAAACCATTCAATATCACAGTGATCCAAGGCTATGCCCCAACCAGTAACACTGAAAAAGCTGAAGTTGAACTGTTCTATGAAGACCTACAAGACCTTTTAGAACTAACACCCAAAAAAGATGTCCTTTTCATTATAGGGGACTGGAACGCAAAAGTAGGAAGTCAAGAAACACCTGGAGTAACAGGCAAATTTGGCCTTGGAATATGGAATGAAGCAGGGAAAAGGCTAATAGAGTTTTGCCAAGAGAACGCACTGGTCATAGCAACACCCTCTTCCAACAACACAAGAGAAGACTCTACACATGGACATCACCAGATGGTCAACACTGAAATCAGATTGATTATATTCTTTGCAGCCAAAGATGGAGAAGCTCTATACAGTCAGCAAAAACAAGACCAGGAGCTGACTGTGCCTCAGCTCATGAACTCCTTATTGCCAAATTCAGACTTAAATTGAAGAAAGTAGGGAAAACCACTATGTCATTCATGTATGACCTAAATCAAATCCCTTATGATTATACAGTGGAAGTGAGAAATACATTTAAGGGACTAGATCTGATAGACAGAGTGCCTGATGAACTATGGACAGAGGTTCGTGACATTGTACAGGAGACAGGGATCAAGACCATCCTCAAGAAAAAGAAATGTAAAAAGGCAAAATAGTTGTCTGAGGAGGCCTTACAAATAGCTGTGAAAGGAAGAGAAGTGAAAAGCAAAGGAGAAAAGGAGCGATATAAGCATCTGAATGCAGAGTTCCAAAGAATAGCAAGGAGAGATAAGAAAGCCTTCCTCAGTGATCAATGCAAAGAAATAGAGGAAAACAACAGAATGGGAAAGACTAGAGATCTCTTCAAGAAAATTAGAGATACCAAGGGAATATTTCATGCAAAGATGGGCTCGATAAAGGACCTTCTGTTAGGTATGGACCTAACAGAAGCCAAAGATACTAAGAAGAGATGGCAAGAATACACAGAAGAACTGTACAAAAAAGATCTTCACAACCCAGATAATCACGATGCTGTGATCACTCACCTAGAGCCAGACATCCTGGAATGTGAAGTCAAGTGGGCCTTAGAAAGCATCACTATGAACTAAGCTAGTGGAGGTGATGGCATTCCAGTTGAGCTATTTCAAATCCTGAAAGATGATGCTGTGAAAGTGCTGCACCTCAATATGTCAGCAAATTTGGAAAACTCACCAGTGGCCACAGGACTGGAAAAGGTCAGTTTTCATTCCAATGCCAAAGAAAGGCAATGCCAAAGAATGCTCAAACTACCGCACAATTGCACTCATCTCACATGCTAGTAAAGTAATGCTCAAAATTCTCCAAGCCAGGCTTCCGCGATACATGAACCATGAACTTCCAGATGTTCAAACTGGTTTTAGAAAAGGCAGAGGAACCAGAGATCAAATTGCCAACATCCACTGGATCATGGAAAAAGCCAAGAGAGTTCCAGAAAAATATCTATTTCTGCTTTATTGACTATGCAAAGCCTTTGACTGTGTGGATCACAATAAACTGTGGGAAATCCTGAAAGAGATGGGAATACCAGACCACCTGACCTGCCTCTTGAGAAACCTATATGCAGGTCAGGAAGCAACAGTTAGAACTGGACATGGAACAACAGACTGGTTCCAAATAGGAAAAGGAGTATGTCAAGGGTGTATATTGTCACCCTGCTTATTGAACTTGTATGCAGAGTACATCATGAGAAACGCTGGGCTGGAAGAAACACAAGCTGGAATCAAGATTGCCGGGAGAAATATCAATAACCTCAAATATGCAGATGACACCACCCTTATGGCAGAAAGTGAAGAGGAACTAAAAAGCCCCTTGATGAAAGTGAAAGTGAAGAGTGAAAAAGTTGGCTTAAAGCTCAACATTCAGAAAACGAAGATCATGGCATCTGGTCCCATCATTTCATGGGAAATAGATGGGGAAACAGTGGAAACAGTGTCAGACTTTATTTTTCTGGGCTCCAAAATCACTGCAGATGGTGATTGCAGCCATGAAATTAAAAGATGCTTGCTCCTTAGAAGGAAAGTTATGACCAACCTAGATAGCATATTCAAAAGCAGAGATATTACTTGCCAACAAAGGTCCGTCTAGTCAAGGCTATGGTTTTTCCAGTGGTCACGTATGGATGTGAGAGTTGGACTGTGAAGAAAGCTGAGCGCTGAAGAATTGATGCTTTTGAACTGTGGTGTTGGAGAAGACTCTTGAGAGTTCCTTGGACTGCAAGGAGATCCAACCAGTCCATTCTAAAGCAGATCAGTCCTGGGTGTTCATTGGAAGGACTGATGCTAAAGCCGAAACTCCAATACTTTGGCCACCTCATGAGAAGATTTGACTCATTGGAATAGACCCTGATGCTGGAAGGGATTGGGGGCAGGAGAAGAAGGGGACGACAGAGGATGAGATGGCTGGATGGCATCACCGACTCAATGGACATGAGTTTGAGTGAACTCCGGGAGTTGGTGATGGACAGGGAGGCCTGGCGTGCTGCAATTCATGGGGTCGCAAAAAGTTGGACACGACTGAGCGACTGAACTGAACTGATGTCAGATCTTAGTTGCCTCACTTGGGATCTTCACTCTCCAATGTGGCATGGGAGCTCAACTCTTAGTTTTAGCATGTAGGATCTAGTTCCCTGACCAGGGATTAAACCTGGGCCCCTGCACTGGGAGAGCAGAGTCTTAGCCACTGGACCCACCAGAGAAGTCACTACAATGTAGTATTTAAATAGTCATGTATCATTCAAAATTTTTTTAAAGAAAGGGAAGATGTTCTTTTTGGTTTGCCCACATATATGCTGTTTCTGGCTCTCTTCATCCCTTCATGTCCTCCCCTTCATCTGGTTCGTCTTCCTTCCTCCTAAAGAGTTTTCTTCAACATTTCTTGGAATACAAGTCCAAGGGCAATTGCCTTCTGTCAGCTTCTCATTTTTGCCTTCATTTTTCAAAAGATATTTTCATTTGGTTTAGAATTCAGGGTTAATGGGGTTTCTTTTTTTTTTTTTTCCTTTTAGCTCTTTAAAGACTCCATCCCAATGTTTTCTACTTTGCATAACTTCTGATAAATAGTCTGTACTTTCTTATCTTTGTTCCTTTCCACATGGTATATCTTATTTCTCTGACCTCTTTTAAGATTTTTTCTTTTATCACTGGTTTTCAGCAATGGGATCATGCTGTGTCTTGGAATGGTTTTCCTTTGTGATTACCCTGCTTGGAATTCACTGGGAGTCTTGAGTTGATGGATTTACAGTTTTAATCAAATTTAGATATTTCTCAGGCTTTTTTCAATTAAAAAATGTTTCCTGGGACTCCAATTACATGTATGTTAGGTTTCTTAGTTTTCTCACCCATGTTAATTTATTCAAGTTTTTTTCTCTTTCTCAACTTCGTTTTGAAACTTGTGTTTAATGAAGCCTTTCAGGGCAGGTTTACATAGCCTTTCCTCTAAGGCTGATTTAGCCCCATAGCTAACACTTGTCGCTTCTGAAGTCTGTATTTCATACCTCCTAAGTGCCCTTCAGTCTGGCTGATGGAAACACAAATATCTCTGGCCCCATACAAGCTCTTGTTTGTCTTCTAGCCCCAGCCATTGATCTTCCTCCAGCTTCTATTCTTCCAGTTTCTTGAAGTTTCACCTATGCCTGTGCGGATTGGTATTCCGCCAAAGACTCAAGAAGACACCTAAAGAGATTCATCGAACTCTTTCTCTGCCAGTTCTCTCTTGTCTGGTATTCTATCTCACAAATTCTAGGCACCCCAGCTTTCCTGAACTCTGACCTCTGACACCTCAACTCAGTGAGATAACTGAGTTCTGATTTCCCTACCCCTTCCTCTCTGCTTCTCTCTTCCATAGTTACACAGTCTTCTGTTCCATTCAGCCAGGCCCCAGCTTGTCTGGCTTTCCTTTAAGAGAAGTCATTCCCTGCTGCCTGTTTATTCCACCTCTGATGCTCCAAAGTTCTCATGATGGGAAATCAGGCATTAAGGGTGGCACGTGTCCTGCTGAGTCAAAGGTCAGAGCTGGGGACCAACAACCTTTGCCACAAGACGCCTGCCAGGCTGGCTAACACCTGGGGATGGGGCTCTTCTTAAGAAGTGACTTTTATTTTTAATGAAACCCCACTTATTTTCTCTGTCCACACAGATCAGGAAACACCTACCACATCTGAAGGCAGTAGTGATATATAGAGAAGCGCCTCCCATGCGGATGCCCAGCGTGTACACGGTACGGGTAGGGGGCCTGGGGGGCAGCGGGGGCCTGTGCGAGCCCACCCAGCTCACTGGGACTGCCCCCACTCTCCCACCTGGTACAGATGGAGGAGCTCATGGAGCTGGGGAATGAGGTGCCTGAGGAGGCCCTGGACGTCATCATCAAGGCCCAGAAGCCTAACCAGTGCTGTGCATTGGTCTACACGTCGGGCACCACCGGGAACCCCAAGGGTGTGATGCTGAGTCAGGACAATGTAGGACGGATGCCCAGATGTGTGGGGGTGGGCTGAGGGTGGATTTGGGCAATGGCCTTGCCCCAGCAGCCCTCGAGGGGGCTCCTTCAGCCCCTCCGTTCCGAGATCTGAGATAAGTACGACAGCGCTTAAGTCTGTGGTCCAGACTGAGCCCAGCAAAGTGGAGCGGGATGGAAGGGCAAGGCCTGGCCCAGAGGGGTGCCTGCAGAGATGCCCAGGAAGGTGTTCAAAGAACACTCCAAAGAAGTACCCCAAGCCCCTAGGGTGGCTCCAGGTGTGGGCACTTCCAGAGCTGACTTGAAGATACTGCCCGGCGCCCATCTGCCCATCCTCCAGATCACGTGGACAGCACGGTACGGCAGTCAGGCCGGTGACATCCAACCTGCGGAAATCCAACAGGAGGTGGTGGTCAGCTACCTGCCTCTCAGCCACATTGCCGCCCAGATCTATGACCTGTGGACAGGCATCCAGTGGGGGGCCCAGGTCTGCTTTGCCGAGCCTGATGCTCTGAAGGTCAGTCTGCCTCTCTGCCTGTACGTGTGGCCATGTGTATGCTTGCGTCTGTGGGCCCTGTGCGAGCATTTGTGAGCCTGCCGGTCCCCTGTGTGTTCACAGCCTAACTCAGATGACCAAACAAGAAGGGAACTCAATGATATTACGTAAAGCGAAGTTGAGTCAGAGTGGTTCTGTGGGTCCACAACACCAGCAAGGTCAGGCCACCCTCAGTGTAAGATCACAGGATGGTCCCAGATGGCCACAGCCCTGCCCTGCATCACGGTCTCATACACTACACCTGTGCTTGGGCTCCTTCTTTTTACCTTGAGGAGAACATCCCCAGATGCCCTCTAACAGGCTTCTTCCTCCCCCTACATGGGTCCAAATCATGTCCCATGTCCATTCCTCGGCTAGTCACTGCTTGTGTGTGTGTGTGCTAAGTTGCTTTAGTCATGTCTGACTCTTTGCGACCCTATGGACTGTAGCCCACCAAGCTCCTCTGTCCATGGAATTCTCCAGGCAAGAACACTGGAGTGGGTTGCCATGCCCTCCTCCAGGGGATCTTCCCAACTCAGGGATTGAACAGATTTAGCAGATGGTTTCTTTACCACTAGCGCCACCTGGGAAGCCCAGTCACTGCTTAGAGGAATGGGGTGACCATGTCTGAGTTAGACTGATAGAAAAGTGGCTGCTACCAGGACTGGCCACCCTGGCACCTGAGCAACATCGGGGTTCTGTTAACAAAGGGGAGTGGGGAAGGGATGGCTGTTGCGTCCTAGCCAATGGTATGGGACGTGAGTTGCATGGTGTGCACCTGTGCGAGTGCCTGTGTGCAGGGGGCCTGCACGGGTGCACACTGACTCTGGGGACAGGCCTCCTGGCTCCCAGCTGGCTCTCCACCACAAGCCTGTCTCTCGCTGGTGGCAAACAGGGGAGTCTGGTGAACACGCTGCGGGAGGTGGAGCCCACGTCCCACATGGGGGTGCCTCGGGTGTGGGAGAAGATCATGGAGCGGATCCAGGAGGTGGCGGCTCAGTCTGGCTTCATCCGGCGCAAGATGCTGCTCTGGGCCATGTCGGTGACCTTGGAGCAGAACCTCACCTGCCCGAGCAGGTACAGGGGACCAGGGAAGAAGAGGCCTGGGGAGGCAGCAGGGCTGGCTCGTAACCCCGGGACACAACGTAGGATCTGAGAGGCCAGGCTTATCCCGACCCCTTCTCAGAGGCCCCATCAGTGGCTGGGCTTGAACCCCTGTTCTCCTCCCAGATCCCACAGGAGACAGTAACCCCATCTTTGGGTTCTGACTGCAAGAACTGACTTGCTCCCTCTGGAGTAGCATTCACCTCCCTGGGAGCAGCTTCTGGCAGTCTCCTGAGGGGACTCCTGACTTCAGAAGGTGGCTCAAGTAGAGGCCACAGTGATGGGGGTTTTTCCAGCCTTCCCAACATCCCAATCTTCCACCCACAGCCTTTTGATTGCTTTTAAATTCTCACCCAGTGCTGTAGGAGGGTCGACAGCATAAATCTGGCCTGTTCCAGTTTGGAAATGCTTTCCACCACTAGTGTGTCTGTGAAACTGTATCGTGTCACACGCAATGTGTACACGTGTCTGTGCCGTTTCATTTGCAAGGATGTGAAAAGTAAATATGTATAAACGACTCTATTCCGGGGTTTCAAATGGGATCAGACATGTGTGTTCACGTGTCTGTGCATACATACTTCAAGTGTCTACATGTGCATGTTATTGTATGTTCGCTTTTGTGCATCTGTGTTGTCATACACAGCTGAATCTGTTTTTCTGACTTCCTGCTCAAGATGTATTTGCCCAAAACTACATGTATACACCCATGTGTGCATGCATGTTCATAGGAAGGGCCAATATTGAAAATATTTAGTGATGGATTCAGCATCACCACATCATCAATCAGAGTAGATAACTGAAATTGCCATTCAGGGTACCCACTGACCACCCCCTCCCTTTTAATGCATGTGTGTGGATGTGTTGTCTTCTGCAAGCCATTCTCTCTCTCCTACCAGCGATCTGAAGCCCTTCACAACCCGACTGGCAGATTACCTGGTGCTAGCCAAGGTCCGCCAGGCGCTAGGCTTTGCCAAGTGTCAGAAGAACTTCTACGGGGCAGCCCCCATGACTGCGGAGACACAGCACTTCTTCCTGGGCCTCAACATCCGCTTGTATGCAGGCTACGGCCTCAGCGAGACCTCAGGCCCCCACTTCATGTCCAGCCCCTACAACTACCGACTCTATAGGTATGTCCCAGGTTTTGGCACATACGCTGGCCTGAACATCTTTGCTGATACCTGTCGGTGCCTATCTGCTGATTAGGACCTTGGGCCCAGACCACTGGACCATGGATCCCTAAGTGCCAACAGCTCTATCTTGGGCCAAGTCCCTTTGCCAGGCCTGAGTCTTGTGGGGGTGTTCCCTGTGACAGTGTCACATGGGTCTGTGGATATAAACAGCCTTGCAGCTCAGGGGCTCCCTAAGCAGGGTTCTGAGGGAGGAACATCCCTTTGTTCCCTCCCTCCAGTAGCATGGGGTGTGTTAGAGGGTATCCCAGCATTGTTGATGGCCCAGGCTCCAACTGTGATGGGAGCTGGTGGGGACTGGGCCAGTCCTCTGGTGCACTGGGAAGGCAGTCAGCTCTGGGGAGTGAGTTGAAGGATTCTCTGTTGTACTTAAATATCTCCCCTCCCTGCCTGCCCATCACAGCACGTGAAGTTATCCCATTAAGATTTTGCCCATTCATTCATTCATTCATTCACCTGTAAACATTTAACTGGCCCTACCTCTTAGCTATGAGGACCCTATTAAAATATAAAAATCTCAGGAGGGGACTTTCTAGCTGTTGATGAACACTGAGAGGTTGGGGGCCCCAGGGCTCCCTGTAGGGGCTGATCTAGGGCTTGGAGGAAACTGCTCCCTCTGACCATCCCTCCTGGCCTCTCTACACCCAGTTCCGGCAAGGTGGTGCCAGGCTGCCAGGTGAAGCTGGTGAATGAGGACGCAGAGGGCATCGGGGAGATCTGCCTGTGGGGCCGCACCATCTTCATGGGCTACCTGAACATGGAGGACAAGACGTGTGAGGCTATCGATGCTGAGGGCTGGCTGCACACCGGAGACACGGGCCGCCTGGATGCCGACGGCTTCCTCTATATCACGGGGCGTCTCAAAGGTGAGTGCCGCCAGCTGGGTTCGAGGCTGTGGCGGGACGTGGGAGCAATTATACTGCAACCACTATTTGTACCCACTGTAAGTATTGAGGTCTTAGTTAGTGCCCCATGCCTTGCCATCGATGAACACTTGAGAAGTTGGGGACCTCAGGACTCCCTGTGGGGTTGATCCAGGGCTTGGAGGAACCTGCTCCCTCTGACCACGCCTCCGGGCCCCTCCACCCCCAGCTGCAGCAAGGTAGTGGGTGCCAGGCTGCTGCAGAGCTGAGAGGTAGGGCCAGTTAAAGGTTTTTAGGTGAATGAATGAATGGCCAATGAAAAACAATGAATGAATGACATTGTTTTACTTATTATTGTCTCCCGTGGGAAAGATACTGCTATTACTCCAACCTAACTAATGAGGACAACCAGAGAGGTTAAGTAATTTGCCCAAGGTCACACAGCTAATAAATGACAAAGCTGGAATTCAAACTCCCTCTGTAAACAAGGCAAGCCTTTCCAGAAAATTGGAGGATGTAATTTTTGGAGGGAAGGGTGGGGTATGCTGCTCGACTTGCAGGATCTTAGTTCCCCTACCAGGGATTGAACCTGGGCCCCAACAGTGAAAGCACTGAGTCCTAACTACTGAGACCTGAGGGGTAATATTTTGTATTTCTATATGCAAACATGGACCCAAACATGGATATGATGCCAAGTAGAAAACAAATTGGACATAAAATTTAAAATAAAGCATGAAACTTCAAATTTCCCATGAGCAACTTGGCTCCCCCAGGGAAGAAAGCTGGGGACACCTGCAAGGAAGAGGTGCTTTATTTATGTTGCCCAATGCCCTCAGCATCCCTGTGGGAACCCCACACCTCAATTTCCCAGGGGAAACTGAAGCTCAGTGAGTGGTGAATACCTTTCTGGAAATCATGCAGGCAGGTGTGTGATTGAACCTGTGTCCTTCTGGCCATAGAGGGTCAGCTCTCCAGGCAGAATCTGGGTGTACTTGTCCTGAGCCCCTGGACTAAAGCCTATGCTGGGGGCCTGGCCTTGCCTCCTCAGAGTTAATCATCACGGCTGGTGGGGAGAACGTGCCCCCTGTGCCCATTGAGGAGGCCGTGAAGACGGAGCTGCCAATCATCAGCAATGCCATGCTGATTGGAGACCAGAGGAAGTTCCTGTCCATGCTGCTAACCTTGAAGGTGTGTCTGGGGGGTGGGGGAAGGAGCAGCTGGTGGGTGGTCTGTGGGTCTTGCCCCAGGCAGAAGCAACGTTTGGCCAAGACAGTGTGGATGGCACAACCGTATTCTGGAATAAGTTGTCAGTTCTTCCTGTACTACGGGGCAGCCGTGGCATACAGGAATCCCTCTGCCCCGTTTTAGAGTTAGTAATGTGCTGTCTTGGTGATCCTGTGTTTTCTAGTACAGTCCAGTGTACAAAGTGCTGTCTGGTATCTGATTCTGGGGTAGTAGACAGGCCCAGAGTTGTGGCCCCTGTTTTAAAAGATGATCTCATTGGCCGAGGTCATCTAAATCTCAGTCCTCTCTTCCTTCTACCTGCCCTAAGGGGCTCAAGCAGTCTGAGTAGCATATCCTATTCGTTCTAGAACCATCTCTCTGAAACAGCTCACAGTGATCCACATCCATGATGATCAGCAGTGAGACCTCCTCCAAGGCCCGGGCATGCGACCTGTGGAGCGAGGCTTGGTTCTGATCTGTCTCTGGCTTTTCAGTGCACTCTGGACCCTGACACCTTTGAGCCCACGGATAATCTGATGGAACAAGCTGTAGAGTTCTGCCAGAGGGTTGGCAGCAAAGCCACCACGGTATCTGAGGTTGTGGGGAAGAAGGATGAGGCCGTGTATCAGGCCATCGAAGAAGGGATCCAGAGAGTCAACATGAATGCAGCTGCACGACCCTACCACATCCAGAAGTGGGCCATTCTTGAGAAGGACTTCTCCATTTCAGGTGGAGAGTTGGGTAGGTGTTTTCTTTACACAATTTCAGGGGCTGTGCAGGTGGGCAGAGGCCATGGCAGAGCCTGGGAGGTGCCCACTAGGAAGCAGCCTTGGCAAACCGAAGGTCCCTGATGGCACTTCAGGTGACACCTACCTCCTTCCTGTGGGAGGACCTTGACTGCTCAGTGCCTGGGCTTGTGTTTGGGTAGAGCCTGTTCAATGTACATGTGCTGGAACTCATTCATTTGAACATACGACATTTAACTTTGCTTTGACTGAGAAATCGTTTTCCTCTGAAAGCACAATGGGACCACCAAGCAGACACCAAGGCCCTGTTAGAGTTTGGGCTAGAGTTTCACTTGGCTCCAGGGAGTGAGAACACCATAATCTTTTGTAAAGGCAGCTCATGCAACAGGTAAAGGGATGAAACCCTTCTGGACCAATGGTCCACAGAATCAGAAAAGACCTCTGGGGTGGCCTCAGCCAGATGGATGAAGTCGCTCTTGGCTGTAGCATCTTGGGGTGTTCATGACAGAGGGCAAGGTGGAAATGGCTTTTTCAGTGAGACTCCCTCCAACCCGTCAGGCTGAACCCAGAGGCAAATATCTACAGTAATGCTGAGCTGCTATCAGAGACCCTGAGTTTATCTGGCTGTCTGGTGCTAACAAATTGAATGTAAGGTCAACCAGACAGATGTCCTCTCTAAGCAGTTTCTATAAATGGCTTTGATCTTGAAGTCTCCAGTTACACAGCCAAGTATGAGTTGGCACAAAATGAAATCTAAGCTACCCAAAGCAGAGCCCTTTCAGCCTTGCCTGAAAGGAGAGAACCAAGGCCAAGAAAAGTGAAATGAGGAAGACCTCTCATAAAGACCATGGCAGAGGCCCTCCCTGGCCAGGGCTTTCCCCTGCCCTCATCACAAGCAATCAAAGCATAATGTCCAACATTGTATTAGTGATCACTGAAATGCAGGGATGATCTGCCTATTAGTTACATCATGTAAACTACCCAACTTCCTCTGTATTCTACTGGCCACTTAGACCAACCCTGGCACAGTGTGGGAAGGAGCCACACAAGGGGTATGACTGCCAGGTGCAGGGATCACCATGGGCCGTTTTGGAGGCTGGCTACTCGTTGGTCTGGCTTAGTTCCAGGGTTACGGAACTTAGTGAGTCTAGAGCTTTACCACATAACCTTCACAAACATCTCAGAGCCCAGGCCTCACTCATCTCTTCCAATTTCTCTTAGGTCCCACAATGAAACTGAAACGGCTCGCAGTCCTGGAGAAGTACAAAGATGTCATCGATTCTTTTTACCAAGAGCAAAAAAAGTAAGCAGGGGTCATCCCTCCCTGGTTTTTTCTTAAGATGGCAGACTGGAGCGTCTTCCTGACCCTCAGGTCCTCTTTGGTCTGGGCACGCGGACTTCTGGCAAGTCTCTTAGGTTCTCCAGGTTAGGCACAGTCCTGGTATCTGCCAGGCCTTACATCAATAATAGCCGACAATCCAGAGAAGCTTCATGCGTGCTTTTTGTTCAGGTGACAACGGATTAGCTCTCCTTCCCAGAACTAAAGGGCTGACAGTTTGGGACCTTAGTTTTCAGGTAGATTTAACACTCTGCTAGCTCACTTCACCGGCCAGCTGGAGGCAGACTGGGTGCTGAGGGGAGGGAGGAGAGGGATGACAGCTTGGATGAAGTGTGCAACTGGGAAAGCCCTCAGCTGTGACTCCCCTCTCTGGCTGGCCTACTGTGGACTCTCATTGGCTGCTGCCGCTCCCATCATCCCGTTACCAGGCGTTCCATCAATGCACACGCCCACTGACTCTGATGCTTAATAAAACTGCTGCTGCCTATTTGATTGTATTTAATGTGTAACTTGAAATTAAACTTCTTAACAGAACTGTCAACAAGCACCTGATTTTGTCAACTGAGCAACAGATGAGTCCAGAGTGGTGGGTATTCAGCCCACAGGACAGTGTGCGATAGGTATACGAGTGACCTTTAGTGCCCTGGAATAAGCAAAGGTGAGGGAGGGGGTCAAGGGAAATGTTCTCATGAAAGCATGCCAGTCTGTGACCACCATGCCCCTCTGCCCACTCTGAATACTTGGAGCAGCCATCCTTGGTAGCAAGCTGAGCCAAGATGAAACAAGGCATCTAAATGGGTAGAGGAAAGCATACAGCTCAATTCGTTTGGGAATTCTTTATTTGTGTAAACCGAAGGGTCACCGATGATTAGCACAATTCAATAAAACAGAAGCAGCAGCAGTTTAAACAGAATAAAATACATATAAGATATTTGTCTGGTTTCGAGCTTCAAAAAAGGACCCAGACAGGAGTATTGGTTGTGGTTAAAACTCCCCCCCGTGACAAGGTAAAGCCACAGGTTGGAGATGTTACACGAGGGCCAAGGAGGACATGAGCTGCCTTTGGTTTGGACCAAAGAGTTCATGAAAACAGTGACTCAGTTTCTGAAGATTAAAGACAAATCATGCTAAAGGTGAGGACTGGAGGAAGGATGGGGAGGTGCCTGAAGGTCAAAAGCTGAGCCAAGCCCCAGGGTGGCACGATTTTGTGAATCAATTCAGGCTGAGTTTGCAGCTCCTCTTTCCCTGGTGGTGCTGAGGCAGAGGGTGGTGATTTGGTGCTTTGGGGAAGGAGAAGCCAGTGAAATGTAAAATTAATAGCCAGTACTCCAGGTTCCTCAATTGCAGTCAAAATTTATATGGTGAGGCCTGTTAGCCCTATCAGCGGGAGCATGGTCCACTTCTGGACAGCGCCATACAGGCTGCGGAAGAGGGACTGCTCCCAGGTCCGAGTCAGGGTCCCCCAAGGGACCAAGGGACAGGAGATCGAGGGCTGTGTTAGGCACCATGCTTGATATATGTCCAGTGAAAAGGAAGGACCACCCCTTCACTTCATTAAAAGCTCTTACCAAGAACAGTAAATCTCAAGATAACAAAAATAACTGAACACACAATCCACTTGTGTCTTTATACCCAATATATTACCCGTATCCTCTGAACAAAAATTACATCTCTCATTATATATTCTCCGATCCAAAGTCTTTATTTATACTCAGTAATTCATGTAAAGTACAAATTAGTCTTTACTTTCCATATCACTAAGAAATATACCATATTCACTGTTTTTGATGTAAACTTTCCCAGGAAATTTCTCTTGTGCCCATTTAGTTTTATAAGAATATCCTCTCATGCTATTATGCCAACATTCTACTTTATCTCCATTATATTTTTCGTAAACCAAGAATATCAGTGTTTTTCTTTAAAAAGTTAGATGTTTTCTCTTAGTATTTCTGTATCATGATATTTACAGTGAAAGAAAAACTATTTTAACTGAAGCATAAAATGGTTAACAACAGCAAATGATAACGGTTCACTTGAGAGTTTACAAAAAAATGTATACCAGATAGACGTTTAATAAATAAAACAAGCACTTGGAAGAAGTCCTTTGAAAGCAGGCCTGGGGACATTACCTGCATCCTCTGCACAGATTTTTAAGAAAAAAGGCCAGGTCTAAAAATGTACTCTGTCAAGAAACAAGCAAGAAATGCATAAATGCATACACAATGGGAAGTATTCTAACACAGGCTGACGTGGCGTCCACTAGGAGTGACTGATGCAGATACCATCCGTAGAAGCCTTAATCTAAATCTTTTACTCGGCGACAGATTTCTTCTGTGAAGTCCGAGCACTTTGAATTGCCTCCCAAATCTTTGGTTAAGCTCTGAGAAAAGGAAAAAGCAAAGACAGAAAATGTACCCACATGTTAAACTGAAGTAAAAAACGTTTTTATTTAAAGTCCTCAGTGAGACACCAGCTGAGTGAGTTACCTGGCTACTCTCTCATTTAGTTCCTCATTTCAAAGTGAGACAGGTTCTACCACCATCCACCTACCCTAGGCGGACTTGGAAAAGCTAACTGGATAGTGTATGCAGAAACACGGCGAGAACAAGATCAAGTCTCTTGGGACTTCCCTGGTGGCCCAGTGGTGAAGAATCTGCCTTCCAGTGCAGGGGACATGGGCTCAATCTCTGGTCAGGGAACTAAGATTCCAGGAGCTGCAGAGCAACTAAGCCTGCGCACCACAAGAACCCCACTAGCATGCCTCAACAAAGACCCAGCACAGCCAAAATTGAAAAACAAAAGAAGATGCTCTCACCCCAAAGGGAAGGAGGGATGCTTTCCAAAAATTTTCCCTTGATCTGTACAATAGATTCTAAGGAAGCATTTGATCATGGACATTTCATTGACAGCAAATCTAAACAAGAGGTTGCAAAAATCTCTGGGGGAATTTAAGTTTGTTTTTTAAAAAACACATTTTGACCTATTTGGGGAGGCCGAGAAACCAATACTAGGGAAGTATTTAAATTACTAACTCAACTCCCCTCTTCAGGATTGAAATCCTCCCATTTCCCCTGTTTTCTACCAGCTTATGCTCTTTACTCCCAAACAGAACTCAATATATTTAATTCTCTCATCTCATCACATCCTATGCAATTTAAAGAGCCTACTGTGTAATTTAGGCATCTCTCTGCTGGGTTCTGTGAGTAGCTTCTCTAATACAGCGTCAGAACAAAAAATATATATAAGCACATGCCCTTCAATATGACTATATCAGGCTGTTAAAAACAAGCTTGGGTTTCTTATATTTTGGCCACAGAAATTTCAAAGTACAGAATTTTTTTAAAAGTAAGCAGCAAACCTTGTGCTAAGTGAAGTAAGGCAGTCTGAACAGTACAAGTGTGTGACTCAGCTGACGTGAGGTACCTAGAGCAATCAGATTTCTAGAGACAGAAAGTAGAATGGTGCTCGCCAGAGGCTGAGGCAACAGCAGAAAATAGGGAAATCATTGTTTAATGGGGACAGTTTCAGTTCAGGAAAATGAAAAAGTCTGGAGATGGATGGTGGTGAAGGTCACACAACAATGTGAAAATACTGGGTATTTAATACCCAATAGACTGTGCACCTCAGAAATTATTAAAGTGGTCAATGTTGTATTATGTGTACTTTATCCTTTTTTAAAATGATAACTTGAAAAAAATGAAGAGATCTCAGGCTAAGGATCAGCCTTTCGGGCCCAGCCTTGTAAAGCCATGATCTCCTCCATTCTCCCACTTTCAGAATAATCGATCACAACCCTCCCACGGGCCACAACCGCTTATGGAAACAGTGAAACTTGTTGGGTAAGAGCCAGACTAGGTGTGAACCCCAACTCTGCCAGTTAGGAGCTGTGAGACCTTGGACAAACTTCCTCATCTATGTGCTCAGTCACTTTAGTCATGTCTGACTCTCTGAGACCCCATGGACTGCAGCCCGCCAGGCTTCTCTGTCCATCGGATTTTCCAGGCAAGAATACTGGAGTGGGTTGCCATGCCCTCCTCCAGGGGTTCTTCCCAACCCAGGGATTGAACCTGTGTCTCCTGCATTGGCAGGTGGGTTCTTTACCACTAGCGCCACATAGGAAGCCCTCATCTCTCAAATGGGCTTAACTACAGTATCTATGCCACAGAGTAGTAGAAATTTGCTCAGATTTTATATATATATTTATATACACACACACACATATATATAGAGTATAAGATCATGTAAGTATTCAAGTATTAGCCATTAATACATCTATTAAACTTCTATATTACTTTTATATCACAGATGCATTTAAAGTAACACAGAGCACCACTGTATTACAGACACGTCTATATCTGTATCTACTGCTAGATTTCCAGCTCCTTGAGGTCTGAGACCTTATCTTATTCCTTATTTTATTATATCCTCCATACCTCATAATGTATGCAACAGATGTTTGCTGGAAAGAGGAAAAAGCTACTGAGAAAAATTACTGGACTTAGCCAAGACCCCATGGGTAGCAACAGGATAAGCAGGTCTGCCCTGCTCTGACCCCCACATCACTGTCCTTCCCACTGCACACTGGTGCCCTTGCCTCGGTGCTTCTCAGCCCTCCCCTGATGAAACGCATGGGTCCTCCCTTCAGAAGAGGCAACATGTGCACCCATCCTGAGTTCACCCAGGGAGCCTGCGTTAGGAATGCCTGCTTGATGTCCAATCCTTTGGCCTTCTTGAGAAGAACCATCATCTGTCCTTCACATACAAAACCCAAGGAGGAAATGAATTTCACCCAGCCCAAGTACGGCAAGATCACCAATACCTTTCCATCCTTAATTGTAGCAAAACACGCCGTCTCAATCTTCGCAGCGTGGTCAAAAAGCCCCATGTGGCGCAGCATCATCACGGCGCTGAGCAGGAGGGCTGTGGGATTGGCCATGTCCTTGCCCGCAATGTCCGGGGCGGTCCCGTGAACCTGCAGGGGTCGGGGTGGGGCAGTCAGAAGGGGGACAAAAGCAAACGGCTCTCCTCCGGGGAAGCTGGGCTCTTAATCAGCTTTCCTCTCTGATGGAAAATAGCTACGGAACAGCTATCCAGACACAGGTTTTAGAAATAAAGCCTCAGAAAAATGAAGAGCTAAAGTAATTTTTTTTAAGTGTAAAAAGATGAACAAACAATCTTATCCAGTGAACTTCTGGTAAAATATTTTAACTGAGGAAGGAAACACAATAAATAATAAGGATTACAAAAGAAATCAGTGGGAAATGAATGAATCAACTGAGCTTATACAAAAAGCTAAACAAAGCTTCACTTTCTTTTGACAACTGGAAAAACTCAAGAGTTAACAGATATTTATGCAGATAATCCCTCTTGGATTCTCACGTCACTCTGACTTGAATTCAGCTTCAGGTGTCACCAGGGTCCTTACCGACTCGAAGATTGCAACTCCATTGGCTCCAATGTTGCCGCTTGGTGTCACACCAAGACCTCCAATCAATCCCGCACACAGGTCACTGTGGGCAGAAAAGCATTTCAAAGGACATTTTGAAAAACAAAACAGCTCACCTAGTGGTCAGACTTCTATCTTTACATACCATTCTCCACTAGGAGAACCTTGGGCTCCTTGAAGAAACAGCTGATTTCAGGACTAGTCAGGAACATATAGTATGAGCCTGAAGCACCTTACTGTGCCAGAGAGCAAATAAGGGGCTTTGTCAAGAGGGCACAGACACGGCTCTGAGGGACTGACACTGGCCAAGTCTGTGCAATCTAAGCACCAATATCAGTGACGATAGTGAGGGACAGAACCCCTGAGTAAAACAGAAGCCGAGAGTCCAAACTGACATAGGTAAGTCAGTAAACAAATCAGACAGAAGGAAAAGCTTATCCTTACAATAGAATGCCAACTAATAGATGTAAAAGGAATGATGGGTTTACAAAAGCACCATTTGGCCACCAGCATGTATGTGTGTGGAGACAGAGAAATGAGGAGGAGGAAGGAGGGAGTAATAAAGTCAGTCTGATAAAAATGTTAACATTTGGTGAATGTGGTGCTGAGTACACAGGATTTCTTTGTGCTGTTCTTGCAACTTTCCTGTAAGTCTGAAATTATGCCAAAAGTTACCCCCAAAAAAACCTTGTAAAAATGAACACCCACCTTCCTAGCTATACATGATAAAACACTGAAATCAACCAACCAACCAATAAAATATCTGTAAAGTGGGAAGAGGGAACTAATGGTCAGGGAACTACAGTCCAGAGCTAATTTGGCAAATGAACAAAGGAATAACCTACCCAACATGTAACCATTATCACCACCTGCACTATCAGAATTCAACTCATATCTTCTAACAAACGCTATTTTTTATAACCCTTGATTAAAATTCTTAAGCCACAATTTATTTTAGAACATTTATAAATAAACTGTAGGCTAAAAGGGTGCAGCCAGACTTACCTAAGGATGTCTCCATACAAATTTGGCATAACAAGAACATCAAACTGGGACGGGTCTTGGACCATCTACAAAAAATGCATTTGTGCATTCAGTAATCAAAAACTGCACCACATGTACACACTATACACCACAAAACATAGCAGGTAAGTGTGAATATATACTTACATTCAAACATACTGTATCAAGGTACATCTCATTAAATTTAATATCTTTACAGTTTTCTGCAACTTCCCTGCATTTTTGCAGAAAAAGCCCATCTGACATTCGCCTGTATTTAATCAAATAAAAATTGTTGAAAGCAAAGACTTGCAGAGAGAGAAAGATCAAATCAGAGAAGTAAAGTTCAAGAAACTCAAGTTCCAGAAGCCAAGATGTCTGATTTCAATTAGAGTAAAAAAATTTTGGGGGGCAATCAGTAAAATGCAAATTTAAATGTTGGGATACTTCTGGAAGCACAGAAGGGTATAAAATGTAAAGTAGTTTGATCATAATGAAGAAGACTATATTTTTGTAGTGTTACCTAGCAAGAATTAAGAAATATCTATTAATAAGGAAATGCTAAAATTGCCTTAACAAGGTTAACTTACTCAATTATTTAAATAGTTTTACTATTTTACATGCTCAACACTTTTCTTAGGTTAGGAAACCTGCTTCATAACACACCAAGTTAACCTTTACTGCACTAGAGATGAGGAGAATTCAAATTGCTAGAATGATACATTGGATCAGATTAGCACTATGAGCACTATTTTAAGCTCCTGAACAGGTGGCCATTTCAGAAACATTCCTGCTAGTCCCCTCCTAACACAGGAACAACTGCCCTTTTATTCACGTGACTAGCTAACTGGCCACCTCATCTGGGGATCTGGTCTCTCTGGCTTCCTTCTCTTCCCCTCCCTTAAACTGCCGAGACCGGAATTCCTGCTCCTTCCAAACTTGTTCATCACCCACCCGAGGAAACACATTAAATAGGAGACTCTGACACAAGAGCAATGCCCGACCCTCTGACTGGCTGCAAGGCCATCTTCCAGAACTATCAGGAAGCAGTGAGCAAGCTGCAGAGAGGAAAAGCAAGCCCTGCCACTGCTTGGCACCCACACAGCTGGAGGGAGCACCGCCCACTGGGACTCACATGATGTTGGCTTTGTGCACGGCTGTGACGTTGCTCCGGTGGTTGTTCCGTGCGTATTCAAATGCAAACTCCGCGATGCGCTTGCTCGCTGCCTCAGTGATGAGCTTGATACTCTGCACAACTCCATCCACGATCTGAAAGAGAGGAAGCCCTGTCTTGTTGAAAGGGTGTGGCTCTAGACTGCCGGTGTGTGCAGACAACACCATCTGTGCCAAGCCTGCACGGCGCCAGCTGCCAAGGCGAGCATCATGCATATGGCATGTCGGCAGGGTTAGTCATGTTCACCCCAGCCCAGTGAGCCACGTATTATAAGCTCCACTGCACAGATGAGGAAAACCGAGGTACAGAGATGGTCACCCATGAAGCTGAGGATTCAAACTTCAAACAGAGGACAAGTTCCCAAGCCTGTGCCCTGAAGCACCACGCTCCCTCCCCCAGGCATCCTTTTGAGGCCACAAGACAAATACCCACAACTCCTCAATGAGTGAAAGGGAACTGTCTTTGGGAAATATTTTCACCTGGGAATTTGAACAACAGTCCCAAGTACACAGAAAGCAACCTAACTAAAAATGAAAAAGTATCCAAATGAACATACCACATGCTCGATTCCACTGTATTCTCCTTCCGTGTTCTCTCGAATGGTGACAATATTTACATCATGGTAAGGGGTTTTATAGCCTTCGATTGAGACACATGGTCGGACATTTGCATAAAGGTCAAATGTTTTACGCAGCAATAAATTCATAGATGGGTGACCAGCAGCTATTGGTGTTTTTAAAGGGCCTATAATAAAGAAGAATATGCAGATGACAACAAAATACATTCTGGTCTTTTCTTTTTCTTTATAAACCCAAGCTCATAATGTTGACACTTGTCCCTCAGCATCAAGTAGGGGAAGGGACCTAGCAGATACCAAAATCCATGGATGCTCAAGTCCCTTATAAAATAACACAGTATTTGCATATAACCTACACACATCCTCCTTTAACAACCCACTCCAGTGTTCTTGCCTGGAGAATCCCAGGGACGGCGGAGCCTAGTGGGCTGCCGTCTATGGGGTCGCACAGAGTCAGACACGACTGAAACGACTTAGCAGCAGCAGCAGCAGCAGACTACTTATAGTACCTAACACGATGTAAACGACTATGTTAATAGTTGCCAGTGGAAATATTCAAGTTTTGCTTTTTGGAACTTTCTGGAATTCTTAATATTTTCAATACGTGGTTGGTTCATGTTATTCATGAATGCACAATGCATGGATATGGAGGGCCAACTGTATTTGAAATTCTGATTTTCATTTTTTCCACTATTCCATCAGAGCTGTATTTAGGATCCTTTCTTTGGACATGAAGTAGCTGTGTGACACGTCTAACATGCATGCTTCATGAAACGAGGGACACTTTTACCAGCATCATTTGAAAGGACAGACAGGGGCTCTGTTTCTAAGTCTGATGCCCTCTTCATCATAAATGAGCCCACGCATAGCTGGTCACTCTCAGGCAGCAGTGAGCACACGCTACACACCCTGTAAAAATGTCTTCTGCCTCTAACTTGACCCTCTGCTTCAGATTCAGATATGGAAGAAATTTCCTCAGTGAAGCTTTCTGGAATATCAACTGCACTGAACACCGACTGCCTGAGGACCAGGCACTGTATCATGTCCCTGACATTAGCTAATCCTATGACACCACCTCCCCAGTGCTTGATTCCAATCTGTCACATGCCAGTGTTTTGAATCATGGCCTGGAGCATGTATAAGCCAAAATTAAAAATCATGCAAAAGATAAACCCAGGTAGAGATAAATACAACGCCTGTCACAGAAATCAATAATAACGATCATATCACATCAGCACTACCTTTCAAGCCCATCTTGTTCTTATCCATGGACTCTTTGGCTTCTGGAGGGATCATCCACTTGCCTCCCGGACCTTGAATGGCGGTGACGCTTCGCTCCTCCCACTGAATAGGTGCCTAGATGCCACACCACAGAGCACAGTGAACTGGAAAGAACTATATGTGACTCACATTCACACTGCAGCTATAAACAGACTTCTTCAACTTTGGATGCAACTGGTGAAAACACATACAGTAAAGGTCCAGAAGGTTCCTGGCATGCAAGAAGAGATGTCATTCTCCAGCATGCCCAGAGAGATTCTCCACATTACCCTTGTCCAGTCATCACTCCTAGCTGCCACCTGCCCATCTTTTTTTCACAATGACTCTTAGCGTGGCTATAATTAGAATATCGTAACGAGCAGAGAAATAGGATTCATGGAAGTATCACATAGTACTGATACGTGGATGAACTTTGAAAACATTATGCTAAGTGCAAAGAGCCAATCATAAAAACCATGTAATTTTAACATTCTATTTATATGAAGAGTCCAGAATAGGCAAATCTACAGAGAGAGAAAGTAGATTAGTGGTTGCCTAGGGCTGGTGATGGGAGTGGGTAGGGTGGGAGAGATAAGGGTCATGGGGAATGACTGCTGATGAGTATGGGGTTTCTTTTTGAGTGATGAAAATGTTCTAACATTAGATTGTGGTAATAATTACACAAATCCATGAATGAAATGAACTGCATACTTTACATGATGAACTGAACAGTATATGAATTAAATCTCAATAAAGCTGTTAAGAAAAAAAAAAGAAATATTATATAACCTATAAAGGCAGGAATTTTAAGGTATAAACCAGTGCTATCCTTTCTTTTCACCCACACTTTTCATTGTGTACACACACATCTGACAGCCAACAGGCAATGCACTAGTAAGAGGAACCATAGGAAGAGGAACCAGAGCAAGACGGTCCTGGCTCACTGGGAGCTCACAGCAGACAGTGAGCAGAGTTCAGCTCCCTCAGAGAACGCTTTTGCATAAGCATCATTTCCTCTGTAGGAGTTTTAATTAGAAATGCATATAGAAAAACAATGTATATTCAGCATAAATAAATCAAATTCCTTGACTTTTATCTGTTGGTATCAAAATTAACCACTTATTTAATTTTATATATTATTTCACCTAGCAGCTATAAATAGCAATAATAAAGCATCAGGTCAAACAAAATCCAACTTTCCTAAATTCCCACTTTTAAATATCTACCTGCATTGAAGGATAGACTATTTGATAATAATATCTCATATTTGGTATTACCACACCAGAAAAAAAACTTTCAGAATCGCCTACATATCAATAGTTTTTTGAAATATCTATTCTGTTTTCTAAGAAGGTAGAATGAGGGAGACAGGTGCCTTGGCAGGACTTAAAGACCTTAAACCAAGGCAGAGTTCAAAAATCTATAAAAATTACAGTACTACTTGGATTCCTTTACACATAACTGATGCCAATGCAGTAGCTTAAACCGTTCACAATGATGGCAGCAACAACACTCTTCAAGTCAGAATCTGTGAAGTTTTAATGAGAGACCTCGCCAACTTCACACAAATGTGAACAATTCATCCTAAGAGTTCATAGACTCCAAATGGCTAAGAAAACTTTTGTACAATTTATTATCAAAAGTATGTAAGCCCACTTACTTTGGCAGCATCAAAAATCTTCATAACTGCAGCAGAAATTTCTGGGCCAATTCCATCTCCTGGAATTAAAGTTACTGTCTTAACCTGAATATAAGAAATCATCAGAGGAGACAGTCAGAACTGATTTTTGAAGGTTTAAAAAAAGAACATCGTTCAAAAAGAAATCCAGTTTAGGGGTTCTTAACTCATAAGAAATGCCTTTAAGAAAACAGACCTACCTCCCAATAGCTCATCAAAGTGGAGGCAAGAATCAAGAGATGGCCACAACTCTACTTCCTAGCTGAGTCCAGAGGTTTCAAAAAGAACTTAAGCAATGCTCTCCAGAGAAAACAAAAATAAACTACCAAGTAAACTTCCCAAGTGAAATTTCTTTTCAGACAAACTACGAAGAGACCACTTTGTTCAAGTCTGTAAAACCAAGGAGAGCAAAACATTTCAACAGTGTTCTCTCACTAAAATTTAGAGGGTTTCCTATGAAGGCAGGCATATTCCTCTCCAACAGGAGGCTAGAAATTTCCATTTCTCATGCAACTCATTCAGTCTTATAAAACACTCTCAGACACCTCCAGAGTAGCACTGTGGTCTATTTTGACACGCAGAAAATCAGACTTCACATCAAGAGAGGGTCTGTTTTCCTGAGTTCCTTTATAAAACTGGCCCCTAATGACAGCAGTAATCCAAATAAGCCCAGTGAAGTTAATTTGGAACCATTAAGAATATGGTATGTGATCATGCCTGCAATGTCTGAATCACACATTGAATGACAAAGTGATCTATAATGTAACATCAATGATTTAGTGCAAAGGCTTCAAATAGAATAAAGCCAGCATTTCAAACACAGGAAAAAAAAAATATGTAAAGGGAAATGATGAGAGGATTTAAGTGAGGGCTTCCATGTGGAAACTAAATATGTCATTATTTGTGGACTTTCCCCTACCTAGAAGTTTGGCCCAGACAATGGTCCCTGGCATTTCTCAGTTCTGGCATTTCTCAGTTCTAGTTGCCTATGCTGGTTTGGCTAAGCTAGACAAAATAATCTAGGATGGAAACAATTTTCTCTAAGAATTAAAAAAATAAAAGCTTAGATTAAAAAAAAAAAATCACCGATTCATTTCCCTGGTCTTTTAGCTTCCAGTGATCCTGCCCAAGGGGCTTCCCAGGTGATTCAGTGGTAAACAATCTGCCTGCCAGTGCAGGAGACTGGGGTTTGATCCCTGGCTTGGGACTATCCCTGGAGAAGGAAATGGCAACCCACTCCAGTATTCTTGCCTGGAAAAATCCCATGGACAGAGCAGCCTGGTGGGCCACAGCCCATGGGGTCACAAAGAGTTGGACAGGACTCAGCAAGCACACATGATGTTCCCTAAGCAGGTGGACTAATTATTTCTGAATTTAGCTATACAATGGAAGGATGCTTTTTTAAAAATTAGTTTCTCTTATTTCTCTCAAATATAACCGCCTTCCCACCAGGATAACATAAATTTTAATGGAAAACCTGAAAATTAAGTAATAGCAGAGAGCAATGATCATCTCATTAGCTTTCAGAATGCATCTGAAATGCTAACAAGCCTCTTTCTGCATCTTTTGTAGCAAAAGCAGAGCCAAAAGAACCCCTTTGGCTTCTTCTTCCTGTTCTCCCAACATGTAATACAAAATGTCATCAGGCCACCAGAAAAATCTACTTTACTTCCAGAGTTCAGAAAGTAAATGGAAAAAAAAAAAAAAATGTACTATGCTCTTATAAATACCTCATGGGGTAAGATGTTATATGGGAGTATAGGAATTATGAATCCAAATCAGATTCTGTAAAAAGGAGGTAAAATAAAAACATACGGGAAGTCACTGACCCACAGTCTTAGAATGCTCTAAAAATGTGGTATCAGTTTTTAAAGCACACAACTCTAATGCAGGGAATTCTAAAAGCAGCAGATTTAATGAGAAACAGATGATCCGTTAACAGGAAAGTCTATGAAGACTATGTAAGGAACATATCAATACATATAAGCCTATAGGGCTTACAGATATTTGAGGCATTCTTAATTGGTGATCAATCTACTGTTTTCAGGGAAGCTTACAAAATAAAAATGCGAAGCAGGTTTTGAAGCTTCTCAACAATTTTCTTTCAACTTGTGCTAGTTTGGAAAAAAACTGTCTTATCCAAATGAGATTGTGAAATAAAGTAACAGGCTCAAGGGTAATTTCTATCTATTTTTAAACAAGCCTCCTTCAAGATATTAATGTGACAGGCTTATATAGCCAGCTATAATACAATCTTTTTTAAAATGTACAAGTGACCTAATAGATTTACACATGTTCATCAGTAACTTAAATGTGTAAGTATGGCCACTTTTCCCCAATTTTAAATAAATGGAGATTAAATGCCATATAATAAATGCATTAGAGCACTTTTCTTGAGAAACTTCTAAAAGGGAAAAAATAAAAGACATAATTATACTCACACCACCAGCAAAACCTCTGGTCACCTGTTTTTGGTTGTGGAATGCCCCCAGCAGCCGAGAGACCTACATTTAATATCAACAAAGAAATGTCATGCACAGAATTAACCACATAGTGTTAAAAGGCAGACATGGCACCGTCTCTGACAGCTGACAATGCTGCAGCTCACATAGATAAATTCAGGAACTTCCGAGGAATATTTTTCTCATGTATTAGCTCAACGTAGCAAGCTCTCTTGGATTTGAAAACCAAAATTTTCAGTTTACCTTTGCTCTGAGAATTTAAGTACTATATATGTACTTTTAAAGTCGATTTTATCAATATAAGTCGTCAAAAGATGTTGAAAATAGAATGAAACTCTACTTTTTTTAAACTCAAACACTGAATTTTCCTCAGATGGTCTGGACAGTTTTATGTCCACATTCTTAACCACTGGATCAATTTGGGGGTCACACACACCGTAGGAAAACTATCACTAATTTTAAGAGCCAGCAGGGTCCTTATGAATCCCAGAGCCCAACTCACTCATTATACAGTAGAAACAGTGGGTCCAAAGAGTAGGGATTTGTCTAAAGCCACAGAGAGACCACAAACAGACCAGAATCTGGGTCTCCTAACTCCTATTCCAGGGCTCCTCCAGTTACACACTCTGCCTATTCTTCTCCCATGAAGATTAAGAAATTATACTTTGTAATAAAAATCTAACGAAGTTTATTCAATACCATCTTGACATGCATCATACAGAATGAAGATTTTACATAAATTATCTACTTTGGACAATATAGGTAATGCCATCATTATTGTTAATTGCTGGGATGGGGAAAGATATAAAAAAATAAATAAATGTGACCTACTAACCCCATTTGGAGAAGGAAATGGCAACCCACTTCAGTACTCTTGCCTGGAGAATCCCATGGACAGAGAAGCCTGGCAGGCTACAGTCCATGGGATCACAAGAGTCGAACACGACTTAGTGACTAAACCACCACCGACTCCACTACCCAAAGATGTTGCCATTGGTACATCTTTTTCCACTTAACACTATGACATACCAGAAATATAAATTCTAAAAGGTTATTTTGAACTTCAATAATTCAGTTCTTGAAAATTGGTACAAAGTCACATTACATTATAATACACAGAATATAATAAAAGAAATTGGCTACATAGACCAAAGGTATTAAAACTAAAATTCATTAAAAGTTTTAAAGGTTAACTTTTTTTCATGCTAGATACATGAGCAAAGATACATTTGTTATATCCTTAGTCTTCCTTTTGGGGGACAGTTCTTATAAGTCCTGAACCTTTGGCTGTAATATCAGCATGTAGTAAAGCGACACTAACGGCCAAGGAGCTGAGAACAGGTTGTATCCTCTAACCCAGCAACTAGTTATCTCTCTGGACTGAAAATAAAATAAAAGATAGGGCATGACCCCAAAGAATACGCTATGCCAAAACTACTGGCCAAAAACTCAGCCCTAGAGCGTGGTTCATCCACCAGCAAATGGGCTATTGGAAGGAAGGGAGACCACTTTAAGGCTATGTTATAAAATCTGCGTGGGTCCTTCTCCCCACCCTTCAAAAAGAGACAAAAAACATTCACTCAAAACAGGCCCATGTCTTTGTGGCAAAAGACCCAACCAAACTAACTGATTTAAAATGTAAATCCACAAGGCAAAGATTTTCATGTTTTGTTCACTGCTTTTCCATCTCCAGTACCTAGAAAGTGCCTGGTTCATAGTAGGTGCTCAGAATACTTTTGGAAAAACTGAATCCAGTCTCAAGTATCGCCCTATCTGATGAGTTCCCAGCCACTCCAGCAAACAGCTTCAATACTTGCAATAGCTTTCTCTTAACAATCTGTCTTTTCCATTTTTGTCATCTCTCCTTTGTGACCTTAAAAGTAAGGCAGTACTGCATCTAAATCACCCAGAACTTAAAGTAAAACAAGATTTTTTAAAGCACAGACTGTCTTCTACTTTATATTGTACTTGTATAATATACATACATAGTTGTATGTATTATATACATATATTACATCATTTTATTTTTTATAAAACCTGGGGAGATTGTATTAGTAGCCCTTTTCAGGTAAGGAGACCAAGACCAGGCTCACAGAATATGGACTGAACCTGTGACTTCACACACAGCACCTCATTTCCTTTTTTACCTTCATCCTCCAACTTAAAAACATATAAATACACTCTTGAAAGTATGACAGGTACTCAATAAAAGCCTGCTAATGGGAAACTGCCTCATTATAATTATAGAATTTTAGAGCCAGAAAGGTCTTTAGAAACCCTTTAATTTTCTCTAAATAAACCTTCTTTAGAAAAAAAAAAAAATATATATATATATATGTATATAAGCTTATACAGATCTTTTTCAAATAGAACCTGAAATGGAACTCTTAATAGAGGACTTATTTTGACTGAAACTCACAACCCAGCTCAGCATCCTGGGACGTCAACTTCAGAGGCACTGCCTACTCCAGTCCCTAAAGGGAGCATCCAAGGCACCACCTACTCCAGTCCCTAAAGGGAGAAACTGGACCACAAAGGTCAAATGACTGCCAGAGGTCAAATGACTGCCAAAGGTCACACTGGGAGTCCATGTCAGAGAACCTCATCATCTGATTCCACAACCCAACACTTTCTGAATACCTACTGCATAGTTTTTTCCTTAGAGACCACACTAAGGGAAAAACAAATTTACTAGCACTTTACTAGCTGTTTTAGTCTCTCATTCTGAACTCTTATGTATCGATCAAAGATAATTAGGTGTTAGGTGTAAGGTCAGTGATTGAAGGATTGACTTCTTTTTAGACAATGACACAGAAGTTGCTTTACCTTCAGGAGTGAATGTGAAATAAGTTACCATTACACACAAGCCCAGGTCTGAAGAGGGTAACAAAGCAGAACCCAGTTAGTAAATAAAATGCGGCTACTGATGCCCAACTGTCTGCTTGAAGGCTGTAAGTATGTTGACAGGTAGGAGAGCTTCAGACTTTTGTGTTGCTTCTATATGTATTAGGTGCTCTCACATTATTTTATTCAATCCTCAACAACTCTGTGAAGCAAGTATAGATATTTTACAGATAGCTTATTAAGACTCACAAATGTTAAGTAATTTGCTCAGGGTCACATAGCCAGTCGGTGGCATTGCCAAGATTTAAACCTAAGTCTCCTAAATTTCGGTGTAGAGCACTTTTCACTAAATTAAATGTATGCAAACCTCACTTTAAACTCAAAGCAAGGGAGAAATACAGTATCAACTTTTCTAAAGAAAAAATTAAACTGCTTATGGTAGGTTTTTAGGGGATCATTCTCTAAAAGCAACAGGAGACCTGAGGGCCCATTTTTCCCTCTGCCTATAATTTGTTGTCTGACCTTGACCACAGACAGAGCAGGCAAAATGGGACTTGGAACTGGTAATCCTGAGACACCTGAGTTCCTCTTCCAGTTCTGGCAGGGATTTCCTGTGTGACCTTGAGCAATTACGTTTTCAGGCAAAGTTAGTTCCACTGAGGAACCAAGGAACTGCAGACGGTCTGCAACCCTTTCCAGCTCTGGCAGGCATCCCAGCTGTCAAGGTGAGATCACAGGACTCTCACCAACATAAGGTAAAGGAAAGGCGTTGCTGGTCTCCCTCTCCCAGTCTCTGGGTGCTCAGGTTCCAAGGTGCAACGTGTCCCGTGTCCTTTGAAGGGGAAATAGCTACAACAGCAGACTGGGAAGCGCTCCAAGGGAGAAAAAAATCTGGCAGGAAAATGACCCCGGGATTCCCTCACCTGAGAAAACCTCTCAAGCCCAACGCACGTGCCGGTGGCTAGGGAGGTTACCCGGCCGGGGCCGGAGTAGAGACCGGGGGAAGGCCCGGGTCGTGCTGAGGCGGACTCTGCGCGATCAGCAGGCTGCAGGGCCGCAGCTTCGGAAATAGCCGGGATGGTGGAGCCTGGTCGGCGACTCCGGTGACCTTCCCCGGCTCCGCGCGAGGCCTGGGCTCCGGCCGGGACAGATGCCGGCGGTAGCACTGGGGTCTCATCGGGAACAGGACCGGCGCTCCCCGCCTTGACCTTGATGCTGTCCCCGCTCCAGGCGCGACCTTCCGGGAGCGGGGCTGCCTACACACCGCCTGCGGGCCACCGAGCCAGGCGCACGGGCGGCCGGGACCGGCTCCTTGTCTGTTCCCAGCCAGTCGCGCGCCGCCGTCTTCCCATCGGGGCCCGCGCGCCAGCCCCCGCCCAGCACCCAGCACGCCAGCCAGCCACATGCGGGCCTGCCCGGAGCTCACCTTGGAGATCCACGCGGGCCCTGCCATCGCGTCCACTCCTCTCACCCCGGCGACAGCGGCGGCAGTAGTGCGCAGCCGCCCAGCCAGCGTCTGGAGCCCGCCCCCTCTTGGCCCCGCCCCCTGGAAGCCCCACCCCGCGAGTTCGCGTAGGGGATTTTCCGAGCACGCTCCTGGTCCGGGCCCTGGACAACCGGCTCCGCTGGCCAATCGCCGTGCTCGTCTCGCGGCGGCGGGCAGAGCAGCGACCCGGAAGCTGCTGGCGGGGATCTCTGGCCAGAGTCCTTCCTCTGCCGCTTCATTCATAGATTTCAGTGTTTAGGTGGGCTGTTTGTTCCGCGTCTACTGGATGCCAGTCACTCTTATGGATTTAGAGGATAGAGCTTCTCTTACGGAGTTTACAACCTCAGGGAGGGAGATAGATCATTTACTCGTTTCACAAATGTTTTATTATTTTAACAGCTTTATTGAGGTATAACGTATACGTATAACATATACAATAAAATTCACTCGCTGTAATTTCGCAGTAATTTTCAATAAATGTAAGCACTTGCACAAGCATCACCACAATCCAGTTTTCCAACCTGTGAAAATGCTCCTTGTGCCTATTAGCTGTCAGCCCAGCTTCCCATCCCACGTCCCAGCAACTACCGATCTACTTTCTGTCTTCAAAGCTCTAAACATATTTCTGAGTGCCGCCTAGTTACCAGGCACTGTTCTCAATGGTAATTTTACAGTCCAGTAGAAAAGACAGACGCCAATCAAGTATGACAGAAATATGTAAATGAAAACTGTGATAAGTATCAGAAAGGGAAGGCGCAAGGAGCAATGAGAAGGTAAAATCAGGGGACTTGATTCAAATCTAAGAAAGAGGGAAGAGGAAATAACGTCATATTCCCCGCCCTCCTCATCTTCTCAGCAACCAGAGTCCTGAAGCTCTGCTGATCACAGGTCCCATAGTTGGGTGTCAGGGTGATTTAGACCAAGTCTTCCCACACCACACCCTGAAAAAGGTTCTTTCCAGAGAAGAGCTACTCATCTACCTAGGGAAGTGGTGAATTAGATGCACAAGTGATGCCAGCGGCTTTGATGAGGTAACAAAGTACTGCTAAGTCTGTGGCTTCATCAGGATACAGGGACCTCATCACTCTCTTCTTGGCCTTTGCTCTCATCAGGCCCTGGCAGTTCCCCCCTAAGGTGTTCTCCACAGTGCCCCTCCACTCCACCCCCACTGCCATCATTGCCCTCCTTCAGGACTGACCATCTCATGTCCGGACAACCGAAGCAGCCTCCTCCCCCGACAACCTGCCCCTTCCAATCTTTTCTCCACACAGTCCTCTCCTTCTCTCACAGCTCTGACCACAGCCCATGCCGCCCTAACACCTCTTGGCTCTCCCATTCATCTCTCACCACCGTCTTTTATTCAGCTGTATTTCCTGTCACTCCGTCCAGCCCCAAAGTCCTGGACTGCCCGCCAAGTAGGGCTCCTGGCCAGCCCACAAATGCTTCCCATATTTTACCCGCACTATGCTCATGCCGTTCCCTCTGCTTGAATGCTCTTTTGTGCCATTTCCACCTGTTGACATTCCAGTCACTCGTCAAGACTCAGTTCGGATGTTGATTCCTTTGGGAAGCCCCTCAGACTCACGCATGTGTTCCTTCTCCGTACCTAGAGCCAGTAGAACTTGGTTCCCACCTCTTCCAGGAACTTTATCGCTTTCTCCCCTGCTGTGTACCACTGAAGAGCCTCCTCAAGCTCAGAGACAGTCTGTTATGTCTTTGTTTCTGGAATATAGACTGAAACTACTTGCTGCTCATTGATGGAAAAACAAAATGTGAAATGATTTTCTCCAAGGTCTATTTAATCCTCACAACAGTCCCGTAGGAAAACTGAGGTATAGCTAGTAAGTGATGATGCTGACATTGTACTAGGATGCTTCCTAATTACCAAGGCAGTTCTCCTTACGGTTAAACTACCCCTGGGAAGGAGGGTCATTCACCTCACCAGATCCTTCCTAAGTGGAGTCCCTCTCAGGTGCACTGTGAAGACAAGGGAATGAATCAGCCCCAGCCGTGCCCTTGGAGTCTAGTGAGGGAGAAACACAGAAGAGATTCAGCCAGGTGCTCTAACAGTTTGGGGAGGGGGTGCAGTGGAGGGCAAGAGGGGGTGTTGATTAGGGAAGATTCCACTGCAGAGATGGCATTTGAATCGTCCTTGAAGAGACTGACGGCTTCCCTGGTAGCTCAGATGGGATCTCAAAGAGCCGGACAGGACTGAGCAACTAACACTTTCACTTTCACTTTGAAGAGATTGAAAAGGTCAGCAGCCTGAGATGGGGCCCTGAGGAAAGACCAGGGCCAGCCAAGACTTTGAGGCAGAAAAGTGACAAATCCTTGGAAGCTCAGGCTCTGGGGATTGACAAGACCTCAGAGGTTTCCTAGTCTAACTCGCGTATCAAGGTGCTTCCTGACTCTGGAGCAGCTGGAAGGACAGCAGGGAGAGAGAAAGCTACCTCCCCCGCAGCCAGGACCTGTTCCCTGAGTCCAGAACTGCCAGGCACTATTCTTCATACGCGTTCCAGAGTTTCTCCAACATGCAGGTCACTCTCCTCTGGAAAAGCCGCCTTGTCCTGTCTCTTGTGCTCTGTAGTGTCCAGAGATCCCATCAGCGAGCCGTGTTTGGACCAGACAGTGGGAAAACTGCCTCTCAGGAGAAGGATCTGGGAAGTGAAAGTCAAGTCGCTCAGTCATGTCCAACTCTTTGCAATCCCATGGACTGTAGCCTACCAGGTTCCTCTGTCCGTGGGATTTTCCAGGAAGATTACTGGAGTGGGTTGCCATTTCCTTCTCCAGGAGGATCTGGAAGGTGTGCCCTTATTTGTGACAACAACACTACCCGATCCAGGTGTGCTTTACTTTAAGTAAAATTTTTGTAGCCAAAATGGCAATTTTTAAATTAGTCGGTAAAACTGGAATATGATTATTCACATACCAAAAGCTTTTCAAAAAATTTTTACCAAAGGGACACAAATCTATTTCAACAGAATATCCCTAGTTTATTTTCCTATTAGGGCTTTAGTAAATAAATGGAAAAAGGTTCTGAATAACCAGTTCACAGTCAAAGAAATGCAAACATTTTATTTTTAAAATATTTACTTACTTAATATATTTATCTTTGACTGCATCGAGTCTTGGAGAAGGCAATGGCAACCCACTCCAGTATTCTTGCCTGGAAAATCCCATGAACAGAGGAGCCTGGTAGGCTCCAGTCCATGGGGTCGCTAAGAGTCAGACACGACGGAGTGACTTCACTTTCACTTTTCACTTTCATGCATTGGAGAAGGAAATGGCAACCCACCCCAGTGTTCTTGCCTGGAGAATCCCAGGGATGGGGGAGCCTGGTGGGCTGCCGTCTATGGGGTCGCACAGAGTCGGACATGACTAAAGCGACTTAGCAGCAGCAGCAGCAGCCGCAGGATCGGGTCTTACTTGTAGCACACAGGATCTTCATCGCGGTGCTCAGGCTTCTCTCTAGTTGTGGCAAGGGCTTCAGAGCACACCGGCTCAGTATTTGCAGCACAGGAGTTCTCTAGTTGTGGTGCATGGGTTCTCTAGTTGAGGTTCATGGGTTGAGTAACTGGCAGGGCCTTACCTCCCCCACTGCATGTGGAATCTTAGTTCCCCAATCAGCGACTGAACCCGAATTTCCTGCATTGGAGGGTGGATTCTTAACCACTGGACACTGGGAAATCTCACAAATAAACTTTAAAAAAATTTTTCTTTTCTTCTTTAAAAAAATTTTTTTTTTTATTGAAGGATAATTGCTTTACAGAGTTTTGTTGTTTTCTGTCAAACCTCAACATGAATCAGCCATGGGTATACATATATCCCATCCCTTTTGAACCTCCCTGCCATCTCCCACCCCATTCCATCTCTCTAGATTGATACAGAGCTTCTGTTTGAGTTTCCTGAGCCATACAGCAAATTCCCACTGGCTATCTGTTTTACATATGGTAATGTAAGTTTCCATGTTACTCTTTCCATATATCTCACCCTCTCCTCCCCTCTCCCCATGTCCATAAGTGTATTCTCTATGTCTGTTTCTCCACTGCTGCCCTGAAAATAAATTCTTCAGTACCATTTTTCTAGATTCCGTATATTTGCTTTAGAATATGATATTTATCTTTCTCTTTCTGACTCACTTCACTCTGTATAATAGGTTCTAGGTTCATCCACTTCATCATAACTGACTTAAATGTGTTCCTTTTTATGGCTGAGTAATATTCCATTGTATATATGTACCACAACTTCTTTATCCATTCATCTGTCTATGGACATCTAGATTGCTTCCATGTTCTAGCTGTTGTAAATAGTGCTTCAACGAACAACGGGATACATGTCTTTTTCAATTTTGGTTTCCTCAGGGTGTATGCCTAGGAGTCGGATTGCTGGGTCATATGGTGGTTTTATTCCTAGTTTTTTAAGGAATTTCCATACCATCTTCCATAGTGGCTGTATCAATTTACATTCCCACCAACAGTGCAAGAATGTTCCCTTTTCTCCACACCCTCTCCAGCATTTATTGTTTGTAGACTTTTTGGTGATGGCAATTCTCACTGGTGTGAGGTGATAGCTCATTGTAGTTTTGATTTGCATTTCTCTAATAATGAGCAAAGTTGAGCATCTTTTCATGTGTTTGTTAGCCACCTGTATGTCTTCTTTGGAGAAATGTCTGTTTAAGTCTTTTTCCCACTTTTTGATTGGGTCGTTTGTTTCTCTGGCATTGAGTTGTATGAGTGGCTTGTATATTTTGAAAATTAATCCTTTGTCAGTTTTCATTTGCTATTATTTTCTCCCATTCTGAGGGTTGTCTTTTCACCTTGCTTATAGTTTTCTTTGCTGTGCAAAAGCTTTTAAGTTTAATCAGGTCCCACTTGTTTACTTTCGTTTTTATTTCCATTACCTTAGGAGGTGGATCATAGAGGATCTTGCTTTGATTTATGTCATCGAGTGTTCTGCCTATGTTTTCCTCTAAGAGTTTTATAGTTTCTGGTCTTACATTTAGGTCTTTAATCCATTTTGAGTTTATCTTTGTGTATGGTTTAGGAAGTGTTCTAATTTCATTCTTTTACATGTAGCTGTCCAGTTTTCCCAGCACCATTTATTGAAGAGACTGACTTTTCCCCATTGTATATTCTTGCCTCCTTTGTCAAAAATAATGTACCCATAGGTGCATGGGTTTATTTCTGGGCTTTCTATCTTGTTCCATTGGGATATATTTCTGCTTTTGTGCCAGTACCATACTGTCTTGATGACTATAGCTTTGTAATATAATCTGAAGTCAGGAAGGCTAATTCCTCCAGCTCCGTTCTTCTTCTCAAGACTGCCTTGGCTATTCGGGGTCTTTTGTGTTTCCATATGAATTGTGAAATTTTTTGTTCTAATTCTTTGAAAAATGCCATTGGTAATTTGATAGAGGTCACATTGAATCTGTAGATTGTATTTGGTAATATAGTCATTTTCACAATATTGATTCTTCCTACCCAGGAACATGGAATATCTCTCCATCTGTTTATGTCATCTTTGATTTCTTTCATTAATGTCTTATAATTTTCTGTATACCATTCTTTTGTCTCCTTAGGTAAGTTTATTCCTAGATATTTAATTCTTTTTGTTGCAGTGGTGAATGGGATTGATTCCTTAATTTCTCTTTCTGATTTTTATTTGTTAGTATACAGAAATGAAAGTGATTTCTGTGTATTGATTTTGTATCCTGCAACTTCGCTAAATTCACTGTTCTAGTAATTTTCTGATACTATCTTTAGGGCTTTCTATGTATAGTATCATGTCATCTGCAAACGGTGAGAGCTTTACTTCTTTTCTGATCTGGATTCCTTTTATTTCTTTTTCTTCTCTGATTGCTGTAGCTAGGACTTCCAGAACTATGTTGAATAACAGTGGCAAAAGCAGACACTCTTGTCTTGTTCCTGATCTTAGGGGGAATTCTTTCAGTTTTTCATGATTGAGAATAATGTTTGCTGTAGGCTTATCATATATGGCCTTTACTATGTTGAGGTAGGTTCCTTCTATGCCCATTTTCTGAAGAGTTTTAATCATAAATGGGAGCTGAATTTTGTCAAAGGCTTTTTCTGCATCTATTGAGATGATCATATGGTTTTTATCTTTCAGTTTGTTAATATATTGACAATTATATATGATAATGTGACAATTAAGTCACATTGATTGATTTGCATATATTCAAGAATCCTTGCATTCCTAGAATAAACCCAACTTGATCATGGTGTATGAGCTTTTTGATGTGTTGCTGAATTCTGTTTGCTAAAATTTTGTTGAGGATTTTTGTATCTATGTACATCAGTGATATTGGCCTATAGTTTTCTTTTTTTTGTGTTGTCTTTGGAGAATTCCATGGACTGTATAGTCCATGGGGTTGCAAACAGTCGGACATGACTGAGTAACTTTCACTTTCACTTTTGTCTGGTTTCGATATTAGGGTGATGGTGGCCTCATAGAATGAGTTTGGAAGTGTTCCTTCCTCAGCAATTTTTTGAAAGGGTTTTAGAACGATAGGCATTAGCTCTTCTCTAAATGTTTGATAGAATTCTCCTGTGAAGCCATCTGGTCCTGGGCTTTCGTTTTTTGGGAGATTTTTTATCACAGCTTCAATTTCAGTGTTTCTAATTGGGTTGTTCATAATTTCTATTTCTTCCTGGTTCAGTCTTAGAAGATTGAACTCTGTCCATTTCTTCCAGGTTATCCATTTTATTGGCATATCAGTCAGTTCAGTTCAGTTCAGTCGCTCAGTCGTGTCCGACTCTTTGCAACCCCATGAGTCACAGCACGCCAGGCCTCCCTGTCCATTACAAACTCCCGGAGTTCACTCAGACTCACTTCCATTGAGTCAGTGATGCCATCCAGCCATCTCATCCTCTGTCGTCCCCTTCTTCTCCTGCCCCCAATCCCTCCCAGCATCAGAGTCTTTTCCAATGAGTCAGCTCTTCGCATGAGGCGGCCAAAGTACTGGAGTTTCAGCTTTAGCATCATTCCTTCCAAAGAAATCCCAGGGCTGATCTCCTTCAGAATGGACTGGTTGGATCTCCTTGCAGTCCAAGGGACTCTCAAGAGTCTTCTCCAACACCACAGTTCAAAAGCATCAATTCTTTGGTGCTCAGCTTTCTTCACAGTCCAACTCTCACATCCATACATGACCACAGGAAAAACCATAGCCTTGACTAGACGAACCTTTGTTGGCAAAGTAATGTCTCTGCTTTTGAATATGCTATCTAGGTTGGTCATAACTTTCCTTTCAAGGAGTAAGCGTCTTTTAATTTCATGGCTGCAGTCACCATCTGCAGTGATTTTGGAGCCCCAAAAAATAAAGTCTGACACTGTTTCCACTGTTTCCCCATCTATTTGCCATGAAGTGATGGGACCGGATGCCATGATCTTCTTTTTCTGAATGTTGAGCTTTAAGCCAACTTTTTCACTCTCCACTTTCACTTTCATCAAGAGGCCTTTTTAGTTCCTCTTCACTTTCTGCCATAAGGGTGGTGTCATCTGCATATCTGAAGTTATTGATATTTATTGGCATATAGTTGTTCATAATCGGAGAAGGCAATGGCACCCCACTCCAGTACTCTTGCCTGGAAAATCCCATGGATGGAGGAGCCTGGTGGGCTGCAGTCCATGGGGTCGCTAAGAGTCAGACACGACTGAGCAACTTCACTTTCACTTTTCACTTACATGCATTGGAGAAGGAAGTGGCAACCCACTCCAGTGTTCTTGCCTGGAGAATCCCAGGGACGGGGGAGCCTAGTGGGCTCCCGTCTGTGGGGCCACACAGAGTCGGACATGACTGAAGCGACTTAGCAGCAGCAGTTGTTCGTAATAGTCTCTTATAATCCTTTTTATTTCTGCATTGTCTACTGTAACCTCTCCTTTTTAATCTCTAATTTTGTTGATCTGATTCTTCTCTCTTTTTTCCTTGAGTCTGTCTAAAGGCTTGTCAATTTTGTTTATCTTCTCAAGGAAACAGCTTTTAGTTTTATTAATCTTTACCATTGTTTCTTTCGTTCCTTTTTCATTTATTTCTGCTTGGATCTTTATGATTTCTTTTCTTCTACTAATTTTGTGTGTGTGTGTGGGGGTTGTTGTTGATCTTCTGTTTCCAGTTGTTTTAGGTATAAAGTTAGGCTGTCTATTTGATGTTTTTCTTGTTTCTTGAGGTAGGATTGTATTGCTATAAACCTCCCTCTTAAAACTGCTTTAGCTGCATCCCATAGGTTTTGAGTTGTCATGTTTTCATTGTCACTTGTTTCTAGAAATTTTTTGATTTCCCTTTTGATTTCTTCAGTAACTTGTTGGTTATTTAGAAATGTTGTTAATCTCCATGTGTTTGTGTTTCTTACAGCTTTTTCTTGTAATTAATACCTAGTCTCATAGCATTGTGGTCAGAGAAGACACTTAATACGATTTCAGTTTTCTTAAATTTACTGAGGTTTGATTTGTGACCCAAGATGTGGTCTACCCTGGAGAATGTTCCATGTGCACTTGAGAAGGTGTATTCTTCTGAATTTGGATGGAATGTCCTGAAGATATCAATGAGATCCATCTCATCTAATGTATCATTTAAGACTTGTATTTCCTCATTAATTTTCTCTTCTGATGGTCTGTCCATTGGTGTGAGTGGGGTGTTAAAGTCTCCTACTGTTATTGTGTTACTGTCAGTTTCTCCTTTTATGTCTGTTAGTGTTTGTCTTATGTATTGAGGCAGTCCTATGCTGGGTGCACAGATATTTATAATTGTTATGTCTTCCTCTTGGATTGATTCCTTGATCATTATGTAGTGTCCTTCCTTATCTCTTGTAATATTCTTTATTTTAGGGTCTATTTTGTTTGATATGAGGATTGCTACTCCAGCTTTCTTTTTTTTTTTTTTTCCCAGCTTTCTTTTGCTTCCCATTTGCAAGGAATATATTTTTCCATCCTCTCACTTTCAGTCTATATGTGTCTTTAGGTCTGAAGTGGGTTTCTTGTAGACAGTATATATATGGGTCTTGTTTTTGTATCCATTCACCCAGTCTGTGTCTTTTAGTTTGAGCACTTAACCCATTTACATTTAAAGTTCAGTTCAGTTCAGTTGCTCAGTCGTGTCTGACTCTTTGCAACCCCATGAACCATAGCACTCCAGGCCTCCCTGTCCATCACCAACTCCCAGAGTCCACCCAAACCCATGTCCATTATGTTGGTGATGCCATCCAACCATCTTATCCTCTGTCGTCCCCTTCTCCTCCTGCCCTCAATTTTTTCCAGCATCAGGGTCTTTTCAAATGAGTCAGCTCTCCGCATCAGGTGGCCAAAGTATTGGAGTTTCAGCTTCAACATCAGTCCGTCCAATGAACACTCAGGACTGATCTCCTTTAGGATGGACTGGTTGGATCTCCTTGCTGTCCAAGGGACTCTCGAGAGTCTTCTCCAACACCACAGTTCAAAAGCATCAATTCTTTGGTGCTCAGCCTTCTTCACAGTCCAACTCTCACATCCATACATGACTACTGGAAAAACCATAGCCTTGACTAGATGGACCTTTCTTGGCAAAGTAATGTCTCTGCTTTTTAATATGCTGTCTAGGTTAGTCATAACTTTCCTTTCTAGGAGCAAGCATCTTTTAATTTCATGGCTGCAATCACCATCTGCAGTGATTACATTTAAAGTAATTATTGATATATATGTTCCTATTGCCATTTTCTTAATTGTTTGGGTTGATTTTGTAGATCTTTTTTTTTCTCTTGTATTTCTTGACTACATAAATCCCTTTAACGTTTGTTGTAAAGATGGTTTCGTGATATTGAATTCTCTTAACTTTTGCTTGTCTGAAAAGCTTTTTATTTCTCCATCAATTTTGAATGAGGCCCTTGTCAGGTACTGTAATCTTGGTTGTAGATTTTTCCCTTTCAATACTTTAAATATATCCTGCCATTCCCTTCTGGCCTGCAGAGTTTCTGCTGAAAGATCAGCTGTTAAGTGAATGGTGTTTCCCTTGTATGTTACTTGTTGCTTCTCCCCTGCTGGTTTTATCTTAATTTATTTATTTTAATTGGAGGTTAATTACTTTACAATATTGTAGTGGTTTTTTCCTGTACTTTGACATGAATCAGCCATGGGTGTACATGTGTTCCCCATCCCCTTTTAATATTCTTTCTTTGTGTTTAGTCTTTATTAGTTTGATTGGTATGTGTCTTGACATGTTTCTCCTTGGGTTTATCCTGTATGGGACTCTTTGTGCCTCTTGGACTTGATTGATCATTTCCTTTTTCATGTTAGGGAAATTTTCATTTTCAACTATAATCTCTTCAAAAATTTTCTCATAGCCTTTCTTTTTCTCTTCTTCTTCTGGGACCCCTATAATTTGAATGTTGGTGCATTTAATATTGTCCGAGAGGTCTCTGAGACTATCCTCAGTTCCTTTTAGTCTTTTTACTTTATTCTGCTCTCCAGAAGTTATTTCCACCATTTTATCTTCCAGCTCACTGATTTGTTCTTCTGCTTCAGATATTATACTATTGATTGCTTCTAGAGTAGTTTTAATTTCAGTAATTGTGTTGTTTGTCTCTGTATGTTTATTCTTTAATTCTTCTCGGTCTTTGTTAATTGATTCTTGCATTTTCTCCATTTTGTTTTCAAGGGTTTTGATCATCTTTACTGTCATTATTCTGATTCTTTTTCAGGTAGTTTGCTTATTTCCTCTTCATTTATTTGGACTTCTGTGTTTCTAGTTTGTTCCTTCATTTGTGCAGTATTTCTCTGCCTTTTCATTATTTTTTTAACTTATTGTGTCTGAGATCTCCTTTTCCCAGGCTTCAAAGTTGAATTCTTTCTTCCTTTTGGTTTCTGCCCTCCTAAGATTGGTCCAGTTGTTTGTGTAAGCTTCACATAAGGTGAGATTTGTGCTGAGTTTTTGTTTGTTTGTTTGCTTTTCCTGTGATGGGAAAGGCTGAGTGAGGTGGTAATCCTGTCTGCTGATGACTCGGTTTGTATTTTTGTTTTGTTTGTTGTTTACATGAGGGGTCCTGCACAGGTGCTACTGGTGGTTGGGTGATGCCAGGTCTTGTATTCAAGTGGTTTCCTTTGTGTGAGTTCTCACTATTTGATACTCCCTGGGGTTAGTTCTTTGGTAGTCTAGGGTCTTGGAGTCAGTGCTCCCACTCCAAAGGCTCAGGGCTTAACCTCTCTCCAAAGACCAGCATAGGTCCACTCTACCAAGAGGAATTTCACCTGAAATGAAAGGGCCTTTACTTGAGTTCCAAACGCCAGTGCACAAGAACACAACAGAGATCTCTGACTCAGCAGAAACTCGATATTGCCTGCCACGTGGACAGGCCTCCTTGGATTGCAACAGATGACTAGAGGGTCTGTCCTTGGCAGTGGTCAGCAGAACTTTAAAATTTTTAATTAAAAATTTTTTTATTTTTGGCTGTGTTGGGTCTTCATTTCCACATGCAGGCTTTCCCTAGTTGCTATGAGTGGGGGTTTCTCATTGCAGTGGCTTCTCTTGTTGCAGAGCACCAGCTCTAGCTGC
The DNA here is from genome assembly GCF_027580195.1 of Bos mutus. Taxonomy (NCBI): domain Eukaryota; kingdom Metazoa; phylum Chordata; class Mammalia; order Artiodactyla; family Bovidae; genus Bos; species Bos mutus. The sequence goes on along the minus strand of NC_091637.1, from coordinate 29,807,825 downwards.
GCTCGTAGTTGTGGTTCATGAGTTTAGTTGCTCTCTGGCACGTGGAATCTTTCCTGATCAAGGACTGAACTCGAGGTTTGACCCACGTTGGCAGGAGGGTTCTTAACCCCTGGACCGCCAGGAAAGTCCCATAAATAAACTTTTTAAAAGTCCAACCTAACCATAATCAAGTACATGCAAAAAATTTTTTAAATTTGAAGCTTTTACTCTTTTTATTAGAAAGTGTAAATAAAATACTAATATCCTTTACTATAAAATTTATGGTGAAACTGTCACACTCTTAAGTTTTGGCTGGCCTTATTAACTGCCACAATCTTTGTAAAAACAGTTTAGCAATGTGTCTTTAAGAGCTATTAAGTGTTCTTACTCTTTCATCTAGTAAATCTACTTCTGAGAATTAATCCCTTGAGAAATCTAAGAAAAATCCACAAAGACAAAGCACAGAGATATTCATTATAGGATTATCTATCATTTTAAAAGTAAACTGAAACAGTCCAGAGAATTACAAGGAAATGGTTTTGTAATTTAGGGTAAATGAATTGAATGGAACAGCACACAGCCCTCAAAAGTGGTCATTATGAGGACTCTTTTTAGTATCTCAGTGTTTATGGTTTAGCGTTCAGGAAAAATATCAAATTGAAAATGTTTGTTCTGTTCTGTATAATGTCTTTTTATGAGGGAGCAAAGACTAGCAGGCAACTACTTCCTCCCACAGTCTTCCCTCTCTTAATAAAATCCAGCAGCAGTCTCCCAGTTGCTCAGACCACAGGACTTGACGGGGAGCTCTATTTTCAAGATAGATTCAGAATCATACAATTTTCCCACCTCCACTGCTCCCACCCTAAGAAAGTGAAGTCGCTCAGTCGTGTCCGACTCTTTGCGACCCCATGGACTGTAGCCCACTGGGCTCCTCCATCCATGGAATTTTCTAGGCAAGCGTACTGGAGTGGGTTGCCATTTCTTTCTCCAGGGGATCTTCCCAACCTAGGGATCGAACCCAAGTCTACCATGTTGTGGGCAGACGCTTTACCGTCTGAGCCACCAGGGAATCCCTGGTCCATATCAAAGTCACCTCTTACCCAAGTCAATACAGTAGCCTCCAAACTGGTCTCCTTGCTTCCACTCTTGCCTTCTTACAGTCCATCTCCTGCCTTATGGATTCTGTTAAAACATAAGACAAATACATCCTCCACTGCTCAAAAAAAGGCCAGTGACATTAAGTGGTCCATAAGGCCTTACACAATCTAGTCTTACTGCGGATGCCAAAAACTTGGCCTCTTTGCACCAATGCTAAATCGAATCTTGTATATGAGTTTGGGGTGAAGTAGAATAAAGAATAGCTTTATTGCTTTGCCAGGCAAAAGCAGACACTGCAGGCTCCTGCCCTTGAAAACTGTGTGTCCCAAACCAGAAAGATTGGGTGAGGAGTTTCATAGCAGTGATTCAAGGGTGATTTGCTGATAAGATGAGGGAGTGTGCATGGATTGCACTCCTTCAATCTGGTCTCAGGTAATTTATGTTTTTAAACTGGCTCTGCAGCATGTGGGAACTTCCTTCCTCAATCAGGGATCAAACTCGAGCCCTCCTGCAGTGGAAGCATGGGGTCTTAACCACTGGACCACCAGGAAGTCCCTCAGGTAATCTCTTGATGAGCTTCTCTGGTTAACTTAATTTGGCCTCAGGTGGTCTTCTGGGGTGTGAAGAATGCTGACATCTTCCATTTCTTGCATTTTTAGTTCTATGTTGTTCTTCAGTTGCTAAGTTGTGTCTGACTCTTTGCAACCCCATGGACTGCAACATGCCAGGCTTCCCGGTCCTTCACTATCTCCCAGAGTTTGCTCAAACTCATGTCCATTGAATCAATGATGCCATCCAACCATTTCATCCTCTGTCACTCTTTCTTCTCCTGCCCTCAGTCTTTTCCAGCATCAGGGTCTTTTCCAATGAGTCATCTCTTCCTATCAGGTGGCCAAAGTATTGGAGCTTCAGCTTCAGCATCAGTCCTTGCAGTGAATATTCAGGGTTGATTTCTTTTAGGATGAACTGGTTTGATCTCCTTGCTGCCCAAGGGACTCTCAAGAGTATTCTCCAGCATCACAGTTTTTTGTTTTGTTTTTTTTTAATAGAAAATAAATATCTGCAGGGCCTCGCCCGCGGCCACGGACTGGGCCTGGGCTGGGGGCGCGCCGCGGACGCCTCGGCCGGGGGGGCGCCTGGGGGTCCCTCTGGCGCCTCGGCGTCCCCTCCGTCCGCGGCGGCCGCTTCTTCGCTGGACATTTGGTCCTCCTCCAGGAGCTGCGGGCGGCGCGGGAGCTGCGGGAGGCTGGGGCGCGCAGGGTCCTCAGGGACCGCGGGGCCGCCGCCCCCTTTCGCGTCCGCTCCTGCGTTCATGGCGCGACCAGCCAGGCTGCACGCCTCCCGCCGCCGCCGTCGGGCCCGGCTCCGCTCTCGCGGACAGCTCGGGTTTCCTCAGCATCACAGTTTTGAAAGCATCAGTTCTTTAGCCCTCAGCCTTCCTTACGGTCCAGCTATCACCATAGCTTTGACTATATAGACCTTTGTCGGCAAAGTGATGTCTCTGCTTTTTAATACTGTGTCTAGGCTTGTCATAGCTTTTCTTCCAAGGAGCAAGCATCTTTTAATTCCATGGCTGCAGTCACCATCTTCAGTGATTTTGGAGCCCAAGAAAATAATATCTGCTACTGTTTCTATTTTTTCCCCATCTATTTTCCATGAAGTGATAGGACCAGATGCCATGATCTTAGTTTTTTGAATGTTGAGTTTTAAGCCAGCTTTTTCACTCTTCTATTTAACCTTCATCAAGACGCTCTTTAGTTCCTCTTCACTTTCTGCCATTAGGGTGGTATCATCTGCATATCTGAGGTTGTTGATATTTCTCCCGGCACTCTTGATTCCAACTTGAGCTTCATTCAGCCCAGCATTTTGCATGATGTATGCTGCATAGAAGTTAAATAAGCAAGGTGACAATATACAGCCTTGCCGTACTCCTTTCCCAATTTTGAAGCAGTCCATTGTTCCATGTCCAGTTCTGTTGCTTCTTGACCTGGATACAGTTTTCTCAGGAGGCAGGTCAGGTGGTCTGGTATTCCCATCTCTTTAAGAATTTTCCACAAAGAGCTTAAAGATATTGTTATGTGTATCACTTGAGGATTCTGTTAGGTCCATACCATTTCTGTCCTTTATTGTGCCTGTTTTTGCATGAAATGGTCCCTTGGTATCTCTAATTTTCTTGAAGAGATCTCTAGTCTTTCCCATTCTATTGTTTTCCTCTATTTCTTTGCATTGTTCACTTAAGAAGGCTTTCTTATCTCTTCTTGTTATTCTTTGGAACTCTGCATTCAGATGGGTATATCTTTCCTTTTCTCCTTTGCCTTTCACTTCTTTTCTTAGTAAGGCCTCCTCAGACAAACATTTTGCCTTGTTGTGTTTCTTTTTCTTGGGGATGGTTTTGGTCACTGCCTCCTGTACAAGGTTACAAACCTCTGTCCGTAGTTCTTCAGGCACTCTATCAGGTCTAATCCCTTGAATGTATTTCTCACTTCCACTGTATAATTGTAAGAGATTTGATTTAGGTCATACCTGAATGGCCTAGTGGTTTTCCCTACTTTCTTCAATTTAACTCTGAATTTTGCAATAAGGAGCTAATGATCTGAGCCACAGTCAGTTCCCAGTCTTGTTTTTGCTGACTATATAGAGCTTCTCCATTTTTGGCTGCAAAGAATATAACCAATCTGATTTTGGTGTTGACCATCTGGTGATGTTCATGTGTAGAGTCATCTCTTATGTTGTTGGAAGAGGGTATTTGCCATGGCCAATGCATTCTCTTTGCAAAACTCTGTTAGCCTTTGCCCTGCTTCATTTTGTACTCCAAGGCCAAACTTGCCTGTTACTTCAGGTGTCTCTTGACTTCCTACTTTTGCATTCCAGTCCCTTGTGATGAAAAGGACATCTTTTTTTGGTGTTCATTCTAGAAGTTTTTGTAGGTCTTCATAGAACTGTTCAACTTCATCTTCTTTGGCCTCAGGGGTTGGGGCACAGACTTGGATTACTGTGATGTTGAATGGTTTGCCTTGGAAAGGGACAGAGATCATTCTGTTGTATTTGAGGTTGCACCCACACACTGCATTTCAGACTATCTTGTTGACTATGAGGGCTGCTCCACTTCTTGTAAGGAATTCTTGCCCACAGTAGGAATTCTTGCCCACAGTAGTAGATACAATGGTCATATAAATTAAATCCACCCACTCCTGTCCATTTTAGTTCACTGATTCCTAAAATGTTGATATTCACTCTTGCCATCTCCTGTTTGAGTGAAAAAGCTGGCTTAAAACTCAACATTCAAAAAACTAAGATTATGGCATCCAGTCCCATCACTTCATGGCAAATAAATGGGAAAAAAATGGAAATAGTGACAGACTTTATATTCTTGGGCTTCAAAATCACTGCAGATGGTGACTGCAGCCATGGAATTAAAAGACGCTTGCTCCTTGGGGGAAAAAAAGCTATGACAAACCTAGACAGTGTATTAAAAAGCAGAGACATCACTTTGCTGACAAAACTATGATTTTTCCAGTAATCATGTACAGATGTGAGAGTTGGACCATAAAGAAGACTGTGCACTGAAGAATTGATGCTGTTGCACTGTGGTGTTGGAGAAGACTCTTGAGAGTCCCTTGGGCAGAAAGGAGATCAAACTAGTTAATCCTAAAGGAAATCAACCCTGAATATTCATTGCAAGGACTGATGCTGAAGCTGAAGCTCCAATACTTTGGCCACCTGATGGGAAGAGCTGACTCGTTAGAAAAGATAGTGATGATGGGGAAGATCGAGGACAGGAGAAGAAGAGTATGGCAGAGGATGAAATGGTTGGATGGCATCACTGACTCAATGGACATGAGTTTGAGCAAACTCTGGGAGATAGTGAAGGACCAGGAAGTCTGGCACGTTGCTGTCCATGGGGTTGCAAAGAGTCGGCCATGACTTAGCAACTGAACGACAACAACACCAAATCATTTGAGGCAGTCCCAGTACCCTGCCCCAATCTGCACTACTGTTTCTAGATCGCTCCTCCCTTGTCTCTGCAGCCCCTTCCTTCCCTGATTAGTAACTGTTCGAATCTGCCCTTTGGAACTCAGGGAAAGTCATGGAGGCTATAGGCCAGTCCCCACACACAAGGAACAGGAGGCATAGAAAGGCTTCTGTGCCCAGGAGCTCCACAGGGTCCTGCTGGGTTTCACTACCCAATCTCTTTTCTCATCTCCCACCATTGTCCCTGTCATCACTCTCTTCTAGGGACACCTTCCTCCTTGCTGTTTTTTGATCAGACCACACTTCCTCCCACCTCAGGGCCTTTGCACTTGATGTTCCCAGGGCCTGGGATGCTCTTCCACATGACTTGCTCCCTCAGTTACGCCTCATCCCACTACCATTCCAGTCCCTAGCAGCTTTCTGTCTCTATGTCTTCGCCTACACTGTGCATTTCATATAAATGGAATCATTCAGTTTGTGTGCCTTTTGTGACTGGCGTCTTTCACTTAGAAATTGAGTATAATGTGTTTAAGATTTATCCATGTCTATTGGAAATATCTCAGTCCTTTCCCTCCTGTGCCTCTCCTAACTCTTACACTACTGCCATACCCACAACACTTCTAACACTTCCGGTCACAAAATGTAGGGGGAAGTTTCCCCACCAAGCAATTCTCTGAGACCCCAGCTGGTGTTCTGCAATCTAACTCAATTCTAATGCTACCTACCTGCAGGTGGCATCAGTCCCACAGAACTGCTCCCATCCCACTTCAGATGCTGGTCGCCAGTCCAGGTTTTCACCTGTGCTTCCAACCAATGGGCTTTAAATCTGAAGTTCCCAAGATCTCCCCCTCAGTTTCAGTTAATCTGCTGGTGCAGCTTCACAGAACTCCAGGAAACACTTACTACCAGTTTATTAAATTAACCAGTTTAGGAACCAGTTTATTAAAGGATCTGATAAAGGATACAGTTGAACAGCCAGGTGAAGAGACATATAGGGTGAGGTCTGGGAGGGTCCCGAGCACAAGAGATTTGGGGTGTGTCACCCTTCTGGTACATGGATGCGTTCACCAACCTGGAAACTCTGTGATCCCCACACCTCTGGGATTTGTTTGGAGGTGTCATCATGTAGGCATGATGGGTCATTTACTCCATTTCCAGCCTTTCTCCCTTCCCAAGAGAATGGGGAGCAGGGCTGAAAATTCCAAGCACTAACCATAGTACCCAAATATAAAATTCACCAGAGGAAATTTGAAGATGTAATTGACTCTATTCAGTGATGAATGAACTGAGCGGCATCCCATCTAGGAAATAGAAAGGAGCGCCATTGCTGATTGCTCTAACTGATGGGGACTAGAGATGAGTCCCATCCCCTACCTCGAGGGAGCCCCCACCCTCTGAGGGTCTGGGCAGGTACACAGATCGCCACAGAGGGGACACACACCCACACTGTGAGCCTCTCAGTGCCTGTGGATCTGTCCATCCCTCACGGAGCCACTCGAAATGTTTACTCATCAAAGGGATGAACTCACACGCTAACTGTACTTCCTACTCTTCAGTGGCAGCAGTCTAGGCCTGAAGAGCCACTGCCCCTCAAATTCCAGGGCTCTCCAAACTTCTACATTGAAAACTGAACTCATCACTCACTCCCCTAAACTGCCCTCCCCGCTGTGTGCCCCATTGCAGCCAAGGTGTTACCCTCAACCCCTTCATCATTCAAAAGAGATTCTCTATGCAGTTACTATATTCCAGGTCCCTGCCAGGCACAGGGGAGGAAGCAGTGACACAGGGGAGGTGAAGTCCCTGCCCTCTAGGGCTTTAGTGTGGTTCTCAACACTGTCAGATAGGACCACCCCCTTTTAATTAATATTTTAATATTCTCCTCTTTAAATTCATAGATAATATAACCCACTTTTACATATGTTGAAAAGTCAATATAAGATAATGAATATAAAAGGGGAATAAAAGGAGCAAGAGAATAAAATGGGCTTCAATCTGTAAATGCTCAGGAGGTGGCACAATGGTAAAGATGGAAGAGATGCAAGAGACGCGAGTTTGATCTCTGGGTTGGGAAGATCCCTTGGAGTAAACGGCAACTCACTCCAGTATTCTTGCCTGGGAAATCCCATGGACAGAGCCTGGTGAGCTACAGTCTATGGAGTCACAAAAGAGTTGGACTTGACTTAGCAACTAAACAATGACAACAATAAATATACCAGAAAACATAAGGAAACAGTCACGTGCTTACACCTACAGAGAACAAAGAAGTCTGAACTTAAGAGAGGGAAGACAGGGACTTCCCTGGTGGCCCAGTGATTAAGAACCCACCTTCTAATGGAGGGGACATGGCTCCACCCCTGGTTGGGAAACTAAAATCCCACATGCTGTGGTGCAACTAGGCCCCACGTCACAACTAGAGAGTCCCACAACAAACAGACAGATCCAGACAGCCCCTGGTCAAGCAAAATCCTCAAGCAGTTAGATTTGTCAGCAGGCATCTGGGTGAATTTCTTCTTTCTCAATCGTAAGTAATGTTGCCATCACGGATGTGATTTTCCAAAGTGGTGATAAGTCCTTACTATCATAAGTAAGAGCAAAGCAAAGTCTGAAAGAGCAAAGATAAGTCTGAACAAAGCAAGTCTTGGTCTCCCCTTGATTTATACAGTGGTTGCATTCCTGGAAAAGTCAGCATATGTTAAAACTAAGCCAAAGAAAATACTGAGTTTATTTGTGAAAGAGTTCATTTCCAAGCTCAGTTAACTACGAGAGACGTGTTACCTACAGGAACAGCTGGTTGGACTTCTCAAAGTCCTGTGGGAACATTCTCTGCTGGGCAGGAATGTCCCAGTATTGCTGGACAGCCAGCATCCCCAGCCAGTGACCCCTGTCACTGCATCTACTGAAATGCCCCATGCAGTTTAAAGCATTCCCTGGGGAAAGTATCCCTTCCATGAGGAACACTGGTCTAGAGGGCCAATATGCAAACAGTTGATCCCAACCCAGTATAACACGTGCTCTGATATAGATGGCAGGGTCTATGAGAGTGCCAAACCTGGGATATCTCAGCAACTGCGGGTTTAAAGCAGACAGATTGTTACAAGCAGATAAGACTTCAGTTCAGTTCAGTACCTCAGTCGTGTCCGACTCTTTGGGACCCAATGAATCACAGCACACCAGGCCTCCCTGTCCATCACCAACACCCAGAGTTCACTCAAAGTCACGTCCATCGAGTCGGTGATGCCATCCAGCCATCTTACCCTCTGTCATCCCCTTCTCCTCCTGCCCCCATGCCTCCCAGCATCAGGGTCTTTTCCAATGAGTCAACTCTTTGCCTGAGGTGGCCAAAGTATTGGAGTTTCAGCATCAGTCCTTCCAATGAACACCCAGGACTGATCTCCTTCAGGATGGACTGGTTGGATCTCCTTGCAGTCCACGGGACTCTCAAGAGTCTTCTCCAACACCACAGTTCAAAAAACTTAAGGGAGGCCAATTTTGCAGGCAGAAAGACGGGAAGGAAAAGGGGGCCAGGCAGAAGGCCTTTAGATGAATGACAATCCATGAGGTGTGTGGGAAATACAAGGATTAGAGCCCAAAGGGTCAGGTGGTGAGAGGCTGGAGGAAGAGGCAGGGTCTAGACCCTCCCACATCTATCTCAGAAAGCATTTTGGACTCTGTTCTGTGGAGGATACACATCTCATGTATGATGTGTTTTACTCATGAGTGTATTACTTTTTAATTAACTCTGATCAAAAGAGTTGTCCCCTTGAGGCCCATTTTGGGGATAGTATCTTACTTTTCCAGAAGTAAGGCCTGGAAATGCAGGTGCTGATCTAACCAAAGGTGCTGATCGAACCAAACTGACCTGACCTATTCCTATTTGCTTACTCTAGGGCCTGGCTTTGCTCCATCTGCCGTCTGTAGGTTAAGTTCTGAGAAGCTATTTAAACAGTGATAAAGCTTCCCTGGAAGCAGATCATGACTCCCAGCACAGCCCTCCCCCTACAAAACCCAGCCTGTGAGCTGCGAGGTTAACAGCATAGGCTCCAGAAAGCCCATTCCCACAGTCCCCACGGGGGACAGAAGAGCTCATGACCGCTTATAAGGGACAGTGCCCCCTCTCAGTGAAGGTGCCAGGGCAATAAAGGCAAGATCCCCAGGCAAACCTGGTCCCCAGTCTCACCCCACAAAGGGTTCTGAAGATTCTGTGATTTAATGTGGCACCCTACAAAATCTTTTAATATGCTTGAACAAGCAGAAGCTAGTATATTGGCAAAACATCTGTTGAATTCCCCCATCCTCCGGGATTAATCAGAAAAATGCACAGAAATGAACTAAATCAGTCTTCCTACACAGACTTCCAAACAGTCCTCCAAACACAGAAATGAATATTGGATCCTTCAGGGCTGCACCATCAGCTGGGTAGCTCCACAGAGAATTCTGGGAGACAGTTCATGTTAGGGTAACGGGGTTTGAGAGGGGTTGGGGTTCCCAGACAGATTCCTTTGTTCTTTTTGTATAAACCATCATCCCAGGGCCTCTTTACAGCTTGCTGGGGCTTTCCAAGAGGTCTTCCTGAACCATCTTTCTATGTGATTACATCTTCCTCACAGCAACAGTGAAAGCAGCCTGACTTCAAGCAGTGTGGGACCTAAAGCACTTGGACATCATTTTACCCCACAGACACCCCCACCTCCCTCTCTGATACTGAAAGTTTGGGAGGGACCATAAAGATTATTTCACAGGTGAAGAAGTTGATGCTCAGAGAAGGACAATTGCTTGCCCAAGGTCACAGTGAATAAGTAGGAATTGGAAACCCAAGCCTAGGCTTATCACATACATGCAAGTGTGTTAGTCACTCAGTTGTGTTCGATTCTTTGTGACCCCATGGACTGTAGGCTGTCAGGCTCCTCTGTCCATGGAATTCTCCAGGCAAGAATGCTGGAGTGGGTAGCCATTTCCTTCTTCAGGGTATTTTCTTGACTGAGGGATCAAACCCACATCTCCTGCATTGCAGGCAAATTCTTTACCGTTTGAGTCAACACTTGGCATGCAAAACCACACATAAATATATCTGTGAAAGTCTTCCCTGTCCCCAGGGCAGTGACTAAGTGAACTGTCACTAAGAGGGAGTTGTTCATACAGTGAAGAAATGAATATTCTAGACCCACATTCAGTGCTGAAACCACTGGCCATGTATGGCTATACTTGAAATGTAGCAAGTTCAAACTGAGAACAGTGTTAAGTGTGAAATGCATACCAGATTCCAAAGGCTTAGTCTGAATAAAAATGTAAAATAGTGCCTTAGTAATTTTTATATTAATTACTAAAATTACAGTATTTTAGATATATCTGGTTAAATAGAACTATTATTGAAATTCACTTCACCTGTTTCTTTCTTATTTTTTCACTTTTTAAAATATGGCTAACAACTATGAAGAACAGTGTGGAGATTCCTTAAAAAACTGGAAATAGAACTGCCATATGACCCAGCAATCCCACTGCTAGGCATACACACTGAGGAAACCAGAATTGAAAGAGACACGTGTACCCCAATGTTCATCGCAGCACTGTTTACAATAGCCAGGACGTGGAAACAACCTAGATGACCATCAGCAGATGAATGGATAAGAAAGCTGTGGTACATATACACAATGGAGAATTACTCAGCCATTAAAAAGAACACATTTGAATGAGTTCTAATGAGGTGGATGAAACTGGAGCCTATTATACAGAGTGAAGTAAGCAGAAAGAAAAACACCAATACAGTATAATAACACATATATATGGAATTTAGAAAGATAGTAATGATAACCCTGTATGCACGACAGCAAAAGAGACACAGATGTATAGAACAGTCTTTTGGACTCTGTGGGAGAGGGTGAGGGAGGGATGATTTGGGAGAATGGCAATTGAAACATGTATAATATCACAGGTGAAACGAATCGCCAGTCCAGGTTCAATGCATGATACAGGATGCTCGGGACTGGTGCACTGGGATGACCCAGAGGGATGGGATGGGGAGGGAGGTGGGAGGGGGGTTCAGGATGGGGAACACATGTACACCCATGGCGGATTCATGTCAATGTATGGCAAAACCACTACAATATTGTAAAGTAATTAGCCTCCAATTAAATAAATTTATATTAAAAAAAGAAAAATAAATACAATGTGGCTAATAGAAAGTTTAACATGACATACGTGGCTTGCACATTGGATAGAGCTTCTACAGGCATTGAGGATACAGCAGAACACAAAACAGACAAAAATCATGCGCTCCTGGAGTTTACCCCTGGGGAGGAGAGAGACAACAAATAAACAAGTGAAATAAGCGCTCTAGAAAAATAAAGCAGGGAAGCAGGTTAGAGAAGCAAGGAGAGGTTGACATTTAAAGTAGGTTTATCAGGACTTCCCTTGAGGTCCAGTGGTTAAGAATCCGCCTGCTAATGCAGGGGACATGGGTTCAATCCCTGCCCTGTGAAGATGCCACATGCCATGGGGCTACTAAGCCCATAGGCCACAACTGCTGAGCCCGTGTGCTGCAACTGCTGAAGTCTGTGGGCCCTAGAGTGTGTGCTCCACAAACAGGAAAAGCCACTGCAGTTGGAAGCCCATCTATCACAGTTAGAGAGTAGCCCCACTCACCACAATTAAAGAAAAGCCCACACAGCAACCAAGAACCAGTGCAGTCAAAAATAAAAAATAATTAAAATGATAATAATTAAAAAAAATAAAATAGAATGATCAAGAAAGGCTTTATTTATATTAGCCTTCAAGAAAATGCAAGGAGAGACAGCTTCATCCCCCTCTAGGAGGGTTGTAATCACAAAGACACGCAATACCAGGTGTTGGAGAAGATGTGGGAAATTGGAACCCTGATAACACTGCTTGTGGGAACGTAAAATGGTGCATTTTTCCAAAGTGCTGGACTTTGGAAGACAGTCCAGCACTTTCTTAAAAAGTTAAACAGAGTTACCATATGACCCAGCAATTCCCTCTTGGGTATTTACCCAAGAGAAATGGAAACATGTCCATTAAAAACTTGTACATGAATGTTCATAGCAACATTATTCCTATTAGCTAAGAAGTGAAACACCCAAATGTCCTTTAATTGATGTGGTATGTCCATTCAAGAGAATATCATTTGACCCTAAAAAGGAATGCAGTTCCAAAACATGAATCTTGAAAACATTATACTCAGTGAAAGAAGTCAGTCACAAAGAGCATATAGTATCTGATTCCGTTTAACCATTCCATCTAATTCCACGAAATGTTCAGGATAAGCAAATACACTGAGACAGAAAATAGACAGGTGGGGAGGGTTGAGGAAACCAGGGGGAAATGAGGAGTGACTGGTAATGGGTCTGAGGTTTCTTCTTGGGGTGATGAAAAATGTTCTAACTGACCATCGTGAGGGTTGCACAGTTCTGTAAATATACTAAAGCCCACTGAACTGTATACTTTAAATGGGTGAATTGCATGGTATATTAATTATAGTAATAAAACTGTTATGAAAAAAGAAAATAAAGACTTCATTGAGAAGCGGTATTTGAGTGAGCTAAGTGGCTGGGGTGTGGCGCATTCCAGGCAGAGAAAACAGAAAGTACAAAGGCCCTGAGGAAAGAGCAGGCTTAGCTTTTAAGTGACAGGTTAGAGCAGGATGAGGGGGACAGCAGGAGTTGAGTCAGAGGGATGGGGCAGAAGGTCATGTAGGGTGTTCCAGGCCATGAGAAGGACTTTGGCTTTTCTGCTGCTGCTGCTGCTAAGTCACTTCAGTTGTGGCCGACTCTGTGCGACCCCATAGACGGCAGCCCACCAGGCTCCGCCATCCCTGGGATTCTCCAGGCAAGAACACCGGAATGGGTTGCCATTGGCTTCTCTACTGAATGAGATAAGTCACTCGAGGCTTTAGAGCAGAGAAGGGCCAAGATGTGATGACCAGTCTGGCTGCTGTGTTGAGAGTAGCCTTCAGGGGTCATGTACAGAAGCCATGAGAAAGTTGTTATATTGTCTGAACATTCCAGTTGAACTGATATACGTCTGTTACAGGTTTGAACCCGCTAGAATAGGGAGTGTGTGCATGCACAGTCGCTCAGATGTGTCCGACTCTTGCTACCCCATGGACTGTAGGCCACCAGGCTCCTCTGTCCATGGGATTTCCCAGACAAGAATACTGGAGTGGGTTGCCATTTCCTTCTCCAGGGGATCTTCCCCACACAAGGATCGAACCTGAATCTCCTGAATCGGCAAGTGGATTCATTACCACTGAGCCACCAGGGAAGCCCCCTGACTAGATGATTCTAAATTTTGCATGGGCATGCAAAGGAGCTATTGTGGGGACTTCCTTGGCAGGTGGGTTCTTTACCACTGAGCCACCCGGGAAGCAGAATGGGGAGGGGTTGGCAAATTATAACCTGGGGGCCGGGGGTAAAATTCAGCTCACCACCTATTTTTGGCCAGCCTGTGAACTAAGAATTGTTTTTACATTTTTCTAAATGGTTGACAAAAATCAAAAGAATAATACTTCGTGAGACATGAAAATCATATGAAATGTCAGATTTCAGTGTCCATAAGTAAAGTGTTACTAGAACACTTCCAGGCCCAGTGTGTGTATAGCTGCTTTCACAGCAGAAGTCAGTAGATGGAACAGGGACAAGAGACTGTGTGGCCTGCAAAGCCTAAAATACTTCCCATCTGGTCCTTAACAGAAAAAAATTGCTGAACCATGCAACAATTCCCAAACATTTTGGTCTCAGGACTATTTTTCATCTTAAAAATTGAGGATTCCAGATTTTGTTCATAGAGGTTATCAAGATTTACCATTTAGAAATTAAAAGTGAAGCAAATGGCATTTCTTCATTCTTTTTAAGCACAGGGAACTCTGCTAAGTGTTGTGTGGAAGCCTGGATGGGAGGGGAGTTTGGGCGAGAATGGATACATGTATTTGTATATTACTGAGCCCCCTTTTCTGTCCATCTGAAATTGTCACAACATTGTTGATTGGCCATACTCAATATAATGAAAGATGGTAACAATAACCCTGTGTACGAGACAGCAAAAGAGACACTGATGTATAGATCAGTCTTATGGACTCTGTGGGAGAGGGAGAGGGTGGGGAGATTTGGGAGAATGGCATTGAAACATGTATAATATCATGTATGAAATGAGTCGCCAGTCCAGGTTCGATGCACGATACGGGATGCTTGGGGCTGGTGCACTGGGACGACCCAGAGGGAGAGTATGGGGAGGGAGGAGGGAGGAGGGTTCAGGATGGGGAACACAGGTATACCTGTGGCGGATTCATTTCGATATTTGGCAAAACTAATACAATATTGTAAAGTTTAAAAATAAAATAAAATTAAAAAAAAATAAAATAAAAAGTTTTTAAAAATGTGCATGCAATCTCCTACAAGTATTTTTAAATATGTAGTAAGTAATTAAAAAAAATAATTAACCCACTGCAACACTGAACCTGGTTTTGATGAACTGGCTTACTCATGTCATGATGTAACCTACCACAGTAATCCAGGAGAGAGATGAGGGGGACTTGGACAACGAGATAGTGATGAAGTGCCACAGAGTTGGCTGTAGACAGGCTGGCTTCTAGACATAATAGGCTGTGCTAATGTGCTAATGGGGTGTGAGGAGAAGAGAGGAATCGAGGATGCCTCCAAGGATTTTAAAGGTACTTAAAGGGATCAATGGAGCAGCCTGCAGGAGAAATAGGTTGGTTGGTGAGACTGATCCCTCCTCCCTCAACAATAAGACAGTCACCATCAGGTTGGGGGTCTCCTTCTAAGCCATGCAGGAACATCCAGAGTAGCTTCTGGACAAGGGTCTAGAACAGGTCCAAAGAGGTGATTCAGGAAGGGAGAAAGTGGGTTCACTCAGCTTGCTCTGTATGAAAGGGCTTGGGCAGGAATTCCCTGGAGGTCCAGCGGTTAGGACTCCGAGCTTCCACTGCAGGGGCACAGGTTCAATCCCTGGTTGGGAAAATAAGATCCCTCATGCTGTGCAGCCATCCCCTGCCCCCCACCCCCCAAAAAGAAAGGGCTTGGTCCTTCAATCCTCCAGGAAGAAAATCTATTTCAAGTCAGGTACATTTGGGTAGCTATTTGATTCAATGTGTAAACAGGTCCAGAAAATGTATTCTTTTAAAGAAAGTTGATTCAGTATGTACTAGGACCTTGTCCTAGAGCCTGGGGATAGAACCAAAAAAAAAGAAAAGAAAAGAAAAATGTGGTGCCAGTTCTCCTGAATCAATATTTGAGAGGACACGTCACTTTTTCTGAGATTATTTTTTCATCTGTGAAATGGGATAATAATACCAAACTCTACAGACTTGTGAAGTGTTCATGGAATAATCCTATTCAGTAAACATAAAGGATCCAACACAATTCTGGGCACAGAGTAAGTAATCAATGATGCTTCTCCTTCTCCTCACCCCTCTCTCAAGCACACAACCCTCCTTCAAAAAAGATGACCCCAAGCTATGTATGCATTCATCCACCAGATATTCATGAAGAATCTACTATATGTAAAATGAGGGAGACACAGGAAAGTTACAAGACATGCTGTTCACTGCTAGAATATGTGAAGTGAAGTCGCTCAGCTGTGTCCGACTCTTTTCGACCCCATGGACTGTAGCCTACCGGGCTCCTCCATCCATGGGATTTTCCAGGCAAGGCATCTGTGTGTGTAGGAGATGAGATCGACCAAGTAACAGCTCATGGAATATAAACAGCAGCTATGTCAGGGGAGAGGCCAGGGTAAGTGCTCTCTAAACAAAGATTAGATTCCAGGAGGAATGAGGTTTAAATTATCCCTAAGATAGAAAGGACTCAGATGAGCCAAGATAGTTAGAGGTTACTAGTAGATGACCTGAAGCTGATAAAAATTTTAGAGGTAGGTTAGCAAAAGATTTGAGTGTAGAATAGAGTGACTCACTGGGCTCATGGGAAGATTTACTGTAGAGGGATAATTTACTGTAGGAGATATTCTTGCCCCGGCCCTGGGCCCAGAGCACCTCATCTCTGCCATAAAGACCTACTTAGATTCTAAGTCCTATTAATAGATTAACAACCTGCAGATCAAAGACATTTCAGCATAAAGAATAGCTAGTCAATGGGGAAGGACCTTGGAAAGAAGGAAAGAAATCCATGTTTTCTTGTATTTACTCAGACCTTTAACTCCCGTCTAGTTACTCCTTGGGCATTTTGTAGCAATTATCCCTCCTGTTTTCCTTCCAAATTCTACAAAGTGCCAAGAACCCCTAAACTACTCCTTGTTGCTATCTTCTGATGTTACATCATTTACAAAGACTGCAATTGCCTAGGACTTGGTCCCCTTTAAACTTCAGTAAGCACGTGTTCCCCTGCCCCTAGACAGTGTGATCAAGACAGCCAGGACCCACATTTAAATCCACCCATCACCAGCTGCATGACCTTGGACAAGTCACCTTTTCTGAGATTATTTCTTCATCTGTGAAATGGGATAATAATGTCAAACTCTGTAGATTTAAGAGGTGTTCATGGATAATCCTATTCAGTAAAGTATCCAACACTATCCTAGATGCAGAGTAGATAATCAGTTTTTCTCCCTCCCTCCAAACTCCCCTCAAACACAGTTTTTTTCAGGGACCACACCCAACAGCTGGAAGCAGCAGAAGCACCATATGGAATCAGAGAAAGAGGTGAGAGTCCTGCTTTGCCCCTTCCCAGCTGAGTGGCATTGGGCCAGTCACTTTGCCTTACTGAGCCTTGGGTTTCCCATCTGTAACTAGGAAATTATATGCCATGCCCCGCCTCACATCATTGCTGTAATAGTTCAAAAGAGAGGGCCTCTTTTAGGGCAATGGCAATAGTGATCACAAAGGATTTAATGGAGTATTCTCCTCAGGTTGCTTGCTTCTATTTATCACCTGTGAGAGGAGGGACTGCTAGAACTGAAAACACAGTCCTCTTTGTAGAAGTTCTGGCTTTTCTGCCAGGAATATTTGGCATGCAAATGAGTATCATGTTCACAACTGTAAAAGAATGTATCAGAGCAGGATGTGAGCACCCAGAATTCTGGCCTCTTGGTGGGCAAGGGGGAATCTAAGATGCTTGTTAATAGTGATTGTGTGGTTCAGAAAAGGTTTCCGTTTCCTCAACGCTAATGTGGGAAAAAGAGGAATTACAGATGGAAAGAATCTTATAAAGGCCTGTCTCTGCTCTAAAGTTCCACATTCTCTGAATCTCTGGTCACAGATAGGGCTTTCTTTCCCACAGCTGTCCACTATAAATGTCCAATATAAATGATGGATGGTGAGGCAGTCTCTGAAGGCTGGTCAGCCATCCCCTGGGCTTCTGAATTGTTTCCTGCCCATCTGATAGCAATTGATTATGCCTCTGATGACTCTTACCCTATCAACAGGGAGGCTTGTCTGTTTAGCTGATGGCTGCTACTTTCACCAGAGGGTGGCAAAATAGTGTCAGAAAACCCCAACCAGGAACCTCAGATACAAAAGGAAAATGTAGAAATACCAGGGGTCATCTGCCTAACTTAGATCCTTGCTCCTATTGGAACCCGGACCTTCAGCTTTAGCAACTCAAAGCCAGGGCCAGCAGCATCAGCATCACCTGGAAACTGGTTGCCCGCCCACCTTCTTCACCCCTGGAGAACTAAATCAAGACACTCTGGGGTGGAGCCTCCCAAGTGGTTCTGTTGCACTGCTCTCAGTGGTTAAAGAAACAAACCACCTATTTTAAAGCATGAAGTCCTGGCCTTCTCATCAAAGTCCAGGTGTGAGCTGAGCCAGTGCTGGAGTCCAACTCAGGTTCTGCTACCTCCCAGCCGTGGAACCCTGGGCAAGTTACTGAACGATTCTCAGCCTCAGTTTCCTCACCTGTAAAATGGAGATAGTACCTACAGAATCAGCTGTCCTGGGATTAGAAATAACCAACGTGTGAGCTGGACCCATAAAAGGTCACTAGTCAGCGATGGCTCCATTTGCTGCGGTGGATGGCATTTCTTTAAAAGCCCCGGAAGACACCCTGGCCTTTGTCACGATAAGCCTCTAACACAGTCTTTTAAACCCCCTCAAGTCCCACGTTTGGATCCAAAGGCTCAAAGAAAGACAAGTAAATCCTGTCCTCCTAAGGGACCCAGAAGGCCTGAGACACTCTGCCCAGGCCATGGTCAAAGGCCAGATCAGGCCAGGAGAGACCTTAGAGGTCATCTCGATAGACTCCCTCCTTTTCCCCGGAGGGGCTGGGCCCAAGGTCAGGCTATGAGATGCTGGCAGAACTGGGCCCTGCACGCACTCACAGTCCAGGGCTCTCCCCTGCTCCGCGCTGACACCCTGCGCCCCAGCTGCAGGGCAGCCAAGATCACCCACTTGCCCCCACTGCATCCCTCAAATGGATCGGTCCGGGCCCGCCACCCTCAGCCCCGCGTCCCCTGGACTCTCGGCGGCCGGAAGTTCCCGGGTCCGCCCAGCCGACGCGGGCGCGGGCGCCAGACGGGCCGGGCAGCGCCTCCCGAGGCCAGGCCGCCCCCTGGCGGGCCCGGGGCGCGCGGCAGCCGGGAGCCGGGCGCCCGCACTCTCCCGGCCGCGGGGCGGAGCCGCCGCGCTCCGGGTCCGCTTCCCCGCCTCCCAGGCCCCCGCCCCGCCCCCTCCGGTGGGCTGCGGGGCGCGGCGCGGCGCGGCGGGGCGGGGCGGCGGGCGGGTCCGGTGGCCGTCGAAAGCTGCCCGCCGCGGGGCTGGCGAGGGCCGCGGGCGCGGGGCTCCGGCGGCCGCGGATGGGAGGCGGCACCCGGGCGGGCGAGCGACGCCGCCGCGGCCACCATGGGGAACAAGCAGACCATCTTCACGGAAGAGCAGCTGGACAACTACCAGGTGAGTCCGGCCGCCCCCGGATCCCGAAGCGGCGCCCTTGGTCTCCCTCCCTTCTTTTTCCCGTCGTTTGCCGAGGCCTCCCGGAAACCGATTTACCAGGTTCAGACCTTGCTCTGCCTTCAGCTCGACGCGTGACCTTGGGCCGGTGACTTCTCCAAGCCTCAGTTTCCCCACTCAAGGTATGAGAGAGCTTTCCAGTTAGAAGATTCTCGCAGGCGTGTCTCTTTCTGCTCCCCTTTCCTCTCTCTCATTCAGACTTCTTGCTCTTGGCCCCAGTCTGGACCCAGACCCCTTCCCAACCACTCATCCCAGAGCCCACATTGGCGCTGAGATGGAGTCCTTAAACATGGGCTGGAGGGAGGACTCTCCCACCCCTCAAAACCCGGGAAGCCGCCGAGGAGAGTGACTCTGTCAGCAGAAATGAGCTGGGTTGGAAGTGAAGCGCCTCAGTACCCAAATACGATTCTGGGTTGGGGATGTCTTGTTACCTATTGGGGTCTTTCCCTCTGGCCCCAGCATGGAAATAATTGCACAAGAAGTCAAGCCAGGTACCAGTCTTATATGGTCACCTCTCCGAGCTCCCTTAGGCCCCAGCAACCACCCCTTTAGACCCCTCCTAGGTCCCTCTGCTTCCAGAGTTGGGGAGCTGTCCAGATCATATCCCAGTGCCCTCCCACCTATGTGCAAACTTTTCTGTGGTTGCAGGATGGAGCACAAACTCCTGACTTGCCCAGAACCCTGGCCAGCCTGCTGAGGCTCTTTTGCTGCCCTGCGCACTGCAGCCACAGCAGAGCTATCCTCCTTCTCTGACACACTGGGCTCTTTCCTGCTTCTTTTTTGCACATTCTCTGGGATGCTGCTCCTCAGTCTTCAGATGATCTCGCTTATCCTCCCAGGCCCAACTCTGATGCTTCTTTCCAGGCTCTGCCAGGAGAGGGGCCTAGACAGTATTGTAGCCTATGTGAAGCATGACTGGGGAGATGAACACCAGCAGGGTCTCCATGACTGCCCCTTGCCTTCGTGAACATTTCAGAATCAAGCTTGAAGTATGGGTCCTCTGATGTGGGCACCCCTTTTGCTCCTGGAAGCGCTGGTTGTCAATAACAGTACTTTCTCAGCTCCACGTGAGGTCCTGAGAAGGAGTGGGGGGCGCCACATTGGTGGAATGCCTTCGGTGTACCTAGAGCTGCAATGAATGCTCTCTATGCATCAAGTCATTTGATCATCACTGAGAGCAGGATTATTAGCCCTGTTTTATAGGAGAGTAAACAAAGGCTGAGGAGCCATTCAGTCAGTACCCTGCGCAGTCAAAGTTCACACAAGAATTTGACTTGTGAATTCAAGGCTCAGTCCTTCACTGGGGCCGGGGGCTGTGTGTACTCTTTGTCCTTAAGGCCCTCGCTGTCTGCAGAAACAGACCGTCACCTGCAAAGAGGCAGGCGGTGAGTGTGCTCTAGGGGAGCGCCCTAGGGGGCAGTGGGAGGGAGGGAAGGGGAGCTTTGCTTAGAATGGTAGGTCTGGAAATAAGACAGCACGTGCACAGACCCTTGAAAGATCAGTTGGATTTTGCTCATCAGGGCCGGAAGAGGCCTTCCAGGCCCAGGGGACCGCTTGGGTAAAGACCTGCAGGTGGGGCTAAGCAAGCAGGTAGGCCAGGCTCAGAAGAGTCCCCTCATGGGGGTGGGGAACCTGGGTTCCCACTCAGTCCAGCCTGGCATTGAGTTACCCTTCGGAGTCAGGATCAGTGCTGGGTTCTGATCCTTTGCCAGAGGCTGAGCTCGGTGGGAAAAGTGAGAGCTGTGAAACCCGAGAGCCCCGCGTCTCCCTCTCTGAGACTCTCCAACCGGCCAGGGCCAGCCAGGGCCGCTG
The DNA here is from genome assembly GCF_027580195.1 of Bos mutus. Classification (NCBI taxonomy): domain Eukaryota; kingdom Metazoa; phylum Chordata; class Mammalia; order Artiodactyla; family Bovidae; genus Bos; species Bos mutus. The sequence goes on along the minus strand of NC_091637.1, from coordinate 29,787,034 downwards.
GGGGTGACCCCGAGTAACAGCCATCCCTCCCCAACTGATCCCCAGCATTTCCTGCCCTCTTCCCCAGTCCTGACCCCCAAAGTTCAGGTGTCTCCCTAGACCACCTCTCTGCCTTCCAGATCCAACCCCCTACCCTGACTCCTCAAACCGCCAAGGGCCCACTGCCTTCCCCAGGACCCTCCACTGCTCCTCCAGCTTGTCTGACACTTTGCTCTGCTGTGGCCCATGTTTTCAGTCAAGAACAAGTCCTGTGACTCAGCCTCTTTGGGGGCTCACCTGGGGACCCCCTCCTCCATCTCCACAGCCGGAAAGGGGCCAAGCCTCTCAGTTTCAGGTGAACTGAAGATGTAATTTCCATCCACACGCTGCTACCACAATCCCTCAGGTTCTTACTCCATTCCCTTCCCTCCTTCTCATTTTCTTTCAGCAGACACAGCATGCATCCCCATTGTAAAGCAAGTTTTTCTTTAAAAAAGAATTCCTGGGCCCAGAGTTGCACTGTACACATATTATCCAACCCTCTACTGCTGTGGGAGGCCCTAGGGAGCTGTCCATCTCTCGGTTGTGCATGCCTGGAGCAGAAATGCAGGGTCAAGGATGTGCTGGATCTTTCTAAAACATGGGTGTGACCCTCTCCTCCCCCTGGAATTCCGCAGTGTCTTGGGATAATAGCATAAGCAGAGTGCAGAGCAGAGCTTACCCCGGCCTAGTCTGGGATCAGCCGGCCTCCAGACTCATTCTTCACCCCTCCCCTAGCACCCCAAGTTCCAGGCACACCGAAGGGCTTCTAGCCAAGCATGGCTTCACCTCTGGCCTTGTTCTCCTGGTGCCCTCCCCTCGCTTCTTCAGCAGCCCGGTATGACCCATCTTTCTGTCCATGCTAGGCCTCACCCTCCTGAGACAGGCTCCCTGATGCCTTCCCCCTAGTCCTTCTTGTGGCCACAGAATGGTTTATACCCAGTTATCAGTGTTTACTCTCCACCCCATTTCCTGTGTGTCCTCCGCTCAAGTACAGAAAAGGCAGTGGAGAACATTGAATGAATGGATGTTTGGACGAATACTTGTTAAAGCATAGCTCTAAGGAAGGGAAGGAACTCCAGCGATTCTGAGGTCCTGGCTTGAAGTCATGGAGGGGCTATAGTTCTGTACACTTTAGTAAGCCACTGTCCTCTGGGTCTCAGTGTCTGCAGCTCTCAAACAGGAATGATACTAGCTCTGCTGTGCTCATAACAAGGGTTTTTGTGGGGATTAGTTGAGCTGTGTGGTGGTCGGCTGGGTGGTGCCCAGGCTTGCACTGGCAGAGCCCTATGGAGAACCCACTCCAGCTGGGACTGGCTGTGGTTTGGCTCGGGACCACTGGCGTAGGTAGACCAGCAGGGAGGCTACCTGGACAAAGTACTCCTGAGTTGAGCTCTGGAACATGGAAAGGATTTGGGTAAGCTGGACAAGGTGGAGAAGGCAGTCCAGATTGGGAGAGCAGCGTGAATAGAGGCTTGGAGGAGGAACTCCAGCCTTAACTGTCCTAACATTTGCACTTCTACTATGAAAGCCCGGCCTGCCCTGCCTTCTGCTGCCAGAGTCATAAGGGCCCAGCTCACCTGAATTACACCCCTCCATCCCTCACTACTACCCTTTGTGACCCTAACCTGAGCTGGAACTCTTCCCTGAAGACCCATCCCTGTGAACTGGCAGGGGCCAAGCAGTGACATTTGTTCTCAGTGGAGTATAAGGAAGAGGTCCTGCAGAGCTAACCCCCTGGGTAGCTGAGCAGATGGAGGTGGGCAGGGTTTTTGTTTTGTCTTCAGGATGAGAGCAGACAGAGCTGTGGGCTCTGAAGGGATGCCTTTGGGACATGGGACACTGGATGGAGTGTCCAAAATGGGGAGGGAAGCCCCATAAACTGTGGCCTGTATCCTGCACCTTAGCTTCTTTGCTTCTCTCACTGCCCCTTTCAGAGAGGCAGTATCCCATTTTACAGACGCAGACACTGAGGTTCCAAAAGGAGACTGATTTGCCTAAGGATCCAAAGCAAGATGAGAAGTTGAATCTGACTATTAACCCTTTTCCGCTGCCAGACTGCTCAGAGCCTTGAGAAGCTTTTAAGGCACCTGCTGTGTTCCTCCTCCATGAGCTGCCTCCCTGGGGTGAGTTCCAGGGAAGTCAGTCAACAGACGGAAGAGCAAAATATAACTCCGTGAGCAGGTTCATGGCAGCTTTAATGGTAATGGTAAAAACCTAGAAATGGCCGTGTCTAAATGTTCAGAAAGAGGAGAAAGGTTAGATGAGGCAGGGCCGATGCCTTCAGTGAGATATTCCCCAGCCAGTGAATTGCTAATGTAACTGCTGTGGAAGGAAGGTTTATGTGGAAAAGTCTGGTCATTCATCCCCTCGTCTGTATTGCGCATGCACCGTGTATCGTATGGGAATACACAGCGGAAGCAGGAGATGGAGAGGTGGGTGTCGGACTGGCCTGGGTGGCCTGCGGCTCTGTTTCCTGTCAGCGGGCAGTGGTCAAGAAGCACATATGCCTGAGTTCCAGCCCAGCCCTTGGTCTGTGTGTGCGACTTAGGGCAAGCTCTTCAACTTTGCTGAACTTCAGTTTTCCCATCTACAGAATGGGAAGGCAATGCCTTGCTCCCCGCCCCATGCATGCAAGTGATGAGAATGAAACAAAACTGGACATTCAGAGCGCCTACTGACCAGCCCGTGATAATCACGGACTGGTTGTGGTGTGGTTCTCAGCTGCACGTTGCAGTCACCTGATGACTTTGAAAACTGCTGGTGCCCGGATCCACCCTCAGGGACTCTGTCATAATCTGGGGTCTGTTGGTGGTGATGGGAGAGGACGCAGGGAGTTAAGCAGTCCCCAAGTGATTCTGCTCTAGAGCAGAGGCCCTCACACTTTAGCAAGCATCAGCATCATGAGAAGAAACTTTTCTAAATGCAGATTTCTGGGCCCCACCCTCCCAAAGTTGCTGATTGTAGGTCTGGAGAGAAGCCCAAGAATATAAATTTCCACTAAGTCCCCAGGTGATGGTGATGTTGCTGGTCCAGGAACCACATCTTGAGGACCATTGATGTGGACAGATGGAAGTAGTTGCAGTAAGGGACTAGGGTCATGTGAGAAGCTTTCCCATCTGTTGCCAATAAAACTCACACATCAAGACCCAGATACTTCCTTTCCAACCCAGGGGATTGGAGAGAGGAGAAAAGAGAGGGGAGGGGAGGGGAAGAGAAGATAGGCAGGGGAAGAGAGAGCAGAAGCCGGCCTCTTCCACATTCATCCCTGACACCCCCACCATGCTGATTGGAAGCACTCCAACCCTTCTCGCTGGGCAGCTTCAGGCCGTAGAAGCAGCCGTGGGGCTGAGAGAAGTCTGTACTTGGAAGACCCAGCTGGGCGGCCTTTGCTGCCTGCTTCAGGTTTCTGGGGTCTCCTGAAATATCAGCCCACGTGGTTTCCATCCTGTCTGAGTCTTAGGCCTGTGGGGCAGGGAATTCTCTGCCCACGTAGGGTGCAGAGGGGATACTGCTTCCCTAGCCTGAGCCTCTTCTAGACCCTACAGAGGAGCCATCGCTGAAAGCAAAGCCTTACCTCCCCGGCAGAAGCTCCTGTGTTTCTCAAAAGGGCCAGGCAGCGTGAGGGTCCTTAGTGTAACTCATGCAGAACAGCAAGTGGCTCAGGACAGACTAGTGGGGCCTGGAAATTACCACCAAGCCTCCCTTTTTGGCTCTCCTTCAGGTGCCACTGGAAACCCCAGATGTGCTCCTGTGGGCCTGCTTCCTTGGGTCCTTCTCAACGTGCTGTATAGTTGCCCCTGGGCTCCAGGCCTTACCCGGTGCAAGCCCGGCTGTCTGCACACCTGGGCTGTGGCCATGAGCCCCTCATCAGAGCCAGCTGTGGTCAGCTTGCCCAGGAGGCCCCCCGGCTCTGGGCTCCCTCATGCTCCAACAACAGGCCAAGGCAGAGGAGCCAGACGGCAGGGGATAAGCACAAAAGCCCTTCATGGTTGGGCGTTTTATGAAGTGCTAGATCCTTTTCCCCTCCATACTTCCCACCAGGCCTGGCATAGTAGCGGTCATCACCAGGCTGGCTGAGCTGTGGACGGAGGCGTGACTGGGGGTCAGGTTATCCAGACAAAGACAGAACCCCCAAGAAGAGTTTACAATCTGAGTGACCTCTGGACCGAGTCCTGCCCCCACCCTGAGTCATGCCTACCTGGGGGACCCCATGCCTACCTGGGGAAGCCTCCACCCCAGCCTCCGTCCAGATGCTGCCAGCTCCCCCCTGCCCACCATCCTCCTCCCCCACAGGCCAGCCTCTCCACTGCCTTCTCTAGCCCCATCTGTTCCTGTGGCTACAGATGCAGTTAGATGCTGGGGCTTCCCCAGTCTGTGTGCCTGAAACTCTCAGCCTCTGAGCAGGGGGCTGCTGCCCACGGCCACTCAGGACACACACCACCCACTGCTCGCGGCACCATCCTCGGAGGCTGCCACGTGGATGTTGGCCCTGCAGCTGGGCAGTGCGATGCCCTGTCGGTCCTCACTCCTGTTTGGTCTCCTGAGCGTCTCCCAGCCACTCCCCTCTCCCGCAGGGTATCCCCCAGCCCCTCAAATCAATGGCATCCACCTTGGAACTCTCCATCGGCTCGCCCACCCAAATGCCCTCCCCCATGTGTGCCTCCCAGCCCCGCATGCTGGACACTCAGCTCCCTGGCTCAGGTCAGAAGTTTCAGGAGGCGGTTGGTGGCCCCACGAGACTGCTCCCCTCAATGGGCCCAGGCAGCAGGGCTGGTGGCTGTGCCTGTGCGGCTCTGAGCGAGGAAGGAAGGAGCCCAAGGCCCATATAGCCGACTGTATGCGTGTTTTCCTTCCACAGGACTGCACCTTCTTCAATAAGAAGGACATCCTCAAGTAAGTGTGGCTCTTGTTCACCTCTCTAGGGGTAGGGGTGGGGCCGGCCACCCTGGGGGTGGGGGGTGCAGGGTGGTGGGGTGTGCAGGGGCCGCCCAAGCTGGAGATAAGCTTTTCCGCCTCCATCAGCAGCCTAGTGTGGGCTGCTGTATGAACTCAGGAACTGGCCCACATCCTTCTGCCAGGAATCGAACGTCTGCCGAGTGCGTGCCAGGCTCCATGGTGGGTGGTTTCAGGAACATTTTCATTTAATCCTCACTGTGCCCTTGTAACAGGAGAATCCTTTTATCCTCACTTTACAGATGGGGCTGAGCAGCTTGGCTAAAGTCGCCCAGCCAGGGACTGAAGACCTGGCCTCTGACTCTAGGCTGCTCGCTATTTCACTGCCCCCCTGAAACCTATCTGACTAGGAGGTCCCTGTCATTAGACAGGGGTCCCTAAGAGCCCCCACGCTCAGGCTCTGATGTCCTTCCATTCCTGGGAGGTCCAGAAGTCAGGGGCATGGCAGGATGCCCTCACTGCCTTTGAGCTATCCACTGAGAATCTCTTTCCAGGACAGTCCCTTTCTTTGGGGGTGGGGTGGGCCTAGACAGGAGAGATGAAGGTTGTTGGCAGCCTCAGAGCTCCAGGACCAGATGGAGGGCAGGACTCATAGAATGCCAGGAAACCTGGTCCCACAGGCCTTACCGGGCCCCCCTGCCTGGACTGTTAGGTGGCACTAAAAGCCAGCATGGTCTCAGGACCGCTTTCCCTGGAGGTCAATGGGCAGGCTGGGCTCGATCCTGTCTACACTACCCAAGGGAGATGTGGTCTATCATTGCCATGACCATTCTGCCCAGACAGTGTCCCTTGTCCCTTCCTTTGCCCAGGCTGCTTTTCCAGCTTGTACCCTGGGTAGGTGAGGACACCCACTCCTACCACCTCGGAGAGACAGGGTCAGGGGAAAAACCTGCAGCCCTTGGCATCAACAGAAACCTGGGCTCCACTTCGCAGCTCTGGCCTCAGACCAGCGTGGAGCCTTGCTGAGCCTCTGATTCTTTTGTAAAATGGAGGTAATGATACCTCTCCTCATAGCATGGCTGAGAGGAGGAATGCCAGGGTATGTTTTTTGATAACGAAATTTGGTCTGTAGCTTGAATGATGTGTGGGTTGGGGTTCCCATCTGGACAGATGGTCCTCAGAACTGTCACACACAGTGGTCACCCCAGCCCTTCCAGTGGCACCTCTTACCAATGACAGTTCTTGGCACAGATCCTCATTTAAGCCTCACCACATTAATCCTATGTTGCAGGGAGCTCCCACCATCCTCACCCCCACCTCTGTAGATGCCAGGCCCAGGTTGCTTGTCCTGTGAGGCCCACCACCATTTTTGTTCGGGCAACAAAAGCTTGTCCCTAGGCCTTTGCACAGGCTGCCCTGCTGTGTTCCTGCACATCCTTCAGGACCCACTCCAGAGTCATCTGCTCTGTGAGCTCCCAGCTATCTTCCCCCCAAATGCTTTTGCAAGTCTCTTAGCGGGCTCTGTGGGCTCATGGCTCCGGTCCCATTTCCCCCTAGACTTGCAGTCATTCAGGATACAGGCTCCTCATGCCTGGCATTGGGCACGGCACCAGGAAGCACTTGAAGAATGTGTGGATGAAGGATAGGTAGGGTTGGCCAAGGGGAGAACATTCCAGGCTAGGAGCAGTGGGGTCAAGGGCACAGACCTGCTACCTTCCCCATCCACAGGGGTCTCACTGAGAGTAGCAGGGTTGCCGGGGGGAAGAGGGTGGTTGACAGGCCAGGCCAGGAATTGGATTCAACCTGATAGGCTTTTGTGTGGGGACCCTGATCTCTTGGCAGATGATCAGTCCCAGGCAGGTAGGTGGTCTGAGCAGGGGTAGGGGGTCTCCTGGCTCCCTACAGCCCTGGCCCACCCAGCTCTGCATCCTTCTATACCAGCCTCTGTAGTTCAACCCAGGCCCGGGATCCACAAAGTGGGGAAAGGACCCTTTCTGGTAGCTGGACACCCTCGCTGAGTCCCCCGCTGTCTGCTCGTTCTGATTCCTTCCGGCCTCACTTCTGTGTTAGCACTCTTGGGGGACCAGACCTGGTGCTTTTTCTGCAAAGTTTGGTCGAGTAGGGTGGAGGAGTGGTGAAGCCCTGGGAGCAGGACCCCTGTCATCTGGTCCCCACTGTGTGGCACCTGCTGTGTCTCAGTTGCCACCTCTGCGGCGTGGGGATGAGAGTGCCCCCGGCCCTGTTTTTCCATGGGCCCCAGTGGCTGGGAAGGCAGGGGTGACAGCGTCGTTCAGCATAACACAGGCTGCTTAGAGTTTTGTCGCCTACCCGTCCACCCTCAGGAAGGGCGGTAAGGCCAGGCAGCGTGTGGGATTACTTGTCCAGGCGTGGCCACGATGGCTCAATTCCAGTTTCAGTCCCCTGACTTTTCTTCAGCCTTCTCTCTCAGCCCCGGCAAGAGCCAGTGTGACTGACCACCCCTGCCAGGCGCGTCCTGTCCACGCTGTTCACATCTCAGGTCCAGGTGGGACGACTGAGGGCCCGAGCCCAGAGAGGGCGCGGAGAGGCCCTGGCCGGCAACACCAAGCCAGGCCAGCGGCAGAGCCAGGCCCAGGGCCCTCCAAGCAGCCTGTGTTACGCTGAACTACGCTGTCGCCCTGCCCTCCCAGCCACTGGGGCCCATGGAAAAACAGGGCCGGGGGCACTCTCATCCCCACGCCGCAGAGGTGGCAACTGAGACACAGCAGGTGCCACACAGTGGGGACCAGATCACAGGCGTCCTGCTCCCAGGGCTTCAGGGGCCTTCCAGGGCTGTATCCCCACCCCTACCTGGATGGGTTTCTGGGTGAGCTGCACCCTGAGTAGCGACCAGATGGTGAGGAGGAAACGTGAGCGGCAGGTTCTTCTTTGCAGCTCGGGACCAAGCTCTCTGGCAGCCTCGGGTCAGTGATACCGAGTCTCAGATACCCATTGGGGAATTCTCACCTCCCCCACTCCTCCCTACTCACATACACAACACCCCCTGACTCCAGAGTGGATCCAGTTGCTCCCCGGGGCACAGCTGTTCCACCCCGATGCTGAGCCTGACTGGGCAGCCCCACCTTCAGCCACCTTCTTTGCCTTGGGGGCTCCCCCAGCCTCGTTAGCCTGTGCTCCTGAGCACGGAGACCCAGCTGGCACCTGGGGTGCTTGCCTATGGGTTACTTCATCTTCTGTTGTATTTTCTCAACAATTTAAAAACTCTGCATAATTTATTTTAATTACTTTTAATTTTTACTTCACCTGTGCTATGAGATGATGGTAGAAAATTAGAAAATAAAGCCGATCATGAGAGAACAAAAGATTATCTGCAGTCCTGCCGCCCAGGAACAGCAGCTATTAGCGTTTTGATGTATTTGACCTTTAGGTACATAGTGTGCAGGTAGTTTCCCTTTGTGTGTGTGTTTATTGGAAATTTTGATCAGGTTGTTCTGTAATCTGCTTTAAATTTCTTTTCCTTTTAGGCGACTTGTGAAGATAGATAAGATTTAAAAAATGATCTCACCACCTCTTCAGTTCATTTAGTTGGACATACAGGTTTGCAAAGTTTCACTGTTACAATTAGCACCATAGGGAACATTCTTGGGACACCTTGACGTGTAACCCACACTGCTGGGATTATTTCCTTAGGGTACATTTCTAAGAGATTTCTGGATCAAAAGATGTGGACGTTTTTCAGGCTTTTGATTTTTATTTCTAATCGCTCTCTAGCAGCCATGCCTGAGTCCCCATTTCCCTGCTTCCTCAATCACACTCGCTGTTATGTCTTTCTTGTCTTCTGTCCCCAAATCATTTACTGAATATCCCAAGGGTCTCAAACTTTGTTGCCTGCCTGGGCCAACATGCACTGCAATGAAATGAACCTGTGTACCCTGCTGGGAATGTTTTAGGACCAGGATCTGCAGAAAAGCTCTTCCTAAGCCCCAGCTGGTTGTGACCTTGGGGAAATCAAGCCACAGTGTGATCAGGGAATCAAGGTTTGTCATGTAAGTTTAATTTGTAAGTGTTATCAACTAAATTTTAAAACATTACATGAAAGCTAGTCATGAGTGTGGAGCACCAACCCATCTGTGACTTTGAGAAGAATTCATCTTCTCCTCACTAATTTCAAATGCTGTTTGTCATGGACTAATCTCATTTATACTGTATTTGGGTTGCCTCTTCTATGCCAGTGTCTGTTCCATACGGTTTTATTTATTGTAGCTTTAAGCAGTTTTCATATCCAATGGGGCAAATATCTGCCCAATTACTCTTTTTTCAAGGTCTCCCCACAACTCTTCTACATTTATTCTTCTGAACAGACTTTTGAATCAGGCTGACAAGTTCTCAAATATTTTGCAGATTTCAATTAAGACTGTATTCATTTTATAGGAATATGAAGAGAAGATTGCCATCCTTATAAGCCTTTCCAATCAGGAATGTTATCTAACTCCTTAACGATTTTACATCCTTTGGTAAAGTTCCATGGTTTTCTTTGTACGCATTTCATATTATTTTATGTGTAGTTGTTTTGAGTTTTTTGGGGGATTGTATTGTGAATCAGATCTTTTTTATATAGTATTTTTGCATAGGTGAATACTGATAAGAAAACTATTGCATAGAAGAGCTATTGAGCTCTTTCTCATTCACATAGTTTTTAAACTGGTTATTCTTGGTTTTCCAGCAAATAATAATTTGCCTCCTCCTCTCTAAAGTTTAAGCACACTATTTTATTTTGCTGACTAATTACATTGACTGGCACGCATGGGGGAAATGTTATATAATCATGGTGATCCTGGTGGTGGTGTTTATTTACTAAGTCACATCTGACTCTTTCACGACCCCATGGACTGTAGCCCGCCAGGCTACTGTATCGGATTTCCCAGGCAAGGATACTGGAGTGGGTTGCCATTTCCTTCTCCAGGAGGTCTTCCTGACCCAAGGATTGAACCTGTGTCTCCTGCATTGCAGGTAGATTCTTTACTGCTGAGCCACCAGGGAGGCCCCAGTGGTGATGGTTAGGAACCCCACTTACATGGGAATGTTTACTTTGTCATTTAAGTTTAATGTTGGGTGTTGATTTGAGATAGAGAGTATCCTTTTGTTTATGTTTGACTAAGGATTTTTAAAGGTTTTTTTTTGGTTATGCCACGTGGCTTGTGGGATCTTGGTTCCCTGACCAGGGATTGAACCTGGGCCCTCAGCACTAAAAGCACTGAGTCCTACCTATTGGACTAGCAGGGAAGTCCCAAGGATTTTAATTTTTTTATTGATGAAAATTAATATGTACCTTAAAATACTTTTTATTAATACTCTAAAAAATTGAAGCAGTTCACAAGTATGTGAAGTGGTAAGTGAAAGTTGGCCTCCCTCTTATCACTTTGCTCCTGCCCCACAGGGACCATCCATGTAAACATGTGGTATATGCTCTTCAGATATTTTTCTGTGTCCATACAGTTGTCTCATCATAAATGCAGCCATGAAGTTGATTGAAATATTTGTTTGCTGCCTACTAATGCAATTTGTAGTCACAGATTTCTAAACATTGACCCTGCCTGGCATTCCTGGAATAGGTCCTGCTTGGTCCCAATGTATTATTCTTTCACATGCTGTTGGACCTGATTTACTAATGTTATTTCATAAGACTGTTGCATCTGTATGTGTAAGGGTCATACAGCATTATTAACTTCTTAAAACAAACTGGGAGGCCTTTGCTTTTGTGCCTCACGCTCTGGACCCGTTCAAGTAGCAGAGATATCAAGCATAGGTATCATTTCTACTCCTGGGACTTAGGAGGGGACTGATACATACATCTTGAATTCAGTAGTGCCCTTTATTGGGAGGGTGGGTGATAGGAATGCAGTTCTGAGACAGTTTTGAAGTTTCTTCCACAGTGATTCACCTTTACAAATTCTCCTTGAATTTTCTTAAAAAAAAAAAAAAAAAAAAAAATCCAGTATTCCAGTCATGGAATCAGAACAGATCCATGTCCCAGGGCAGCCTTCGCACCCCAGAAGACACCTCCTCAACTCCACCAGTACCTGGAGACCTTCTCCCAAATCCCCCCTTTCCAGGTAGCCCCTGACATGGCAGGCAGTGTGCTAATAGCTATCTGTTGAGGCAAGGTGGTTTTACTAATGCCATCCTTTTTAATCCTCCCAGGCGTGAGGAGGGTAGCACAATCCCCGTCTTAGTGATTCGGAAGTCTGTTCTCCAGGGGGTTAACCTGCTTGCCCAAGGCCGCGCAGCTAATGAGAGGATTAGACAGGGCTCCAGCCTCAGTCTGACTTCACACTCCTGCTGCAGCCACCCCACGTAATTCTGGAGGTGTAAGCCAACCCCCAGAAACACCCCAACAACACATCCCAAATGCCCGGGTCAGATGGGAAATGTGATGGTCCTCTTGAAAGCATATGAAACTAGACACATAAATGGTGATACAGAGCCCTGGTTCCATGTTTGGGGACAGTATAAAATAGGGCCAATTTTTCCTTGATGCCAAAAGTGAGAGCAAAGAAGGTACCCAGCCAGCAATTGGCTATGTAGTACTGTACTGTAGTAACTTTATAATACTTTTCACACAAATAATACATACAGAAAATAAGACATTTTTAATCTTACAGCACCTTGAAAAGTACAGTAGCATGGTACAATAGCTGGCATGCAGGGGCTGGCATCGAGCAAACAGGTAAGAAGAGTCACTGACTGGAGGAGAGAGAGGAGGTGGGAGATGGCAGAGCTGAAGGGTCATCAGCAATAGGAGATGGAGGGCAACCTGCAGCTTCACTCATGCCTGACGTTGATGGCACAGATGCCTTGTTCCTAGCTGATTCAGTTCTATCTACCCTCTTGGAAAACAATCCAGTGATGTCTGAGTAGTAGCTCTTTTTTTCTCATGACACGGAAGCACCGGATCGCGTTCTGAACAGCCGCCGCAACCTTGCTGGACTGTTCTGCATCGGGTCCTGTGCCTCAGCAGCCAACAGTGCCTCCTCAAATAAAGAAAATCCCCTTGCCATTTCCTGAGTCATGAATCTCTCCAGTTCTTCAGTTACTTCTTCCTTTTGTCTCTCTCTATCCTTCCTTTGGGCCTCCCTTCTGTCAGGCCTTCGTTAGTATCAGAATGAGTATTGTCGCAGAGCAAGGAGTTTAGTGAGGTCCATCCTCTTGCAGGCCTCGCTTGACACAGATTCTGCACTCGTGTACTCTATACGGTGCTGTACAGTAAAGGACGCAAACGCACAACCGCTTGTAGGGGACACACACGTGTGACAATACACAGCGGTCTCGTGAACTAACGTAGGTGATTGGACCTGGGAACACACGTTTGTGTCTTTAAAAGTTCGCAACTTGAAGGTTCGTGTGTTGGGGACTTACTGTAGAGCAGTGCACACAGGATTAGCCTAGAGCTGGGCACGGAGTGAGCACTTGCTGAATGGTGGCTGACATCGTGTGTGTGCGCTGGGCAAGCAGTTAGCTGCCCTGATGGAGAGGGCTCTGATGGAGAGGGCTGGGGAGCGGGGCCACAAGAGTTGGGTGGAACCTGACGGGGGACTGGGTGGATGCTGAAGGGCCTGCTAAGGATGGGCCTACGAGTGTGTCACTGGGTCAGGCCGCTTAGAAGAAGACCAACGTTGCTCTGGCTTTGGGGGTAGTGGGGCAGATGGGCCCCAGGAGATATGGGCCCCTTCAATCCAGGCCCCTGCAATCCTGGCCTCACCTTGGGCAGGTTACCTACCACGGCCCCCCAGTCAATGCCCCTGACACTTATCCCCTCGTCTGGCAGCAAACTGAGGGTCCACGCAACATGGAGGCAGGCTTGTGTTCCAGGGAGTCCTCAGCCAGGAGGGAGGATGGGAGGGAGCTGGGGACCCGACCCGTCAGTGGGGAGGGCCAGGCCCAGGGCAGTGGGCTCCATCCCAATAGCTCCCAGCTGGAGAGAGGCTGTGAGTGGCCCAGGCTCAGGGGCTTCCCGGGATGAGAGGGTTTCTGGAAGCTCTTGCAGAGACCCAGCAACCCTCAGGGCCTAGCTTGGGGGCAGTAGCAACCTGGGCCAGGTCTTCAGCAGGTCAGGAGTGGGGAGCAGTGGAAATGGTGTGGGGAGGGGGCGATAAGAGCTTCTGCTCTGGACTTCTGGTCCTGGGTTCCATAGTCGCTGAGACTTCTAGTGTGGCGGTAGACCAGTCACCCTTAACCTCTTCAGGCCTCAGTTTGCTGAGCTGTCAACTGTGGTCACAGTGTATCTGTCCACACAGTCATAGGAGAATAAAAGCGGTGACATGCCTGGCACATAGGCTCTTATGAGAGTCTAAAGAGGGAAAAATAAGGTAGGACTGTAGGCCCTTGAGGGAGGGGGCTGGGCATTGGCAGCAGCAGTGGTGGTGGGAACGCCAGGACCCTATCCGGGTATCAGCACAGGGTCTGGGCAGAACTTGCCTTCCCCACAGATGCCATACCCCATGGGAAGAGGAGATGGTCTCCCCAGGCTCCTGGCCAAAGTGGGTCTCCAGCATGGGAGGTAGGGGGCAGGCAGGGCAGCACTGGGCCTCTGAAGGCCCCTGGGCCTGCGTCCCCTCCAGCCCCTTCTCTGTGCTTCCCCTGCAGGCTCCATGCACGGTTCTATGAGCTGGCCCCCAACCTCGTCCCGATGGACTACAGGAAGAGCCCCATTGTCCACGTGCCCATGAGCCTCATCATCCAGATGCCGGAGCTCCGGGTACACGAGCGGCCGCTGCTGCCAGGCAGAGTGCGGGAGGAGCCAGAGGAGGCTGGGCAGGGGGGCTGGGGGAGTGTGTCGCTCCGGATGGCGGGGCAGCGGAGCCACCTAGACCTGAGTTGAACCCCCCTGCCGTGCCTCAGTTTCCTCACCTGCACTCTGAGGACGTGAGTCCCGTGTGTGGGACTCCATCGGGTGCTGTGACTGGTGCTGCCCCTGGTCCGCAGGCGGTTAGCCTGCACTCACCTGCTCACCCCTTTGTTAGGCGGCCCAGCTGCTGTCCTTGGCAGACCTTGTGTGTGTCTGCTTTTGAAGGTAACTTTCTTCCAGCCGCCTCCTTGCCTGGCTGTAGCCTCTCACAGCACAGTCATCCATCGCATCCCCTCTCAGACTTTTAATGTGCACAGGAATCACCTCGAGATCTTGTCAGAATCCCAGTCCAGGTTCAGTAGGTCTGGGTGGGGCCCAAGGATCTGTTTTTCTAACAAGCTTCCAGGTGAGGCTGATGCTGCTGGTCCTCAAACCATTTATATACTTGACCTAAGAGTTTCATTTCCCGAGTTCCTTACTTATTAATATAATACACAGAAAGTGCACTTTCATAGTAAGAAAGCATTTGGGTTTTTAGAGCATGTTGCTGTGGGTCTTTGCAAATAGCCCCTCTCCAGGTCTCATATGTGTGACTCTGGGGTCAGGGTATGCAGTTGGGGTCCACATGGCATCCACTTGGGGGCTGTATCGGGCTATGACTTAAGTCCTGAGGGATAGTAGGTCACAGGCTCAGCCCTGGACAAGCAGCCAGCCTGGTCTAGAGCGGGGGCTTGAGCCCAGGCTCAGAGGATCATTTGAGGGTAGGAGGCACTTGGGAGGAACCATGGGGTTGTCTCTAGTCCCCTCTGCTGGACTGGGCACAGAGTGGAGTGGCCCAGTGCTGGCCCAGCTGCGGGTAGAGGACTCCAGGAGAGATGGGCCCTGAGTGAGCTGGGATCAGAGGAGGGAATTGCTGGTATAATTTCTCACCTCCCTGTGGGCTGGCCTAGGAAAATTCATAGGAGTTGGGTGACTGCTGGCCTGGGATCTGAGTGATTCTCTGATCCTGGCCCAGTTATCCAACCCCCGGAGCCCCACTGCTGCCTCCCATGATCTTGGTCTGAGCTGAGAGCTGTAGTAGTAGGGAACAACCTTTATAGTCTCTTCCAAATTAGTCACTAAAGGGATATTGCCTCTAAGCTTAAATCACACATAATGGCCCATCTCTGGGAACCCTGCCTCCCAGGTAGTGAGCATTAAGCTAAAATATCTGTGTTTAGCTCACAGGTAACATCCTGACCAGGCCCACCTGTGAATGACTGCAGGGAGGAAGGAATTAACGCCTCCTCTCTGGACTTCCCTGGTGGCTTAGACGGTAAAGCGTCTGCCTACAATGCGGGAGACCTGGATTTGATCCCTGGGTTGGGAAGATCCCCTGGAGAAGGAAATGGCAACCCACTCCAGTACTCTTGCTTGGAAAATCCCATGGACGGAGGAGCCTGGTAGGCTACAGTCCACAGGGTTGCAGAGAGTCGGACACGACTGAGCAACTTCATTTCACTCACTCTGGAGGCTGATGGGAACCAGGAAATGTTTCACTTTACTCCCGCTTTAGTGTGGAAGTAGCCTGAATTCTAACTCGGGCAAGATGGTTCTTTGGGATACAAGTCCACCATCTTCTCAGTTTGCTGCTTTTATGAATAAAGTTGCTAGCCCTTGCCCCAGCAACTTGTCTGTTGATACACTGGCCTTTTGTGCTGTGATCAGTATGAGTCTGGATTCGGGAACATTGTCTTCTCTTGCATGTCAAGGCAGGAGCCTCCATGTACTCCCTGGGTAATGGGACTAAGCCCTGCTCCTGCTGGAAGAGGCGATGCCTCCAGTGGGCACACTGGGCTCTGCTGAGCTCCCCCTGCTCATCCAAACAATATAACAGAACGTGACACCTGTAGAGCTCTCACTAGTGCTGGGCCTTGTTGCTGCTGTTGTTCAGTTGCCCAGTCGTGTGTGACTCACTGTGATGCCATGGACTGCAGCATGCCAGGCCTCCCTGTCCCTCACCATCTCCCAGAGTTTGCCCAAGTTCATGTTCATTGCATCGGTGATGCTGTCCAGCCATCTCATCCTCTGACACCCTCTTCTCTTTCTGCCCTCAATCTTTCCCAGCATCAGGGATGTTTCTAATGAGTCATCTGTTTGCATCAGATGACCGAAATACTGGAGCTTCAGCACCAGTCCTTCCAGTGAATATTCAGGATTGATCTCCCTTGATTGACTGCTTTTATCTCCTTGCTTTCCAGGGGACTTTCAGGAGTCTTCTCCAGCACCACAGTTCAAAGGCATCAATTCTTTGGCATTTTGCCTTCATTACGGTCCAGCTCTCACAACAGTACAACTGGGAAGACCATAGCCTTGACTATCCAGACCTTTGTTGGCAGAGTAATGTCTCTGCTTTTCAACACCCTGTCTAGCTTTGTCATTGCTTTCCTGCCAAGAAGCAGCTGTCTTCTGATTTCATGGCTGCAGTCACCATCTGCAGTTATTTTGAAACCCAAGAAGAGGAAATCTGTCACTGATTCCACCTTTCCCCCTTCTATTTGCCGTGCAGCATTGGGGCCAGATGCCATATCTTAGTTTTTTTCATATTTAGCCTTTCACTCTCCTCCTTCACCCTCATCAAGA
This sequence comes from Bos mutus, assembly GCF_027580195.1. Classification (NCBI taxonomy): domain Eukaryota; kingdom Metazoa; phylum Chordata; class Mammalia; order Artiodactyla; family Bovidae; genus Bos; species Bos mutus. The sequence continues at coordinate 29,770,674 of NC_091637.1, read as the reverse complement.
GGCCCTTTAGTTCCTCTTTGCTTTGTGCCATTATAGCGGTATCATCTGCCTATCTGAGGTTGTTTTTGTTTCTTCCGCCTGTCTTGATTCCAGCCTGTAAACTCATCCAGCCTGGCATTTCTCATGATGTGCCGGACCTTGTACCAACACCTTATTTTTAACTCATTTAACCCTCTCGCAACCCAATTAAGTAGGTGTGATTATTATTCCCATTTTACAGATGGGGAAACTGAGGCCCAGAGGGGTTAGGTCACAGAGGCATAACAGATGGGCTCCAGGGTCCTGCCAGTGAACCTGCACCCATGGTGACTACTGTGGTTGTTTTCTTCAGGAGAATCCCTTCAAGGAAAGGATCGTGGAAGCTTTCTCTGAAGATGGTGAGGGGAACCTCACCTTCAATGACTTTGTTGACATGTTTTCTGTGCTCTGTGAGTCAGCTCCCCGCGAGCTCAAGGCCAGCTACGCCTTCAAGATCTACGGTAACCCGGGCCTGGAGCAGGGGCTGTGACGCTGTGTGTGGTGGGGTTCCATAGGCCAGCTGGTTGTTGCTGGTTCCCACCCTGGGGACACTGGGGCACCAAGAACACTTTGAAGAGTGCTTGTCCAGTGCGGTGGCCAGAGGGGACAACTCGTACACGAGCGATACCCGTAGGGTCCTGAGATCAGAGGAGGGAGAGTGGGCAGTTAGCCTGAGGTGAGTTCACACGTGCTGACCTCTCAGCAGGGCCTGGAGTTCGTTCACAGGAGAATGCGGGCAGGCACACCCAGGAGAGGGAGCAGCCTATGAAGAGCTCAGGGAAGCACACAGCACAGGGCTTGGGGAGCTGACGGGGAGACGACCGTGGTGGGATGAGCACAGTGGAAGTCTGGAGAGGTCATTGTGACTGGCCTTCTGAGGAGCCAGCCAAGGAGCTTGGGGGTCACTGTGGGGCTTCAGGTGAGGCCAGGCAGCCCTGTGTTCTCGAAAGATCTCTTAGCATCCTGGAGGTGTGAATTGGAAGAGCTAGACTGGCAGAGGCTAGGGTTCTGGAGAGGAGGCCTCTGCAAGTGGTGAGGCTGGGCTGAGAGGTAGGCTCCTTGGTCCTCAGACCCTGACTCCAGCAACTGCTGAAAGAGATAGGGTGACCTCATTTCACCCCAGCCCAGCTCAGCCCAGGACCCATTGTCCTAGTGGCCACCAGAGGGCGCCAAGCACCCACGAAGCCCTTGGTTTCTGCTCCAGAGGACTGGGACTGGGGTCAAACCCTCAGACAGTGCTCAGATGGGAACTCTGAGGCCCAAGGAGGGGTTGGAACCCGTCCTGGAAAAGAGAACCCACGGACAAACCTCCTGTCCCCCGCATCTTTGATCAGCCAGGAGATCCCAAGGCAGTGGGGTCCACTGGGCTGTTTTTTCATTTTCTAGTTTTCCTGTTTATTTCAGGGAACTTTCGTCTACATACATCTCTGCACCCACATTGTATTTGCACAGCAGAGGCATGGTATCCACCTTGTCTACTCTCCACAAACTACACCCACAAGCTTCAAGGAAAAAACTTAACAGATTCCACCCATCGTCCCCTTAATGCTGGACCCCAGGACATTGCTCCTGGGAAAGGCTATCGTCTGCCAGAGAGGGGAAGTGCAGGGCACACAGCCAGGCAGACATGGGAACAGGTGAAGGGAGAACCAGGGCTCCCCAACTGCCCTGGATGGGAGTGTGGAATGGAGAAAGGCAACTGGGACCTGGGGTTTGGTGCTGGGGGGACCTGGGGCCTGACCTCTAGCAAGGATCACCCCCTCCCTTGACCTTAGTTTCCTCATATAGAATGGGCAGGGGGTTCCCCTTCTTGCCAACCCTACAGAGAGGCACCACCAGAGGGCAGAGAAGTATCCTTTCTTGTGCCTGCCCCAGGGCCCCTTCATAGGCCAGTGTGGGGATGTGCCATGGAGGGTGCCCAGACAAGAGCTTGGGCTCTGGGGTCCAACACTGAGCGGGGATGTGACCTCAAGTGATTTGTCCTTTCCGAGCCTGTTTCTTCATCTGTATCATGGGGGTTCCAATTGTACCCACTGAAAAGGCTTGTGGTGAAAATTAAATGAGATGGAGCCTGAAGTGCTTACATGAGCATTGTGCTCTTCATCACTAGCACTGATGGTAGGGTTTGGCCAGTTGGCAAGAGGAGCCCTTATGTCTAGGAAGCGCTGCCCCCTACCCTGGCCTCGGCCGCCAACCAACCAGGAGGAGGCGTTTGAGCTAAAACTTGATGGAGTCTGCTACACAGATACATGGGAAGTGCCCTCCAGGTAGAAGAAACAGCACAGGTGAAGAAAGAGTTGATAGTTGGGTTGCAAAGCAGTCAGAAGGGTGTTCACGTTCCCTCTATGAGCCTGCGTGGCTCGGTCCTCTGGACATGTTGCTGGGCTGTGGGTAGCAGTAGTGCCTTTTGCCAAGGATTAGAATCAAATTGTTCCCTGCTCTTTGAAGCCAGGCGTGGGGCTTTTCTCTGAGGGCCTTCTGAGTCTCCTGACCTCCTTGTCTGGCTAGAGGCCAGAGGCAACATGGTGCAGTTTAGAAAATGTGGGTCTTAGCATCAACCAGGCCCTGGTCAGCATCCCAGCTTCCCCTCCAAGCAGACGTCTGACCTTGATTCAGTCACTTGGCCTGTCTGGGCCTTGGTTTCTTTAGCTCTAGAGAGAACACGAAGTCCACTGTGGGGCAAAGCTAGGAGGGCCATTTGGCCTGGGTCTCATGTTCCCAGGAAGCCTCAGATTTGGACATTCCAAGTGTCTCAGGCTAAGTCTGTGCTTGCCGTCATGCTGGGGGTTTGTGCAGATGGTGAATGTGGGTTTGTTGAACGTGGTGTCCAGAGGTGCCTTGTGGGTGAGTCCCCCTTGGTCCCGGTCGGCTGAAGACCAGGATCCAGCATCCCCAGAGGGTGCATGGGGAGGTGTCTGGTGTGAGAGTGGAGATAAACCCACCCGCTCCCTGCAGACTTCAACACAGACAACTTCATCTGCAAGGAGGACCTGCAGCTGACGCTGGCCCGGCTCACCAAGTCGGAGCTGGACGAGGACGAAGTGGTACTGGTGTGTGACAAGGTCATCGAGGAGGCCGATCTCGACGGTGACGGCAAGCTGGGCTTTGCAGACTTTGAGGACATGATTGCCAAGGCCCCGGACTTCCTCAGGTGCGGCTCCAAGGGGCTGGCTTGGGTGGGGTGGGCCTTAATAGGGGCCGCAGCTGGAAGACCCCACGAGGCTAAGGGCCCTCGATGCTCCTAGAGCGGTGGTGCCGCAGGCCCCGTGCGGCCCAGGAGGCAGGCCAGGCTCCAGGCCCGGCTGCCCTCAGCGTGTGCCTGGTGAGCCCACTGTCCCCAGCAGGGCCAGACTCTCGGGGGAAGGGTAAGACCTGGGGGCCCTTTGGTTGGGTGGGGTTGGACACGAAGGCACGGCTGGCCCTCCAGGCCTTCACGTGGATTATTCATGAACTCTGCGTCCTCCTGGAGGGACTGTCCAGGGTTGGACATGGGGCCTGGTTGGCTTTCTGCAAGGACCTTTACCCACCCAGTCCAGAGCTGCTCACCCCCTCTTGGTCTTTCCTTCTTTCCAGCACTTTCCACATCCGGATCTGAGGACAGTGACCAGAAGCCGACCATCCGGCCCGGTCCCCGCACGAGTGTGACCTCCAAGCTCCCCAGGAGCGGAGCCGTGGCCTCTGGGGTTTACACCCACGAACACTTCTTTGGCCCTTTCAGCAAAAAAAAAAGAAAAAAACCTTAACCAGGGAAGGGGGGATGTGAGGAGCACGGCCCTTCCTAGTCCCCCTGTGGGCCCTCCCCAGGCCCTCCCTCTGTTCCCCCACCTTCCCTACTCCCATCAGAAATGGCCCCAGTGGGAGGGGGAAGGAGGAACCCCTAACAGGGCTGGGGTACAGACTTGTCCAAGTGCTGGGCAGGCACCCGGCTTGCCCAGGGCAAATGGAAAAACAGAGGACAAGGTTTAACAAGCTATGCAATCTTTCTCTAGAGCCCACAGCTGGGCTGCACCCCGGGCCCGCCTGTTTCTTCTCCCCAGCCCTTCCCAGTGTGAAGCTGTGGGAACCATGGGTGCAAGGACTCGGCCCCTGTCCCGGTCCGGAGCACCACCCCATCCGCCCTCCCCAACGACGTGGAATCCTCAGTGGTGTGTGCTGTCCACAGATTTGTGAACTCCTGATAGTAAAACACTTTCATGTTCTCTGTGTCTGCCGAGGTTAGGAAAGGTTTGTTGATCCCTTTTCTCCTTGAAATCTCCCCATGAGCACCTCACCTCTTGAGGTTAAGTGCTGCCTTCCCAGCTTCGGCACCAACTTTATTTCAGTACTTGTGTCCTTGGGAGGAGACATATCTGTGCCCCAGATCCTAGGGAGCTCCGCGAAGAGCCGATGTTGGGTGAAAAATCATCTCCACGTCCCTCATAGTGAGAACCATTCCAGTGAACATTTGTATCAGGCATGGGCCTAGGTCCATGGTGACCAGTTATATAGGGATGGCCGGTGGGCGCCCACTGGCTGGCTCCAGAAACCGCCCAGCAGTGCCCAGGCTGAGCCCAGGCAGCCAGCCAGGTTTGGGCCTGCGTTAGGAGGGGTCTGAGAGCCACCCCTAAAGGCCATCACTGGCTGGAGGCAGAGCATAGATGAGGGCGACCTGGTCATATAGGGAGGCCAGCAAGCACCCACTGGCTGACTCCAGAAACTGCCCAGCAGTGCCCAGGCTGACTGACTGTGCAGCCTCAGGCAGGTTGCTGCTCCTCTCTGGGTCTCTGTCCCTCCCTGCCCCCCACCCCGCCCACTCATCTGCAGCAAAAGGGTCAGATCAGGGTCTGCTTAGCTTGCATTATGAGGCCTGCATAAAGGTGGGGGTGGAGAGGGGCAGAGGGGATGGCCCCCAGGAGCTCAGCTGCCCCAGGGTCAGAACCATCCCCTCTGAGGTGGCACTCTACTGCTACTTCCCACCCTATGCTCTCTGCTAGGGCCACAGTGAGGGGGACTGGTTTTGGTCTCTGGAGCAACTGTATGACATCACTCAGCTAAGAAAATGCCAGCCATGCCACAGGGCCTGTCCCATGCTCAGTAAGTGTTCAGTGGTGGGAGGCCAGCTCCATCAATCGTCCAGGACCCCCCCAGCCTGCTCATCTTGGAAGCAGGGGGTGCTCACCCCTGCCTTTGGCTGGTCCCCCCTCCTCTCAGGCTGTGACTTCCTCTGGATGGGTGGGAGGCCCTGGGGTGGGGAGTGGGACTCAGTCCTGAGCAGCAGGAGACTGGAAGGTCCCCTCCCACCCTGTCGCTGGTGGGCACCTAGGCTGTCTTGGAGCCTGGTTTCAGAGCAGGCTGGTTGGGTTTGAGGGTCCAAGGGGTGCCTTCAAGCAAGCTGAGAGCTTCCCAATAACCTCTGGTGTGGCCCCAGGCCCAGGAAACCCGCTGGTGGGCTGCTGGAAGCCAGACCTCCTCAGGGTTTGTGCTTCTTGTCTGTGAAGAAGATCCTCCGGAGCTTGTCAGGCTGCAAGGAAGGACAGGATGCTGGTGCCTGGGTCCCGGGACAGGGCAGGGAGACCCAGGCTCAGAGGGTCCCTCTACAGGGACTGGGAGCTGAGGCCAAGGCCAGAGAAAGACCAGGTTGGAATGCAGATGGCTAGTTGCTCCACAGCCCCTCACAGTGCCAGAAACTCCAGCCCTCTGGTTTGGATGAAGGACTTCTCTCTCGCCCCCCTTCCCTCACTGGGTCTCCGGGGGTCCCCACCCCAGCCCTCTCTGCCTCAGCCACGCCCTAGGTAGGATGGGGGGGTGGGGTGTATGTGGTGCCTTCAGTACCCAGAAGGACTTTGCAGCTGGAGGAGGAGCAGATGGGGGATGTAGCTTATGTAGTTCTTAGAAGGACTGTCCACAGGCAGGATCTGTGGTCCTGGGAGTCAGGATCTCAGAGGCTTGAACCAGGGGAGTTCCCTGTCCTGGGGTGTGTGGGTACAACCCTGCCGCAAGGGGGGAGCTGGCAGAGCTTCTGGTGAAGGCCTTTCATCTGCGAGCTCAGGGTCTTACTGTTCAGGCCGGGAGAGGAGGTCTGCATATGCTGGAGATCTGAGGCTGCCACCTCGGGGAGGGGGTCACCTGGCTCATGGGCTCCAGGTACAGGCAAGCACACTGGGGTGAACCCTCAGCAGGGCTCCTCTGCCTCCCTGGGAACTCTGACCCCCTCCCTCCATCCTGGTCTTTGCTTCCCCCTTTCTCCTTTCTTAGAAACCCCCAGGAATAACAGTTATCCTTTGACAGCTGTCTCTGGGCTGTATCCTGAGCACATGGGGATGGCTAGTATCATCTCCTGGGCAGCCACCCCTGGACACAGCACAGGACCAGCCCATTTTACAGATGAGGAAATGCAGCCAGATACTGGGTAGATGCTAAATAAGAGTACAGGATGCCCAGCTAAGTTTGAACTTCAGATAAATAAGGAATAATAGCAGTACTGGTAACTATGCTAAAAAAACATTACTCATTGTTTATCTGAAATTCAGATTAACTGGGTGTGTTGTATTTTATCTTGCTGAATCTGGTGATCTTAGTTGCATGGGAAACTATTTTGCCCAAAGCCACATGGGTAGGGAGTGCCTGAGTCATGAAAAGGGACAAGGCAAGTCAAACCTGGAGCCAGGGTCCTTGTCCACCTCTCTGAGGCTCTGAGACCCCTGCAGTGGCAGGAGTTCTGCCCCAGAGAAAGACTTCAGAAGGGCCTGAAAGTTCCCATCTTATATCCAAATCTAACCTCTTCCTCTCCCACCTTCTCCAAGCAGAAGTCGGAGCTGGGAAGTTCTGGGTGTGGTGCTGACCTGACCCACCCGTGTTTGAGGGCCACAGGTTCCCTCCTTCACCAGTAGCTCTCTGCTGGTTGGTAGCCACCCCGCCCCACTCTGGAGCCCACCTTGTGTGTCCGTCCGGCCTCCTTGCTCCTGGCTGCTTGGATTTGTGTGTCTGTCCAGCCTCCTTGCTCCTGGCTGCTTGCTCCTGGGATTTGTTCATAGGTGTGTCTGGGCTCTGGGAGCTCCGGGACCTCCGAGATCCTCTCATAACCACTGTCTGTGAACCCCGAAATCTTGCTGTATGTAGGGCCCATCCCAGGATAGGGGGTCCTGGCCGGGCTCCCCCAGCAGACTGCAATCTGCTCATGGGCACTGCCATCTTCTCGGCGTGGCACATCCCTGGTGTCCTCGGGGACGTCTTCTGTCCAGATGGACTCGTAGGTGTCTGCACAACTGCTCTGGAAGCAGGGCTGGGCCCCACGGCTCAGTTTTGGAGACCCCTGGCTCCAGGTAGCCCCTGAGGATCCCGAGGCCTCCGAGCTGGACGGCAGGAGGAGGCCCCAAGAAATGGGAGACACCCTAGGGCCCTGGTCTGGGCTCACGCCAGAGAGGGCAGGTCCTGGGCCATCAGGCTTGTTCTGGCTTCCGTCTGACAGTCTTCTCTGGGCCTCCTTGCCTGGAGAACAGGCCTGGCTGCCACCTGGAACTGGCCCCTGCCAGCCAGATGTATCTGTGCCCAGGCCTAGCCGGGCCTGGTTCATCTTTCTCAGGTCTGCATAGATGATGTTGTTGGAGCCTCCAAAAGAGCTGCTCAGAAGGGAACCTCTCCTTTCTGGGAGCGGGGGCACCTTGACAGGAGCCTAGAGAGAGGAACAGAACTTCTGAAAGGTTACCCTGCCACCAGGCTGCCCTCAGCTAAAATGAAGCTTTCTCAGAGAAGCTAAGGCCCCTGGCCTTGGACTCATTTACCTGACCATTACGTGCAGGGGTTGGTGGACATTTGGGGTCCCTGCCAGCTTCATATTCTAGGACTCCTGAGTATGGTCCTTACATTGGCATTCAAGGTCAGAGGTCGTGAGCTCTATCTCCCACCGGAGATCATTCTGTTCTGCTCCTCTCCCCTCTGCCCCTCAGAGAGACCCCTGCATTCACCCACTCACTACTCCCTTCACCTTCAGAATAGGCCACGCTCAAGTCCATCAATTGTGTATTTATTCAACAAATATTTAGTAAGAACTGTGTAGATACTGTCCCAGGTGTCAAGGGCTCCATAATGAGCAAGACCACCTCTTGGGAATTTACATTCTAACCTGGAGATGGGCAACATACTACTCTGTTTTTGTTTAATGTGGTTGATGTAATACATGATATAATAGCATGCATGCTCAGTCACTCAGTTGTGTCCGACTCTCTGCAACCCTGTGGACTGTAGTCCACCAGGCTCCTCTGCCTATCAGGTTTTTCCAGCAAGAATACTGGAGTGGGCTGCCATATCCTTCTCCAGAGGATCTTCCTGTCCCAGGGATCAAACCGGCATCTCTTGCGTCTCCTGCATCGGCAGGTGGATACTTTACCAGTGTGCCACCTGGGAAGCAACCCCATATTATAGTGTATCACAAGATAATATACTGTCAGCTCAGGATCAGTACTGTGAAGAAGAACAAAGCTGAGGAAAGGGATCGGGACAATGGCAGGTGGGAGAGGGGATATTTTCCATAGCTTAGGCGGCCCTTTCTGCGGAGAGGGCATTTAAGCAGAGAATGGCATGCAGCGAGAGTAGCAGCCATGTGGGTGTCTGGTGGGAAGAGTATTCCAGGCAGTGGGTCAGCAAGTGCAAAGGCCCTGAGGTGGGAACAAGGCTGGTGTGTTTAAGGAAGATCCAGAAAATTGAAGAAGGAGGAGAGGGAGCAAGGGCACCTGAAAAGGCTCTTGTGAACCCTGGTGAAGCTTTCAGATTTTAAACAAGAGGAGAAGCCCTTGATATTCTGTGATCTGATATACATTAAAAAAAGAAGTCTCTATGAGTCCCTCCTGCAAAGATGCTAGGGACAATAAAGTACTGACTCACAGGCACTCCACTCTATAGTTTACAAAGGGATTCTTTCAGACATTGTACATCCGTTTCCTCATTCAAGCCTCAGTGGAATCTCAGGATTGGTAAACTGAGACTTAGAGAGCTTATGTGACTTGACCAAAGTCACTCAGCCAGAAAGGCCAAGCCAAGGTTTGAACCAAATCCAGCTAGCAGAGGCAGGCATGGGTGAACCACTGGGTAACTCCAAACTGCGCCACTTCTCTCCCAGAGGGCCTGGCAGTCAGCCTCCTCAGCCTGAGGGGCTGGCTGCGGTGGCCGCTCCAGGCCTGACTGTGGGCGTGGCACCCACATTCCTGGTCTAGCAACCCTGACCCTCAGTGGCCCAGAATCCTTCTCACCTCCATGCTTTCTTCCTCGGAGAGATTCCGGGGACTTGCATCCAGGCTCCTCCTTTTGTGGAGGGAGGAGACCTGGTGCTTTGGAGAGGCAGGGGGGCTGCTGGCCTCCTCTGGTGGGTATTCCAGGCTAGGATCAGTTTGGTGGAGGCCCACAGTGATAGCGTCATAGAGATCATTGTCCTCCATCTGGGGGTGGTGGAGACACAGCAAGTATGTTGTCATACACCCCTGGCTGGCCTCTAGCCTCCTGCCAGAGACTGCTGGCCAGAGCCAGAAACATCCCCACCAGGTCCCAGACCTCAGCTAGAACGCTGTCTCCTTCTCCCAGGACTCCGCACTGAGTGCCCGTGGGTGGCAGGAAATAGAAAAGGCAAAGAAAGGCATGTGGTCCAGTGGTGGACACCCCTGGCCTGGGCACTCTGCCCCATCCCCCACCCCCCCAGGAAGAGGGGTACCTACCCGGGGGCAGGCAGCAGACAGGGTCTCCCGAAGGGCTCAAACTGCACCTCCTGGTAATGGTGCACGAGTTCTGCCAGGGTGCCATGGCTCTGGGTGTCCCCTGAGATGAGGTAGCGCCGGTTTCGGAGCTGGTTGATGACAAAATGCCGGCAGCGGTCACTGCCCCTGCAACACAAGGACAACAGCAGCTCTGCCTTGGCCCAGGGCCAGAGCTGACCCGGGGCCACGCTGTCCTCTGGGGCCTTGACGTGCCCCTCTGGAAAGTAGGACTTGACATCCAACAAGCCCAGCCTTGCAGGTGATGGGGAGCTGGGGAGTGGCGTTCCACCCCACCTCCCCTCCTACCCCCCACCCCCTTTCCCCTGCAGCATCAGTCAGGGAAGAAAGGACAGGGGAAGTGAGGCACTCAGCTTGGGGCTCGGATGCAAGATGTAAAGGGATGACACAAATTCAGTAATCAGGACAACTGATAACGCAATATTTTAGAAAGTCAAAATTAATACCAAAATATCCATGATGAGTAAAACCTCTGTCTTAAAGATGAGGTCCGACCCCACACTTGCACACCTCGGCCTCACTCCCCTCACCTGAATTCCAGCCACATGGAAAAGATGGAATTCCAGCTCCCATCTCCCCCAGCCTGTAAAGTCCCACTCTCTTCATTTTCCTTTTTTATGGAAGAGTATTGGGCTTCCCTGGTGGCTCAGTGATAAAGAATCTGCCTTCCAATGCAGGAGACTGCAGGTTCAATCCCTGGGTGGGGAAGATCCCCCAGAGGAGGAAACGGCAACCTACTCCAGTATTCTTGCCTGGGAAATCCCATGGACAGAGGAGCCTGGCGCGGTTGCATGGGGTCCCCAAAATGTTCATGGGCTCACAAAGAGGCAGACACAACTTAGTAACTAAACAATAAGGGTAAACACAGTGAAGGCACACGTCCTAATTGTGCCACTCAATGTATTTCCCATGTAACCACCACCAGAAGACTCCCGTATGGCCCCTTCCAGAGTAGCCATCACCCTGACCCCCATTGTCACAGATCAGTTTTACTCATTATGGAAATTCACATAAATAGAATCATATTTTTTTTTCATGTCCATGTAGAATTAGCTTCTTTTTTCCCCCACTGATAGGTAGTATTCCGTTTAATTTAAATATCCACAATGTATCCATTCTGCTGATGGACATTTAGGTTATTTCTACACCTGGGCTATTATAAATGAAGTTACTCTGAACATTCTTGTACATGGCTTTTTGCTGAATACGTGTATTCACTAGTGTTGAGAATATCCCAGGACAGAGAGTTGGTGGGTCCAGGATACACTTTTGCTTAGCTTTAGTAGTATGCCAATTGTCTTCTAAAATCATTGCCAAGTATGAGAGTTGCAGTTGCTCCGTGTCTTCACAAACTGTTTCGTAGCCTCTTTCTACTGTAACCAGCACTTCATTGTGGTTTTAGTTTCTATTTCCGTGATCACTAAAGCTGCTGAACCGTCCTCTTTGGACCCTCTTTTTGAAGTGCCTCTATTTTGCCTGTGTTGTCTTTGCCTTACTGATTTGCAGGACTTCTTCATATATTCTCGATATGAATCCTTTATTAGGTGTATGTATTACAATACAAAACCTCTCCGGCACTGTGGCTTGTCCTTTTATTCACAGAATGGTATCTTTTGATTAATAAGAGTTCTCAATTTTAAGAAACTCAATTGTTAAGCTTCTCTGTCAGTACTTTGGGGTCTTGTTAAAGAAATCTTTGCCTACCATGAGATCATGAAAAACGTTTCCCATGTTTTCCTTTATAAGTGTATTGTTTTGCTGTTCTCACTTGAGTTCATGATCCGTCTAGAATTATTTAAATTTTGTATATGATGTGAGGTGGGGGTCATTTTTTTCCATTTGGATATCCAATTACTTCCACACCACTTATTAAAAAGACCAGCCCATCCCCATCCCTCACCCCTGAACTACAGTGGACATTTGTAGCAAATCAGGTAAACCAAATGTGGACATTTGTTGCAAATCAGGTAAAGCAAATGTGGGGGGCTGTTTCTGGATTCGTGTTGGTCTATTTGTGTATCTGCAAGGAACCCCACTTTTATCTCTTTAATGAGTTGGCATTCCACCCAAGATCATGTTTGAACAATAATAATAATAAAAAAAAGCCCTGATGCTGAAAAGACATTGAAAACTGCTGAGTTTATATATTTCAAAATGCTGAGAACTGTATCAGGGACTCAGAATAACAATAACTATTTTAGTAATGAGTAACATTTATTTATTTACTATGTTCTGGAGTACCAGCACTTTTAAAGGTCTAAACTCATCAAACCCATTCAACAATTCTATGCAGTAAATACTGCAATATTACCATTTTACAGATGAGGAAACATGGGTGCAGAGAGGCAAAGCAACTTGCTCAAGGTCAGGATTTGAACTGAGACAGTCAGAACAGATGATAATTTTGAATCTGAATCTGAGACCTTTGAGAGTTTCCCTAGAGCCCCAGCCTGCCTCCCTCCCTAACTGGGGGTTGGTGGTGGGGAACTTCTTTCTTTTTCTGCCTTCCCCCTCGCAAACTACTCTTGGGTCAGGCTCTGATATCACCACCTCTGACTTCATCCTGCCTATCTTGTCTCCTTGTCTCTAGGACCACTGCCTTACACTAGCCTAGATTTCATCATTGAGCCCAGACCTCACCCCTCGTGGTTCCCACTGCCCCTAGTATCTGTCTTGAGTCCTCCTTCCATAGGCTGCCTGCAGGTTCCTTGCAAAACCTAAGTCTGACCCGATGACCCGTCATTGTCTACGGACATAGCCCAGCATCCAAGGCTATCCTGAGCTGCCCCCTGCCCTCCTCTCCAGGCACTGCTCCACTGGGACCATGCATCCTTCTGCACCCAGCAACTCCCCAACACCTTAGTCTGCCTTGTCTCTCTTCTTTTGCACATGCAGTTTAATCTACTGGAAATGCCTTCCTAAACCCCAATCACACCTCCTTTCCTGCCCAGCAAGTTGCTTTCTTCCTTCTATCCTGGACTCAAAGTTCACCTCTGTGAACCTTCCCCAGTCTTCCATCAGGAGGAGGTTTTCCCCTGCCTGCCCCTCTAACTCACCCCCTTGAAGGCAGAGGCTTCTCCTAGTGTATGGCCGGCGCTGCTTAGCATGCCTGATGGACATGGTGGATGGGTGAGGGAGTCAGGGAGTGAGGGCCTGGGGAAATCCCAGCAGTGTGGGCTGGTGGAGACTCGGAGCTTATCTGCAAGGCTGGCTTGTGGGAGCCAGAACCTGCCTGCCTGCCCTTTGCAGAGGGCTTCCTCTCTTACCTGTAGGACAAGATGTAGCCGGTGGCCCGGTCACTGAGGCGGATGAGGAAGGAGCCAAGAGCTTTGTCCCTGAGCAGCTGCTCTGTCTGCCTGGGCAGAGGACATGCCATTAGTCAGGGCTGGGCACCCCCAACAGCAGCAGGAGTAGCCTAAGTCAGACCCGCCTCAGAGTCCCTGCTGGCCATGCCCCAGACCCAGAGCAGAGACCTCCAGACCTTTATAGAGAACTCCCTCAGTATTTTGGCTGGTTCTGTGGCCTGTCTGGGCTCAGTCAAGCAAATTCAAGACTCAGTCTGGCGCTGGGTTGGAGTCCTGAAATCACGTACATTGCTCCACTTACAGCCTCACCAGTGGGCACAATAGCCACCGCCCTCCACCTGAATGGCCCTATAGCAAGAGGGATTCCATATAGCTGGAGATTTTCAGTTTTGTGGATCCTTGCCTCAGGATTGCTGTGTACAGCAATGTGTACAATTGCTGCACACTTGTGCAGGATGTGTACTGCACAAGAGTTTCTGCAGGGAGAAGGTGCTATTATATCTGGAGGCTGACCATGATAGCAACTCTTAGGTTCTCATCTTCCTCCCTTGCACATCCCCTTCAACCCCAGGCAGCTATGGATACTGCTAAATAATGCCAAGTATTCTGGAGGCATGGTGGAAAATTCCAGCTGTCTTCTGATTTGGCAGTACATAGACCAAATAGTTCCTCACCCACTTATTCACCAAACACTGAGTGCCTGCTCTATGCAGGGTCAACTACAAATTTTGCAGAGTTCGGTACTAAATGAAAACCTGGAGCCTGTCAGTAAAAAAGTAAGAATTTCAACATGGGGACTGCAGTGTATTCAGCCAAGAATAGGGCCCTTCTGAGCAAAGGGCCCCGTGTTACAACGCGAGTTGATGCCGGTGAAGCTGGCCCTGGTTCAATGCTAAGTGCTGGGCCGGGAGGACCCAAAGGCTGGCCGCATTTGTTATTCCTTCAGCAAGGGCTTTGGCAGCTTGGAGACCCATCCCAATCAGAAAGCCAGACCCCACATTTTGGCGTCTATTCCTAGAGTAACTGTATATCCAGGGCTGCCTGGAACAGTTCCCACTTAAAACAGGTCTCCTAGTAAATTCTCCACTTACTAATAGTGTTCTGGTTTGGATGATAAATGAAACAGCACCCTTAGTAATTCATCAAGATATTCAGAGATGGTCTGAATGCATTCTGATCCGGCCTGCCGCCCCCACCCCCCTGCCTCTGTTTTTCTGGCAACCTGGCAGCCCCAGCAGACTCATAGTGGGGGGCCAATGCCTTCACCCACCTTGCCCACAGAAGCAGCTGTCAGAGAACTTGGTGCCCCTAAGTCTGCTTCCCCACCCACCACCTCCTGGGGTCCCTGCCTCCCCCATGGAGAAGGCAGGGACCAATCTGGTCCCAGACCATTTTTTCGGCCCTGAGGGGCTATCGGCCATGCTGGGTGTGTGGACAGGGTCAGCCTTACTTGCGGGTGATGAATCCGTGAAACCAGGGGGGCAGGACTCCATTCTGCAGAATGAGGGGGGCTTGCGTCTCCATGAACCAGCTCAGGGCCAGCTCTTGCAGCTCAGCCAGGGCCTGTCTGTCCCCAGCCCCCTTGGGTCCCCTGCCCAGGCTGAGCTGCCTAAGGTGGGCCTCCATTCTGGCGAGCACTGAGGTGGAAGCCGAGCCCAGACCACCCGCACGCCTCTATATCTGTGTGCGCCCCATGGACTGACGCCTCATTTGCCTGAGTCCATGCCCTCTCCAACCGCCCATGGCACACAGGAGCCCCATTGTCACCTCTGACAATGTGTGGGCTGGTTCCCCTCTCTGATGCTCTGAGGCGGGGCACCTTGGCTGGCTGGGGACGCTGGGGGAGGGTCACATTAGCAGCTAGAGAGGCCTGGGGTGGGGGGGTATCTCTGACTTCCTGGCTAGCAGATGAGGCGCAGCACTGGGTTTGGCCCCTTCCCCCAACCTCCGGTCTTTGTCTCGGCTAAAGACCAGACTCTGGCTAAGGGCCAGGCACTGCCACTGTTAGCAAAGTGGGGAATTTAAATTCTACTTGTCCTTCCTCCATGGAGGCCACTTGCATTTTGGTGAAGTTCCGTGCTGGTGAATTTCTCCTTCCACTCAAGCTTTACTGTCTACTGTGTGCCACATACTCGTGGGTCCTGGGAATAAAGCAGTACTCCAAAGAGCATTTTGCCTTGTGGCACATACATTCTAGTGGAAGGATACAGGCAATAGACAAATACATATGTAGAATATGGCACCAAGTGTAATAAGCACTCCAGGAAAGAGAGGAAGAAGATGAATGGGTGTGTTATTTAGATGGGGGGTCAGGGTTGGGGGAAGCCTTGTCCAGAATATGCCACTGGAGCAGCAAAGGAGGAGGCCAGGCTGGTGGCTGGGGAAGAGATGCTGCTCCCAGAAGAGAGAGAAGCAAGTGCAAAGACTATGAAGTGGGCCTCTGCCCTCTGATCCCCTAGCAGGGCTGCCATAAGGCCTTTGAGAGGAAGCAGTGAACCAGGTAGGGCCCAGGATATTTGTTCATGCAAACATCCCTGAACTTTTAATGTGCTTCCGAGTTTCATAGCAGAAATCCAGGCTTGGGTGACGGGGAGGCAGGGGATGTTGCAGCGAGCCAGCCCCAAGGACCTGGGTTAGAATCATTACACTGGCCGCGGCCTGAAGGCAGTTACTAAGTGGCTGCACATAGCTCAGTTTTTTCATGTGTAGAATGGGAATGATTTTTAAAAAGCTACCTTCTAGATTCTAGGGCCATTATGACAACTAAAGGAGATAGCACAATGGTTAAGAATAAGTTCAGTCACTCAGTCGTGTCCAACTCTTTGCGACCCATGGACTGTAGCACACCAGGCTTCCCTGTCCATCACCAGCTCCTGGAGCTTGCTCAAACTCATGTCCATCGAGTCGGTGATGCCATCCAGCCATCTCATCCTCTGTCGTCTCCTTCTTCTCCTGCCTTCAATCTTTCCCATCATCAGGGTCTTTTCAAATGAGTCAGTTCTTCGCATCAGGTGGCCAAAGTATTGGCGCTTCAGCTTTAGCATCAGTCCTTCCAATGAATATTCAGGACTGATTTCCTTTAGGACGGAGTGGTTGGATCTCCTTGCCGTCCAAGGGACTCTCAAGCATCTTCTCCAACACCACAGTTCAAAAGCATCAATTCTTTGGTGCTCAGCTTTCTTTATAGTCCAACTCTCACATCCATACATGACTACTGGAAAAACCACAGCTTTCTCTAGGTGGACCTTTGTTGGCAAAGTAATGTCTCTGCTTTTTGATATGCTGTCTAGGTTTGTCATAGCTTTTCTCCCAAGGAGCAAATGTCTTTTAATTTCATGGCTGCAGCCACCATCTGCAGTGATTTTGGAGCCCAAGAAAATAAACACTTTCACTGTTTCCATTGTTTCCCCATCCATTTGCTATGAAGTGATGGGGCCAGATGCCATGATCTTCGTTTTCTGAATATTGAGTTTTAAGCCAGCTTTTTCACTCTCTTCTTTCACTTTCACTTTGCTTAAGAATGAGGGAATGTATGTATAAACCCCAAAACTGGTAGAACTGACCAATAACAATAGAAGTTAGGATAATGTTTGCCTTGGGGAGTATATGATAAGCAAGGGATGAGGGGCTGCCAGGTGGTGATCATGTTTTATTTCCTGATCTGGGTGGTGTGTTAGGTAAATGTATTCACTCTGTGAAAATTCGTTGAGGTCTGGGCTCATGACCTATGCATTTTTCTATGTATATGTTCTACTTCAACAAAACAGCTCACTTACTAAAAAATGAGGATGCTGCAGTCATATTTCCTTGGTTCCAATCCCAGCTGACCAGCTATGGGACCTTGAGGAAATGACTTAATTTTTCTGGCCTTCAGTGTCGTCATCTTTGAAACAGGGACAAGAACATGACCTGTTGTTTGGAAGGTAAGATGAGTTATGTCCTTAGAACAGAGTTTGGAACACAAGCTATTAGGATCAGCTCTGATGATACTGTAATGACTCTAAAATACAGTGGGCCCTCCCATTGGTAATTATTTTCATTATTACTATTATTATTACAATTTCATCACGGTCACCTCAAATCAAGATAAAGTGATCGATGGCAAGTATGTAATACATACAACTTAGAGGAAAGGCCAGGGCATGCCACACACCTGCAACCTCCACCTGAACAGCTTATTCCCCGTCTCTGAGGCTCATTTCTCACATCTGTGAATAGGGCTGCAAGGCATCTACTTGCCTCACCTGTCGATGGAGTGAGCTATTGCAGGTCATGCTCTTCACATGGGATAGGCCCATAGGCACACAGCAAGGATCCCCAGGGTCAGCTACTGGGAACACCACTTTTATAAACAATTTCCAGCCTTGACAGAGAGGAGTCAACTCCAGCCAAGGGATCCTGGAGGGATTCATGTACTTGTGAAACTATCTTCCGGTCACAGCTGTAAGCCAGGGATACACTGGGGTCACAGTGGAAATCACAGGCCCAAACTGGCAAAGACTGGAATTTCCTAAGTTGAGGTGGGGGAGGAACAGGGTGGATTACATCTTTATCTTCCCCAATCTCTAACTGAAATTCAGCATTTCCTTCCGTGACGAGTGCGGAGAACAAACCTTATTAGTGTTCATAGAACTTGTGACTTGGTCACCAATGGAAATTACAGATATTCTCATATCACGTTACAGCTGTGGCAGACATCTTCAGATATTGATTTTGTTCACCATTACTTCAAAATAACTAAGCCCAAAGCCGGATCTTGTTCTTTAACATGCTAAAAGAGAAGCACACTGTATTACTACATCACAGATTTTTGAATAACTTTATATCAATATGATTGATTTCCATTGTGATTCTATGTATTTTATTTCATGCATTTAAAAATATTATTCTGAGAAAAAGTTCATGAACTTCATCAGATACCAGAGAGATCCACCGTCCAAAAAAGGCCAAGGAAACTGGGGTTAGACCCAGAGTTGATTTGCTGCCAACACAAAGTCCTGGAAGTATTCAAATACAAAGAAATGTGTTTCTGTAATTTTCCATGAGGTGTTATCTCTCCAGCTCCCTCTTAGGTGGGGTACTTTTATGAGCAGAACTTGGCTATTTGCATAAGGCGACAAAGGTTTTGTGTAGGGGAAGGGGGAGCCCAGGATGGCTGCGGGCCAGATATGAAGATTCCAAAGGCAGGCAAATAAAGGGGAGTCTATTTTTACACTCAGAGGAAATGGGGGTGAGGAGGAGGTGAGGCCAGGTTTGGGGGCATCCAGTGAGCTCTGTGAGAGACTGAGGGGTTGGTTTTCCTTGAAGGCACTCCATAACCCACTGTTCCGTTCATGGCCGTGTCACCTGCTGGGAGCTGGGCCCTGGGACGGAGAGAAGACTCCAGAACGCCCGCCCTGCTTCTCCATCCCTGGGTGCCCAGAGGTGTAGGAAGAGGAACTGAGAAGATTCAGGCTTTTGCAGCCAGACTAAGCCACTTACAATCCTGGTTCCCCCATTTGCTGGCTTGGTGACTTTGAGGGAGGTACTTAATCTCCGTGTGTCTCAGTTTCTCATCAGTAAAAATGAAAGGGATAAAAAGTACTCATAAAAAGTACGCACCTAGCAGGGTTTGGGGATCCAGTGAGCTGATCCAATGCAGAGGAGAGGCCGGGAGGCACGGGGCACAAGCAATAATCATCAGCCCCAGCTCCAAGTCATCTCCCCACTGGGAAGTCCCCAGAATTCTCTGTCTCATCAAAACTTCCTTCTCCTGGGTTCTCCATCAAGGCCGTGCTTCTGCTGTAGGACAAATAGATGGTAACTGATTATCCAGTAAATTACTCTGTCCCAAGGGTGCTCAGTCCGCTGTGCCTTCTCAGGCAGAAAGCCCTCAGACTTCTCCAGAAAGGTGCTCAGAGGCGGCGTTTTTCCAGTCCTTTGACCGAGGCTGAGTATGGCGCACCCCAGCACTGCCGCTTCCACTCCTCCTTCGCTGAGCCTGTGCTGTGGGACCCAGCACACGGCCAAGTGCTGCTGGCAGCCAGCCTCCATGCAGAATGCCAAAGGGGGCTTTTCAGTACATTTTAGTCATAGGTTTGCTTTAGTTTATGAACACTGCATTCTTGTGCCCCTTAGTTGGTTATTCCATTAGAATTTGTTCCACAATAGTAGGGAGTGCAGAATGAACAACCCTATTTCTTTTTTTCTCAGACTGTCTGCCTTATTCTCCACTGTGCTCTGTGCCTAGAACCATGTTTGGCATAGTTAGATGCTCCATAGGTATATTTTAAATTATCATCCAAATGTGTAATACATCCACATGGTTTTTAAAAATGAAAAGTGTAGTACTCCCCTGGTGGCCCAGTGGGTGGGAGTCCGCCTGCCAATGCAGGGGACACGGGTTCCATCGCTGGTCTAGGAAGATTCCACGTGCTGAGGGGTAACGAAGCCCACGTATCACAGCCACTAAGGCCCCGCGCTTTAGAGACCGTGCTCTGCAACAAGAGAAGCCACCACAAAGAGAAGCCCACACACTGCCATTAGAGAGTAGCGCCACTCACTGCAGCTAGAGAAAGCCTACATGCAGCAACAAAGACCCAGCGCAGCCAGAAATAAAAACAAACAAATAAATAATAAAAAGGATAAAAAAGATATCCCTAACAATCTTCTTTCTCCAGGCATTAAAACCCCATCCACCCAGTGCCACCTCATTCCCACAAAAACCCACTCTTATTCATTTCTTGCATGTTCTTTCTGGGTTTCTTTATGCATATTCAAGTAAATATGTATATTCTTATTTTCCTCCTTTTGTTATATAAGGGTAGAATCCTATGCAGTGTCCTGCACTTTGTTTTGTAAAGCTCTTTAGTAATACATATGAGTTCCTTTCATAAGAATACACAGAGGGATGCCATTCTTCGTGTTACAGCTACATGGCTGCACCATCATTTTTGTAACCAGTCCCCTAGTGACGATCCCTTGGGTTGCTTCCAGTGTTTTTATATTTCCCACAATGCAGCAGTGGATAACCTTATACAGATTTGATTAAGCACAAGGGTGAGTACATCCATGGAACACATTCTCAGAAGAGATGGCTCAATCAAAAGGGTATTTGCATTTGCCATTTTGATAGATGTTGCCAAATTGTCTTCTTTTGGAGTTGTAGTCATTTACACTCAAGAAATACTGAGTGAATGAATAGACAAATAGATAATATATCCAAGCTCAGTCATTTGGGGGCCCCCAGCTAGCAAGAAAAACTGGGAGGGGGCCGATGTTGCTCCAGAGAAGTCACCAATGTTACTTTGACTTTTTTTGCCCCTTTGATGTCACTGAGAAAGCTCATCTTCTCATCTGTAGAGCATGGCTCTTGGGGTAGGAGGGCGGTACAATCATCCCACCAAACAGGCAGTTCTGTTTTAGTAATATTTACAGGACAATGGCCAGGTACTGAGAACTTTACAAGGGCTGGTTAAAATGTCTGAGGCCTGAAAAACAATAACATCAAAAAACCCTACCAGTATTCGCTCCCAAATCCAAAAGAAGAAAGCTGCAAAATCACAACAAATGTATAAGCAAATGTCTATACAATGTATCGTTGCGTCAACTTCATTCAGTATTCATAAAAGTTTCACCACATCTGAAAATGGTTTGGAGGTCAGACTGTCTTAATCTCAGAAGAATCCCCAAGTGTGCAGGAAAACTGCCAACAGATTGTTACCAATTGTCAATTAAATGAATTCTCAAAGCCAAATCATTCCAAAGCAAAATTATAAAAGTAATCATTTCCAAAAGAGTTCAAAGTAAAAAAAATTATATATGTTGTATACATAAGATATAGAATATTATGTCATATATACATGTCATATTAATATTAATGATATATAATATAAAATGTTAATATTATAGTGTATACAATTTAAAATGTGACTGTGACTATATTTATATATATATACTATAAAATGTTAATATTATATTGTATATAATTTAAAATGTGACTATGCCGTTATATTTATATATTTATATATATATTTGTATATATTTATTTATGTGCTATGTAGTGAGATGCAGACTCCAAAGTGCCCTGGACCTTTGCAGGTGCACTCAGTCATGTTCAACTCTTTGCAGGCCCATGGACTGTAGCTGCCAGGTTCTTCTGTCCATGGACTCCGGACAAGAATACTGGAGTGAGTTGCCATTTCTTACTCCAGAAGATCTTCCTGACCCAGGGATCAAACCCACATCTCTTGTGTCTCCTACACTGGCAGGTCCCACTCCATAGAGTATCCTTGCTCTGGGCCTGTGGGCTCCTGACAATCCCAGAGGAAAGTAAACCCACCCCTCAGATCAGAGGGTCTCCCCCATCAGCAGTACCTCTCAGTTTTGGCAGCAAGAACAAGATGTAAATTAGTTTCTCTATATATTTTCTGACCTCACCGGTGAGTAGTTCTGAGTCCTGTGCAAAAATGAAAAGCTACAGAATTACATGCCATTTGCTCATGAGAACTAAAGAAGAGACAGGTATATAGGAACCTGTTGAGGAGATCAGGAGCCGAGGACCATATGTTGTAAAGCTTGTTCTACAGTTTCTTGGAGGCCAGGGGATTGCCATGGGTCACGGCACACCTGCCAGTTTGGACATCCGGGGCTGCCCCTCACTGCTGGGAAATGGGGGCCCATAGGAGCTCCGTAACGATGTTGAGCCCCTATCGTGTGCCAAACATTTCAAATACACATATGTGATTACCTTTCCCTTTTATAACAGGTAGATGAGATAGCATTACTGTCTCCACTTGTGCCCACTGTAAAGATGGAAACAGAGACTCAGGGCTGAAAACGGGCTGCTCGAGACAAAGAGTAAGTCACTGGCAGGGCCGAGACCAGAAGCTGGGGGTCCTACCCCACTTCCTCATATATGCTGCATCCACCTTCTATGCCTTTGCTCTTGACCCTTCCCCTACCTGGGGCTCCTTTCCTTGCTACTCAAACTCTGTAAGTACCTAAAAAATGCACTAAATCAAAATTGATTAATATTTTGTTAATATATTCAAGCTCCAAAATACAAAACCAATCTGAAAACGCTCTCCTTTTCTCACCAAATCAGCTCCTTCCAGGTCTCCTTACTGCCCAGTATCACATCTTGATTGCCTTCTGGGACCTTCCTTCCAAGACAGTGGCCTTCCCTCCAAGGCAGCGGTCCCCAACCTTTCTGGCACCAGGGCATGGTTCTGTGGAAGACAGTTTTTCCACGGTCGGAGTTGAGGGGGATGGTTCAGGTGGTAATGGAGCGATGGGAGAGGCAGATGAAGCTGCTCTGGCTTGCCAGCTGCTCACCTCCTGTTGTGCAGCTCGGGTTTCTAACAGGCACCACCTGGGGGTGTTGGGGACCCCTGCTCCAAGGTCGTGTCCCCTTATTGCTTTGCTTGCACAAGCACCTTTTTTTTAAAATTATTTATTTATTTTGGCTGTGCTGGGTCTTAGTTGCGGCTCATGGAATCTTCACTGCAGCAGGTAGGATGCAGTTCCTCAACCAAGAATGAAGCTGGGCCCTGGGCGTTGGGAGCGCAGAGTCTTACCCACTGGACCCCCTGCACAAGCACCTTTTAAACTCCTTTGGAGACCCCTTTGCCCAACCAAGATGATGTCTGTACTTCTACCATTAGAACAGCAACTCTTCAAGATTTTAGTTAAAATGCCCTTACCTCCCAGACTGGGCCTCACAGTGAGGGCTGAAGTCCCAGGGCTTGTGTAAGCAGGGAGGAAGAATCTGAGCTCAAGTTTGGCTGAGGGATAGGGGGTCCTGGGAAGGGGATGGCAAGAGGGCCCTTGGGAAAGAGTGGGGAAAGCAGAAAGGCTTACAGTGTCCTGGGCGCAGTGCCAGGCCCAGAAGCAGGACAGTGACCGGAAAGGACAGGACCTCTGTAGCTATAGCCCCACTGTCTTCCTGGGGATCCAGCCCTCCCCTGCTTCCTGGGCAGTATGGCTCTGTAATGCCTATGTGGACCTCCGCTGCCTGGCACCCAGCCCCTGCAAGCCTTCCACCCCACCCTCCAGTGCATCCAGGCCTCTACCTATCTGAATCCTGGCTCCCTTGTCCTTGGGACTGGGAGCTTGGCAGGCATCCCAGATGCCTTCCCTCTAGGAAAGAGAACCACAGGTGTGTTAGATTTGCCTGCCAATTTGGTAGGGAAACGAGGCTTCCTGGAAGCTGGAGATAGCAAATCCAGGCTGACAGGGTCCCCTGGTGGGGCTCTTCTCTGTGAAGCTCCCCCACACTCCTTTTCGGAGTTTCAGCATCACTCAAAACCAGGCAGAAGCAAAGAGCAGGGGCTGGGGATGTTTGTTGAATGAATCAGCTACCATTCTGAGGCCTTACCACATGTCAGGGACTGTGCCAAACACTTTTGCATTTATCTCGTTTAAGCCTCGTAACAGCTCTAGGAGGTAAAGTGGTCATTATGTCCCGTTCTACAGATGAGGAAACTGAGGCACAGGGTGGCTGGGAGATCCACCCAATGTCATACAGCCCCTCCTTTATTTGGGAGCCCCCTCCCCCACTGCCACTGCTTCCAGCGCCTCATCCATTTCTCCACTGACCCTCTATCAGGGCAGGTGGCGTGGCGCTGAGCTGTATGAAAGCACTCAGCCAGCACTCTCAATGGGTGGTGGCGGTGGCGTCTCCCAGTGGTCAATTCAGCCCCACTCTGAAGATGGTCTGCCTCTCCCTGTTCCTTCTCACACCCTCTGGTGCTCAGCCCATTCACAGCTGCAGTACCCCAGCCTTGACCCATGAACTCCAATTTCCTCCCCATCGAGGCCAACTTCCTCCAGATGTGCTCTGGGTTGAACAAAGCCCCACCAAAGTTGCACTGTGTCCCCCAGCCCCAAGCAGTGGAGCCATCTCTGCCGGTCCTCTCTGCCTCAGGCACAGAAGGCCTCCATGTGTGCCCTTTGTGTCAGGACAGCTTCTCCAGCAGGGCCAGGGGAGAGGCGAAGTGGTCAGGCTTGCACTAACCAGAGCGGGCGGCCAAGCTTGCAGGATAAGACAGAGTCCTAAAAGCAAGGGTCAGGTCTGTTGTAATAGCTAGAAGAATCAAGAGGCCTTTGAGCATGAAGGCTCAAAAAACAAAACAGAGCCTCTGCTGGTCTGGGGAGCTGTAGGGAGAATGACCAAAGGCCCTCACAGCTGTGCCTTATGCCACTGATACATTTCAGAGCAGGTGGGCAGGGCCCTTACAGATCACTTTGCCATCCAGTCCCTCGTGGAACAGATGGGAAATTGTAGCCCAGAGAGGGCACAGACATGCCAAAGGACACACAGCATATCAGGTGGTAAGGTCTACTTTCTCTCTGGGCTCCCCACAGGACTGCGGGCTGCTTCTGTGGCAGGTTTGGGTCTTAGCCAATTCCATACCCTGGGGTCTGGGAATTAAAAAGGCGGTGGGTGGCTGGGTGCTTCTTAGAGGCCTTTCACCCTGTTCCCTGCTAGGGAAACTTGACTAGGATGAGTCACTAGCTCTGTGTTCCCCCGGGGTTTGCCCAGAGGCTGGCCATGTGGGAGCAAGTTCATTGTCCAAATTTCCTCTTTTCAGTAAACAGCAGCCACTTCCTCCTGGGTTGCCCACTTCCTTCTGGTCACTGGGTTCCTGAGAGGCTCGAGGGGCAGGGGCTCACATGGACAGGCAGGACAGACCTTCTGGCACCAAGCTTGCCTGTACTGGACACCAGGCAAGCACACAGGCTGTGTAAAGCTGGTGTCTGACCATATGTGCATGCTAAGTTGCTTCAGTGGTATCCGACTCTTTGCAACCCCATGGACTGTAGCCTGCCAGACTCCTTTGCCCATGGGATTCTCCAGGCAAGAATACTGGAGTGGGTTGCAATGTCCTCCTCCAGGGGATCTTCCCGACCCAAGGATCAAACCAGAGTCTCCTGTGGTTCCTGTATCACAGGTGGATTCTTTACTGCTTGAGCCACCAGGGAAGCCCCGACCATAGGACACTGACCTTTAATCTACAAGACTGGAAACTGCAAAATGTCAAGAAGCTATTGAGGAAGAGTGCCAAGCAATTAGGAACCACCAGGGGCAGCCCCAGGATGACCATGTGGGAGGACCTTGAGGGGATGATCTGGCTAGAAAAGGGGGGGAAATGAAGCTGCATTTGTTTAGCATTTTACATAAAATATAAAATTGTCCAAAATGAATTTGGAGAGAGCTGCTAAGAGAGATGAGATGAAGGTCCTCCATATAGGCCCTTCAGCTTTTAGTTTTAGGAAAACAGGGGGGTGGGGTGAGACAATGCAGGGTTTGTTCATGAAATAACCAGCATCCCAGGATGACCCAGAGAGAACTGGCAGGGCAAGGGGCCTGGGAGAAGTCTGGAGAGTCCAGAGGGTGTCGGGGTTGGTGCGGGAGCCTTGGAATGCTTGGGCCACTTCTGCTTGGCTCTGCAGAGATGTGGGGCCCTCCAGAGGTCCCTGCTGAGATGTTGCCCCCAGTTTTGAGGCCTCCACATTTTGCCTGTCTCACTGGGGTCTCTGGGCTTGCAACTGCGCCTCTTCAGAGAGGGCCATATTCTGGCCCTGGCAAGGGCCAGGAGAGTTTATAGAGTTTTTAGATAGTGTAGGCTCAGCACCACAGGGATTCCCTTGTAGCTCAGTGAGTAAAGATTCTGCTCGCAATGCGGGAGACTCGGGTTCGATTCCTGGGTGGGAAAGATCCCCTGGAGAAGGAAATGGCAACCCACTCCAGTATTCTTGCCTGGAGAATCCCATGGAAACAGAAGCCTGGCAGGCTACAGTTCATGGAGTCACAAGAGTCAGACACGACTTAGCGACGAAACCAGTACCAGTACAAGTACCAGCACCTGGATCTGCCAACTTTCAAGGGACCTAGGAAATGTCTGTAGACTAGAAAAAAGGTACCAGCTGTAAACCTCAGGAAAAGAGGAAAGTCAAAATTAATAAACATTTCATTACATGTCTGAAAAGTGTAACATTATGTCTACTTCATTAAAATGTCATAAAAACATTCCTCCCTTTGAAAACAATTTATATGTTGGATTTTTCTCACTTGGCCAGGATTCCCACACAGACATGATATCTGCCAAGATGTAGTAGCCAAATGTATATTAAAAAGGATTCCTTATAGATACTCTCCAGAGCATAATTCTAGAAACTCCTTCAAACATTTTTAGAGCAAATATTATGACTATGTTTACTATGGAATGTGGGGCACTGTAATATGTTTGATATGATGTGGGGTATGGCCTTCATGAGAAAGAGGGCCTGCGAGTGTGTTAAAATGACAGGGAGAGTGGAAGTTCAAGTGCCGGAGGGTCAGGCTTGAGGCCAGCTTGCCCACTGAGAAGCACAGATTCCAGCTCTGCCAGGGGCTGCAGAGACCTGGCCAGCCAGGCTGGACCCACGCCCCAGGGTGAGGGGGCTCACTCCTGCTACCTGTGAAGGGCGCCTTCCTCGCGCCTAGCAGATATCTGCCTCCACCAGATACCCCACGGGCTTAGTCTGTCCTCTGTGACAGCAGGCTATTGCCATCCTTACTTTTTGGCCAACTCACTGCCAGAGTGGAGGATGGAGGGGGCTGTACCTGCTCCTGCCCTGTGGCCTCCTGTATACCTCCTGTGTAGCTGTGTACTGTCGCTGTACAGACCCAGTTCTCCCAGCTCTTCCCCTTCCCATAGGACTTCTTGGTCACACCCTACTCTGGCTTCCTAACCCACAACTCAACTAATCACAGTCCCTCTTGATCACGGCAAGGCACAAATGAAACACGGTTTCTTTACTCTCGAGGGTGGCCCATCCCACTCCTGCAGTGCATTCTCTGGCCTCCTATGTATTGGGGATGCGAGATCCCCCTCTCAGAATCTGCTGATTTCAGAGGATATCAGTGCTAACTGTACGACAGTAATAATCGATACGCTGAGTGCTTACTGTGCTAGGCGCCATGTTAAGCACTTTCACATGATCTCGTAATCTTTATAAGAACAATGGAAGTAACAACTCCTACTATCCCCATTTTATAGACGACGAGACTGAAGTTCAGAGAGGTAACATAACTTAACCAAAGTCACACCACT
The DNA here is from genome assembly GCF_027580195.1 of Bos mutus. Taxonomy (NCBI): domain Eukaryota; kingdom Metazoa; phylum Chordata; class Mammalia; order Artiodactyla; family Bovidae; genus Bos; species Bos mutus. The sequence continues at coordinate 29,743,533 of NC_091637.1, read as the reverse complement.
GGTTAGTAGCAGAGCTAGGAGACAGATTCCATCAGTCTGGATTCACAGTCCAGTCTTTAACTTGATGCGGTATTGCACTCAAAGAGATCCAAAGGGTGCTAAGATGGAGGTGCCGTTGCCACGGCTACCCAGGCAGATCCTTGAGGGGCCTGGGGAGAGGTGGGGTAACACAGGGCCAGCTAACAGAGCCCACAGCTGGTTGGCTGGCTGTGTGAGCTCACTCTTCCAACCTACCTCCAAGTAAGCAGTCTTATTCAGGGCCCATCCATCTCAGAAAGTTTGTTTTCCACCTATGTAAAAACATGCAAACCGAAGAAGGTGAGATATTGTTTTGATCTGGCCCTTTCACAAATATTGCTATGACCTTCCTTTTTTCATTAAGTAAAGTGAGCTTTAGTATTCACATTTCCCTCACAAACTTGCATGACTCATTCCCTCACATCATCTAGGTCTCTGCTCCAGGTCACCTCCTCAGTGGGGCCTCCCTGATCCTCTGAAACGCAGCCTGACCCTCCTGCCCTCCTCTTACATTATTGTGAAACAAAGGCACTTGCCTCTTGAAGTTACTGTGAAAGTTCAAATGAGCTAATATATAAAACACTGGTAACAATAAGGGCTATTTAAGTGGTAATCCTTTTTTAAGTTACATCACTGGCATGTAGACAACACAGTATACTTTTATATGCCTTTTTATGTGGGTATCCTCTCTCTCCCTTACTAGACTATTATCTCCATGAGGGCAGGGGAATGATTTTGCAGCTTGTTCACTATCTTGTCCTCCAGCATCTGGAACTGTACTTGGCACATAGAAAGGGCTCAGTACATATTTGTTGAATTCACAACGTGAACCCACTGAGGTCTGGAGAGGTGGGAAAAGTTTTGAGTTTCATTCACCAATTCTATAAACATTTACTGAGCACCCACTCGGCGCCAAGCAATAAGCTCTCTCGGTTGTGCAATACTAGCCTATGAATCTGGCAGGGCAGAAATTTAAAAACAAAGTTTTGCACTGAGGTTATAATTTATATAGAGAAAAATGTACAATTTCAAGGGGACACTGATGGATTTTTGAGAACTGCAAGTTCACACTCCCATAAAGAAACAGAACAATGTTTCAGCTTGGCAACGCGGGGTTTTGAGCCCAGGTTACACGAAGGCACAGAGGGCAGGCGGTGACGCTACCTGACCTGCCTCTGGGGTGCCTGCGGGAGAGCCCCGGGTCGAAGCGGGCGTTCCTGGGGGCGGGCGGAGGTGGGACTACAAGTCCCAGATTGCTTTGCGCGCTCGCAAGCCGTGCGGAGCGGCGGGGCTCAGGGGAGGGGGCGCGGCAGCGGCGGCGGCGGTGGCGCCGAGGCGCTGGGGGCCCGGGCGCCGGCGGTTGGCGCGCTGGCTGGCAATGCCGGGGCCCGCGGCCCGCGGGGAGGAGGGCAGCGGTGGCGAGGGCGCGGCCCCGGGGACCGCGGCGGAGCCTGGGGCTGGGCCGGGGCGGGAGCCGGCGCGGCTGTGCGGCTACCTGCAGAAGCTGTCCGGTAAGGGCCCGCTGCGCGGCTACCGCAACCGCTGGTTCGTGTTCGACGCGCGCCGCTGCTACCTCTACTACTTCAAGACCCCGCAGGACGCGCTGCCCCTCGGCCACCTGGACATCGCAGACGCCTGCTTCAGCTACTCGGGCCCCGACGAGGCGGCCGAGCCCGGCGCGGAGCCGCCCGCTCACTTCCAGGTGCACAGCGCGGGAGCCGTCACGGTGCTCAAGGTGGGACCGCGCCCCTGCAGCCCAGCACCTGCCTCCTGGGGACGCGCGCGCACTCCCTTCTTCGGTTCCCCCTACTTAGCCTTGGGACTGCCCCCTGGCACCCAGCTCAGCCCAGCTCCTCTGCCCATCTGACTTTGTCCGTCCACCCTCCCTTTTCTAAAGCCCGTCTGCCAGCCTTTCCCCGTTTCTTTCTCGGACTCTGTCCCCGTGTCCCCATCTCAAGCTCTTCACCTGAGTTTAGACCAGAATGGCTGGGCGCTCCTCAGCCCTTGACCCTTTATCACCCTCTGCGCCCTCCCTCGGGTCCTTCTCTGTCCACCTCCCCTCCCCTCCTCAGCCCTCTCCTGTGGATGTCCTGTGTAACCCTCCTAGGCATTCATGACTGTAGGCTTCCTGTCCTTGACCAAATTATTACTCTCTTCAGCTGCCTCATCTGTAAAATGGGGATAGTAGTAGTATCTACTTCTTGCGGGAGTTGGGATTACATGAAATATACGCTAACCACTGGTAAATGTGATGACATCCAAGGTTATAGACAGAGACAGTCAGAGATGGCAGGGCTTTTAGAGAGAATCCACTGCAGTCCCCTCCAGAGTGGGCAGGGACACTGCTGCTAAGTTCAGTCAGTCAGTAGCAGAGCCTGTTTGCTTCTCCCTGCTTTGGCTGGGAGAGGAGGGAAAGGGTTCCTTCAACCAGTCCTGCCTTGCCCATTTGAAGCTTCCTGTGTTGAAGCATGGAACTTGCATCAGGAGTCACCCTGGTGCTTAGAAGCCCCTCGTCCCCCCTCGTTCTTGGGGGGCTCCCATCATCTCCTAGGGGCCCTCCTGCTTCCAGCACCTGAGTGTCTGGGCCTTGCCCTGGAGTCTGGTCTCTCTCCCAGCCTCCCTCCTTGCCTGGTTCCTGTGAGCCTCCACCCTCACTCCTCTCTGTCTCTGTCCTCTTCCGTATTACAAGCTGGGTTTCTCCAGAGCAGCAGGGCTGGGCTGGGATGTATGAAAACTCTCTGCAAAGCTGGCCAAGTAGAGAGCAGAGTGGGCTGAGCCTAGCGCCCTTGGCGTTGTAAGCACAGGGCCGTTCCCGGGATCTCCGAAGCCAGCAGCAATTGGAGCTGCTCCCTGAGGTCGGTTTTCAGAGTTCTGTCAACTGAATTCTTGCTGTTGCAAGCAGAGTCTGACGACTTGTGTGCTTGTATCCTTTTAGATTCTTCCGTCCCTTCTTGAGGGGGGTGCAGACAGCCTGGTTCTCCAGAGGAAGCCAAGCAGAGTTGTAGTTCAACTGGGGTTTACTTAGAAGCATTTGTGTAAACTTGGGAGTACACAGCAAGTACACAGGGACTTTTTGCCAAAGAGAGACTTGTCCTCACTATCATGGACTGTCCCTTTGTACAGCTGAATTTCCTGTAGAATTGTTTGTCAAAACAGAAAATAGAGCATCCTGTTTCAGATTTTCTCAGATGACTTTGGAGCCCTCTATCAGATATTTTCATCACAATTTTTTGAATGGTGGAGGTATATACATAAGTGGGGCTACAAAATGCAGTATCAAGAGTGTGGCTTTAGAGTTGGGTGGACTTAAACTTATGGCTTGAATTTGCCGCTCACAGGCGTTGAGCAAATTATACAACCTCTCTGTCCCAGTTTCTTCTTCAGCCTAATGGGAATCTTGCCGTCCTCACTGGTTACTTTTGAGAATTCTGGAAAATGGCTGGCACAGAGTAGGCAGTACATGGCATCCATGAGAAACAAGTAGTGTTTTGGGCCATTATGTAGTATGGTCGTATAGTGGAATATTATGCAGCAGCAAACATATAGGAATGAGAGCCGTAAGTGTCAACATGGATGACTCCCATAAACATAAAATAGAGAAGGAAAAACAAAGTTACAGATCGCATACAGAGGTATGATTCATGGAAAAATTGAGATCATGTAGATGCGTATGCTGTGTGGGAATGGGAGAGCTCTGTTGGGGTGATGAGCCCTGCATTCAGGATGGTGGTTCCCACTTGGGAAGAGAGGGGAGTGTGAGTGGAAATGGGTGCCCGGGGGCATCCACTGCTAAGCAGTGTTTTATTTCTGGCACCAGGTGGTGTTTGTTTTATTGTTCTATTTTTCTTTTTCTATGTTCAGAATATTTCTCTCTCTCTCTCTCTCTCTTTTTTTTTAAATGAAATGGATCTTCACGTAGGTTACTGACTATGGAACATTTTGGTATGTAAAGCTGAATTAGTCATAGAATAAGAGAGCGTGTCTGAGGCCAAGGGTCTGCTTTGTAAAAACAGTGGAAATGGAAACACAGACTAGGCTCTTCAAAAGAAGAGAGCAGTCAGACTGCAGGGTTTCAGAGTAAGGAGTGTCTTTTAAGAAAGATGAATTTTAGGGTACGGTGATTCCTTCTGAGCTGTGGGAGTAAAAATTTTATGGTGGTAAAAGTGGGAACTAGCAATTTATCTTTCTTTTCACCTTTCACATCCAAGAACTGATTCCCATGAACTTTAATGCTTCGGTTTAGGGCTGCTCAGCTGTAGTGCAGACCTTGATTTCTAAGGGGATTGTAGGTTAGTGAGGATTAATCCCTACTCAAGGCTTAGCTAATGTATATAATTTTATAGATACCATTTCTTTTGATGGGTTAAAAAGAAAAAAAATCAGTTTGCTCATTGTATTATCATATGGTTCTTATTTTAAAGTGACTTTCTGCCTACTCTGGAAGAGCTGTGGTTTTGTTGAACTTTTCCAAAATGTTTTACTGCTTGAGTCTTAATGAAAGCTGATATTGGAATTTCTTAGTAAACTTTTCTGTTCCTAAACTCAGAGATGTGGTCCATGCCTTATTTTACCGATGAGGGAATGGAGGCCAGAGAGGGAATGTGATTTGTCTGAGATCATGAAGATAGACTGAGACCTTCTTGGATAGTAGGCTCTAGGAACAGTGAGTGTCCAAAATGCCAGATATCTAATTCTCTTATCTGTTTTGACAAGTCTTTTTTTTTTTTTTTTTTTTTAAACTTCTATTTCAATGGCTTGGGATTAGAAGTCATGGTTTTTTCTTGTAATGTATTAAATTTCTGTCCTTTTCATACAGAATGAAAGCACCAGCAACATTGTACCTACTGATTCTTTACCAGGATGTATGGTACTTGTTATTGGACGTTTGGAAACTGCTACAACAGTCAGATAGAAACTGATGCTTCTTGTGGTGCTGTGTGTGTGTGTGTAGAGGTACTAGAGGCTCCTCACTGAGCTTTGCTGGGATCTGAGACACAGGAGTCAATTCTGGAGTGAGCTGTCCCACAGAGAAGGAGAGCACGTGACTGACTGGGAGGAAAGCTTGAATGGCCCTGGCCTGCCCGACTTCTGCAGTCCCCAGAGTGAGGAGCATCATCAGACTGTCAGCAGATTCACCCCACTCCCCCTGCTCTGTTTCTTGAAGGCATGTGGTGCACAAATGGACATGTGTGCTGGTTTTTGAGCCACACGTAACCGAACAATCATGCATGCCTATTCTTAACCCACTTTTGTGGGAAGGACGCACATTCTCTGGTGTTGAAACTGCTCTCAGTTTAATGACAAACATTTGTTAGCTCGGGTAATCATAGTGTGTGCGGTACAAAATAGATGGGGTGTACCGGCATTCTTGGCTAAACGGTTCTGCTAAGCTGTTTGTCCCTGGGGCGTCTGCTCAGGGGTCTTGAAGTGTTAGTTAAATCTTTTATCAAGACGTAACTTTTCATGGGTTTGTCGTGGCTTCCCAACGAGTATGTTCCTTAAAAGTAGGTACAGTTTCGTGGGTGTGGAATCACAGAGTCTTTCTGTCTCCCACCGCCTGTCATACAGGCCTCACTGTAGTGTAGCTGCCCCACTATTTCCTGCTCAGGAGGACCCCCAAGGGCCGCTGTTTGTATCCTCGCCTCCCAGAACAGCGCCTGTATAAAGTAGGTGCCCAGGTAGACATTTGTTGAATGAATGAGTAGAAGGTGGTTACCCAGTAAGCCTTGGTTTTGGTGTGAGCTCCAACCCTTTAGAAGTGATCAGCCAGAATTCTCAGATGTCTCAAATGACATTCTCACCACGTGTCATG